>NW_026623111.1:44010345-44635345 GCF_023065955.2 Ursus arctos | reverse complement strand
TCACTTGTTTCAATGGTCTCAATGTATTATCATTTTGTTACCATTTTGTTTTCTTTTAAACATGATACGGGACACTGGTATTCAGAATGTTTCTGGTAGGTTGCTGATGCCAGTCTTTTGATCTCTGGGTTAAACAGGGGCCTAGGGGATGCCTGAGTGGCTCAGTCTGTTAAGTGTCTGCCTTCAGCTCAGGTCATGATCCCAGGGTCCTGGGATGGAGCCCCCCATCGGGCTCCCTGCTCAACAGGAGTATGCTTCTCCTTCACCCTCTGCCCCCGCCCCAACTTATGTGTGTGCTCGCTCTCTCTCTCTCACAAAAATAAATGAAAAACTAAAAAAAAAAAAAAAAAAAAAAAAAAAAAAAAAAAAAAATTGGGGGATGCCTGGGAACTTTGAGTGTGTCACCTACAACTGTGTCCCTAAGTTCAGTTAAGACCTGGTGGGAACTGTCATTATATGGTTCAGATGCGTGGCCCAGAGCGGACCAAATATAGCTCCCAGATGAAAAAAGGCTCAGTACTCTCCTTCTCCTTGAACGCTAGCTTCAGGGCAGTTGGTAACAGTCAGAGGTAAAAACAAAACAAAAAAAAAAATGGTTTGCTTTCCCAAAGCCCCTCAGGCAGTTTCTGGGGAGAGGAAATGGATGAGCTGCGACAATGTCTCCACTAGACTCAGAAGCACAAACGCTTGAAAATATCTGGCTTTTCTAATGCTTCCCACACTTAGTCTGATGCTTTTATATTCTGATGGTGACTTAATTAAATATAAATGCTGATTTATTTCTCAGGTTGAAAAACACTCTGCTGAAATTGAGCGTAAGTCAGTACAAAGTGTTTCTAAAATGCCATAGCATTTATCTGTGTTAAAGATTTTTAAATGTTTTAACAGCAAGAGGAATATCGGAAGGAGGGGAGGAGAAAGAAAGGGAAATAGAAAAAAATGGGAGAAATCAATGCAGAAATAAAAGTTACATGTGTCCACTTAGTTGATTTTGTTCAATTATATTTGTAATTTTCAAAACTATAATCAAATAGCAAATATTATGTGCTATTGCACAATGCTTAAGTTAGTAAGAGGGGAAAACTTTATGTCATCACATTGATTGAAAATTTTTAGTTAATTTTTAAAAGAATTCCCTTCTTAGAATTTAAAGAATAAGGGGGTGCCTGGGTGGCTCAGTCGTTAAGCATCTGCCTTCGGCTCAGGGCGTGATCCTGGCATTCTGGGATCGAGCCCCACATCAGGCTCCTCCGCTGGAAGCCTGCTTCTTCCTCACCACTCCCCCTGCTTGTGTTCCCTCTCTCGCTGGCTGTCTCTCTCTGTCAAATAAGTAAATAAAATCTTTTAAAAAAATTAAAGAATAAGGAGGAAATAGATAATAAGGAGGAAATAAGGGGGAGATAATAAGGAGGAAATAGGATAAATGGAGGAAAAAGAATAAAAATAGAAAACTGAGACACTAATCATAATAATAACGAATACTTTAATTATCATGTTAGAATAATTATAGCATCTAAGTGTACTTGGCACATTTGATATCAAGCCAAAAATGATACATAATATTTTCCGTATTTCTAATCATGCCACAGAAACCTTGTAAAGATATATTCTTCTCTAGGGGAGTTTGACTACCTAAATGTTTGACACAAACAACACAAAATCTCAAACAAACAAAACCTGCCGTTGAAAATGACTCCATTACAAATATTGCATTTGATTTAGAAAACAGTATGAAGTATCTATGAGTTATGTTTTTACATCATTTATGTTTTTTTATACCACTTGAACCTATATAACAAAACATACAGAAAATACATCCAGAAGGATGTTATAAATACTTGTTGAGGATTTTGATAATAAGCAAACCAATTGTGTTTTATAAAACCAAAACAAACCACGGTAAAAAAATATTTTCTAGTTGCTTTTACAAATCCTTTATTTTAGATAGATTTCAATTAACACTTCTTTGAGGATGATGTAAAATTTGCACTTTAATAACCTTGAAAAAAGAATACTTGCGTATTCTACTAGAGATATATTCTTGAAGAAATTTTTATAATTCAAAATTTATGTTATTCGAAACTTATTTTTTAGGTAAAGGGATTAAGAGTACATTTACCACAATAAGCACTGAGAATTGTGAAACATTATATTGTAAACCTGAAACTAATGTAACACTGCATGCCAACTATATTGAAATTAAAAAAAAATAACAGGAGGAAGAAAAACATATTTTTCTCCATAGGAATAAATACAAAGTATGGGAAGGATGCTCTCAGAGAACATAAATCTACACACTTTTTGTGCTGATAATGGTGTGTATCTTGCAGCTGATGACCAACATTTTCCCATCATCCTTGCCTGCTTATATATTGGTTTTCTTTCTCTCTCTCTCTCTCTCTTTTTTTAAGATGTTATGTATTTACTTAGAGTGCACATGAGCAGGGAGAAGGGAAGGGGGGGGAGAGAATCTTAAGCAGATTCCATGCTGAGTGTGGAGTCTGACACAGGGCTTGATCTCAGGAACCTGAGATCATGACCTGAGCTGAAATCAAGAGTTGGATGCTGAAATCAAGAGTCAGAGCCACCCAGGTGCCCCTTCCATCCCAGTTTTAAAATTATAAGCATTTGTTTTAGTGTCCTTTAAAAATATTTGCTGCATTACATCAGTATTTTGTAGAGTGTATAATTCTAAATTAACAGCAGAGTGTGTCACATTTTCTTTTTTATTGTAGTTTTTTTGTCATATGCAATTCCTGGTTCACAATTAAGGATTTTAGGTATGATTTTTAGCAGTGATACCAGTAATGTTAAACGATGAATGTGTGGATAACATTGCTACCAGATATGAAAATATTTTAAATTGTAAAATTAGGCAAAAATAAAAGAACAGCACCATACACATCCAAATCATTCACAGAAAAATCCAGTGCATGGAAACAATATTTGAGTCAAGACAGTTAGGTCATAGGAATTTGTTTCTCAGCTTAAGTGACCACAGCTATAACAAAATGTTATTTCCCTACCAACTTTGAAATCATTCGATTCTTGATAATTTTTTTATAATTTGCATGTTATACATGTTTTTATGTGCATACAAGGAAATTTTATTAATACTTCATTACACCATATATATTGTCTTAATTTCAGATCTAGTTCTTATAGATCCAAATTTTATATTTAGTGTCTCATGAAGTTAAAGTTGCTGAGAATAACCAAGGTGATGCTGTGACTGCTTATTTGTCATACATACTATGTGTGCTACATGTAATGCTCTGTAGAGTATAGACATGCTAGTCGTTCACATTGCTTTTGTCCCCGATGGTCACACGTAAACATATATGAATAGATAAAAGTGATCAGAAATAAGGTTAATGTTGCTTTTTTTTTTTTTTTTAATTTTGTGGGCAGGACCCATTTTGTCTTATAGGAATATACTCTCAGTGCAGTGCTTTGCACATAAGATATGCCTTAGTTGAGGTTATTCCCAAAAGCAGATTTTTAGATGAGAGTTGAGTATTTGTCATTTTGGGGAGAATGCTGATAGTTTCATGGGGAGATGACTTGTGGAAGGCAAGGCAGACAATAAGGGGTATATTGTGGTCACTGGCCATAGCTCAAACCCACAGGAAGCTCTGGAAAACAGTGGGAAACATGTTTCAGAAGTAGCATGGCCAGAGTGAGGGAGCTAGGGTATTTAGTCACTCACCCCTACCTTTCTGTTGTCTATTAGGAGGTAGGCTTCAGTTGAGGCACATGATTTCTCAGACATTCCCAGTCCACCAGGCTCATGGGCAAGGTAGAGTCCAGCAGTCTGAGGGCAGCTCTTTCCCAAAGTGAGAAGCCAGGCTTGTGTACGGAAATAGAAAGATGAATTCAAGGGTGTGGGTCAAGTGCAGACTGAATCCATACAATGGATAATCAGAAAACACTTAAAAAATTAATGAATCAAGTGAAATAATTGTTCAGTATTAAATGGCTAGTGCTAGAAAGTATAAACTTTTTTTTAAATTTAAATGTTTTAAGCACTAAAGAAAAAAATTTTCTTATGTAATGATACCTGCTCATTCCCATTTACTAAATATCAATTTTTTAAAACATTTATTCCTTTCCAGATTCTTATTTATACATTTCCTCAAGTAATATTTATATAATAATAATTCAGTTAAATAAATTATGAATTTTTAATGTTTAAATGTTACCCCCAAAAGTAAATATCACTTCTCTTCTCCTTTTCCAAGGCCTTATATATTTGAAACTAAACTATGAGCTTGTGTTTATGTAACACAGGGGTTATACACACAGGCCTTGGATTCAGACACATGGGTTCCTACTCTGTCACTTAGATGTTATGTGGCCTGGGACACTTTACTTAGCTTCTCTGACCCACCATTTCCCCATCAGAAAAATGAAGGCAGCAATCCTTATCCCTCAGGATTGGTTTAAGCATTAAGTGAAATGACATGTAAAGTGTGCAGTACCTAAAATATGATAAGCACTTATCAAATGGCACCCTGGCCAGATGAAGATAAGTTGAGTAACCTGGGTTGGTAACCATGTAAAATCATGTATGATCTTAAGATTTTCAGAATAACAGGATTTATGCATGTGAGAGGAGTCTTACTTGCTAATAACTGCATGATTCCAGAAAGCCCCTCTCCCTTGCTAAGACTGTGTTACTACATCTCTCCCAATGAGCATGTAGAAAACCAGAGAAGCCCCGAGTTGACCAGAGGCTCAGGGCTCTACGGATCACATGTCTTGAAAAGCAATTGACTAGGTTCCAGAAGTTTGACTCTTAAGAAAAGCTGACAGCAAATATCATCCTCAATGGGGAAAAGCTGAAAGCCTTTCCCTTAAGATCAGGAACACGACAAGGATGCCCACTCTTGCCACTATTATTCAACATAGTACTAGAAGTCCTTGCAACAGCAGTCAGACAACAAAAAGGGTTAAAAGGTATTCAAATCGGCAAAGAAGTCAAACTGTCGCTCTTCCCAGATGACATGATACTCTATATGGAAAACCCAAAAGACTCCACCTCCAAATTACTAGAACTTCTAGAACAATTCAGTAATGTGGCAGGATACAAAATCAATGCTCAGAAATCAGTTGCATTTCTATACACGAACAATGAAACTGAAGAAAGAGAAATTAGGGAATCAATTCCATTTACAGTAGCACCAAAAATCATACGATATCTCGGAATTAACTTAACCAGAGAGGTAAAGGATCTATATTCTAGAAACTACAGAGCACACTTGAAAGACATTGAAGAAGACACAAAAAGATGGAAAAACATTCCATGTTCATGGATCAGAAGAATAAACATAGTTAAAATGTCTATGCTCCCCAGAGCAATCTACACGTTCAATGCCTATCCCAATCAAAATACCAATGACATTTTTCAAAGAGCTGGAACAAACAGCGCTTAAATTTGTGTGGAACCAGAAAAGGCCCCGAATCGCCAAGGAATTGTTGAAAAGGAAAAACAAAGCTGGGGGCATCACGTTGCCGGATTTCAAGCTATACTACAAAGCTCTGATCACCAAGACAGCATGGTACTAGCACAAAAACAGACACATAGACCAATGGAACGAATGCAGACTCCAGAAATGGACCCTCGGATCCATGGGCAACTAATCTTTGACAAAGCAGGAAAAAACATCCAGTGTAAAAAAGACAGTCTCTTCAATAAATGGTGCTGGGAAAATTGGACAGCTATATGCAAAAGAATGAAACTTGACCACTCTCACACCATACACAAAGATAAACTCCAAATGGATGAAAGACCTCGATGTGAGACAGGAATCCATCAAAATCCTAGAGGAGAACACAGGCTGTAACCTCTTTGACATCGGCCGCAGCAACTTTTTTCATGACACATCTCCAAAGGCAAGAGAAACAAAAGAAAAAATGAACTTGTGGGACTTTATCAAGATAAAAAGCTTCTGCACAGCCAAGGAAACAGTCAAAAAAACTCAGAGGCAGGCCATGGAATGGGAAAAGATATTTGCAAATGACATTACAGATAAAAGACTGGTATCCAAGATCTATAAAGAACTTCTCAAACTCAATACATGAGAAACAAATAATAAAATCAAAAAAATGGGCAGAAAATATGAACAGACACTTTTCCAATGAAGACATACAAATGGCTAACAGACACATGAAAAATTGTTCAAAATCATTAGCCATCAGGGAAATTCAAATCAAAACCACATTGAGATACCACCTTATGCCAGTTATAATGGCAAAAACGGACAAGGCAGGAAACAACAAATGTTGGAGAGGATGTGGAGAAACGGGAAACTTCTTACACTGTTGGTGGGAATGCAAGTTGGTACAGCCACTTTGGAAAACAGTGTGGAGGTCCCTCAAAAAGTTAAAAATAGAGCTACCCTATGACCCAGCAATTGCACTACTGGGTATTTACCCCAAAGATACGGACGTAGGGAAGAGAAGGGCCATATGCACCCCTATATTCATAGCAGCCTTGTCCACAATAGCTAAATTGTGGAAGGAGCCAAGATGCCCTTCAACAGACGAATGGATAAAGAAGATGTGGTCCATATATACAATGGAATATTACTCAGCCATCAGAAAGAATGATTACCCAACATTTGCCTCAACATGGATGGGACTGGAGGAGATTATGCTAAGTGAAATAAGTCAAGCAGAGAAACACAATTATCATATGGTTTCACTCATTTATGAAACATAAGAAATAGCAGGGAGATCGGTAGGAGAAGGAAGGGAAGAATGAAGGGGAGTAAACAGAAGGGGGAATGAACCACGAGAGACTATGGACACTGGGAAACAAACTGAGGGCTTCAGAGGGGAGGGGGGTGGGGGATTGGGGTAGGCCAGTGATGGGTATTAAGGAGGGCACATATTGCATGGAGCACTGGGTGTTATATGCAAATAATGAATCATGGAACACTACATCAAAAACTAAGGATGTTCTGTATGGTGACTAATATAACATAATAAAAAATTAAAAAAAAAAAAAAAGAAAACATTAGACATGCAGTGCCTTGTAAAACAGACTTCCTTCCTGGGCCTGGTACTGGATAAAGTCTTGTTCAAATGTGACCTTTCCACATTTCCTGCTTTAAGCAGGCTCAGCAAGTCATAGCCACACAGCCAATGCATTCCAGAGATAAACAGGATCACTTATTTAGGCTTTGTTTTACCTTATTTGTTAATCTCCACAGTTGGGTGTGAACTCAAAGTCTAGCTCATGATGTCCCCTCCATCTACTCTGGGCAATTGCTTAAACTATCAAGGGCCTGGTTTCCCATCCACAAAAATAATTACATTAAAACTTACCTGTTATTTTGATGATTAAATCAAAATACATGTAAGTAAACTACTTAAAAAAATAGCCTGACTTAAAATAAGGTTTTAAAAAATATTTTACTTTAAACAATTATTATTATTATTATTATTATTATTATTATTATTATTATTTCATATTAAATTCCTAAATCATCAATGGCCTACAAGTCAGGAATATTTATCCTACATGTGCCATTCGTATAAGCTAACTGTTCAGATTGAATTTCATTTGCAATAGCTCCTGAAAAAGATAGTATGAGATTTATTAACCCTTAAAACCAGAAATTTTTGTCCATAAAACATTGGCTTCCTCTATTAATAAGGTTGACCTATGCTTCACTTTGGTTATGATTCTGTTGTAATCATAGTTTTTCTCCCAGGGTTTACTTTGTAAAAAAAACCAAAAAACAAAACAAACATTTTTGTTGTTGTTGTTGTTCCACTCCTAATAGGTCACCTATCTGTCATGGGCTTCTGCCAACGCTGACCTATGGAAAACCCCAGCATTTGACTTCTCCTAACTGATGAAAAGATCTGTCTCTGCTGTACATGTTTCCTGGGCAAATTAAATTATGTAAATATTGAGCAACCAACATACACAAAGTACTATGCTGCAGATTGGGCCACCAAAACAAAAAGATCATAAAATAGCCATTCCTCAACTTTCTGGAACTGGTACTTTGGGGCTGTGAATTCTCAGAGCAGCCTCTACAAATCTTTCTTGTAGCTTCTAACTCTGGATATTGCAATACTTTGCATGGAATAAGCAGCAGGTATCTTTTTCTTGGAAAGCGTAATGTCATTTTTTTTTTCAGTGCAACTTAGCTAAGGCACAGGATTTATATGGTTTAGTTCTTTTATAAAGTTCAATAGAATGTTAATAGCCACAAAGTACTGAAATCTAGGATTTAGTTTTCATTATAATGGAACCAAATGGCATGCAGGAAACCCCAAGAGTCCTGTTCAGTTTTGCAATGCTTGGCATACCTTGCAGGTGGTTTCCAGGAACTTGTGTAATAGAAAAGTAAGGAAGAATATAGCAGATAGCAGAATGATACACATATTGAAATTCTTCTCAAGGTTTTAAAAATATTCAAGTCTTCTTTGCTAAGAACCCTTTGAAATTGTTGCCATAGATCTGAAACAAATTAAAATCAAAGCTAACCTAAACTTTGTTATATTTTTCTAATTTCAGGTTGATAAATACCTTGGAATTAGTGCTATAAAAATATTAGGATAAGCCTTGTATATTGCAAGTTTCCCAGTTTAGCTAATAATAAATTAAGATCTCACAGTTAAAATTTTCAAGATCTAGGGTAAAAGCTGAGAAATCTAAATGAAACTTCAAGAAAAATGTCCTATAGAAATTGTAAAGCATTGATATAAAATGTACCACCATTTCTTCGTGAATAACTTTGATCAATATATCTTCCTGGGAATAGATATGTGTAACACTTGCATAAGATTGTGGAATTAAAAGCTAGAAGAAAACTGTCTGCACGTCTATCAAGAGAAACCTAGGAATCCCCAGACCTATCTAATTTTATATTCCCCAGGGAGACCTCTTTTCTTGGTAGCTCTAGATCAGCATTGTCCAATAAAAACGGGAGCCACAAATGAAAGTCACACATGCCAGCTTGATATGGCAACTTGCATAATACGTGACAAACCAAACAGGTCTCGAACGTGCATGCACACATATATATAAAAGTGCATACACATATTCCTGACCTCCATTGGTGTCAAAATCATGATAAATGGGGGCACCTGGGTGGCACAGAGGTTAAGCGTCTGCCTTCGGCTCAGGGCGTGATCCCAGCGTTACGGGATCGAGCCCCACATCAGGCTCCTCTGCTATGAGCCTGCTTCTTCCTCTCCCACTCCCCCTGCTTGTGTTCCCTCTCTCGCTGGCTGTCTCTATCTCTGTCAAATAAATAAATAAAATCTTTGAAAAAAAAAAAAACATGATAAATGGTTGTGTGTCTCCAGATTCATTCCCCACTCCCTATCACTCCTTGTTTGACTCTGCCAATGGCTGACAGCAATAGGAATGTGCAGGAGGTAGCAGGGGGACAATCAGTGTGTCTATTTTCCCTGCCCCTATCTCTCCTTAGCAGATTGCAATTTGACAGTGGCTGAAATTTTCTACCTAAGACGAGAGTTCCTTCTTGATGCCCATCTCACAGTAGGAGCTCTTGTCAGGTTTAAAAGCTCCACAATCTTTCCATACCCTTCAGGAAGGCAACACTGACCTTCTGTGGCGCTAGTTCCTGGATGTTTTACCATTTCTTGCTGGATTCCTTTACTTTGCCCACATCCCTGTAAATAATTCCTTTATTACCTTATCTGCAATTAAACCTTTGAATGTAGCAGCTGTTTCTCATTGTAACCCTAAATGATATAATGGTATAATAATTTACTTACTATTACTTATGCCATAAAAGTAATATCATTTTTTACTCATCTCTGCCAAATTAGTAGGCTATTTAGCCATTAATTGCTTTCTCCTATTACTTTCCATATTTTCATCTTGGACTCTGTCACTTTCTAATATAATTTGTCAGATCTACTTTTGTGTCCTTGCTTTCACTAAAAATTGGATTTCCCCACAAGATACTACATTTCTTATATCTGCTCTTTATTCTCATGCCTAGATCATAGGGCCAGGAGGCAAAGCCCACATTCTTATTTTCCAATTACCAATTAATTCATCGTTCTTTGATTTATTCTTCTAGCTTTGATTCAACAGATATTTACTGAGCACTAACTATATGTCAGGCAAATTTTAAGAAAAAGGAAAAGTCAAGAACCAATTATGTAAAATTCTATGTTCTCATGGAGCTTATATACACGGCTGGAGGGGACAGATAATTAACAAGATAAGTAAATATTATTAAGTAAATATTATATATATTATGTTAAAGAGTGACACGGCCACTTGCATGTCATTTCTTTTCAGCAATCAGGCACGAACATCCTCTTTTGAGGCTTATGTCACCTGAATAATCATGTAAGAATTTCCGAGTGACAGGTTACCCTATCACTCTCCATGACAGTTGTGGCTCTGGACTCACAGCCCTCGTCTGTCTCCTCCAACTATTATTCTCAGTAACATCTATATTAATGTGTGGAAACTAACGCACACTGCACCTTAAGAGTTCTTTGACCTTCTTTAAAGCCTCATTCTAGTTCAGTCACTCTGACAACCAAACGTCGTGTGTATATTTAGCATGTCACAGTAACACAGACAGATTCTATTTCTGATACATGAATATAACATAACACCCTTTTACCTAAAGTACCATCATTCCAGCACACCAACAGCCTTATTTTCTGTTAGATAGTAATAAAACTTTAAAACCTCTGCATTCCTATGGACCATTGGGCACATACTGCTTTTTTTTTTTTTCCTTTCTCTATCCAGCATGGGCTGCAAGTTTCCCTTTGCAGAACTTCCAGCACACACTTTCAACTTTCTCAACCTCAAAGCCTCACTGTAAACCTCTAAACCTTAATGAATCCAGGTTAAGTGTTTTCCTTGCCCGCTACAATCAGATTAACACACACAGGAACCAACACCTACACAACAATAGCAACGACAAGCCTGCATATTTGCAAATCACAAACAATGCTGCCTATTTATTTTTCTAAGTCTTTTTAGTTGACACATGAAATATTTGAAACAGTCAACTTTTCAGGTCTCGTAACTTTCATAATCCTCCGTGGTCACTGCTGATGAGTAGTCTCTACCCAAAAGGAGCTGAAGCTAATATGCATATTGCCTTATTTCCACCTTGCAGACCTGCATGCCTCATGCTCATGCTTACTTTCTTGTCTTCTGTCTCACAAATAGATGGTTTCATTTGGCTACTTCATCATTGTCCATTCCTTATCTGCTCCTTCGAGTCTTTCTTTGTCTTCAATTACTCATTATCTCTCCACTAGCTTTCTAATAGACCTTATGCTCGGTGTGTAACAGGACCCAAGTCTGGTACATTAAAATGGAAACATATCATGAACATATAAATAAATCAAACAAGAAAAGTAAGTAAATAACTTCTTATGTCTCCTCTTTCTTCCACTTCATCTTTCTAGAATTTACCAGTAACTCAAAGAAAGAGGAGGGAAGAGTTTGAGGAGCCAATACAAGGCAGCAGTAAGAACTCTTCTTAAAGTCCAGCTTTATCACTCATGAATTGTGAAACACTGGAGAGAAACTGCATAATTTCTCTGGACTTTCTTCTGGTCTTCTTATTGTAAAATGAGAAGAAAATAGTAGCTAAATAACTATGTTGAGTATGCACTATATTATTATGTGTAGAACAATATCTATCAAAGTTCAGCAATCAATAATGTCATCTATCATCATTATCATTATTGCCGTCCTGAGAAAATATAAGTGAATTCTATCATAGTATTCATGACATTTCAGGAAACAATCTAGAGGACTTCCTCTTTCTGAATTTTATAAACTAACAGATTACACTAAGGAACTAGTTATCTTGCAGTGCATATACCTATCCCATTTGGGCACTATCAATTCAATCTTAATTGCAAGATATTTATTTTTAAAAGGCTGGATATATTTTCAAAATTAAATGCTGTATCTTGCATCCAAAATTGCCTAAGGGTATGCTTGTGATTATGTGCTTCGACTGGATAAGTAGTGGTATTCAATGCCTGTGATTGGAGATGACATCTAGACAGCTTTGATTTGCCTTGTAAGAATTTATCAGTCTGAGAGAATACTCCAAAGCATCTAGGAACAACATACTTATTTCCAGTGACTGATAGATGAAACAATGGGCGATAGGAATTACCTAGAGGCACTGGCTTACTTAAAACTTCTCATTGTAGTTGACATGACCTTGGAAGGATATGAACACTTGCTCCTCAGGGTATTTAATCAACTAGGAAATAGGAGCTTGCAATTGTGCCTTGGCAAATGTCAATTTGCCATACCTCTCTGATAAGTTTCACATATAGTGTCACAAAAGGAGATAAGAAGCTCCTGAAAATATCTCTGCCGTGATCAATTTATCATATCACAACAGAGGTATATAATTAAACATATTTTGAGGATTCAGGGTAAATGATGGAGGTTTGTGATTTATACAAGAATTTCACCTCCATGTGATGACTTAAGTAATCAGATAAGAATTGTGGAACACATTAGGCAGGTAGAAAGATAGAAAAGTACTTTTATGATGACAAAGTAAGATGTGAAGAAATAGAAATAGATGGATCAATTTTAAGAAAAAAAGCATTTCTTGTGGTAAAGAATGCTCTGGTAAAGAGCAGGACTTCTTAAAGGCATGAGAATGATATCACAGAGACTTGAAGAAGATTTAGAGAAAGGAAAAGTATCAGAATCCTCCCCAAGAAGTCTGTGTGTCAATGGGAAACATTAGAACTTTATGAAATGTTACATTCATACAAACTTGTAAAATTATGATATGGAGAATGAAGAGATGGGGCTGTGTCTTCTCCAATATCACTCTGTCACAGGGCTAACAGGATGATAGTGTCATTACATCCAGAACAATAGTTTCCTCAGAGATTCTTCTATTGCTAAACAGTGAAGCCAGCTGAGGCCACCAGAAGATCCAGGATTGCTAGAGAGCATAAGGTTATGGCAAGAGACATTTAATAAGGTGATACATTGAAAAAAAAGGTTAGAAGTTGGTTGCATATTTACCTTTGATTATTCAGGCATTGTGGTACCACCACGCCTTCAGAACAATGCTAGACAGGGAAAATGGAGCAGAAAAACTTAAACCCTGCATATAGTAGACAGAATAATGCCCCTCCCCCAACAAAGATGTTCACAGCCTAATTCCCAGAACCTATGAAGAAGTTGCCTTACACGGTAAAAGGGACTTTTGCCAATATAATTAAAATAATGATGTTGAGGTGAGGGAATTTATCCCGGATTATTTAGGAAGGGCCAGTGTAATCACAAGGGATTTTACAAGGGAAAGAGGGAGGCAAGAGAGACATAGTCAGAGAACCATGATGACAGAAGAAGTTGGAGTGATGTGCATTGAGGATGATGGAAGGACCACAGCCCAAGGAAACATCAGGAAAACAGGTTCTCAAATACCACATGATCCAATAATTCTACTAGTGGTTATTCACCCAAAGAAAACAAAATCACTAATTCAAAAAGATATATGTACCACTATGTTTATTGCAGCATTTTTTATAATAGCCAAGATATAGAAGCAACTGAAGTGTCCATTGCTAGCTGAATGATAAAGAGGATGTTAGATACACACACACACACACACACACACACACACACACACACACACTGGAATATTACTCACCCATAAAAAAGAGAGATCTTACATTTGCAACAATATGGATGGACCTAGAGGGTATTATGCTAAGTGAAATAAGTCAGACTAAGAGAAATACCGTATGATTTCACTTATATGTGGAATCTAAAAAATTGAAACAAATGAATAAACAAACAAAAGGCAAAAGGCAGAACCAGAACTATAAATATAGAGAGCAAACTGATGGTTGCCAGAGGGAAGAAGGATGGGGGTGTGGGAGGATGAGCAAAATGGGTGAAGGGGAGTGGAAAATCCAGGCTTCCAGTTAGAGAACGAATAAGTCATGAGAATAAAATATACAGCACAGGGAATATAATCAATGGTATTGTAGTAACATTGTATGGTGACAGATAGTAGCTACATTTGTCATGAGTGTAGCATAATGTATAAATTTGTTGAATCACTGTACAACTGAAAGTAATGTAACCTTGTGTGTCAACTATACTAAAATAAAAACAAAAAGAGAAAAAAATAAAATAAGATAAAAAAAAACATTCTCTCCTGGAAACCCCAGAAGGAATGCAGTTTTGCCAAAACCCTGATATTGACCCATAAGATTAATTTTAGACCTCTGACCTCCAGAACAGTGATACAACAAATTCCTATTGTTTTAAGCCACCAAATTGGTGGGAAATTGCTACAGCAGGAATATGAAAATAATAAACTGCTCAAAAGAAATATATAGTCTGTATCTTATATAGACAAATTGTTCAGTAATTAAACACAAATATCAAGAGTATTACAGAGAATTTTGCAAATACCAATGGCAGTCCAGACAAGGGGCATTGGACTCTTACTGGGAGCTTATGGAGGGCCTCCTAAACAAGATTATAGTTCATTTTGAATAATGAGGAGGGATGAACCAGTATCCTTAGCCAATATCACTTCTGTTCTCTGATCATGCCATTCCCAGTGCCATCTTTCTAAAATAGAAATCTGATCACATTATTGCCACATTTAAATCCTTCCACGGGTTTCCAGTTTATAATCCTGATACCTTATTTTTAAACTATTTTCCCTCAAAATACCTCTTTAATCTATCATTTTATAGTAAACAGCAGGCAGAAAGAACAGCAACTAAACAGGCAGCACCTTCAATACTTAGCTTGGAAATCTCCTCTGCTGTATAACCAGTGTTCTGCTTGGCACATCATTGTAGGAGACATTTTCCCTAAATTCTCTGCCACTACAAAAGAACTCACTTCCTCCAGCTTCCACTAGCATGTTCCTTCTGAGCCCTCACTGTCAGCATGCTTCAAGTCCAGACTTCCATTAGCAGTCTCAAGGTGATTTAGGCTTTCTTTACCATGTTCCTCAAATGGCTTCCAGACTCCAAAACCACACCTACTTTTTTTAGGTATTTGTTACAGAAGCACCCCACTTCTGGTACCAAAATTGATATCGGTTTTCTATTGCTACCTAACAAATTTACTCAAATGTAGTTGCTAAGACAACACTCAATTATTATCACACAGACTCTGTGTGGCATAGCCTGGCGTGGCTTAGCTGCATTCACTACTAAGGATCTCACAAGGGCTATAGCCAAAGTGTTAAAGAGGTAATATTTTCATCTGGAGGCTGGTCTGGGGAAGGATATGCCTTCAAATTCATTTAGATTTTTGGCAGAGTTCATTTCTTTGCCGCTGCAGCTGAAGGCCCCAGCTTTTTGCTGGATGTGGGCTGGAGGCTGGGCTCATGTTCTAGAGACCAACAGTTCCATGCCCTGTGAACTTCCTCAACATGGTGGACACTTATTTTACCAAGCCAACCAGAAGAATTTCACGCTCGAGTCTGCTAAAATGAAGATTTATATAAAGTAATGTAATCTCAGGGATTACTCACCTTTCCTATATTCTATTACTTAGAAGCCACAGATCTTGCCCACACTCAAGAGGAGGGTACCACACCACACATTGACACCAGAAGGTGAGAAATCTTAGGATTTTTCCATCACTGGTAATATTCAACCTCTTCTATATAGAAATGTACACATAAACAACGTATCCCAGGACTGACTTGCCCTCAACGGTCAAGGAAATGATTCCCCATCCTATTAATTACTAAAAATATTATTTAAATTAAGAGTCCTCAATATTGTCATTTATAATTTTTATATTAAGTTAGTACACATGTATTTTTTCATGGCAGGGCAGTATGGTGGAAATAGCTTGGATTATAAAGTAAAAGCTTCCAGGGCACTTGAGTGCCTCAGTCGGTTAAGCTTCGGCTCAGGTCATGATCCCAGGATCCTGGAATTGAGCCCTGAGTTGGGCTCCCTGCTCAGCAGGGAGTCTGCTTCTCCCACTAGACCTCCACCCTGCCCTTGGCTCATGTTCACACTCTCCCTCTCTCTCAAATAAATAAATAAAATATTTAAAAATAAATAAATAAATAAAATGAAGTAAAAGCTTCCAGGACTATTATGTGGATTACTGATTTGCCTATAGCTACTTTTTATATTCTCATATACTCTAAATCAATCAATTTTAACTCTCTGAGCCTAAGCTTCTTTATCAGTCAAGTCAGGATAATAACCAACAATGTCATGAAAAACCGTGTATGTGTGTGTGTGTGTGTGTGTGTATGTGTTACATTTATATACATATAGTCATACACATATCTTTGGTAAACGTGAAAGTTCTATGCATATGCTGATTTAGATAATATTGATAATCACAGTACTAATTACAAAGACCTGTGAATTTCATCTCATTGGTTAGTCTTTGGGAATTCTGAAAAGATAAACTGGACAAATGTTTGTTTCATTACATTTTTATTATTATTACTTTTGCTTTACTACTTTTCAAAAAGATTTCTTGCAGTCATCATCTATTTTACACAAAATTATTTTCATCTACACACAATGCCTCCTCTGAGGCTTTTGCCCAACAGCCTTTAGTTTCTCCTCATTTCCTCACAAACTTGCAGAAATATTAATGCCCCATATTCTCTATAAGTAGTTTGCTTTTGCAGAACTAGTTTCCAGAGACTAAAAAAAAGGGGGGAAAAAAAAAAGCTTTTCTTTATCAGTCTTTCTGTTCAACCTTATTTTCTACCTTTATGTGTTTGCCTTAATCATTAATTCTGTTCTTTACCTTTAGCACTGTTGTTTTCCTTTTTACCTCTTCAAGCATATCTTCAGGTGTTAATATCCCTAGGAGTATTAGGATACAGTACTGTAGGTTTTTACTGTCTTTGCCTTTTCCTAATCTGACTCTACTTCAAATAAAATGATGATAATAATTGTGTATATGCAAACTTAGATATATATATATATATATATATATAGATATAGATATATATATATATATATATATATATATATATATGTATTCTGAGCTGTAGGGTGCTATATTTGAAAGAATTACCACAGCTAAAATTATTCCAGATGACACTAAGCCAGATTTTTATTGTCACACAGCATAAACCAATTGGTTTACAACAGATGAAAGTTTAGCCTCCTGAGAAAAATGAACCTTTTTAAGAACATAAAAAAAGTAAAATTTAGGAAAGGGAAGTATTAACCACATTAATGAGTTCCCTAAAGGAATACTGAAAGTGATTTTAAAACTTCACATGAATGGTTAATTCTTATTAATAAAGTCTGTGAATTTCTTGTTTTCTTATTTGTTTAATTAAAATAGTCAATTCCCTCTGAAAATCTTAATTTTGGCCTTTCTAAAGGCATAATTTTATTCCCATGATAAGTAGAAATTCTCATCATTTATTTAACATTCTAATTTTGCTATTTATCATTATATTTAGTGTGCAAATCTACCTTAAAACACAAATTTACATAAGTAATGGAACTAACATTAGTTTTTTCTTTTATATTTATTTTCGGGTTTGAAAGAGAGTAAAGAAAAATGTAGACCATTGATACTCTTCCATATAAATCATTCACCTCTGCGAAAACTACTGAGGAATAATGACAAGATAAAGAACTGATAAACATTTAGATTCTAAACTCTTTAAATTCTCAAACACTTACTTATTAAGGTAAGTATTTTTTAGAGATTGACGAATGTTTTTAAATTACATTGCCCTTGCACAGTACCATGATGACTATTGATGACTTTTGGCCCTCTTCAAATGGAGAAGAATTCTTCATATTAAAGCTTTAATCTTAATGTTTCAAATACTTTCCCAAAGCTTTTTCTCTGGGTTAATATTAATGGGACACCTGCTACCTTAAAGCAGCTAGAAAGTCAGTTCATCTGTAAGACAAGAAATAAATCAGACAATTGGACAGCTACAAATGAAATAGTGGGCTCAAAATAGAATGAGTAGCAGTAAGCTAATTATTCTGCTTATAGTGTTTCTCACTATTTAATAACATATTTATTCCACAGTCATTATCAGCTTATTGTTCCACTGATAATTATGATTTTAGAAATAAGATATCTTTTGTCTGTTGAGTATATTTGATTGTGGAATATATCAAGTAATGAATCAGTGAATATGTATTTATTCAATGAATATTTGAGGAGATACAAATGCGCACAAGTTATGGAACCAACAAGTAATGTCAGAGGTAAAGATGAACAAAGTCTAGTCTATGCTCTTAAAGGATGTGTCTCCTAGTTCTGAAGATATCTACACATAATTGTAATACACATCAAAATACAGGAAGTGTGGTAAAAAGATATAAATAAAACCATTGTGGTAGTTCAAAAAGGAAACAACAACAACAACAATAACACTTTTTTTGTCCAAGAGTGATCAGACAAACCTTGAGGGAGGTGGCATTCAGTTATGCCTTGCATAATAACAATTTTGTTCTTTTAGATAAATGTACGTGAACTCAGTGTCTGTGCAAAACAAAAATGTCAGAGCTTGCAAAAAGCACTGAATACCTTCAATGTGCCAAATGCTGTTTTGGACCCTTTGTTAGTTTCCTATTGCAGCATAAGAAATGATCACAAACTTAATGTCCTAAAACACCACAAACGTCTTGAGGTCAAAAGTCCAGGTTGGCTCACTGGGATTTTTCTTAAAATACCACAAGGATGAAATCAAAGTGATGACTAGGTTGGGCTTTTATTTGCAGGCTCTGGGAAGAATCTTCTAAGCTTATTCCTAATGTTAGCAAAATCTAGTTCTTTGTGGTTTTGGATTGGAAGTCCTGTTTCCTTGCTGCCTGTCAACCAGGGACCATTTTCTGCTCCTAGAGGTCTTACACATTCCTTCTCATGTGGCCTCCTCCAAGTTCAAAGCAGCAACAGTGTGTCTTGCCATGTTTCACGTCTCTGATAGCCCTTCTGCCGTATCTGTCTCCTCTTTTGTCTTAATTTTCTGCTATCACCCAGAGAAAGTTCTCTGTTTCAGGGCTCATGTGATTAATTTAAGCCCATCTGGATAATTTCCTCCCTTTTAAGAGCAATCATGCCATAAAACATAACATAATCATCGCCTTCACAAGTGCTGAGGATTAGGATGTGTTTGATTCAGGTTCAAAATTCCACTACCTATAAAATTAGTGATGTCCAGAGTTGTGAAAATTATGTAAATCTCATTTTTATCCAAGTTAGAAACATTGCATTTATCAAATAGACAGCTTCAAAAGAAAAGTGTGATTCTGAGATATTTCTACAATTAGAAGCCTCTGGCGATGACACCCTGAAGAAACTGCATCCAGAAAGAATTACATCAAGCAGGCTAGAACATGGGCTCTCCAAAGGGACTCAGACAGACCTACCAGTGCAACTCTCCAGTGCCTTGAGGAAGATAGGGGCACTTGGGATTCCTCAGACCATCTCTTTTGCCTGCATGGGTAATTACAACATGAGCATGATACTGCAAGACCAAGTGGACCACAATTTCAGGACTCCTGATAAAAAGAATGGCCCCAGATATTATCCAGCAAGACCCTTTTATTAACATGGGTGATTCCAACATGAACTCAGTACTACAGGGTCCAGCTGGTCCAATATCAAAAAGAATAAAATACTAAAGACTAAACTTAACCAAGGTGGTAAAAGACTTGTGCAATGAAAACTACAAAATGTTGCTGAAAGAAATGAGAGAAGACACAATTAAATGGAGAAACATCCTTTGCTCATAGATTGGAAGACATAATATTGTTAAGAGAAGAAAGGGAAGAAGAAAGTGGGGGGTAAACAGAAGGGGGAATGAACCACGGGAGACTATGGACTCTGGGAAACAAACTGAGGGCTTCAGAGGGGAAAGGGGTGGGGGAATGGGATGGGCTGGTGATGGGTATTAAGGAGGGTGCACTGGGTGTTATACGCAAGTAATGAATCATCGAACTTTACATCAAAAACTAGGGATGTACTGTATGGTGACTAACATAATATAATTAAAAAATATTATTTAAAAAAAAGATGTTCCTACTACCCCAAACAATCTACAAATACAATGTAATTATAAAACATTTATATTATAAAAATACAAAAATCACAAAATTCCCAATGGTGTTTTTTGCAGAAATAGAAAAATCCACCCAAGGTTCATGGAATCTGAAAGGAACCCAAATAGCCAAAACAATCTTAAAAAAGAACAGAGTTGGACGTCTCATATTTCCTGTCAATACTTAGTACAAATCTACAGTAATCAAATAGTAGTTATTGCCATAAAGACAGACATATTGACGAATAGAAAAGAATGAAGAGCCAAGAAATACACCACACTATATGGTCAACTGATTTTCAACAGGATGCTAAGACATTTCAGTGGAAAAAGATGGTCTCTTCAACAAATGCTGTTGGTAAAACTGATGACATCCATAGGCAAAAGAATGAAGTTATATCCTTATCTTACTACATACAAAAATTAACTCAAAATTGATCAAATACTTAAATATTACACCTAAATCTATAAAACTCTAAAAACACAGGAGCAGAGTTTCAGTTTTGTCAGATAAAAAGGATTCTGGAGATTGGTTGCACAACAACATGAATGTATTAACAGTACTGAATTGTGTATTAAAAAATGATTAAGATGGTAAATTCAATGTTATGTATATTTTACCATAATTGAAAAATATATGTGATTGAAAAAAAATCCCTGATGAGTTTTAAATAAATTTGTCGACTATTATGCTATTATTTAAGGATATAATATATATGGACAGGCACAAATACACATACATATGTGTTTATGTGCACACACACACACACACACACAATGCATGAAGTGCAAAAATGGAGCCAGTCAGGGAGAAATCTACTCTGGTTTATAGGAGGAACTAGACAATTTTGATGGAAAGTCAAAGTTGAATTGATTCGATATTGCTTTCACATAGGCTCTTTATTGGTTAATATACTGTTTGTCCATCATCCAAATAATTACCCACATAGTATCAAACACCTGCATATTTGGAAACATAATACAGACTTTTGTTTTGCCCACTCCCCTTGGATTGATAGATAGACACAAAACATATCATTGTTTTTCCTAAAGAGAAAAAAAATTGGAAATGTTTGGTTGGGATATAGAAGGTATGTATTTCTCATGTTTTCATTACACACCTCTGTTATTGTTACAGTGAGTATTAACTTTGTAAAAACTCCATCACAAAATGGGGTGTCTGGGTGGCTCAGTCGGTTAAGCAGCTGACTCTTGATTTCAGCTCAGGTCATGATCTCTGGGTAGTGAGATAGAGCTCCGTGCTGGGCTCCATGCCCTGCATCAGGTTGTACACTCAGTGTGGAGTCTCCTTGAGATTCTCGGTCTCCCTCTCTCTCTGCCCTCCCCTGTTCATGTGTGCTCTCTAAATAAATAAATAAATAAAATCTTTTAAAACATCCAATAAAGAAATAAAAAAAATTAAAAAATTCACCACAATCTGTGAAAAAATCCTCTTATCCAAAATATCCTTTTATCAACACTATATTTCTTTTTGATAACAACATCTATATTTTCTGGAAGAAAATTTTGTCTTTAATTCTACTGCAGTAATCCCTCAACAAGATCTTTGCAAGTGGAAGTCTTACATAATTTTTATATATTGGGTTATTTCCCTACAAATGCATTGAGTCTGATGCTATTGTGGTGATCTTCAACAATGTATTGAATTTAAAACTCAAGAAAGCTCAAATGTTTAAGTAATGCATAAATTCCAAGAGTAGTAACAATTGTTCTGGCTTTAACTTTAGTTGGATTAAGGGCACTGGAAATCTAGTCGCTAATAATGTTGATAATATTTATATTTATGTACCATGTTAAACTTTGCAGAGGCACTCGTTTATTTTCAGTGGATGTATACAATGATCTTTGAGGCTTTTTGTCATCATCTACATCTTTCTGATGAAAACCCTGATAATAAGATGTTGGGTAAGTTGCCAAAATGCAAAGCTAGTGTGGCAGAGCTGAGAAGAAACTCAGAGGTACTTGAATCTAATTTTAGTTTCTTTTTCTTGCTTCTGTCATAATTCAAAACTACATAGATGGCCTTTGTTTGGGTTCTTGTAGTAAACTCTAATTTGCCTGTCTTTGCTTGATATTCTCTCTGTCCCAGAGAAGGAAAGTTGCTCTTTCTTCTGACAAGGTGGCATGCTGCCATTACAACATCCTTTAATAAATAAACACATCTATTCAATGTCACAACAAATTAGAAAGTACTTATTTCTGTTCAGTGAGCCAGATGAAATCAATAATCACCAGGGAGTTGCTACTATAACTCATTAGAGTCATTCGCTGGGCCTCAGTAATCAGCTCAGAGAATGGAGCCAAAGATGGTTCACTGGGGAGAGAAAGTTAGGATCAAATGTCTCAGCTCAAGTGAAAATAGTATTGAATAATCATTGCATTTTGGCTTTTTACACTTCAAAGTGCTGCATTTCCTTCTCAGTAATGGAAGAAATGGTTTCAGAATCACCCACTAATTTTGAGAATGTACCCAGCATTTTAAAAAACTTTAAAATGGCAAAAGGTGAAAGAAATAATGGCAATGATTATTTGAAATGTACTGTGATATTCTCATCTTTTTGGTCCCCTAAGTCCACATTATTGGTCACAACTCAGCAGCTCCTCCTGGTTGATTTCACTACTTACTACTTTCATTTCCATTCTCGAAGGCTCTTTTCCTCTACCTCAATGTTGGAGGTTTCAAAGTGATCTTGTCTTCTTTATATCTAAATTCACTTCCCCAGTGATATTATTCAGTTTCACAGTTTTAAATAATATTTGAATGGCCTTGGTTTAACATCCACAAATCAATCAATGTGATACACTACATAAATAAAAGAAAGGACAAAACCATATGATCCTCTCAATAGATGCAGAAAAAGCACTTGACAAAGTACAACATCCTTTCTTGATTAAAACACTTGACAGTCTAGGGATAAAGGGTACATACCTCAATATGATAAAAACCATCTATGACAGATCCACAGCGAATATCATTCTCAATGGGGAAAAACTGAGAGCTTTTCCCCTAAGGTCAGGAACATGGCAGTGATGTCATCACTGTCATCACTGCTGTTCAACACAGTACTAGAAGTCCTAGCCTTAGAAATTCAGACAACAAAAAGAAATAAAAGGCATCCAAATAGGCAAAGAAGAAGTCAAACTCTCACTTGTTGCAGATGACATGATCTTCTATGTGGAAAACCCAAAAGATGCCACCCCAAAATTACAAGAACTCATACAGGAATTCAGCAAAGTGACAGGATATAAAATCAGTGCACAGAAATCAGTTGCATTTCTATATGCCAACAATAAGACAGAAGAAAGAGAAATTAAGGAGTTGATCCCATTTACAATTGCATCCAAAACCATAAGATACCTAGGAATAAATATAACCAAAGAGGCAAAGGATCTGTACTCAGAAAACTATAGAACACTCATGAAAGAAACTTAGGAAGACACAAAGAAATGGAAAAATGTTCCATGCTCATGGATTGGAAGACCAAATATTGTTAAAATGTCTATGCTACCCAAAGCAACCTACAAATTCAATGCAATCCCTATCAAAATACCATCAACTTTTTTCACAGAACTGGAACAAATAATCCTAAATTTTAATGGAAACAGAAAAGACCCCGAATAGCCAAAGAAAGGTTGAAAAAGAAAACCAAAGCTGGTGGCATCACAATTCTGGACTTCAAGCTCTATTACAAAGCTGTAATCATCAAGACTGTATGGTACGGGCACAAAAACAGACACATAGATCAATGGAACAGAATAGAGAACCCAGAAATGGACCCTCACCTCTATGCCAATGAATCATCAATGAAACAGGAAAGAATATCCAATGGAAAAAACATAGTCTCTTCAACAAATGGTGATGGGAAAATTGGACAGCCACATGCAGAAGAATGAAACTGGACCATTGACTTACACGATGCACAAAAATAGACTCAAAATGGATGAAGGACCTAAATGTGAGATAGGAATCCATCAAAATCCTAGAGAAGAACACAGGCAGCCACCTCTTCTGAGCTCTGCCACAGTAACTTCTTCCTAGACACATCTCCAAAGGCAAGGGAAACAAAAGCAAAAATGAACTACTGGGACTTCAACAAGATAAAAGCCTTTTGCACAGCAAAGAAACAGCCAACAAAACCAAAAGACAACCGACAGAATGAGGGAAGATATTTGCAAATGACATATCAGATAAAGGGCTAGTATCCAAAATCTACAAAGAACTTACCAAACTCAACACCCAACAAACAAAAAATCCAGTCAAGAAATGGGCAGAAGACATGAAAACAGACATTTCTGCCAAGAAGTCATCCAAATGGCCAACAAATACATGAAAAAGTGCTCAACATCACTTGGCATCAGGGAACTACAAATCAAAACCACAATGAGATACCATCTCACACCAGTCAGAATGACTAAAATTAACAAGTCAGGAAACAACAGATGTTGGCGAGGATGCAGGGAAAGGGGAACCCTCATACACTGTCAGTGGGAATGCAAGCTGGTGTAGCCACTCTGGAAAACAGTAGGAGGTTCCTCAAAAAGTTGAAAATAGAGCTACCCTACGACCCAGCAATTGTACTACTGGGTATTTACCCCAAAGATACAAATGTAGTGATACAAAGGAACACCTGCACCCCACAGTTTATAGCAGCAATGTCCACAACAGCTAAACTATAGAAAGAGCCCAGATGTCCATCGAGAGATGAATGGGTAAAGAAGTTGTGGTATATATCTATATCTATATCGATAGATATAAAATGGAATATTACGCAACCATCAAAAATATGAAATCTTGCCATTTGCAATGACATGGATAGAACTGGAGGATATCATGCTAAGTGAAATAAGTCAATCAGAAAAAGACAATTATATGATTTCACTGATATGTGGAATTTGAGAAACAAGGCAGAGGATCATAGGGGAAGAGAGGAAAAAATGAAACAAGAGGAAACAAGAGAGGGAGACAAACCATAAGAGACTCTTAATCATAGGAAACAAACTGTGGGTTGCTAGGGGGGAGGGGGCTGGAGGGATGGGGTAACTGGGTGATAGACATTGGGGAGGGTATGTGTTTTAATGAGCTTTGTGTATTATATAAGACTGATGAATCACAGACCTGTACCCCTGAGAAAAATAATACATTATATGTTAATTAATTGAATTTAAATTAAAAAATATTTGAATGGCCACGAATCCTGAATTTTTAAGTCTATCCTACATTGTTTGCTGAACTCCTCACTCATCAATCCAATTTGACATGACAACTGGCAACTCCATTTGGATTCCTTTTTTTCTTTAAGATTTTATTTATTTATTTGAGAGACAGAGAAAAAGAAAGGGCATGAGCAGGGGTGGGGGCAGCGAGGAGCAGAGGGAGAGGGAGAAGCAGAATCCCTGCTGAGCAGGGCACCAGATGTGGGCTTGATACCAGGACCCTGAGATCACTATCTGAGCCAAAGGCAGCAGTTTAACCAACTGAGCCACCGAGGTGCCCCTCCATCTGGATTTCTAAAAAAACATTTCAAATGCAGCATGACCAGAACTGACCCCTCATTTCACTCCTAAAACTACTTTGCTCAACCAATCTCAGTTGATAGCAACTGATTCTACAGTTGCTCAGTCTTTTGAACCTTTAAGTCACACTGTGTTTTCCCCTTTCTCTTGCACCAACCTCTATCCCAAGAAACCGTCGACTTTGTCTTCAAATACACGCAGAATCTACCCACTTCTTACTGCCTTCATTACTACTTCCACTTACAGTTAATATTATTTTACCCTAATTGATGCAGGAGCCTCCTGAAAATTCTCTCTGCATCAAGTCTATGCGTCTCCTCTCAGTTTATTCTCAAAACAGCAGAAAGTATAATCCTTTGACATTATAAATCAGATTATATGAATACTCTGTTTAAAATCTTGCAATGGTCTACACAAAATAAAAACAAAAGTCCTGAACATGGCCTTCAAATGTCTACAGAATTTTGCCCACATTTACCTTACTCACTTACTTCACTCCACATATTGGCCTCATGCAGCTCCAGGAACACACCAGGCCTGCTACAGGTATAGACAGCATTTGCACTGGCCACTCCCCCTGCCTGCAACGCTCTTTTTCCTAATATCTGGATGGTTATCTCCCGCAAATACTTCAAGTCTTTGTTCAGTTTCCACTTACTCAGTGACCTTTTTTAAAGTCACAGCTTGTAACTCCAGTCAACTCCACCTTTCTAGTTCCATATTTCCCATTGCTTTTACTGTCTTCTAATCTACTACAGAATTCACTTTATTACTATGATTATTATTTCCTATCTGCTTTTGTTGTTACAATGGTAGTTCCACGAAGGAATGAATCATTGCTTTTCTCATTTTTGTACAGGGACATCCGAAGTGTCTGATGGATAACAGGCACTCAGCAATGAGTGAAATATTTTTTCTAACAAAGTTTATCTCTTAAGACTGACACATAACTGTTTTTCCAGATATCCTATAAAACATGTATATATATATATATATATATATATATATATATATATATATATACATGTGTGTATTTTTATTTGTTGCTTAGTTCTATTATTTTAAAATAGTTTCTGTGTCACTAACTTGAGTGAAATTGCCCTATGACTAATGCATATAGTTGCTTACAGAAACAAATTTGTATAAAATTCATCTCAAATCATTCAGTATTAAGTTATGTTTAATTAAAATTAAATGATAATGTATATATATAAAGAAAAAAACAAGTACTGCGTAAGAGAGAGAATTGGAAATTACATCTAGAATTAGAAATGAAGTAATGTAAACAAAAAGAATATTCTTAAAATAAAACTAGCTTCTTAAAATTATTTACATTAGGGGAATGACACAAAATTTCATATTTAATTATGATTCTAACGTTTTGTTTTTTCAACCCAAAATTATTTTTTTCCATTTCAGATATATTATGGATAGAGAAGATATGAAATTCTATTTGAAGAGCATGTTTATTCAGAAAAAAATATCATTTCTGACTTAATGTTATGAAAAGGAACAAATGATTAACTGAGTTTTTAGCTTTTCAATATGATTCAGAATGTTAGAACTTATAGTTCCCTTTTATTACTTTCTAACTTGTTTGCTACAATTGAGATTGGTTATACTCCATTGCTCCATGGTATCTATCTTGACAGGGTAAAAGAGTTGTTGATTTGTCAAGAAATTGTAAGTTATCTACTGATGCATTAAATTTGTCTCAAATTTAACAGTTTAAAACAACATTTATTTTTTCATGGTTTCTCTGGGCCTGCAATCTGGGAGTGGTTTAGCTGAGTGGTTCTGGCTCAAAGTTTCTTACAGAACTGAAGTTAAGCTGTAGGCTAGGATTATAGTCTCTCCTGAACACTTGATTGGAGCAAGATATGCTTTCATGCTCACTAGCACGATTGTAGGTAGACCTCTGTTCTTCACTGGCTGTCAACCAGAGACTTCAGTACCCCACCACATGGGCCTCTCCATTTGCTATCTGAGTGCTGTCAAGACATGATATCTGGTTTTCCCAAAGTAAGTAAGTGATCTGAGACAGTGAGTGTGGGAAGAACATCCATTATTTAAAAAAAATATATATGTTATTATAATTATAATTATAATCCATTATAATCTAATAATATAATTATAATCTAATCTCAGTAGTGACATCTTAGCAATTCTGCCATATTCTATTCATCAGAAGAACATCATTAAATCAAATCCACACTCTGGTAGAGAATATTAGATGAAGATAATATCAAGGGGCAGGGACCACTGGGGACAATCTTAGAGGCTGCCTACCATATTCCAATCTCTTGTCTTTAATTATTCATGCCCTTCAATATGCAAAATACATACATCCCTTTCAAAGGGCCCCACAAAAGTCTCATTACAGAATTCACACAAAATCTAGAATCTTGTCATCTAAATCACATTCAGGCATGGAAGAGACACTGGGTTTTATTCCTTAATTATGGCTCCTCAACACAGATACTCTCATTCTACAGACCTGTGAAACTAAAGGGAAAAGATGTCCATCCCCACAAACCCAACATACAATGGTAGAAAAGGCACATAATAATCCCTGTGTAAGTTTCTGTTCAAAAAGGACAAACATGTAAAGTACAAATGAATCTGAAATTAGCAATTCTGAAATTTAATTGGAAATATGGAGATGTCTTGATTATGTCTGAAGGTCCAAGAATAATTTACTTCAAAATCATAAGGGACTCTACTGACCCACCTGCCGAGAACTGCTAAAGCCTCCAAAGAGCAACTCTATCTACCATTGACAATTCAAACACTAATAGATATGCTGAGTCATACGTTTCCAGCAGCAAAGCAGTTGTAGAGGAATTGCTGGTTCCTGCTCACTGGGTTCAATCAGCATAATATTATCAATATAACAGAGTAATGTGATGTCCTGTGGATTGAAAGGCAATCAAGGTCATTGTGGATGAAATTATGACATAAGACTTTCGGTAGGCAGGATAATGACCTCCCCAATATGTCCACATCCTTATCTCAGAAACTTGTGAATATGTTACCTTACATGGAGAGGAAGAGAGAGAGAGAGAGAGATTACAAATGTGATTAAGCTAAAGATCTTGAGATGGGGAGATTATCCAGGTGGGCCCGATATAATCACAGGAGTCCTTCTCAGAAGGAGTCAGGAAGGTCAAAGTGAGAAGGGGATGTGACAATGGAAGCAACTATGTTCATGTTCTACTCTCAGAAGTTGTGAATATTAATGCATATGGCAAAAGGGACTTTGCAAATGTAACTAAATTAAGGATCTTGAGATGGTGGAATTATCCTGGATTATCTCTGTGGGTCAAATAATCAAAAGGGTCTTTATAAGAGGGACTCCGGAGGGGTCAGATTTAGAGGAGATGCAAGTGTGATGATGGGAGCAGAAATTGGAGTGGCCCACTCTGAGTGAAGGAAGGAGCCACAGGGAAAGGAATACAGGTGATCATTAGAAGCCAAAAAGGTAAGAAAAGAGATTCATCTCTCGGAGTTTCCAGAAGGAACAACCCTGCCAACACCTTGATTTTAGTCCAGGGAAATTGATTTTAAGACATCTGACCTCCAGAAGTTTGAAAGAATATATTTGTGTTGGCTTAAGCCACTAAATTAATGGTAATTTGTTACAGCAGCAATAGAAACTTGATATAATATGTAGAGAAAAAAGAACTTGCCAAATCAATAACTACATATTAGGTGCCAGGGAATGTATTTATTTGCTCTTGCACCAAAATCTAATCTGGTACAGCAGCTACAATGGGAATCACTACCTGATTAAGTTTATAAAAATCTGCTATCGTTTTGCAAGATTCATTTATCTTCTACAAAGGCCAAACTGGTGAGTTGAAGGGGAATGCAGTAGTATGAATTGTAAAAACTCTCAGCACATAATGACTCCATCCAAACACTGCACTGAGACTTGACCAGAGTCTAGCATGACTTTTAGCAGCTTCAGTCTGTGCCCCTGGGATAGGCTCTTAAAATTTCTAAGAAAGCTAAATCCTGCCAGGAGAATGGAGATTGGCTCTTAGAACAGTTGCTTTGGAGGGCTCGCTATTATATATCCTTTCTCTGCCCTTTATGATGTTAATCTTCTACCACCCAGAACTCTCACCTCAAGGATCTGAGAGTCCTCTTTGAAGTGCAAACATTCAGAGAGATAAGTTCCACTCTTGCCTGCCAGCTCCTATGGGAGGGGAAGGGCCTAAATTCTATGGCCAATTTGTTCCAACTTGTACAACTACCCCCTGCCTATCATAAGAATACAAGAGGTTTGTTTTGCTTCTGGATAAATGCCAATTAGCATACACAGATGACCTAATCATGTGGATCAAATCTTTCCTTTATGTCCTTCAGGGTCTTCCTTTCGCATATTCCAGCATTTAAAAATTTTCCCACCTTGAAATTCAAATCAAAACCACACCAAGATACCACCTTACGCCAGTTAGAATGGCAAAAATTGACAAGGCAAGAAACAACAATTGCTGGAGAGGATGTGGAGAAAGGGGATCCCTCCTACCTTGTTGGTGGGAATGCAAGTTGGTACAGCCACTCTGGAACACAGTGTGGAGGTCTCTTAAAAAGTTAAAAATTGAGCTACCCTATGACCCAGCCATTGCACTACTCAGTATTTACCCCAAAGATACAGACGTAGTGAAGAGAAGGGCCATATGCACCCCAATGTTCAAAGCAGCATTGTCCACAATAGCCAAATCATGGAGGGAACCGAGATGCCCCTCAACAGATGACTGGATTAAGAAGTTGTGGTCCATATATACAATGGAATATTACTCAGCTATCAGAAAGAACGAGTTCTCAACATTTGCTGCAACATGGATGGCACTGGAGGAGATAATGCTAAGTGAAATAAGTCAAGCAGAGAAAGACAATTATCATACGATTTCTCTCATCTATGGAAAATAAGAACTAGGAAGATCGGTAGTGGAAGAAAGGGATAAAGAAAGGGGGGTAATCACAAAGAGGAATGAAGCATGAGAGACTATGGACTATGAGAAACAAACTGAGGGCCTCAGAGGGGAGGGGGGTGGGGGAATGGGATAGACTGGTGATGGGTAGTAAGGAGGGCACGTATTTCATGGTGCACTGGGTGTTATACACAACTAATGAGTCATCGAACTTTACATTGGAAACCAGGGATGTACTGTATGGTGACTAATATAATATAATAAAAAAAATTAAAATAAAAAAAAATTTCCCACTTTGTGTTTCTGTGAAGTTGAGGTCAGTATATATTGAGTTCTCTCCCCTACTGCAGTAGTTACCACTAAATAAAATCTGGCTTTACCACCTTTAACTACTCTCCAGTTTTGTTTCTCTTTGATAGTAGTAATCACATCCCTGCCATTTCCAAGTCCTTGATAGTATCACCAATCTTTGCAATCCCTCCAGAAGTGAGGTATAGGTTTTATTTTGGGTTATTGCATTCTTAGGTAGAGGCTGTTCTAGTGCTTCTATGTGGCATTTTCTATCACAATAGCTCTTACTTCATATGCTAGGGAAGCAACGAAGAGATTCTACCAGGTATTGACTATGTCTGTTTCAATTGTATATCTGGGACAGGGGAAATAACCACAGAATGGGTTCAGGGACCTACTGGGTACATTGTAGGATTAACTGGAGCTAAACTCCCTGGAGGACCTGACTGTTAGCCTCTACACTGAACAAAGGACTACACAGGTGTTTGGTTCTCAAGGACTTAGTTTCATTTCTTTTCCAGTATATTGTAATCCCAAAAATGTCTGAGGGTGCTTCCTTCCTTAATTCAGTTATCCTGGAAAATGGCTGCAGTTCTCTTTAGGGAAGGCAGGGAGAAAAATTAATAGTATAAAATGTTGGCAGTATAAGAGCTCTTCCTCAAGATGGCCTAGCATTCCATTTATTCAAGAGGCTCTAGTTCTGTGAAATGGTTCAAGTATAAGAATTAAATGCATGAGAGGCAATGGTTCTTAGTTTCAGTTATTCAGTCAGACTTTTCTTCACTAGACCTAGAGTTTCCCATTTATATAGATCCAGTAAAACTTCAGTTTTCTTTCTTTCTTTTTTTTTTTTTTTATTTGAGAGAGACAGAGAGAGCACAAGCAGGAGGAGCAAAAGAGGAGGAAGAGGGACAAGTAGATTCCCCAGTGAGCAGGGAGCCCAACATGGGGCTTGATCCCAGGACCCTGAGATCATGACCTGAGTCAAAGTCAGACACTTAACCAACTGAGCCACTCATGTGCCCCAACACTTCAGTTTTCTACCCATTTTTTCACTCGAGGGGCACCACAGATCAACTAGCCAATGCAAATCTCTCTGCAGGTCAGAATATTCTGATTACTGCTTTTGCTCCACTGTGTATTACAACTATGAGCATCTTGTCTTTGGCAATTACGTTCACCACTTAGACCCTGTGACCTGGGATTCTACTATCCCAATTGCATTTAGGGATCTCAGTTCTGTGGTAGCATTTCTCACTACAATTTCTGATACATAGAGATGAGTGGCCGCAGACCTCTTTAAGGATGCTAAGGCTTCTCTCACAAATTTAGTTCTTATACTTGTGGCAAAGGGCATGTCTTCTGGATTTTCATGGGGATGGACTGACAAGTCTTCAGCTCTCTAGAATTCTGAAACCCTAATTTTTTTAGTACCTTGAGCTATAGTATACCAAAGAAGCTCTGGCATCTTGACTTCATTAGAATAAGACATCTTCAGATACTCATTTCAGTCAACCAATCAAGCAAACTAGCAGAGTCATTATTAGCCTCTCAAGGTAAAACACTGAAGCTGGAGTCCAATTTCATATCCCTTCAATCTAGATCTTCCATTCCCATGCACATTCCCAAGGCTTCAGTTAATACATATTGGCAAATTTGTGCAATTATTTTGGTCATGGGTCACTCTTTGTATCTCAGATTCTTTGGGGCTGATAGGACTTGAATCTGGTTATGGATCTAGACACAAAGACAGGTGGTAGAGAAAGGCCCAGAAGAGGAATCAACAGTGTTTTTGCAAGGCAAATGCCACACAGGAACAAATTACAGTTTCTTCAAGGAAGGGCAGACTAGTCTTTTTAGGCAAAGCTCACTCTATAGAAGACACAGGTTTCAAGGTTCACTAGAATCTGTCCATATTTTCCTATCCCAAATTTTACTATTATATTCCTTCCCAATCATCGCACCAGCTTTATTAAAAGAGACCCTAAGACAGTGGGAATTCATTTTGCACTGTTATTTAGCCATCTACATGATTAGACATTGAGCATGGTTTTCAGAAATCTTGGCCCTGCAGATATGAGAGATAAAGGTGTCTTTCACGGCACTCATAGAACCTTTCAGGTTCCTTGAGCTGAGACTTTAGTCTTCAGCTTATCATTTTCTTTCCCTAAATTCTCCAGTGCAGTTAGAAGCAACCAATCAATCCCGTTATTCTCGTTTTCTTTATCCATATGTGATTATAGTAATGAACACTTTGTTGCCTTGTTTTTTATAGGCAATTGATTATAGGTATCTATCGGTGATCATTTGAGTAACCACTTGCCATGCATGCCATGGAATATCCAGTGCCCCCTTCACCACGGAAACAAGAACATTAATGACTTTAAAGCTAATAAGATCAGAGAATCAGTTTCAGAAAACCCAAAAAACGATTAAGAAAATCCATCCTTAAAATTTTGGTCTTTAAGGTAGATTGATTGATCATCCCTGTTTGCTTAGAACTGCCCTGATAGCACTGAATATCTCAGATCCCAGAAAACCCCTCAATCCCAGCAAACAAGGGTGTAGGTCACTCAGCAACCATTCTTTGTTCCAAATTCCATGTTCGAGGTTTACTCAGAGAACATATATATATCTGGAGCTTTCCTTCTGCCCTCTAAAACTCACACAGGAATCTTTCATATTCCACCATAAGCAGAAAGGGAATTCTGGGAAATGAGTTCAGCCTAACCATATTGACAAATTTTAATGCAAAACCACCACAGTATCATTAAACACCATATCCCCGCTACTTCTAGGGAAAATCATTTGTGATTTCTGCTTTTTAAATTGTTTCTGCCTAAGAATGCAACAATATCCATCCCATGTATCCAGAACTTAACATGGAAGACTTTTTTATTTCATAGTGTTTCTTCACAAAAGTGCATACATTTGGAATTGAGTCTAACATGTAGCTTTAAAAAAATTATGTATGGTTATTTTAGTCATAAGCATAGAAATCTGGTTCTGCCTAATTTGTTAAGCTATGTAAAATGTGACTTCTCTCAATGAACCCTAAATTTTCAATGAATTTCACAAACCTCATAAATGCTTGTTTGATTGAAATATTTTTGGTAGCATGGCATGGGGTGAATTTTGCATCCAAGGGGATTGTGATACTAAAACGGCAGTCATATGAATAAAGAATTCCAGGAAACAGCCGAGGTTGTAAATACATTAAGCAACCCGGCAATGAACAACAACGACAACAAAAATCAGGAAAGGAACTTCACAGATTCCCAGGCTCTGAAATGAGAATTTTACAATGGTGCTATGTAGATCCCCTAGGTCCAAAAAAGACTGTATGATATCATGTGAAAAATACTTTTGTTTTTGTTTGTATTTAATTTCCTTAACACAACAATCTCCTATTATAATATTGTCTTTAACTGAGGTGATTTCAGAGAACTTCTATGTGCTGTTTTCATTTCAAAAAAAATATTTAATGAAGAAGTTTTCAGTGCCATTAGGTCTACAGAATTTCTATTTGTTCCAGTATCATCAAGAAATGTTCATAATCTTAAATTCAGGACATCCAGTACCCACTCTTCTTGGGGAGGGGCATAACAAAAAGATATTCTCTGTCCTGAACACACTGGGATGCACTCAAGGAAACTAACACAAATTTGAAGGAACTTCTTGAGTCTGAGTCCAGAAATTAGAACACTGGGTAGTTTCGGCATCACCCAGGCCACATATGAGACCATCTGAGATAGGAAATAAAATTATGAATTGTAAGTTCAAGACATGGGTAAACCAAGGTCCCAAACCTTTGACTATATAAGGACAATGCAGAAAGAGAAGGGTTAATTCAGGAAGTTATTCTTTCAGTGATAGGATTAAAAAAACTATCCAGTTATTTCCCACATTCTAACACTCCAGTACATTTGTTAACAGAGATCAATAAAGTGTCACTAAAATGCAACCCATATTAAATACTAGTTGAAGTGTTCTGTTTACATGTTCTATGTGTTAGGACAATTTGGAAAGTTTTATTTGGGCTTACAGCATGTGGAATCTAAAATGTGTTAATTATACTATCCATTTATTTATTAATTCTTAACTATAGAAATTGTAGCAATTGTCATTTAAAGAATAGTATTTTTAAAGATAACTTCTGCTTTTTGCCAAATTAAAAAAAAATGATATGTAAGAACTCCAACCTCACTTTCTTGAAGACGTACTTAATATGTATTAATTTGCATATATGGTCCTGTATTGCCCCACATTTTCTTCATATACATCTCAGTTTAAATTGAGGTAAAACATTTTGTAGAAAAATAAAATTTAAAATACTATACTTAAAAGCATAGTTATTTAAAATGTTATATGAAAGTATTTTCATGATGTTTTTAGTAATCAAATAGATGGAATGTATATTACTAAAGCTTTTTGTGATTATTTGAAAATCTACGCTCTTAGCTGTAATATGGCAAAACAGCATATATAAAATTTATTGAATTAAAACAACTATATTAAAGTACTTTAGTTCACTGTGTCAATTAAGTTACATAAATTCCTTAAAATAATTTTGTACTCATATGTCAGTATATTCACTGAAAGAAATCTGGTTCCACAGATAATGAGAGGTTCAATTTCAGCCTTGCCTTTTCTCAAATTCTCAAATTCAGTTTTTCAAAATGGCCTGAATTAATGAGTCGTTTTTATGATAAAACTCTGAAGGAAACATTAAAATGATGAATGTATCACAAACTTAGGAAGGAGCTGGTGTTGTAAAAAGAACTGAACACTTCTAATAATAAATAATTCTCTCAACTGCTGAATTTTCAGTTCAATACCTTCTCAGGAAGATGTCAGAATGAAGCATTAAGGGTTGCTTGACTCCATCAGAATGGGAATAGAGTGGCAATCTTGAGAAGAAAGCAACTAGAGGAATCAATAAAGCTCCTCAGGATGGCTCCACAGAGAGCGAAATGGAATTAGTAGTAGGAGTACTTGTGACAGACTAGACATTTGCAACATATTTTTCCATTTAGTTCCCACAACAAAGCTAGATATGATTTTCCTTAATGTGGAGGTGAGAAGAATGTGGCTTAAAAAGCTTAAATGACTTAAAAGAAAAGACAATTACAATTTGGTAAACTGAGATTAAACTTGAGAGCTGGCGGAACCAGCCCAGTGGGGTCCACGGAGCAGCAGCATCCGTACCACCTGGAAGCTTAGCTGGAAAGAGCCACCCTGGCCTCACTGTAGATGTACTGAATCACAGTCTGTAGGGATGACACTCAGAAATTGGTTTTAACCAGCTTTCTAGGTGGTTCTAATGTATACAACAATTTTAGAGAGTACTGCCCTATACCACACAGGTGACTTGGAACTGGGCTTCATTTATCATATTTACAACTACATGTCCTTGTACAAACCACTGAACTCTATATATCATTTTATCATCTTTTTTTAAAAGGTGAAAAAAATATCCTCCATGCCTTTCTCATAAGACCTTTAAAAAAGAATACCATATCCTACAAAGCATTATCAAATATAAATGTCAAAATGTATTATTATTATCAATCATAGTTAGTACAATTATTTTATGTCATATGTATGAAATCTTTGTAGTTAAAATTCTTTAAAGAAAGAAGCTGAACTGCCTTCCCAATCTTATTTCCTCTGTCAAAAGTTCTTAGCAGTTGCCCTTGAGCACAACAGTAACTGATGGCTTTGTCAACATAATAATTATATCATTTGAGGGTCTGCTTCCCTAACTCGACCAATAAAAATTAGCTTCCTTAGGTTATTGAGATCAAAATTAGAATTTAACTGTTCTCTTTTAGGAGAACAAGATTTTGGGATCTTAACAAATCCTGCTTCTAAAGAAAGGACAGTGCTGGGTTACAACTGGAATTCATCGTTCATATCTTAATTTAACAGCAGGTTTGAGCCAGCTTTAGAGACTAAAACATCAAGCATTCAGAAGCGTGATCTGTCAGAAGTGAGATAACCTTGTAGAAATAGGAGTTTGTGCCTTGTTACACAAGGGTTAAGTCCCTCCCTACCTCTCTTTCAGTATACTGGGAATTTTGGGGTGTGTGTGTGTGTGCAGACAAGTGCATGAATAATGCATAAACAAGTTATGTTTTTAGAAACTTCTAAATGAGGATAATTCTGAAATAGAGACAGTTACACTTTCTGAAGATTGACTGTTTATATCTTCTTTCTGTTTTTCTAAAATCCAGAATTTTGTATTAATCCTTCCTCCATGCCAACATTCCCCAAATTAGTAAACATTATTTTCTCATCTCTTATTTTTTTAAATAAATAGGCAAAGTACACACACGCAGGCCCACACATTTTGTGCCTACCCCAAAATAACCTAGAATCAAGCATTTTAAACTTTTGGGGGGATAATACTGTTTGCATATTGATCCAAGCTGGGATCTATCTATCTCTTTGTCTCTGTGTCTGTTTCTCTCTCATTCTCTATCTCTGGCTGGCTGGCTGACTGGCTGTCTCTAACACACACACACACACACACACACACACACACACACAGAGAGAGAGAGAGGGAGGGAGGTTCGGAAGAGTTTATATTCTGAGGACAATTTGTGAAGCTGCTATTGAAGGTCTAGTCTGGTCATGTTTGGATTTGGAAGGTCTCCATTAATTTTTTTTCAACATCATTAATTTTTTTATTTCAATTCTAGTTAGTTGACATACAGGTCAGTATAGGACTCAGGAGGAGAGTTCAGTGGTTTATTATTTACATATAACAACCGGTGCTCATCATAAGAAGTGCCCTACTTAATACCCATCACCCATCTATCCCATCCCCCCACCCACCTCCCTCCATCAACCCTCAGTTTGTTCTCTATTGGACTCAACTTCATTAATAGTCAGGAAAATGAATACTGAAATTTAAACTACAGGGCAACACCACTCTACACCTACCAGACTGACTAAAATGAAGAGACAAAAATAGCAAATGTCAGGACACGTGGGTGGCTCAGTGGGTTAATCATCAGCCTTCAGCTCAGGTCATGATCCCAGGGTCCTGGGATCGAGTCTCACATTGGGCTCCTTGCTCAGCAGGGAGCCTGTTTCTCCCTCTGCCTGCTGCTCCCCTGCTTGTGCTCTCTCTCTCTTTCTCTCTGACAAATAAATTTTAAAAATCTTTAAAAAATAGCAAATGTCAGGGGGATGTGGGAAATCAGATTCAGGTATTGCTGGTGGGAGTGAAAAATGACATAACTATTTTGTGAAACTGTGTAGCAATATCTCTTAAAGATGAACATGAATATTCTATATGACCCACAATTTCACTCTTAGATTAACTTACAATGCCTCTCTAGCTTCACCAAAGATAAGTAGAAGAATGTTTATGGAAGCTGTATTCTTAAGTTCTCCATTATTCTTGAGAGGGAGCATCTTGCAATTGTTAAGGGCCAACTCTGGAACCAACTACATTGTAATTCTGTTCCATTACTTACCTACTATGTTAACTTTGAACAAATTACTTAATCTCCCTGTAACTCAGTTTCCTATCTATAAAATTGGGTTACAGCAGTACTTAACCTCCAAAGATAAGTATTAAATTAAATAAGTATTAAAGTATTAAATTAGTAAGCATTAAAATAAATTAAATTTCCTTTATTCAAAGTGTCATCTTTCCCAGGCTCATCAGATCAGATTTTATTTTATTTATTTTAAATAAATAGGCAAAATTCACTCATTAAATTGATTCTTATTTGGCAACTTTGCTGTTAAATATTTCTAGAGGATATGCTCTATAAAAGTGAGAAGAAACAACTGAATCTAGAAGTGTCAACTCAGCTTGCATGCCCTCTAGGAGCACCTACTATATTTTTCTTTAAAAAGTACATCATATAACAAAAAGAAGACTTTCATGAAGTAACACCATAGTAAGTTTTTGTGATGTGGTATATTTGTAAGAGAGGACATAAATAAGATAAAACCAAAGAAAGAACCAGTGTTAGACAGTTGATAAATATCAGGTTTCTTAAGGAAACAACTGAAGCCTAACACAAGAGAACTATAAATTGTTACAAAGTCAAAGATATTAAAAGACGTGTGTGTGTGTGTGTGTGTATCTGAATGTGTTTTGTGTGTGACTAATAGGAAAATGATGATTCTAAAAACTCCTAATGAACAACATACAGTAATTTGGGCATGATTATAATGAATGTGTTACAATGAAACAAAAGAATGAACAAGAATATGAGGAAATATTGAACAAATTCAAGGAATAAAGAAAAGAAAGCAGACTGAATTAAAGGTATATACTTCTAATATCATTTATACCACGCATGGATTCACAAAAGATTTGTTGAGCTTTGTAGAAAACATAAGCATAATACAATATTATCCCTATAAGAAACCAAAACATTTGTTGATTTAAAAAATAATATTGAAAGGTAAACTTCCGATAAGAGTTTAGATTACTACAAACTCCCTGGAAAATATGTTAAAATGTGCAATTAAAGTCTAAAATATGATAACATCTTATGCTCTCAATTCTACATCAAGAAACATACACCAATAAGATATGTATGTATGAGAAGGTTTACTACAGGATATTTACAAATGTAAAATAATAAAACAATACATGAGCAGTGATTAAGTAATAGTTAAATAATTCCTTGTTACTACAAAATAAAAGCAATTCAACATTACATTTTAAAATAATTTTTAACAACGTGAAAATGCATATAAATGTAATGTTAAGTGAAATGAGGTATATAAGAAAAAAGAATATAAAATTATATTTGCAATTTTTACTATACAGTTTCATATGCATTTGTAAGCAGATATATATATATATATATGAAAGTGAATAAACCAAAACATTCTCAGTGGTGATTACAGATGATTTTTTTTCCTAGTTACCGTTTTTCTGATATACAGATACTACCTCTTTAATAACAAACAAACATTTCAACACCAAACTTATATAAACTCCAAAGAATGTTATGTGTTGGATTATATTAAGAGGAAAAATCTGCATATCAAAACCTTAACCAATTTGTCTAACCACAAAGTTCACCATAATTATCTAAACTTTGATTATTTTTAAAATTTATTTTTATTTATTTTAGAGAGAGAGAGAGAACAAGCAGGGGAAGGGGCTAAGGGAGAGGGACAGGGAGAATCTCAAGCAGACTCCATACTGAGCACAGAGCCCAATCTGGGCCTTGATCTCAGCACCCTGGGATCACCTGAGCTGAAATCAAGAGTCGAACGCTTAACTAACTCAACCACCTAGGTGCCCCTAAACTCTGATTTTTAAATTAATTATAAAACTGTTTAAAAATAGTTCAGTTTGGGGGCGCCTGGGTGGCACAGCGGTTAAGCGTCTGCCTTCCGCTCAGGGCGTGATCCCGGCGTTACGGGATCGAGCCCCACGTCAGGCTCCTCCACTATGAGCCTGCTTCTTCCTCTCCCACTCCCCCTGCTTGTGTTCCCTCTCTCACTGGCTGTCTTTATCTCTGTCAAATAAATAAATAAAATCTTTAAAAAAAAATAGTTCAGTTTGGAAAATATTTGAAAATATTGCAAATTTCAAAAATATATATAATTCACTCTTAAAATATGACCAACTTTTATTTATTTCTGTTAAGAAACTATGTTATTTACATAACAAAATTTTGTTTTATAAGGAGGAAAATAATTCCTCAAAATAATTCATTAGCGACAATTCTATTTCTTTCATACATGTGCATCTGCATTCTTAGTATCTCTATATGTCTCTCATTTCTCCTTTACTATTAAAGAGGATCTTAGAAATTTTGTATTTATTTAATTAAATAACAGCTAATACAATATTTCTAATAATTGAAAAGCTATTCTTATGAAATTTGGGCCCTTCATGATTTCTATCTATGTCCCTGGAGTGTGCAATACTTATGTTCCATGTCTCTGAGAATTTGAGTTAGTCTTTTATATGTAGCAACACAATTAAGTAGTTTGTGAATGTCCTTAAAAAAAAAAGAAAAAAGTAGTTGCAGTGGAATGCTCTATTTGAACGGGGCTCTCAGATGTCAGTGGATCATGAAGTAGTGTGTCAATTACTTGCAAGATTCAGTACGACTGACAAGTTTCTACACTCCATCGTCAATGCCTTTGGATGAGAAAAGGGGTTATATTGACTGAATTTTCAAAACACGTTCCTACACATTCTAGTCACTATCTAGGAGTAAAGAAAGAACAAAATGTACTTTTAAACTTCTTCTTAAGATGAGAATTTCTGGAGTAGTGTTGCCCCCATGGTAAAGGTGAAGTTTTCCTTGAAGAGGGAAGGGCGGACCTATCTTTGATTAAGATGCCTGTAAACTTTCATCTCTCCGTTCCACTTATTCCTCTGAATTTTACAAGATAAAGATACGTGAAATAAAATGTTTTCACTGAGACACTTGCCTTGAAATCCTTGAAATAATACAGACTGACATGAAAATGGGGATGAAAATACTTTTAGGATACATAGACCAAATTCTGGAGATGCACTAAAAACATGTAATCTGGCTGGCAGAGCAGAAATATGAGATAAAGAGATGAAAAATAGTGTGAGAGATAAGTTGGGGTCTTGAGCTTTAAAACTGAGTGTGATAAAGTCAGTGGAATATTGCATTTAGGTTGCACCTCCTCCTCCCCATCTCTATTGAAGGAGAGATTAATCCCTCAAAAAGAACATTGCTAACACTTCAAAAATCCAATTTGTGAACAATGTTCAAGTGTCTGAGAGTACACATTTATAATCTTAACAACCTAGCCACTCTAAACTTGGAGGAACCTGTCATTCATTTTCAAATATCAGAGGATGTCATACCCTGAAGAGAAAATTAACATCAGAAAGAATGAAAATTTTACAGAAAATTGAAGAAAGAACAGTAAAAGATATAGATACTTTTGTTCCCCTGACAATAAAGTTTAGCTGGCTGGCACTACAGCAAAATATTTTGGATTTAATATTTTGGTTCAAAGATGTTATAATGACTTTTTCATGCTTTTTATTAAATACTGAAGTATATGGAGAAGGCCTGCTGCGAGGAGGATGAAAGTGGCAGGAGAGAAAGTCTCAAAAGGAAAACTATAATTAGTATGTTTCATATTTAAAGTATGGGTCTCACATACCGAAATCCATCTTCTCAAAATATAAACTTAAAATACTTAATTGAATCTCACAGACGCTTTAAAGTTATTTTTTTTCTTTTTTAATAAGATTTTATTTTAGAGAGAGAGAGATAGAAAGAATGACTGGAGGGAGGGGCAAAGGGAGAGGGAGGGAGAGAATCCCAAGCAGACTCCACGATGAGTGTGGAGCCCGACACAGGGCACAATCCTACGATCCTGAGAGCAGGACCTGAGCTGAAATCAAGAGTCGGACACTTAACCGACTGAGCCACCCAGGTGCCCCTAAAATTATTATTAACGTCACTAGGTTTTAGTTTTCTCATCTATAAAATGATAATAACAGTTATCATAGTTGCTATGAAGATTAATGAGAAAACCACAAAAGTTGTAGCAGAGTTCCAGGCACAGAATGAGGTGCTTGTTAAATGTCAGCTATACTGCTAGCAGCACCTCAAAAGCCACCTCAACTATTACTCCTATTACCAACATTAATAACAATAATCATAATTTATGTTGTTTTTAATTTTTATTGGTACTCAGTTTTTATATACCCTACTAACACAACCTTCTGTTTCTTTGATGGCTTGTCCAAAAGAACTTAAACAGAAGACAGATGTTTAAAACTATATAGCTTTGTTTTCCTTTAAATTTGTTCTAGTACTCTATAACACAACATCTCCCAAGAAATGTTATCAAACAGCTAAAACTTAGGGGAAAAAAGTCAATCATTTCCTTTGATTTAAAAAGCAAATAAAACACATTGAGAGGGGTGCCTGGGTGGCTCAGCTGGTGAAGTGTCTGCCTTTGGCTCAGGTCATGATCCCAGAGTTTTGGGATTGAGCCCCATGTTGGGTTCCAGCCCCATGTTGGGTTCCCTGCTCAGCGGGGAGTCTGCTTCTCCCTCTCCCTCTGCCCCTCCCCTGTTCCTTTTCTCTCTCTCTCACACTCTCTCTCTCAAATAAATAAAATCTTAAAAGAAAACACATTGAGAAATTATTTGACAGAATACTTTTCTGAGGCCTGTGTTGGCATATATAGAAAAAGGCAATATTAAAGGAAAAAGCTCTCCCTGTGTTATAAATGGTTTATTTGAATTAAAAACAAGTTTCAAAGAGCTGGACACAATGTCTTATTGACATTTTAACATGAGGCAAAAAGTTGTTAGTTATTAATCCCATTGATCTTCCTGGATACTTTAACTTAAGCATTCACTCTATGTAAGGCACGTGGACGGGTGTGCTATATACATTTTGACTGTATGACAAAAGGAATTATAGTACACATTGAAATAATAAAACCCTGTGATTTAAATATATATATATATATATATATATAATAACCAGAGCGAGCTTAAGCAAAAAATGGAGGAATTTGTGAGATGATAGAAAGAAAGAACAATTGTTATTTCTAAGGGACTGGAAACCAGGAACTAAAAAGACAAAATGAATTTCTTCTCTAATAATCAGTTCTGCTTTTCTCTAATATATGCCTCAGTTTTTAATGCTAGAGACCACATCATTCTTCACTCTCATAGTTGAGGATGGGCACCCCACAGTTTCTAAGTTTGCAATTTATAATTCTGGCTTCACATACTCAACAGTGTCTGTGAATCCCAATCCAGACTTCTCAGGGGACAGAATATGATTGGCCCAGCACGAGGCAACAGCTTATCTTCTGTGATTAGTTGTGGCCAAAATGATACTGTCACATGGTACAACAACAGCACTTAATCCCTGGGGGTTAGGGAGGCAATTCTCAAAAAATAAGAGGTCATTGTGAAATGGCAAAATGCCGTCAAATGTATCCATATCATCTAGCATTATTCTTGAGTCTGAATACCCGGTAGGTTGGTCTATTTTCCAGAAATTTGCGTTGGAGCCAAATGATTACCTATGTACAGTTCCTCTTCAAAATATGTCCCTTGACCAGGCTACACATAGTGACCTCACTTTTCTCTGCAGTCCAATAACTGCTTGAAAATCTTTTGCCATTCCTCATGACTTATACTGAGTAAAGGCAAATTGAAAAAAGAAACTAAATTTTCTTGTTGGTAGTTCTGTTATTGCCATTTGTTAAACATGGTTTATAGATGCTGATTAACAATGCGATTCATCTTTCACAGACAGGATTCCAGTTATGCTCGAAGCATAACAAAAGACCCAATGATTTGGTTTGCCTAGAAAGTCAATTCAGTAAGAAATACAAAAGCAGTCAGGTCAGTTGTATGCCATTACGTGGCGAAACCACTAAAAGCAACAACAGCCGCAAAAATCAGCTGATTGGTTGACTGAATTTTGTTTTTCAACAATGAGTTGATGTAGAGAAAACTCCAATTAAAACTGGGGCATGTCCTAGTTAAAATTCTGGGGTGTCCATCACAATGATCCTACTTTAGCTTTCACGGTTCTCCCTGCACCTTTTTAAGTTCTTCCCCTTCTTTTGTCCATTGTCTTTATTTTACCTCACCAGGAATAAAATGATATATAATAAAACATCACTTTATATATAATAAATTTATATATAAATGTATATATTTATATATAAATTTATTAATAAATTTATATATAATAACTAACAACACTTTGTGCCTCATGTTAAAATGTCAATAAGACATTGTGTCCATCATATGATGACTTGAGTCTTGTGTCCCTGCAGTAAGTTAATGATCATATGTTACACATGCTTGCCCCTCTTTTAAATGGAAAAAAGACAGAATGTGTATTTGAACATAGGGGTTGTTGCACCTCATATCTCCATTTATATCCACCTGCAAACTGGCATATAATATTTCAAATGGTTTACAAAATAAAATTCCTCACTTATAAAAGTTATCTTTATATAGTATAGAAAAGCAATCTTAATGTACTAGGGTTTAGCATAGATTCTTCAGTCATGTGTACATTCAATGGGCATTTTAATAGAAAACATTGATCATATTGCTACATTACTCCAAAAATCATCTTTGGGGATGAATATGTTGAAACCTAAAATCAGATAGATAATTATATGTGCATGGTAGTTACTTTTGCTCTGCTGCTCTTGAGACTCCAGAATTCAGAAATATTTTCTGATTTTTCAATATAAAAGCTGTGACACTGTATTTCATCTCAGTACTAAATCCATGCTTTTTTGAAATGCTGATGATTCTGGGGCTGAATTCTGTAAACATTTCTGCTTTGATAACTGGAGTGATATTAAGCCATTTCATGGAAGATAGATGAGGATCATTGTGAGACTGTCACAAAAGAAAATGCCTCTCTCCCTGGCTGTGATGTGTTATTGCTTTGTAGGTATGCCTGCTAGCAGTAGGCCTGTGGGAGGCCCAATGGTGCTTATCTCCATGGTCCTTGCAGGCCAGTTCCTGTTCACCTGTACCCTTCAGGAAGTTTGTTGGCCATCCTGTGGACTATTATTACAAACTAGCTTTGACATGCCCACACTCCCCTGTGAGTTTCTCTGCCTCCTAATGATTCACCCCTACAGTCCTCACCTATTCCTCTGTCAAGTTTCTCTGCTCTGGTGGACTGTGTGTTTCTGTGGCAGACACACATTCTTCTACAAGTTCAGAATCTCAGCTTCGGGGTGGATGGAGGTCGGGCCGGAGGATGTTTCCCTGAGTTCTTAGTCTCCTCCTTGTCACTTTTTCTTAGCCCTAGAGGTACTAGGTGCTTCCTGCATTTGCTTTTTTTGTATTTCTAGAGTCCTAGTTGCAACTCGTTTGGTTACCCTTTTTACTAGTTAATAATGATTTACATTAAATTGTCCCTGTTCAAATTGGTGATGTGCTTTTTACTCCATGACTGATGGAAATGCATAGTGATATTTAAAAAGTCACACTTAAAAGTTTAAATTGTACCAGTGGTGAATCTTATCTAAAGGAAAATATCACTAGATCTCAAGATATGGTGTTTAAATTACCAGTTTAAGTAGGTGGGATTCATTTGTTGTAATATTTGTCTTTTAGGTTAGAGGAACATCACAGAAAGGGGAAGGCAGGACTTGGTTATGAAAGGTAAGTCTATCCAGTAAACTATTGTACTCATTACTTGACTCAATATAGAACATCTTGTACATATGTGTTTCCTAAGTATTAGAAGCTTTGAGAAGATTTATGTGCTATAAAGAAGTCTCCCAACAATATTCATTTCCATTACTACTATATTTACCTCTGACAAATGAGAGAACAGTAACTGAAGCAGCTTAAAATAGTTAATGGGATACTGTTGCCATGTCAATAGAACTGTATCTCTTAGGAAAGTGCCCTATATCCTATTAGGTACTCCTAAATCTTTTCTATTTGGGGATTTAGTTACATTACTTCCCATATGATCACTGTATTACAGAATTACCTTAGGCAACTTTAAAGCACTGATGTTCTCATGAGAAGTGAAGAGCACTCCAATTCTCAAAGCACTTGGAGAAGATGCTTGGAGCTTGTCTGATAAAAGCCACCTTACTTCCCCAAAGCAGAAGTCACTCAAATCACCTCTAACAAATCGGTAGAAATCCTAAAGTTAAAGACCTTTAGAATGAAGTTGTCTTCAGACTATTCTCCTCCCAATATCAACCCAACTCCTATTAGCTCATTGTAGCTTTCACCAACCCATGATATCACTCTTCTACCACCCATTTCATAACCGAAACAAGAAAATCTATGATTTGCTCTATGACAGCTGTCTCTCTCATATTCTATGTACTTCAAGGTCAAATGGTGGAGATGGTGTCCTCACAGCTCTCCAATGTCCTTTCTCAGTAGTTGTCCTCCCAACTTTATAGATCTTGCTCCTGTGAGTTAGTCATATATGACTATACAACTCCTTCTTCTCATTGGAGTCATCTCCAAGTTTCCCTATTATTGTCACTAAATAATTAGTCATTAATCATAAAGCCTTCAAATTTATTCTTTCCAACCTAAGCCTTGTCATTATTTTAACATATCAATGTTCATAAAAATAATTTTTCCAAAGAATACCAGCAAATGAATCTTTCTAGATCCTTATCACTCCCCATGACTCAAAACTATTTCATTTCTGAAACTATTAACTTAAACATGCCATTATCTGGCCACAATTCTGGCTGCCGTCTTCATTTTCCTGTTCTTAGGTTTCACACAGACCATCAGCATATGATGTAAAAATGCCATCTTCCCTTTAGTTCTTCTGTATCAAGCTTTAATTCCAAGCAAAAAGACCCACATTTCAATCACTATTTGAAAATAACCACAACTCTCTGAAACACTGCTTTCCCATTACAACCCCACGGCAGATCCACATCCACAGTGAACCCAGTCAGAAGCTTTGTCCATGACTACTCTCAGGCAGCTGGACATTTCTGGAGAAAAAATAACATAGCTGAGAAGCTTATAATAATTTGTGGTTTTCTCTTTAATACTTCCCAGAGATATCACAATGTTTCTTCAGTAAGTTACCTCTCCTTATACCTCTGACCTCCTTATATCACTTTGTACTCAGAATATTACTTTTCTTTTGCTGTACTCATAAAAATAGAACTTTCTATCAGATGTAAACTCTATCAACTTTTCTCTCCAATAAACAGAACTATAAACATTCTCCTCTTGCTCTGATGCTATAATGTGGAAAAATGTCTTCTCTTACTTAAGTTTCATCTTTTTATCTCAGCTTTGGTCCCATATTCTTTGAAATTCTTAGGATTATTTTGCTATAGATTATCTCTTCTATCTATCAGAGACATTTTCAATCCACTAGGTTCTTCCCAGTACGATTAAAATATGATTTTTGTCAGTAGTTTTCATAATGTGACTCTATAATCTGCAGAAAGTACTTTTACAGATGCCAATGCTTTGGTTCTATACCCAGGGGTTCTGATCAATTGATCAGTAGTAGGTCTTGACATATTTTTTTCCCCCACTAGGTGATAATTTTAATTAATGTACAGGATTGAGAAACATTGTTCTAATCTCTCATATAATTAGAATTCTTCCATCCAGTGCCACCCATCTCTTCAAGATACCACCGTATTATTTTTCTTCCCTTCAAAGTGGAGGATCTCAATGAGTAATTTACACTGGTGGTCTAAACGTCTTTTTTCATCATTGGCTTATCAACACACTTCACAAAATCTTTCCTTGCCAAGCACAAAAATTGTTGCTATGTAACTAAATCCCATACATACCTTCAATCCTTATTTTACTCAACTTCACAGCATTTGAGGTATGTGATCATTTGATATTATTGTAACACTCCTCTTAATTCCCCCCCCTCTAGTTCCATCTACCATTCTAGAAATAATTTTGAAACTCTTTTATCATTGTTTCTTTTATATAATCTTTACCTATTGGGATTCATAATACATCAGGATTCTTCCAGTATAGAAGGTATTACCTTTGAATCAATAAGCTTTTCATCCAATATTCTCAAAGTGTGGACTGAAGCATCCATGTATCCATCAAGATAGGCTAGATCTGGCTGAAGGCTTAAAAAAATCCATAGCTTAAAATGGCAAAGGTTTATTGTTACTCATTTGTACTTCATGATCATCAATAGAGTTTGGCAAGGAAGGAATCTCTACTAATAGAAGTCATTCAAGGAATTAGGCTGGCAGATCAGCTACCATCTCAAATGTTGTTTGTCACTCTGAAAAAAAAAAAAAAAATCTATCTATCTCCCAGCCCGGAAGTGACAAATACCATTTCTTCTTCAACTCAATGACCAGAACTAATCATATGTTCCACCTAAACACAAAAGGGCCAAAAAAAAAAAAAAAAAAAAAAAAGAGAGAGAGAGAGATAAGGTCTACCATAGACCTGAAATCAGAATGGCATAGTAGTGAACAGCACTCAAAATTGCTGCCTAAGTAAAAACACCTTTGTTACCCATAACAGAGCTTCTGAACAAGACAATTTGGAAGACAACCCCATATTCTATATGTGGTATTAACAAGTAATCAAGAGATCTGTATGCACACTAAAATTAGAAACCACTTCCCTCTCGGTTCTGTGAATAAACTTCAAAGAGGCTGGAATACCATGCAAAAGTGTGTGTTTATCTATACACAAGTAAGGTTAAAATTATAATATATTATCAAAAGCAACACACTTTTGACAGTGAACAGTACATGATTAATATTTTACCAAGACAGGGGCATAAACTAAGACTACCCAAAGTAAACTGGGTTAGAAGGTCATGGGACATAGAGGCAGAAGATAAAAGACATTAAGTAATTTTCCAAAAGCCAGATGGCTCATTTGAATAAAAAACAAGATGAAACAGATTTCCTGGTTCTAGTGGTCTTTTCACTACTTCATACTCTATACAAGATCCCTGTTTGTCTTCATTGTAAATGTAGAATTACTCATATAGCATTACATAGTTGGAATGACTAATGACCATTTTCAAAAAAATGGAGTATTTTCCTTATAAATTCCACACTGAAGACTTTGATTTAGGATTATTTTTATCCTACTTACACTTTTAATTGCTGTATGTTTCTGAGTTGGACTTTGAAAATGTAAATTTCTAGAAGTTAGAAAAGACACTTTTCAGAATTTTTCCTAGCAACTGTAACTATCCTAATAATACAAAGGCTATACTAAAAATTCAATGTAACCTCAATTTTGTTTCTGCTGTGCCATACTTCTGCTTCACACTAACATAATTAAAATATTATTTCAACTGGACCTAAATTACAAGACAATGAAGGCTAACAATTTCAGATTGTTATATATTCAATATTCAGATTGTTATATATATTCAATTTTATAATCTTCATTACTCCTATAACCTGCTAGTACTTTTACTCTTCTTTCTGGTGGATGTTCCTCAGTCACTCACTTTATTTTAGTTATAATGATTCTTACTGTATCTCTGTATCAGTTGAGTGCTTGATGAAGGAATAATTTCTAAGAAAATAAATCACATAAAAAAGTGTTCATTTGATAAACGATTGTTATTACAAATATACAAAGAACCTCAAAACATAACAATAAGAAACACAAGATCAAGCCAATTAAAAAATGGGCCAAAGACCTGAACACACACCTCAGTAAAAAAGATACAAATGCAAATAAGCATATGAAAAAATGTTCCACATCATATATCGAGACATGAAAATTAAAACAACACTGCAAATCAAAACACGTCTGTTGGAATGGACAAAATCTCGAACACCGACAATATTAAGTGCTGATGAGGGTATGGAGCAATAGGAACCCTTGTTCACTGAGGGGAGGTATGCAAAATAGTAGTCACTTCGGAAAACAATTTGGTGGTTTCTTACAAAACTAAACATGCTCTTACTATACTATCCATAATCATGCTTCTTGATATATACCCAAATGAGTTAAAAACTTGTGTCCACACAAAACTTGCACATAGATGTTTATAGCAGCTTTAGACATAATTGCCAAATTTGGAAGGAACCAAGATAAAGTCAGTGAATGGATAAATAAGCTAGTAAATCCAGACTAAGGGTATTGTTCAGTGCTAAAAAAAGAAAAGAAAGAAAAAGAAAAATCAAAAAGAGCTATCAAACTGTGAAAAGACATGGAGAAATCTTAAATGAGTATTTCTCAGTGAAAAAAAATCTAGAAAGACTATATATTGTATGATTCCAGCTGTATAATATTCTGAGAAAGGCAAAACTATGGAAACAGTGAAAGGATCAGTAGTTGCCTGGAGTTAGGGGAATGAGATGGCTGAGTAGGTGGAGCACTGTGGATTTTAGGGTAGGGAAAATACTCTGTATGATACTGTAATATAAATACATGTCATTATACATTTGTCCAAACCCACCAAATGTACAACAACAGAGTGAGCCATAACATAAACTATGGACTTTGGGTAATTATGATGTGCCGATGCTCAATTCATCAGTTGTAACCAATGGACCACTCTGACTGGGAATGTTGACAATGGGAGAGACTATGCATGTATGGGGTACGGGGTATACGAGAAAATCTCTGTACCTTCCACTCACTTTTGTGTGAAACTAAAACTGCTCTAAAAAATAAAGTTTTAATAAAAAAAATTAAGTGTTCTTTCTAGCTTTCTCCTAAGGTGAAACATTTATTATCACACATGAAACAGATACTAATAAATGTATTATATAATATTCTTTCAAGTTTTTTGATAATACATTTTAAACCACCCTAAAAGAATGAATATTCATAAAGAAAATAGAAATACACCCTCAATTTGTCAGTCTGTCACATGTGAAATGAGACTTCTAAAGTAGACAGAAAGATAATAGTTACTGAAGCATAAATGAATGTGACATCATCTATGCAAACTACGAATGACACTTAACCATTTTACTACTTGTTCTTTTACTGAAAATCTTTGAAGAAATTCACATGACACATGTATTATATACAAATAAAGTAATTTTGTTAAATTTTTTAACATCATGGAATGAAACGAAACCTCTTTACCACATTTAAATAAGCTTGCTTAGTATTTTAAAGTAAAAGTAATAGGCTTTATTTTTTAAAAGGTTCATTACCAGTCAGGGGTAGCTTCTTTGAAGTTTTTCCTTATTTTAAAAATTCTTTTCAATTATTTACAAATTTAAGGTCACTCATGTGCACATGCTAAGTTTTATACAAGTATAGACTAATTTAATAGAATTGTCTTTAGAATATGTCTTACTCTCATCTCTCTCACCTCCCTCTTCCCCTCTGTGTAAACCAAATTAATAATGGGATATATACATTTTCATGTTTTTCTGGGCTTCTATATAAATCTACATATATATATATATATATGAGAATGTTCATTAACATTTTGCAAAAATATTGAAGTTTGACACACTTTTCTGCATCTGACATTTCTTTCTCAACATATCTTATAATACCTTGAAAATAAACTGTTAGAGCTTAAACTAATTCTTTTTAATGGCTGCATATGACCTCAAAGTTGGGTATGGCATAATTTGATAAACCATCATAAAGAATAATAGGCTTGTATAGTAGTTCTACAAAAATGCTTCAGTAAACTTTTTTATATGTTTATTTTTATGTTCTAGTTCTTGAACAGATAGATTTCTATACTTCGGTTTGTTAGGATGATAGGTAAAATTTTTTAAATTTTAATGTATTTTCCAGTTGGTTTTTCAAAGCATTTGTAATTTCATGTTTTACAATACTCAACAAATGAGAATACCATTTTCCCATCCTGCCAGATGGCAAAAATTGTTTGCCTGTTTTTATTGTTTTCCAGTCAAGTGCATATAAAACTATCTCATGTTACCAAAGTTGATATTTATCTTATTATTAGTGACTGAAAGTATTTTTTCATGTGTTGGTTAGCCATTTGAATATGATCTCACAATTTTATATTCAAAACTTTGGCCCATTTATGTACTGAGTTGCTTGTCTTTTGCTTGTCAGTTTGTAAGAGCTAAGAGCTCTTTGTGTAGACTAAGAATCTAGACTTACCATTTGAGTCTTTTCCGTATTGAAGAATATATAGATATGTAATTTCTCCAAACAGGTACACTTATTTATTTTTTTTATGGTTTGTAGGATTCTATTTTTTTAAGATTTTATTTGAGAGAGAGAGAGAAAGAGAGACAGAGACAGTGAGAGAGCACAAGCGGGGGGAGGGGTAGAGGGAGAGGAGCAGAGGGAGAGGAAGCAGACTCCCTGCTGAGCAGGGAGCCCCAATGACTGAGGGGCTCAACCCCAGACCCTGGGAACATGACCTGAGCTGAAGGCAGACGCTCTATTTTTGATAAATAATATTTTCCATGCCTCCAGACTGTACAGGTATTGATTTATATTTTCTCACTATATTTTCTCACACACGTATATGTATACTATCTATCTATCTATAGTATATTTTACATATATATGTGTGTGTGTCTGTATATATATATGTGTGTGCATATATATATATATATATATATATATGGTTTTTTACATGTCTGTTTTTATCATTTGAAAAGCCTTTCTTCTGTATTGTAAAACTTTATTTTCTTGGGCCAGAATATTTAAAATAATGCATCTGTTAGTACCAAATTGAAATACCACTTTTCACATAATACATTCCTGTACACTGACAACTATCTCTGTACATCCATACTGTGTGACCCTGTGCTATTCATCTATGGCAATGCTACTGCCACATTGATGTTTTATGGTTATATTAACAGATAATATGATATTGACAATTTAGTACTTCCTTTCTCCTTCCTAAAATTTCTTTTTTAGATATTATCAGGTATTAGATTACCATATGAATGGTGAAGTTATCCAGGGGAGTAAGGAAATTATTTTGAAAACCCAAAAGTAATTGGAGAATTCATATCTATAAGATACTGGATTCATATCCAAGGACATATGTCTTGCATATGTTTAGACACCTTTTATATATTTATTAACATTTTTACTATAATTTCTATATTAAAAATAATTATATTGTTATGTATTTCTTCTTAAAACACATTTCTAAACGTTGTAAATTGTATCTTTTTCCAATATTTATTACTGGGAGCATACTGCTGGCATAAATAATAATTGAGTTTACATGTTAATATTATATACAAACGAATTATCAACTTAAACTTTTTCTTGGCAGCTTTGTCACTGGAACCTCTCAGGTTCTCTAGGAATTCAATCATAAGGAATTCAATCATAATAAAGGAGATAAATTTGCCTCTTCTTTTCCAATGTTTATTCTACTTATTTAGTTTTCTTGTCCAACACATCTGTTAGAATCCCTAAGACAGTATTAAACAAATACAGGTGATAACTGGAATCCCTGGCTAATTCCTGTTTTAATTAAAGTGTTTTATATTTCCATGTTGGGATATAATATTTTTATCAAGGAATTATAAGTAGCTTGTGATATTGATATAGTAGCTTTCTATTATGTATGTTTAGTATTTTATCTATAATAATAGTTAAATGTTATCTAAGCTCTGTTCTGCACTTTATATGTTTATCTTTATGTTTTCCCCCCTTATGTGTTGATGTAATCAATTATGTATACATATATACTTGTATTAAACCACCGTTTTGTTCCTAAAATTAAACCTATCTGGCCATCACATTCTTGATATATGGTTGAACTATAGTGCTAATATCTTATTCAGAATTTTTGCATCTATTTTCACAAGTGACTTAAAACATGTTTATTAAGGTAAACAAAATATATCTAAACAATTTCTTGCTACACTGCATAAATATATCTTGAACTAATTTACTACAATAAATTATTTTGACTTTTTAGTTTTCCTGAGACTATGATAACCAACAACATTTCAGCAATCACTGAGATAAAGAAATTTGAAATTCATTGATTCTGTCCTTGGTGGTTCCTTAGCATATAATCCCCAGATCAGTGTGCATTAAGCCAGAAAAACCTAAATTCCCTAAATCCCAATAATAAAGCATCCCAAAAGTGTTCAGACAAATCAGCCAATGAAATCCATGTAATTATACATTATCTTATAGCTGACCTCAGGGGGAAAAAAAAAATCATACCTCTGATGTGATTTTAAAGGTGCTGGGAAGTCATCCTGTTTTCCAACATATATTTTCCCTGGGTTAATGCCTGACACGGTAGAGTATACCCACCACCTGGTTCTAGTACCATGGCAGCTATCAGTTCTGATTGAACACTAACCATCCTGTATATGTTGTTAATATTTTGAAGATCTTACCTTGTTATAAACGTATATTTTCTGAGAATAAGCTTTAATTAAAAATGAAGACTGCATGAATACACTGAATATTTTTTAATATAAAAGAAAAATAATCATAGCGCCAGAGGTAGATTAGAGAATTATGAAAAACAGAGGCCTGAGTTAATATGAACTGATAGAGAATGTTCCCTAAGATTTGTTTTGCTCACATCTGCATTTCCTAGCTTACCCTTCCTATCCTGACACTAGAGAAGCATATGAAAAAAAAAAAACATGTATCTTAAACTATTCACTAAGGGAGATAACTTCTGATGTTCCACAAAAGGAGGAATCCCAAAGCAAGGAAGGTCTTTATCCATGGCCATATTTAGATTATTAGGATTTATCTCTCAGCTCTAGGATATATATTATCCCCTTCCCATGGGAAAGACTGCTACCATTTTCAAATTGCAGTCTAAGATACTAATTTCTATCCAATTATAAAATTAGCATATACATAGTCTGCACTTACAAACATATATATTATAATGATCAAAGTAAATGGGACTTTGGTCTTTTATCATTTGATAGTGTCATAAGAATTTTAAAAGATAACTTCCCTCAAGAGTTGTCAGTCATACTGAATTCACTTAGTATTCTAATACTGATGGCATTCTAAAGTAGGACCCAGAATCTATACTATTCTTAATTCTGATTTAAACATTGATTTTCCCTTCAGAAGAGTAAGGTTGGTTGACTCTCAAAGACTGATACCATCAAGGAGTTTGGAGGAAATCTTATACCTTCTTTCTTCAGGTAAGTATTTGAGATGCTGCCAAGAAGATGGGAGTGCTAGCTTGAGCTTCACCACAAGTGTAAAATTCTAGAAGTATCTCAGATATAGGAAAGGTCCAAACAGAGCACTTGGAGCTACCCAAAAACCCTTTAAGTCAGAGTAATCAGACAGAATGGAAGAAAAAACATGCTACTGGTGAAACGGAAAAAAATAAAAAAAATTAAAAAACAGCTATTTTTCTTATTCCTTTAATTTGGGCAAAACTACCAAATGAAAATTATGGATCTTCTTCAATCAGCCATGCTGAATCTTTGGCCTTTAAGACCATAGTTCCCCATAGGTTAATAGATTTTTTTGACAACAAAAGAGAGACTGGAATCGATTAGAGCACTTCATCATGTCAAGGCTTTTTTTTTTTTTTTCTTTTTTTTGCAAAGAAGGAAAGATAATGATCATTTGTCAGTAGCCTAGCCATTCCTCATTAAAAGAGGTATTTATGAACAGCTAGCTGTAGTTCCATCCTTAAGATGATGGCTAGCAACTAATAGCTTTGATATCAGAGAGGATTGGGAGGTAATATTTTCACTTATCAAAATGTCTGGTTTTTCACTTTGTAAAGTGAATTGCATGACTTGTCAGATATTCCATGTAGTTTTCAGACAAATGTCAGTATTGATTTTATTCCTAGTACTTTTATGTATGGAATCAGCAAAATATATATAGTTTCAGGAGACAAATGTAGACTATAGGTGAGTAGAGTTTCAGACTTTGTTTCTCACCAGGGAGTTAGGTAAAAATACAGCCAAGAGGCATTTTGAGGAGGTCTGATGAAATCTAAGAAACTAGATTTTGAAATACTGACCAATATGCCATGGTTCATGAAAGAGACACAGAGCTGTGGTGCTCAGCTATCTTCCAATTTATTATTTTGTGTCCATGATAATCTTCACTTAATGGTAAACCTAAATGTGTATGATGGTTTCTTGTGTATTTAGTATCAGAGAAAAGACACAGAACAAAGTGAAAGTAAGAATTTAGAGAATTTTCATAGGGCCTTGTAAGATAAGAAAGTTTATTACCCAAAATAGAGATAAAATTTTAGATTCAAAGCACTTAATTTGTCCTTTCCCCAGAAAAGACAATAATACATAGAAATATACTAAGGAGGAGAAATATATACATATATATAGGAAATGACCTGTATCATCTTACCACTCTATTCTTTCCCTTTACCTGAACTAAACATAGAATCATTTTTACAGGTGAAGCAGGTAACTTTTAATAAAATGGATGAGCTCCAAAATGGAAATAATAAAAATTTAGAAGATTATTTAGATTATCCTTTAATTAGAATGGATGTCCTCTGAGAGTCCCCTTCATGATGGTCTGTGTCTCGTAGCAGCCAGAACTTACATATTTGTATGAGGCTAGGGGCAAGATACCAAGTAGGGAGAAAAAAGCTTGGGAAATTTCTGAAGCCAAGATGCAGAACTCCCTGAACATTGCAGGAAGTAACTGACCAAGATAAAGAGAAGGAGGATAGAATAATGTACTACAGGAAGAAGGATTTATAAAAGAAAGAAGGTAGTGGAAGAGTGGTAAAGTGGTGATGAAAACACAGAAGAGAGGCATGTTGAGAAAGGAAGAGACACAAGGAAAGGAAGATAAATCATTATTTGATTGGAAGTTGAGGACTAAATTCAATAGTCCTAGTTATTACCCTGAAGAATTTGTCACTTGAAGGTCAATATATTGTGGAAATGTGATTTTTCAACTTTAGCTCACTAGGGCCTTCATCCATCTACGCAAAAGAAAGAACTAAAACTCTCTTCAATATGATGATAGTGGGAAGTGATTTAATGTCTACCAAGCTTTTCTAGAACTGTATCTCTTTTTCTCTGTGCTTTGCCCTATCAGATTACTTTTCTAACTTCACTGTTTCATCTTTTCCTCTTTTTTTTTTTTTTTTTTTTTTAGATTTCTTTATTTATTTGAGAGAGAGAGAGTGAACAAGTGAGAGGGGGAGAGGGGGAAAATTTCAAGCAGACTCTGATCTCACAACTGTGAGATCACGACCTAAGCTGAAATCAAGTCAGATGCTTAACCAACTGCACCCCTCATCTTTTCTTCCGTTCTTTCTCCTACTCTATAACAGCTACCAAAATACTGGCCTAGAATCGTGTAATGCCAAATGTGCCCAATTTCTTATCAACTTTGTACTGAGTTTAACCTTTGTTGAAACGTTTTTTTTTTTTGAACTTTAGCTTATGACCCTAGACCATCAAATTGGCCTCATGATAACTTGGTAAATCCGGTAAAAAACAAACAAACAAACAACAACAACAACAAAAAAAAAAACAAAAAACCCCCACAAGTATCCTTTTCAAGGCCCCACAGGATTTCCACCAATAAAGAGCCATGGAAATTAATATGCTAAATTCAAGCATTCAGGAAAATAATCCAAGGAGTTCATATGTTCCATTAATAAATATGCTTACAGGGATTAAAGACATAAGGGAAGGAACCAAAACCATACAAAGTTGATAAAAGTCAAATATATTTTTTAAAAAGATAAAAGAGAAATAGAGACAAATAGAAATTCTGAGGATAAAATGGATACTGTTGAAATAAAAGATTCATTGTTTAGGTTCAGTGACAGATAATGAAAAAGATTTAGTAGAAGGAGAATTATTTTACTGACTATATACAAAGCAGAGTGAAGGGTGAAAGGGGATAAAATATGAAAAGGAAGATAAGAAACAAGGGAGATTATAAAAAGAAAACTAAATCACTTCTGACAGGAATTTCCGGAAAACTTTCATTTTGCATTTTCTCATGAACGTTCCAAAACTTTTCAAATAATTGAATCATGTACATTTTAAGATGACAAGCCAATACATTAATATTTCTTAATGAGAAGTTACAGACGTATATATCTTAAAATTAAAGAACCTCTTCGAAATAACTCATCCTTATAAATACCTGATAGTGGAAAAAGTCATCACAAAGTTGTGTATTATTTGGAATGAATCTTAGTACATTTCAAAACAATGGAATATAATTAAATAAATACTTGGAAAATTGTAGCATAAAATGCATCTTTTGAAACACTGACATTTTGAAAAAATCCACTCACCATTCAATTAAGAAATGAGAGGAACAAAAAAAGAAAACCAGACAGCCCAGAAATAAAGCGAGAGAAAAGAAAAGGTTAATGAAATATTAAATTTAGACTAGAAGAATGTTTCCTTGAAAAATCTAATAAAAGTGGCACACTTCTATAAAGATAGATTAGGGAATACAGAAAGGGTATGGAAAAATATTAGGAGACTTAAAAGACCATCATTACAAGAGGCTATGAGCAAACAGATGATACAAATTTGACAACAAACAAAATGTATAGCATTATTAAAAAATAACTTACAAACCTAATATAAAAACTAGAAATATACTTTTTATAGGTAATAAATAATCAAATCAATATTTCAAATTCTCCCTCAAAATAAAGAATCAGATCTGGATGTATTTATCAGCAAATCTTATCAAACCCTTAAGTAACAGATATTACTAATCACATATAAACATTGAGATAATAGACAAAATAGAATGTCCCTCATTTCATTATATAGGGAAAGTACATCTTTGATGCCAAAGCCAGGCATGAATTGTGTGATGAAGTGAAATTATCATCTAATTTCACAAATGATCATAAATGAACATATTGTACATAAAATAGGAGCAAACTAATTATAATAAAGTTTATGAAATAACTATGTATCATGATTAGGTTCAATCTCTCTCTCTAAGAAATGCCAAGTATAGTTTAAAATTAAAATAAATATCAATGTTATTAAAGATATTAACATATTAAGGTTGAAAATATAATTATAATGCAAAATACAAATAATAGTATTTCATTAAAATATCTTAGTAACTTATTAATAGAAGTAAGCGTTCATAACTTGATAAAAAGATGTATCAAAAGAGTGGGCAAAATGTGCTTAAAATCTAGAAAATAGGCAATTTTTCTCCTTCTATTGAGAAATACAACACAGATATGTAGATGATGAAGTTAAAAAAAAATAATAAATTTTGTTTGGAAAGGAAAACACAAAAGACCACTTTCTTCTTTATGACCTTAATTATCCTCACAAGAATTTTAAGAAACTTTGCAGAGAATATTTGTAATATGTGAGATCATACAATGTCTCTATCTAAAGTTATTATATCTCAAATACTGTAATTAGAAAGATTTGTTATTTTTAATAAATATCATGTACAGCAGCAAACAAAAAAGCAAATAAAATTTAAGAGGTTTGAAAAGGAATTTCAATAAAAGATGAACTTTCAAAGAAAAGTATAAAATCCATATCAAAAGACCTGTAAGAACCTAAATAAATGTAAAAGTATATAAATTCCATGCAATTTTATTTAAATTCCAAAAAGGTTTTTTAATGAACTGACAAAGCTGATCTTAAAAATTATATGAAAAATAGTGGACCATAAAAACAACAACAAATTTGTAAGAAGTGCTAGCTATGAGGACTCACTATGGGCACTACTGACCTTAGAACACCTATAAAAAGTATCACTTACATATGAAAGTATAGTATAGAACAGAGAGGCATTGCAGATAACAGTTACCTATGACAGACTTTTCAATAAGTGATGTTGGGAAAACTGCTTATTTGTGTGCAAAAAAGATAAAATCTGTAGCTTACATCATATAAAAAATGAAAACTATAAAGATTAAAAACATGAATGTGAACAAAATTGCATAACTATTAAAATCAATATATGCAATATATGCAATAGTAGCTTACATCATATAAAAAATGAAAACTATAAAGATTAAAAACATGAATGTGAACAAAATTGCATAACTATTAAAATCAATATATGCAATAGTGCCAAAAACAAAATTTCTAAGATACAAATTTTGATATATATTTGACACATATTCATTTAGAACAGTGCCTTTCCCATAGTACTCTCTCAAAGAAAGTTAGCTAGAACTCTGTAGAGTTCTGTTCAATAGTCAGGTCATTATCTCACTCCCTTAAGTATACCTTTCTACAACCTTCCTGAAAAAGATTGTCTCTACAGCATATGTGAGACTGCTAACTAAAATCTATCTCCTCTTCTTTCAAGAGACACAGCTAAGCTACAGTTTTAGCTTGCTTTGCAATTAGTTTTGGCCAGTTGAGTGAGTTCTAACCAATGGTCTGTGAGCAGAAAGCACATATGATTTTGAGTACTGGGTAATAAAAAGCCCCTATACTTGTACCACTTGTAATGTTTTTCCCTTCCGGCAATAATCTCAAGGGTGAATTTGCAAGCCATGTATAGAGGATAACAGAGCAGCTTTTACTCTGTGCCCCAAATGAACATTCAAAGTGGATCTGCGCCAGCCTGCAGTATTATCTAAGAAAGAATAAGACTACTCTTAGAATAGTTAACATTTGGATACTATATTAGTCAGGGTTCTCCAGAGAAGCAAAACCAACAGGACATATGTATCCTATTTATTGATTTATTATAAAAATGGGTTAATGCAATTATGGAGGCTAAGTCCCACATCTGTTGTCTGCAAGCAGGAGAACCAGGAAAGTGGGTGGTGTCTTTCCATCCAAGTCTGAGGCATGAAAACTAGAAAAATGATGGTGTTTAAGTCCCAGTCTGAGTTTAAAGACCCAACAATGCAAGGTGGCAGGGACAGTGGTATAAGTGTCAGTCAGAGTCTGAAGGCAGAGAATCAGACATGTGTTAGGGGCAGGAGAAAATGGATGTCCCAATTCAAGGAGAGCACATTTCTTCCTTCTCTACCTTTACTATTCAGGTCCTCAATGGATTGGATGACATCCACTTAAGTTGGTAAGGGCAATCTTCTTTACTCGGTCTATAGTTTCAAATGCTAATCTCTTCTGGAAACATCCTCACAAACATACCCAGAAATAAAATTTTACTAGCTACCTTGGCATCCTTTAGCCCAGTCAAGTTGGCACATAAAATTAACCATGACAGGAACTATATATTTTACTGAAGTTTAGATTATTCTAACTAATACCACTTATTCCCCAAACAAAAACTTTCAATAATTCCTATTTGGAAGTTATACTCCAAAATCAAAACATTTTTGTCCAATTCTGCTTGCCACATTTTAAGTGAAGCATGGACTAATAAGCATGCATACAGGTACATAATCAGATAGATAATAGACTTAATATTATAAGATATTGAAGAGCTAATGACTATTCAACTTGAAAGTAATGCTATGGAGCTCATGACTCTTTTACTCATTCACTCATTCAAATTCAATTTCCTGATTACCTATAAATTTAAATTTAAATTCCTTGTGCTAGAATTAAAAGGATTTAAACAATTATCTCTGTACCAAGAGGCAGATAGCATTGTGGATAGAATAAGATTGAATAAATAATTATAAAAGATAATCTAAGGCATGCAGAGAACTACAACGTGGTAGAAGTAATGAATAACACAGCCAGAGTTTGAGGTTTGAGGAATTTTTACATAGGTAATGCTTAAGTTTATCCTACTAAAATATATTACAACTTAAGCTAAACCAGGCCTAGATAGGCCACTGAAACAGATGAAGTAATACATGAAAAGCATAAAAGAGTTTTCTTCAAACATTTTTAAATGCTGTCATATGGAAGAGGGCACAGAATTATTTTGCTTTGTTCAGTATTATCAGTAAGAGCATTTTCTGTGGGAGATTTAACAGAATTGTAAAGCCAGTCATTTTCATGGTACTAAAACTGGACTTGGTAGCTGAACATGCAAGGGCTTAGGGAAAAGACAGACAACACCAGGAGTGGTTTCCTAGATGACAACAATGAAGTCAAGTAGAAAAGTGAGTTTGAACCTGGTTATTTATCAAAAGAGCAAGGTACATGCTAAGCGTGGAGACATACTTAACGAACGAAATTGAAGAACTATTTATTTTAAGAGCAAGACCAAAGCAGATAAAGAAGGACTATTCTAGATTAACCCTAGAGAGTGAGTACTAAGGTTTGATTGGCTCTCAAGTACTACCAGCTAGAGCTGGGTGAACAAATGATCTCATAAATGCACTGTCTTAGTTTGGAAAGATAGATTTTCTTTTGATATAGGAAAAAACTTTTCATTTTTTAAATGAGCTTTCTATTCTCTGCAATATATTGCTCCCTGAAATGGGTTTAATTGCATCCTTCAAAAAACATATGCTGGAGTCCTTCTGTGAGTATCTTTGCTTGTGACTTTATTTGGATGGGTCTTTACCAGGTCATCAAGTTAAAATAAAGTCAGTAGGGTGGGCCCTAATCCAATATATCTGGTACCCTCATAACAAGCAGAAGTTTGGATACAGAGACATACATACACACAGGGAGAATGCCATGGGAAGATGAAGACAGAGATTGGAGTGATGGAGCCATAGGCTAAAAAATGCCAAAGACTGACAATAAACAAACACCAGAAGCTAGGGGAGAGTCAGGGAACAGATTTTCCCTCATGGCCCGCAAAAGGAACAAACCTTGCCTCCACCTTTATTTCAGACACCTGGACAGCAAAAGAAAGTGGGGGGTGGCAATCGTTATATCAGACAAATTAGATTTTAAACCAAAGACTGTAATAAGAGATGAGGAAGGACACCATATCATAATTAAAGCATCTCTCCAACAAGAAGATCTAACAACTGTGAATATCAATGCTCCTAACATGGGAGCAGCCAATTATATGAGCCAATTAATAACAAAAACATATTGATAATAAAACAGTAATAGTCAGGGACTTTAACATCCCCTCACTGCAATGGATAGATCACCTAAGCAGAAGACCAACAAGGAAATAAGGGCTTTGAATGACACACTGGACCAGATGGACTTCAGAGATATATTCAGAACATTCCATCCCAAAGCAAAAGAATACACATTCCTGTCAAGTGCACATGGAACATTCTCTAGAATACATCACATCCTGGGTCACAAATCAGGTCTCAACCACTGCCGAAGGATTAGGATCATTCCCTGCATATTTTCATACCACGATGCTTTGAAACTAGAACTCAACCGCAAGAGGAAAGTTGGAAAGAACTCAAATACATGGAGGCTAAAGAGCTTCCTACTAAAGAATGAATGGGTCAATGAGGAAATTAAAGAAGAATTTAAAAGAATCATGGAAACAAATGAAAACGAAAACACAATTGTTCAAAATCTTTTGGATGCAGCAAAGGCAGTCATAGGAGGGAAGTATATAGCACTACAAGCTTTTCTCAAGAAAGAAGAATGGTCTCAAATACACAACCTAACCCTACACCTAAAGGAGCTGGAAAAAGAATAGCTAATAAAGCCTAAGCCCATCAGGAGAAGACAATTAACAAAGATTAGAGCAGAAATCAATGAAATAGAAACCAAAAGAACAGTAGAGCAGATCAACAAAACTAGGAGCTGGTTCTTTGAAAGAATCAGTAAGACTGATAACCCCCTGGCCAGACTTATCAAAAAGAAGAGAAAGGACCCAAATAAATAAAATCATGAATGAAGGGGAGAGATCTCAACCAACACCAAGTAAATAAAAACAATCATAAGAACATATTATGAACAACGATATGCCAACAAATTAGACAATCTGGAAGAAACGGATGCATTCCTAGAGATGTATAAACTATCAAAACTGAACCAGGAAGAAATAGAAAACCTGAACAGACCCATAACCAGTAAGGACTTTGAAGCAGTAATCAAAAATCTCCCAACAAACAAGAGCCCAGGGCCAGATGGCTTCCCAGGGGAATTCTTATATTTTATTTATTTATTCGACAGAGATAGAGACAGCCAGCGAGAGAGGAAACACAAGCGGGGGAGTGGGAGAGGAAGAAGCAGGCTCATAGCGGAGGATCCTGATGTGGGGCTCGATCCCAGGACCCTGGGATCACGCCCTGAGCCGAAGGCAGACGCTTAACCGCTGTGCCACCCAGGCGCCCCTCCCAAGGGAATTCTACCAAACATTTAAAGAAGAATTAATACCTATTCTCCTGAAGCTGTTTCAAAAAATCACAATGGAAGGAAAACTTCCAAACTCTTTTTATGAGGCCAGTTTTATCTTGATCCCCAAACCAGAGAGAGACCCCACCAAAAAGGAGAATTACAGACCAATATCCCTGATGAACAAGAATGCAAAAATTCTCAACAAAAACGAGCCAATAGGATCCAATAGTACATTAAAAGAATTATTCACCACGACCAAGTGGGATTTACTCCTGGGCTGCAAGTTTGGTTCAACACCTGTGAATCAATCAATCAATGTGATATACTACATTAATAAAAGAAAGGACAAGAACCATATGATACTCTCAATAGATGCAGAAAAAGCATCTGGTAAAGTACAACATGGCAGGGATGTCCACTGTCATCACTGCTGTTCAACATAGTACTAGAAGTCCTAGCCTCAGCAATCAGACAACAGAAAGAAATAAAAGGCATCTGAATCAGCAAAGAAGAAGTCAAACTCTTACTCATTGCAGATGATATGATCCTCTATGTGGAAAACCCAAAAGACTTCACCCAAAATCGCAAGAACTCATAGGAATTCAGTAAAGTGATAGGATATAAAATCAATGCACAGAAATCAGTTGCATTTCTATACACCAACAATTGAGACAGAAGAAAGAGAAATTAAGGAGTCGATCCCATTTATGATTGCACCCAAAACCATAAGATACCTAGGAATAAGCTTAACCAAAGAGGCAAAGGATCCGTACTCAGAAAACTATAGAACACTCATGAAAGAGATTGAGGAAGACACAAAGAAATGGAAAACTGTTCCATGCTCAAGAATTGGAAGACCAAATATTATTAAGATGTCTAGGCTACCCAAAGCAATTTACATATTCAATGCCATCCCTATCAAAATACCATCAACTTTTTTCACAGAACTGGAACAAATAATCCTGAATTTTGTATGGAACCAGAAAAGAACCCGAATAGCCAAAGGAAGGTTGAAAAAGAAAACCAAAGCTTGTGGCATCACAATTCTGGACTTCAAGCTCTATTACAAAGTTGTAATCATCAAGACAGTATGGTACTGGCACAAAAACAGACACATAGATCAATGGAACAGAATAGAGAACCTAGAAGTGGACCCTCACCTTTATGGTCAACTAATCTTCAACAATGCAGGAAAGAATATCCAATGGAAAAAAGATAGTCTCTTCAATTAACGGTGCTGGGAAAATTGGACAGCTATATACAGAAGAATGAAACTCGACCATTCTCTTATACCATACACAAAGATAAACTCTAAATGGATGAAAGACCTAAATGTGAGCTAGGAATCCATCAAAATCCTAGAGAAGAACACAGGCAGCCACCTCTTCTGAGCTCGGCTGCAGCAATTTCTTCCTAGACACATCTCCAAAGGCAAGGGAAACAAAGGCAAAAATGAACTACTGGGACTTCATCAAGATAAAAAGCTTTTGCACAGCAAAGAAACAGTCAACAAAACCAAAAGACAACTGACAGAATGGGAGAAGATATTTGCAAATGACATATCAGATAAAGAGCTAGTATCCAAAATCTACAAAGAACTTACCAACTCAACACCCAAAGAACAAAAAATCTAGTCAAGAAATGGGCAGAAGACATGAAAACAGACATTTCTGCCAAGAATTCATCCAAATGGTCAACAAATACATGAAAAAGTGCTCAACATCACTTGGCATCAGGGAACTACAAATCAAAACCACAATGAGATACCATCTCACACCAGTCAGAATGGCTAAAATTAACAAGTCAGGAAACAACAGATGTTGGCGAGGATGCAGGGAAAGGGGAACCCTCATACACTGTCGGTGGGAATGCAAGCTGGTGTAGCCACTCTGGAAAACAGTAGGAGGTTCCTCAAAAAGTTGAAAATAGAGCTACCCTATGACCCAGCAATTGCACTATTGGGTATCTACCCCAGAGATACAAACGTAGTGATCCGAAGGGACACCTGCACCCCAATGTTTATAGCAGCAATGTCCATAGTAGCCAAACTATGGAAAGAGCCCAGATGTCCATTGACAGATGAACGGGCAAAGAAATAGTGTGTATATATATATATATATATATATATATATATATACACATACAATGGAATATTATATATATATATATATATATATATATATATATATATATACACATACAATGGAATATTACACAGCCATCAAAAATGAAATCTTGCCATTTGCAATGACATGGATGGAACTAGAGGGTATTATGCTAAGCAAAATAAGCCAATCAGAGAGACAGTTATCATATGATCTCACTGATATGTGGAATTTGAGAAACAAAGCAGAAGATCATAGGGGAATAGAGGGAAAAATGAAACAAGATGAAACCCGAGAGGGAAGAAAACCATAAGAAACTCTTAGTCTTAGGAAATACACTGAGGGTTGTTGGAGGGGAGTGGGGTGGGAGGATGGGGTAATGGGGTGATAGACATTGGGAAGGGTATGTGTTGTAATGAGCACTGGGTATTATATAAGACTGATGAATCACAGACTTGTACCCTGAAACAAATAATACATTATATATCAAATAAAAAATAAAATAAATGAATAATAAAACAAAATAAAACAAAAATAGGTATCTGGCCTCCAGATGGTGAGACAACAGATTTCTATTGTTTAAATTATCCAGTTTATGGTACTTTGTTATGGAAGCCCTAGGAAACCAATGCAATAATCAGTGAGAATTTAACATTTAATATATAATCTGTTAGGCACTTTCCCATCATATTATTTGTTAAAACTTTAAGGTATACCAAACACAGTAACTAGCACACATAAAATTTTACAATTTGTTTAGAATTTTATATAAATGGAATGAAACTTTTCCTAATAGTTCTGGGGTTTATTTATCAATAGTTCATTTCTGTAATTCTTTCTTTCTTTCCTTCTTTTTTTCCTGCTTTTTTTTTTTTAATTTGTCAGATTTTGATATCATGGTCATAATGACCTTATAAAAAGAGTGAGTCGGTTATCCTTCCTCTTCTATTTTCTGAAAATATTTGTGTTATTTCTTTCTTAAATGTTTAGTAAGACCCACCACCAAAACCATATGGACCTTGAATTTTATTTTTGGAGATATTTTTATAACAAATTTAATTTCTTCACTAGATACAGACCTAATCAGGTTTGGGGGAGGGGATCGTGTGAATTTTGGTAGCTTGTATTTTTCAAGAAGTATGTCCATACATCTATGTTGTCAAATTGTTGGCATAAAGTTTTTCATAGTATTTGCTCATAATATTTTAATTTCTGCAGCATTTTCATAATATGATTTGTGCTCCATATGTGATATCTATATGATTTGTATTCCCTTTTTTTTCTTAATTAGGCTATATTGGGATTTGTTTTATATTTTAATGTTTTTCAACATTTTGCATTTTAATCAATGCTGGTCGATCTTTGGTTCTTAATTAGAATGCTTAGACCATTAACATTTAATATAATTACTGAAATGCTTGACTATAGGTCTCACATATTATTGCTGTTTTCTGTTTGTCCCCTCTAATTTTGGTTGTCCCATTTTACCATTTGTCCGTTCTTTTGGATAATTTGATCCTTATCCTTAATGTATCCAATGACTGTGTAGCTATATCTCCTTGTATAATTTTTGTTACTCTAAGAAATTAAAATACACATATTCAAATATTCAATCTAAGAATTAATGTTGCACTTTCAATTAAATGTTGGAAGTTTGCCACCACATGTCTTTTTGTACTAAGCTTGATATAGTTTTTAAATCTATTACATCTACACACAGTGAAAGCCCCAGCGGGCATTTTTTTGCTGTCAACATGTATCTTTATTTTAAAGAAATTAAAACAAAAATAGTCTACTATACTTAGCTATAAACACCATTTCTGGTCTTTCTTCACTCCTGAAGAGCCAAGATTCTCTCTGGTCACTTTCCCTCAGCTTGAAGAACTTTCTCTTACATTTCTTGTGGAGTAAGTTTGCTGATGACAAGTGCTCTTACTTTCTAATTCATCTCAAAATCCGTTTTTATTTCACCTTCATTCTCCTAATGCACTCAATTACTCCAAATTTTTCTTTCCTCTACAACCTGATTTTATCTGTTTACTTTTATCATAAAAAACATAATTCTAAGATCTCAGGTAGTTACTTTTTGAATGTTTAGAGATTTAGTGGTAATCAGCAGAAAAGGTTGAAATAACTTAATACAGCTGTACCAGATCTATAGCTCTATTTAAACTGATTTTTGTTAAGAGTGATATGGAAGTGCAGTGATGAAAGTATAGTTTCCCAATATGGAAAAAAGCAAGAACCATTCACGATGAAAACCCATGTGGGAAAAAAAAAAAGGAAATTTTTCACCCTAATCCAACAACATACATAACGAATGTTCTACAGGGTAATTGATTTACACTTAAATACACTAAATAATAAAATGTTTAATATAATAATATATGTTATCTTCATATTCAAAGGGTATAAAAATATTTTTTAAAAAGATGCAAAATATACTAACTACAAATGAGAAAAAACTAATAAATTAGACTATATTATAACTAACATATCTATCAAAAATAGCAATAATTAAGTGAAAAGATAATCCACAGGGTGGGAAAATATATGAAATACAAATAAATAACAAATGATTCATTTCCATAATATGAATAAATCTATCATTTATACCACACACATATATGTTTATGTATATACATACGGCACTCATATGTAATATATATACATAATATATAACGTACATACACAGATAATATGCAAAATTTCCTACAAAATGTAGAGCACTCAGTAGAAAAATGAAGAAAAGACCTTAATGGGCACTTCATAAAACGTGATATCCAATGACTAATAAGCATAAGAAAATGTTTTCAACTTCATTAGTTGTCAAGGCAATGCAAACCAAACAACACATAAACACACATACACAATGTGATACCACTTCTCATCCAAAAGAATACTTACTATATTAGTTAATTACGGTCATAATAATACTATGTAAGAAATAACCACATAATGTCAGCATCATACAACAGTGAGCATTATTTCACCAGGTTTCAGGTCAGCCAAAGGTCAGCTAGTCTAGGATAGGTTCCATTGGATAGCTCTGCTCTGCTCTTCAAGTCTTTCATCCTTCTCCTAGGATCAGCATGATTAACTTGGATTTGTATTTCTCATGCAAATTACTGAAACACAAAAGAGCAGCCCAAACAGGCAACTATTTCTCATTACTCACATTGTAAAGCTAACATTTCATTGACCACAGCAACTCACATGACTGGGCCTAGAAAATAATGGCAGGGAGTTATAGTCAACTCACTGAAGTGGAGGAAATAGTGTAACTATTTTTATTAATCTAATCTGTTGCAGTAATAATAATATCAAGTGTTGGTGAGTATGTGAATTGTCTAGAACACTCACAATGATGTTGGAAGTATAAATTGGTGTAGCCACACTGAGTAACTATTTGATACTATCTGAAAAAAATTGGAACAAATTATATTTTTGATCCAGTAATTCTACTTCAGTTATATATAAAAAAATGCATATATTTGTATATATGTATATGTGTATATATTTACATATAAATATTAATACCAACTGTATGTAATAGCTAAAGTATAATATGTACATAAATTGGTGCATATTCATACTATGGAATACTATCATACAATGAGAATAAATGAATTATTGCCTTACTGAACAACACAGATAAATCTTGCAACATAATATTGAACAAAAGAGACAAAACACTCTTTTGAAATGCTTCTGTTTATATAAAGTTCAAATACAGACAAGAATAATACAGTATGTAAGAAGATAGGCTAGTAGTTACCTTTCAAAGAAAGCTTTGACTGAAAGCGGGGGCGGGGGGGGGGGGAATGAAGAGCTTCTTAGGTACTAGTAAGGTTTCTCCATCTCGGTGTTACTGGTTTTTTTAAATGTTTTTAATGTTTTTTAAATGTTTTTAATGTTTTGCTTTATTTTGTTTTGTTTTTCTTTTGTGAAAATTCATTAAACTGATGACTAATTCTTTATTGTTTTCTATATGAATGCAATACTTCAATAAATATTAAAATGAAAAAGAAAAGAATTATAAACACAAACTGGGACCATAATAAAAATAAAAGGAGGCTTTGGATGGTAATTTGGAGAAGCATGGAAGATAAGGCAATGGTACTGGCAAAGTTCCAGTTTCTGTTTGGTTGTAGATTGATGGGTATTCCTTTTACTGCTTTTTTCACTATGTAGATATATGTGTGTATTGAGTATTTGCATACCAACTATTACATAGCAATTAAAAATCACATGACTGCATAATAACATAATAAAAAAGAAAAAGAACCTCGTGATTACACAGAGCGGGTTCTAAAACAGTTATGAAATAAATAACTAAACATGACTAATTCACTTTAATATATATTTTATATGTTTGTATGGTAATAAATCATATTATTATTGCATGTTTAATTAAAACATAATAAACTTCATATTTTACAACATTTTTGTTTGCTTTACACTAAATTCTAAACATCCATTTTTCAGTTTTTTGTTGTTGCCACAAACAGATATAGTCATATGGATAGGTCATATTTCATTTACTAATCTACTGAAGAGAAAAAGCACAAACAATGATGCAATAAATTGAAACCCTTCTATATAGAGGACTATATTGTCCCATTGATGTGAATACATTTGTGATATTAATTTCTAAGGATGAGAGTGTGGCAAAGAACACAATGCTTAGCAACTAAAACAAGGTCCTCCAAAATGACATAGCCAACTCAGTTCACATTCCACCAACAGTACAGGAAAGAGGCTTTTATCTCCCTGCCAACAATATAAGATAGACACAGATAATTAATATTCTTGTTGGCATGAAGAAAAAAGGCTATTTCGTATCTTGTTGATGGAATGTGAACATATATTCTGATATAGAAATATAGATAGGTAAGTAGACAAAAAGACATGTACTTTTTAAAGTCTATTTGAACTTCTTTATTAGTGAAATTAATCATTTGTTTTGTAATTCATTTTATTTTTTGCTCTCATTTATTTGGGATGTTCCTTTTTACTGATTGATTCATTGATGTTCCTTTCATAATAAAAAATTTGCATATTATCTCTTTTACTCACAGTACTATTTAATTTTTCTTCTAGAATTTTTGTGATGATTTTACTTCATTATAAAGCTCTATGTCTTTTGGAATATTTATTTCCACAATTTGAATATTCGACCATAGTTTATTTAGTAGTTGCTTTTTTTCTTTAAAATTTTGATTCGGCCCAAATTACTTTTGGTGTAGGAACAGAGAAATCCAGCTTCATTTTATTTTCCAAATGGCTAGTCATCTAATGATAATTATTGAATAAGACATTAATTTAATTTACACTAATTTAAAAAGCTTATTATATATTAAATGTATATATTTTATATTCAAAATCTTCATTTTAAGGTAGTTTTAAATATATCATGATTATGCAATTATATTAAATAGCTACTTTGTAGCCATTTCATATTTAAAAAATTGAGCATATTTTGAAAAGTATATAGCTGTACATCATCATATTCAATACATACTTCCATTTCCCCACCCTTTATCTTCCTGCACTTTGAAATCCAAATAAATAGTTTTGTGACAAGATACAAACATGTAATGTTGAAAAGGAATGAGAGACTCATAATAAATTTTGTAGGTTCTCAGGAAACATTTTTTCAGCCTTATTGTTAGGTTTACTTTTTTATTTGTAATATACCTATGGAGGAAATAAAGCCTCATCAGTAACATAAATATAGAATCTCTATTGTTACATATGCCTTTTCATCTGATACTTAAAAGCGGCCTTGAATTCATTTCAGGAATGTTTACAGCAAATCTAGACAACAATACACATTCACCAATGTAACAATCACCTTGAAATCTTGTGTTTTTGCTATGTAAAAATTATTATTTTCTTCCTTTCATGATAGTTTGGAAGAAGCTATATAATGGGAAACAGGGAAAGTAATGAAGATTATATAGTTTGTATCAGCAAATGGGTTGAAATGTTTTTTGATTGAACCTTTCTTTATAAATACGATTTGGGATTTCAATAAGGGCATATTGCAAATGTCACTCAGTACATTCAGCAAATGTTACCTTCTAACACGGAACACAACTCAGGCTCCAATGTGATTTCAGTAAAAAGGAACCATGAGGGAATAGCTCATAAATGACACTTCAGCTTTTCAGTCTTGATTGATTTCAATACTGAATTTGAGAACAATATTGCTGCATTTGTAAACAAAGTTTACTTCTAGTTTTATGTAGCCATTAAGTGTTTTCCTTTAACATTCAGGAAATTATTGCTGCTTCTACTAAAGTCTGTATTTCATTTTTGTACCATAATAGATTTTAAAACTTTGGATAAGCAGCTCTGAAATCCTAACTATTCCTGTGGGCATTACTTGTATTTCCGTGAAATCAACTGTGAAGTGAAACTTCTTCAAGAATCCTTTAGTAGGAGGCTCCTCTCCTTTTCCAAATACATATGGTCTTAATACTACTGCTCACTGCCCTCACCATCAATCGTAGGGATGTAGGAAAATCTGGTAAAGCTTTCTTTTGCATTTCCTACTCCATTACTGAATCTTTAAATGCTCATTTCTAAAAAAAACTGTACAATAACAGTTTTCAAATGACAATTCATATAAAAATAGATTCAGTGACTAAACAAACCGAATTATTGAAAGCCCTATTCTCTATACCCAGCATAAAACCAGATCCATGTCCACAGATTATTCTTATGTATGATTCTTTTCATTCACATTCTTTTATCAAGACATTTAATTAGAGCAAATGAATTGTGATTATTATTTTTTAAATTACACTAATAATTAGAATAACTCAGGAACTTTGGATTACTCTAACTTAATATCTAGTAATGATTCAACAACCAAGGCCATTCTTATGTAATTATTAAAATCAGCATCCTGAGATTCACATATTGCAAGATGTTGTATATCACATGGCTTGGTAGTGGCCTAGGGATGCCCCTCAAAAACAAAATCAGAGAGCTTAGTAATCTTGTCTCAGAAAAATCTCTGAGCCTCCTATTCATATAACCAACCACCTTCGTCCTACTTTTAATTATTGCTGGCTGCTAATTAAGTGTTGCTTTTAGTGCCTAAAGGCTGCTCTGTGGTCCTTGCACATGGCCTTCCATCTTTAAGGCCAGCAAAGATGCACAGAAACTTTTTGTTGTTGTTGTTGCATTATCTCTGGCTTCCCATTCTGCTACTAGCTAGAGAAATATCTCTGCTTTTAAAAGGTTAATATAAATAGATTAGACCCAGCTGGATAATTTCCTTTTTGAGTAACTCAATGTCAACTGATTAGCAACCTTAACTACATCTGCAAAATCCATATTGCTATGTAACATAACATGATTATGGGCAAGAGGTCTCCATACTTATCATCATGGGTATTAAGGAGGAAAATCTTGGGAGACAATTTTAGAATCTGCCTACCACAGATATTGATCCCCTTTCCCCTACTTGGCGTAAAAAGGCAATGCTCTAATTTTGCTGTCAGGGGAATGTCAGTGTACCTAAACAGAGAGTTGGTCTTCAATCTTCTGCCCAGCAGAAACAGATGGTGTTCTAATTCACCTGCCAGGGTACTTTCATGGCAGTCCAGGGAGCTGAACTGCCAATGACACTTGGCAGAAATAAGACTTAGCAAGGTGGTAAGAGGTGGATTAGTCAGCACTCCACTTACCCTATCCTGGTACAAGCAGGCTCTAGTGAGGAGTTGGGCCCCACCACCCAACCTGCAGCAACAAAACTGAATGAGGCTGTGTGAGGCAGGGGTACTCAGCACTCTGTTCTCTCCTCACCGCACTCTGGGTGTCAGCAGAAACCAGTGGGGAGCTGAACTTCCACTCTCATCTAATACCAATATATCCTAAGGAGGGCAAGTGCCTGCTAAAACAGATCATATAGGATACAGAGTGCCACAACATTATACCCAAATATCCATACAGCAACAAAAAAGTCACTCTTTATATCAACAACCAGGACACTGCAACTTGAATAAGATATAATAAAAAAATGTTAATATTAAAATTAGCAAAATGCTAGTTACCTGACAAGAATTTCAAAGTAGCAATCATAAAAATGTGGCAATGAGCAATTATGAACATGCTTATAACAAGTGAAAATATAGAAAATGTTGGCAAAGGATTTGAGGATATAAAAAAGAACCAAAAAGAAATCATAGATGTGAAAATACAGTAACTGAAGGTATGAAAAACAACATATCAATAGATCGCTCAGTAATGGAATGGAGATGACAGAGAAAGGAATTCATGAACTCAGAGACATATCAAGAGGTATACCTAATCTGAACAATCTGAAAAATGAGAAAATATAGACTAAGAAATAAGAACAAAAAGAACCTCAAAGACCTGTAGGCCAGTACAAGACTATCTATTTATCATTCAAAACATTGGAGTCCTAGAAAAAGAGAAGAAAGAATATAGAGTTATATAAGAATTTGGATGGATCTCAAGGACGTTATGTTAAGTAGAAAAAAATAACTATTCAAAAGGTTATATATCATATTCCATTTATCTAACAGTATTGAATAGCAAAATTAAAGAAAATTATAAGTAGACAATAGATTGGTGGTATCCAGAGATTAGGGATGGAGGTGGGAGAGTGTGATCTTGGCTATAAAGAGTTAATCAGATTGATCTTGTTGTATTAAAACAGTTCTGTATCTTGAGGGGGTGGTAGTTACATGAATGTATATATATGATAAAAAATGCATAGCACTACATATCCTCCCCCACACCCAAATACACAAATAAGTGTATTTAATAAGTTCTATGGAATGTACATCAATGCCAATCTCCCAGCTGATAATGGACTATCGTCATTAAAGATGTTGCCACTGGCAAAGCCCTGCTGAAGCATGCATATAATCTCCCTGTACTTTGCTGTTTTTTGTTTGTTCATTTGTTTGTTGAACTTGCTATGAATCTGTATACATTTCAAAATAAAAAAGTTAAAAACACTGTTGAGCTCCTTTATATAATACTCTTTTATACATCTTGGCTTACACTCTATACCTTAGTTTATCTTTCCTTTAAAATGTTCTCATTTGGTCAAAATTATTTATGACGACTTTGTCCTAATAAGTGTCCTGAGGACCAATGTTGGCTCTTTTCTTCAGACTGCTAACAATAAGATATCCTACTTTCATTACTTTCTTTTTAAAATATTTATTTATTTATTTATTTATTTATTTATTTATTTATTTATTTATTTATTTTGGGGGTGTGGAGGTGCAGAGGGAGAGAGAAAGAATCTCAAGCTGACTCCCCACTAAGCGTGGGGTGAGGCAATGCATGGGGCTCCATCTCAGGACCCTGAGATCATGACCTTAGCTGAAATCAAGAGTTGGTCACTTAACCAACTGAGCTACCCAGGTACCCCACTTACTTTTACTACTTTCAACCTATGACATAATTGTTGTGTTTGCCCTACTAGCTACTTAGTGAATAGGCAGAAAATGGTGCCAAGAAAATCCGTTTCAAACTTTTGAATCTTCCTGTATAAGTGGGACACTGGATCTCTGATGAATCAACATGGTCTATTGCAATAGTCCCTAAATTTTGAAGAGATCATTTGGGATTTCTAGAGTTGACATTTTATCTTATTGTTTTTTTTTTTAAGTGATTCTTTCCTTACCTTATAAAAATTTTGTAAGGAGTACCTACAAATGTCTAATGAAAATTTTGAAGTCTGCACATGGTTTTTATAGCATGCTATAACAAATAAAACAGAGAGGAACAAATACTGACATTGTAAATACCTGTGGATTCTAATACCAAAGAAGATTTAAGTTAAAAATCTTTGAGTCTCAGGAAACAAATAAAGTGGCATTCACAGAAATGTTTAAGCAACTTGATAATCAGTGTTAAAATATCTAGTCAGTAAACCCAGTTGGTCACCCCTCAATTTAAAATAATGACTTAAAAAATAAAATTGTGTTTAATAAAATCTTTAACAGTTTGTATTTTATGCCAACAAATGAAGAAAACTAGAATAACCTGGCAGATTTTTTTTTTCTAAAATTAATATCTTGAGTAAACCACACCAACATGATACAAATAGAAGTAAATATTATCCAAGAATGTTAAAATCCTTTGAAAGGGTTGAATATCTGCCTCCCCACCCCCATAAATCAATGAAAAGAAGAGTTAAAGATTTCATGATGCATTTTGTTGTCTATATTTGATGGCTGCATTTTCAGCTTGTTTATTGGGTGAACACAGCAGTGTTCTCAAATTTTATTAATGAGGAGAAAGTTGAGGCCTAGAAAAGATCAGTGCTTCAATATTAGATGACCTCAAACAAAGGCAAGGGTACAGTATAATAGCATAAAAATTTATTTATTTTACTATCAACTAAATATTCAGCTAGAGTTAAAAATGGAAGCTAACCATAAATTACTGTAGTGAAGAAAAATATACTCTTTTTTTCCACTTTCTGGTCAAATTATGTATATAGAATAACTTTCTTTTGAATCCTATAAGCATATTACTGTCCTTAGATTTAGAGGATATTTCATTATTAGCCTTTTCATATTTCTGTTGAGGGTCAGAATGCCTAATAACCCATCAATAGAATATCAAACTAGATTATTTTTTACATGGTGTATTTTATTTATACTGTACTACGACATCTAATTTTCGAGATTACAGGCTCTCATCTAACTTTCAAAATTATAGGCTCTCTTAGTCACAGAATTAACTAAATTAAATCTTATCATAGATTAGTGGGTTTGTAAATTCAGTCATCACCTGAACGAATGGTCTGAAAAGGCACAGACAGAAAACACCTGAGAGTGAAGTCTGTAAGGACAAAGCATGCAAAAAAATCATATAAACTGTCAGCATCTAGAAAAATTGTTCACTGTTTTTGACAAGCAGGTCAATGGTGAATACTCACCTTTTGCCTTTTGGACTTAAAAATATATATAGTCAGCAAGTTGGCAGTTCTTAGTCACTATGTAATTCAATGAGGAACCAGGAGAAATATAGTTTCCTGTCTCTTACATTGTGCTTTACAATTTCTGAAAATCTTGAAACACTTGAGCTTGACCTTCATATTCTCATTGTTACAGGACCAAAAAAATAAATAAATAAACAAAAACAAGCTTTGATTGAACCTTAAAATAACAATTTTATAGAAATTTAGCAGGGAGAAAATAGTCTCAGAAATTGAACTTGTTTTATTTGAATAGAGCTCTGTTTTTCTCCACATAAAAATGCCTACTACCTTGTAACTTATTGGAGCTATTAATCAAATATTTAACATAGTAAGCAGAAAAATCCCTCAAATTGCCAGCTGCAGTAATAAAAACAAGCTAGAAAGTCCATATCTGACTTTGTTGAAATCTCTATATGTCTTTATTTTCTAAAATAAAAATCTCAGAGGACAGGAGGAGTAAACTGAGAGGAAATGATCTCTAGATGTGCTGTATAATATGGTAACAATGAGCTATTGAGCAATTGTAATATTATTAGTCCAAATGAGTTGTACTTAAATAGAAATACATAATAGATTTTGAAGACTTGGTATGGAAAACAGAAAGTATAAATCTCATTAATAATTTTATAGCAATTAAAAGTTGAAATGATATTTTGAACATGTTGAGTTAAATAAAATATATTATTAAAATACATTTCATTTTTTATCAGGTAACTATATATGTGACTATATCTGTGACTTTTGTTTGTGGCTCATGTTGTATTTCTGTTGGACCATGCTGCTCTATAGAATACTCAGAGTTCTTCTACTTACAAGTTCCTTTAACAAGTTTACTCTAATACCATCTTCCCAATCACCATAGTTCTGGAGAAAAATATGCAAGCAGAACATAATAAGTTTATATATTGCATTTTTGCTCTTCTACAAAGCTTTTTCTTTCTTTTCTTTTCTTTCTTTTTTTTTTTAACCTTACCTGTTATCTGTTTCCCATAACTCCCAAGGGTGGAACTCTTTTGTTCTCTTTGCATTTCTTTTGCTTTTAAGATTATTTATTTATTTATTTGTGTGAGAGAGAGAGAGAGAGAGAGAGAGAGAAAGAGAGAGAGAGAGAGAGAGAGAGAGAGAGATAAGGAGCAGTGGGAAGGACCAGAGGAAGAGGGAGAAGAAGACACCCTGCTGAGCAGGGAGCCTGCCTGAGGGCTCCATCTCAGGACCAGGAGATCATGACCTGAGCTGAAGGCGGATGCTTAACCAACTGAGCCACCCAGGCACCCCTTCTGCATTTCTAAGAGGTAAGATTATATTTGCACTCAAAAGATGTAAAATAAATATATGTTGAATCAATGTCTCTAGCTCCCATTTCCTATTTTATCTGGAATGTTATGTATTTATTTATATCCTTATTTATGTATTTCTGCCTCCCCTCACTAGGAAGTAAACTTCCTAAAGCCAAGGACTTGGTTTACTCTGATTTTTGCTATTATATAAGTCTAGAGTCTAGAATAGTTGATGCTAAAAAGTGTCTGTTGAGGAATAAAAGTAGATCTGTTGAAAGAACTAGATTGAAGTGAAGTGTCAGTTTCAGCTGGCAAGGCAAATATCTTTCTTTTCCTTTCTTTACATAATGAGATTCTATTTTCCAAATCATCCTAGTTAAGAAGATAGCCCTCTAACTTTTCTTTCTTGATGGCAGAGATTTTTTTTTCTTTCTTTTCCAGTCATCTACTCTTTAATAGAATATTCTATCCTGTATTGGTCTGTTTTAAGGGTCAGATTATAAATGCCAGTTAAGGCAAAGCACTTTTATGGGAGATTGACACACTGTTGTTTTCGTGTGAATAAAGCTGTCCCAACTGTGTCCTACTTCTGCTCTGTGTCAGGCCAGGCTTCAGTTCCTTGAACAAAGAGAATGTCTTTTAAGGAATATCCATAATTATCAAACAATATATTCTTGAACGAATTCTTGAAGTTCTTTACAAAATATCAGTGGTACACTTAGGGTGATTGGGAGGAAAGGCAAGAATATCAAGCATAGTATTTATCATCAATAAATAAAAGTAGGCTAAAATAAATAATATATATTCATTTTCTAAATATAAGTTAACATATTTTATTATGTATGTTTGATATGAAAAGTCTCACATCTATGGATAAAGAGAGGATTCATTTTCATATCATAGACTTTCTGAAAAAAAGATAAAAAAATTGTATTTATTTTTAGAAAAAGAGCAGGGGAAATAAAAAAGGCAAAGCCAAAACTACAGAACTAAGACAATTTCTTTATTTTAGAAAATAAAACTCCCTTGAAGTCCTAAAGACTTCATGTTACCTATCGAAGAGAGACAGAAATGTTCACCAATCACTTTAAAAAAATGACAACCTCAGACAGAAGAATCAAACATAACATATAAGACCAAGAATATTTCTTGGGAGAGTGTTGGATGCTAAGGATCAAATCTTTATTCAATTCTGAATTGTCACTATGACAACTAATGTGACTTACTCAAAATGCAATGCTTTGCAATTCAATAGTAATATTACTAACATATGTTTCAAAGAAATGAAAATAATTCTATAATGTATGTAGCTGTTTAATTTACATATATTATCCATATAAACAGAGCTCAACCCTCTGCAATAAAATTTACTTCTTAACTTTCTTCATTTCCCAAAGATTATTCCCTACAATTCAAATACTACAGAATTTTCAAGTCCCCAAGTTAGATAAGCTCCCACATTCTAGACCATACTAAAGGAGAAGTTTAAGAATTATTAGATGGTGGGGCGCCTGGGTGGCTCAGTCGTTAAGCGTACGCCTTTGGCTCAGGGCATGATCCTAGCGTTCTGGGATCGAGCCACACATCATGCTCCTAGGCTGGGAGCCTGCTTCTTCCTCTCCCACTCCCCCTGCTCGTTTTCTGTCTCTCGCTGGCTGTCTCTATCTCTGTCAGATAAATAAATAAATAAAATCTTTTTTAAAAAAAGAATTATTAGATGGCAAAAGCTATAGCTAATATTTTTCTACTAAAATCATAAGAACAGGGAGTTTTCCAATGGCAGTGGAAATGATTTCACTAATAATTATATCGTCTAGATGAATGGCACACAAATATCAGACTCATGGAAGAAGATGATTAATAATTTAAAAGAAGGAACTTCTGTCCAAGTAAGTTCTTAAAACTAGTAGCAACATAGCATGCACCTTCCTGCATAGACCTTTCCTAACTGCTGCCATTTAGCTGATAACAGTGCACTGTGGTGAAAAGGGCACAACAGTTCTGTTCCACTCCTAGCTCTGGCACTAATTAGTTTGTGAACCTCACCGATATGCATTTCTGGTCTCTCATCTGAAAAATTATTGGGGCAGAATACAAATTCCCTAATGTTAATTTTTAGATGTGTCTATGGCAAAACAAACAAAAATGAAACAGAAGAAAACAAAAAACAGAAAACCACTTTTTTTTTTGCCACAGATGTTTATGAAGTTAATTTAAAAGCTTCCATGAGTATTTTTAAGATATATACCCCAAAATAAATTAGTTTATTTGTCATTTGTTTATCTGATTAGTTATTTTCTGACATGACTCTCATTAATCTTGATTATAGAAATGATCATACTCATTTAATAAAAAATTTTGGTAGTTCTTTATCTGATTAAAAAATAAAATAAAATCCTAGACTAAAACTGTAGCAGTTACATGAGCAACTCTACACAAACAAACTTGATAACCTAGATGAAATGGACCAATCCCTTGAAAGACACAAGCTGCCAAAATTCACAGAATAGGTAATCTGAACAGGCCTATGTCTATTGAAGAAATTGAATCAATAATTAATAACTTCCCAGAACTGAAAGCACCAGTCACAGATAGGGTCACTGGTGAATTCTATCAAATATTTAAGAAAGAAAGTATACCAATTCTCTATAATGTCTTTCAGAGAACAGAAGCAGGGGAACAATTCTTAACTCATTTTGTGAGACAAGAATTACCCTACTAAAAAGCCCTAAAATATAACAAGAGAAAACCTAGATAAGCTTGTATATGGTGATGACTTTTTGGATACAACAACAAAGGCACAATCCATGAAAGAAACAACTGATAAGCTGGACTTCATTGAAATTAAAAACTGTGAATGACAATGTCAAGAGAATGATAAGACAAGCCACAGCCTGGGAGAAATATTTCAAAAGACACACCAGATAAAGGACTGTTACCCAAAATATACAAAGAACTCTTAAAATTCAACAATAAGAAACAAACAATACAATTAGAAAATGCGCCAAAGACCCTAACAGATGATTCACCAAAATATACAGATGGAAAATAAGTGTTTGGAAAGACACTCTGCATCACTTCTCATCAAGGAAATGAAAACTAAAACAACACCACTACAAATCTATTCAAATGGCCAAAATAGGAAGCACAGTTAGTGAGGACATGGAGCAACTGTAACTCTTATTCATTGTTAGCGGGAATACAAAATGGTACCACTACTTGGGAAGACAGTTTGGTGGTTTCTTATGAAGTCAGACATACTCTTACCATATGATCCAGCAATTGAGCTCCTTGGTATTGACCCAAAGGAGCTGAAAAATTTATGTCCACGTAAAAACCTGCACATGAATGTTTACAGCAGCTTTATTCATAATTGCTAAAACTTAGAAACAACTAAGAAGTCCTTCAGCAGGTGAATGAACAAATAAACTGTGGTACATCCAAGTGACAGAATATTATTCATTGCTAAAGAGAAATTTTGCATGCTGTTGCTAAGCAAAAGAAACCAATCTAAAAGGGCTGCACACTTTGTAATTGCAGCTATAGGACATTATGTAAAAGGTAAAACTATAACAACAGTGAAAAGATCTAGTGGTTCCCAAAATGTGGGGGTAGGGGTAGGGATAGGGATGAATAGGTAGAACATGGAGGTATTTAGGGCAGTTAAACTATTCTGTATGATACCATAATTATACATTTGTCCAAACACATAGAATGTACAACACTAAGAGTGAACTTTAATGCAAACTATAGACTTGGAATAATTATGATGTGCCAATGTAGGTAGATCAAGTGTAATAATTGTACCACTCTACTGGGGGATGTTGATATTGAGGGAGGCTGTGCATGTGTGAGCAGAAAGTAGATGGGAAATCTCTGCACCTTCCCTCAATTTTGCTGTGAACCCAAAACTTCAGTAAAAAATCTTTTTCAAAAAGAAGTGTAGCAGTTATTTATTTTGAATATATAAAGATTTCTTTTATTAATCAATTCAAAGTCATAGTGCTGAGCAATCTTATCAATTAAAACACTCAGCTGTGAGAAACATTACTGTTAGAAATAAAATCAGTATCAATGGAACATTCTGCCTTTGTTCAAAGGATCTCAACAACTGGGGTCAATTTGACATACTGAAGTAGCCTCAATTTCTAACTTCAGTTCTTCAGATTAAAGTAGTTTTGGAGGTTCACTTGCTTGTTTTTTTTTTTTTATTTTCACAGCATTCCTCACTTATCTTAACTTTGTAGTTGCTGAAGAAACAGAACCCAAAGTCTTCCTAATAGTGCTGCCAGTAACCAGACTATATAGAATTTCTGATAGAAACTAAAAGAATGTTTTCAAGTAGATGTGGGCAAAACCACATAATTTGAGCAATTATTACTTCCTTACCAATGATTTCCTTAGCCCTGCTTTGTTTCTCCTGCTTCCTGGATAAGACTACAGTGATAAACAACTCAGAGCTATTTCATGCTTCTCCAAGTTGCTTCTTAGAAAAGTTATTAGGTACAAACAAGCCCTATTAAAAGACCCTTCCCATTCCCTTTTATTTATCTGACCCATTGTTCCCTATTGAGTGTTTTCCCTTGCTGCAGAAATTTAATAACCCTAACTTTGTTTTACTGCAGGAGCATTCTCGGTGGTATTTATCAGATAGGCTTTCTCAACATGAAAATATATCTTAAAAGAGGGCGGTAGACATTTGTTGATTGCCCCTTTGGTTCCAATTCTCTTTCCTCCATCAACACTTTTTGATCTTCCCTTTCTTGGCTACAGGGCTTGAGTGGGATTGATTGCCTGAAACAAACCTCCCTGGCCAATAAAAATTCAAGTCAATGGAAATAAGTAATCTCCAAGATCTGAAGAGATAGCGAAAGATACCTTCTATTTTATCTGGGATTGGAAAGTATAAAAATGTACGGTCTGAATATGCCCTAGTGATGTTGCTATCCTAGTAGGAGAGTCTGGAACTCTGGTGTGAAAACTGATGCCATTAAAAGCACAGTGAAGAGACAGAGACATGAAGTCCTGGAGGATCCAGTACTGCTTTTTTCTGAACTTTTAAGATAAGTAAGCCAATAAAATCCTTCCTTAAACTAGTTTGAGGTATATTTTTTTCTTTAACTGTACTTGAAAACCTCCTAACTCTTATAACTATAAATGTAGTCTGACCTCAGGACAGAGAATATGGTGAAAATCAACTTTGGTGACTCCATATCCACCATGGTTAAATAAGACCAATTAAAGACTAGTCTGTTCCTATTTACCCTGGCCCATCCACAGGTCAAGGAAGACATAGTGATCTGGGAGCTGTGTATTTGACAGTAATCATTAATAACAGCAGAGTTAGCTCTTGCGCTCTTGATGAGGCCAGGCTCTGACTGAGAATAAAATGAAAAAATTTAGCCCTGAGGGTTAAAAAACTTGAGATTGTTTACTTAGTTTGGAAAAGAGAACTCATAGTAATTGTTTTTTGGTGTTAGGAGACTCTAAATGGTGAGAGCAACTACTAACTATTCTCTACCACCAAAGAAAAAATATTTGGAAATTTTATTAATGCTCTTCTTTGAGGATGAGAAAAGTGAGCTTCTGAGACTTAAATGGTCACTCATAGCCTGTATCTCATGAAACAAGAACTAGTAGTAAAAATACTAGCTACATTTTATTGTTTAGCCATTCTGTTTCAGGCCATGTACATAGCTTATTCCACTCAATGAAGTATAACTACCATAATTTTAATTATATAGATGGAGAAAATGAGGTACTGAGAACAATTTACCCAATAGCACTGAAGTCATAAAAGTCAAAACTGGGAATTGAACCCATGTCTCTCACCCTCTAGGGAACACATACTTAACTACTAGCAATGTTTCATCGTTAGGATCCAAGTACTTTGATTCTCCATCCAGAGATTATAAACATCTCTAAAGATGGGATCAAAGTGTCAGTTTGTTTCTCAAGGAAGCTATGGACAAACAACCAATAGAAACACAAAATTTTTCTTAGATGATTAATTCTATATATGATATTGTTTAGTTATGCCTTGTCTTTTTTTACATATGTGTGTATGAGGGTACCGGGAGTCTTTTATTCAATAATAAATACCCACTACTTACTCTTCTTTTAGGCACTGATATTTGCACTGATAATGCAGCTTTTCATGGAACTTATACTTTAGCGGGAGAAGTAATCTGGGGAAGGGGGTAAAAAAATAATAGGGACGGATAGTAATGCTATCTTTGTTAAGATGATGAAGGAAGGGAATCTGAAAATATAAAAACTGAGGAAAACCTTAAATGAAACAAAAGAAAAAATTATTTAAAAATCTAAAATGTAAAAAGAGCACTTCAACTTAAGAGAACAAGGACAACGACCTTCAGGTGAGACTCACCTGACAATTTGAAGGGTCAGTATTATTCTAGTGGTTAAGGAAAGGTAAGCAATATGGAGAGGTAGAATGTAAAGCTGGAAAAGTTTATAATTCATAAAGTTGTATAATGGCAACTCAGGTCATACATGGCTTTGTAAGACATGTTAAAATATTTAGAGTTTTTTCAGAGTTTTGTGGAAAGTGATTAGAGTTTCAATTAAGTGTGTAATAAATTCTAAATCTAATCATTAGTTTTAAAAACTGAGTTGGCATTATAATTATTGCAGTAGAAAATCAGATCTGGAATGTTAAAATTTTAAATGTTATAATGTTTTCCTGAAGGATAGCTGCCATTTTCTGTACATTCTACCCTTACTTCTTTAAGCACTATTATATTATCATATTAGTTTTCAGTTATATAAGAAATACAAAATGGCATAAACTTTTCTACTTAAAAGAGTCAAACCCAAAAGTAAAACTATTTTTAGGAAATCACAGAAAGTTTCATTGCCAAAGAGACGTTTGAGAAAGTTATGTACAGTTCAAAGCAAGAATCTATAAATATAATCACATCCTTTCTTGGCTACAGTGTTCACAACTGTACATATAATGTAGTTTTAACTTTTTGCATTCAATAAACATTATCCATTAATCTCAATGAAATATATTTTTTCCTCAGGGTTTTGGTAGTTTTAAGCAAAATCTTTAAGAAAACAATTTAATCTGCTATTTTCTGGCCTTATTATACAGCTTCAGCAGGTTGGGCTTGAAGTCAACTGATATGGCAGGTGTCAGAGGAACTCATTTCTACCACCAGAAAAAAAAAAAAAATTCTGCTATCCTTATTCAGATTGTATCATGACGCTCTCTCCAACTTGTATATGTATCCTCTGTCTCCCAATTTATTCTATAGAACCATATCCATACCTGGGCTTCTATGTTCTTAACATTTTTAAGAATTGATTACAGGTTAGGGAAAAAAATTAAAACTCCATATCTGTGTATTAAATATATATTTGTTGTAAAAAAATTGAAGTGACTTCTGCTTCTGGCAAAGATGAAATAACTGATAGGCTAAATCTCCAGCTACTTAACAATGATAAAATTTGGTTAAAATACAAAAACAGTGTTTTGAGAGCATCATGTTTTAAACACAGTAGGCAGTATTTGGGAAATAAAGATTCTGAAGGAAAAGAAATATATTGATGTGAATGCTAACTTTCCACTCATACCCAAGCTTGACATTTGATTATTTACTGTTCAGAGACAAGGACCAAAAACATACAGCGGTGGTCTGGAGCTTATAACAATCTCATTGGGCTGGAAAGATAAAAATTGGCACTGAGGTTTAACAAGCAAGTTTTCACTTTATGGGTCAAGATGCAGAGAAAGGGAAAACAAAAATTTTAGCAACTTTATCATACTGGGGTGATGAAAATTGGAGTTTAGGGGCTTTCATGTATGAAGGGGCCAAGTAAACAACCCAACCTTTCAGTTTAGCCTTAGAAGTGCTATAGGCTAGTAAAAATGGCAAACTGGAAATTTACCAGGATATGCCCATGCTCTATCTACTAGAAGAAAAACAAATTATTTCTGGAGGAAGATACCCTTGTGCAGTCTGTATTATTTTTCATGTATAATGTCCAGCATGTAAAGTAAAACTTATATGTCATATAAGGAAACAAAATTCAAAAAACTGAATTTTCTTCAAAAATCAAGAAAAATGGACAAGTAGAAAAAAACAGATATTCAGCTGTTTAAATCCCAGGTTTAGCATGTTTATTAAATGAAAATTTAAAAATTAAGACTTTCACAAAAAAACAGGAGCAAACCAAAGATAACTCCTAAAACTAAAAAAGGCAATAGTTGAAACTAAAATTCAATAAATGGGTTTAACATCTTGGTTAGACATATACACCAGTAGAATTAATAGAGATTGAAGCACAAAGCAAAAGAAGAAGAAGAAAATGGAGAAAAGGGAAATGATGGAAAGATATAATAAGTATATTTGGATTTGCATGAAAAGATCAGGATAATAATGTAGCAAAATTAAAACTTGAGATGGTACAGCCCAAGTAGGACGCTATCTAACCTCCATGTATTTGTGGTCCTTCCAATTTTTTTCTTGTGTTTGATTTCAAGTTTTAAAGCATTATGGCCTGAAAATATGCATGATATAATCTCAATCTTTTTGTACTGTTTGAGACCCAATTTGTGACCCAGTATGTGATCTATCCTGGAGAATGTTCCATGTGCACTCAAGAGGAATGTGTATTCTGTGGCTTTAGGATGAAATGTTCTGAATATATATGTGAAGTCCATCTGGTCTAGTATGTCATTCAAAACCCTTGTTCCTTTGTTGACCTTCTGCCTAGATGATCCGTCCATTGCTGTGAGTGGGGTGTTAAAGTCCCCTATTATTATTGCATTATAATCAATGAGTTTCTTTAATTTTGTTATTAATTGGTATATATATATTTGGTCGCTTCTAACTTATGGGCATAAATATTTACAATTGTTAGATTTTATTGAATAGACCCTTTTATTATGATACAGTCTCCTTCTTCATCTCTTACTACAGTCTTTGGTTTGAAATCTAGTTCATTGGCTATAAGGAAGGCTACTCCAGCTTTCTTTTGATGTCCATTGGCATGATAAATGGTTCTCCACCCCCTTACTTTCAATCTGGAGGTGTCTTTAGGTCTAAAATGAGTCTCTTGTAAGCAACATATTGATGGGTCTTGTTTTTCATACATTTTGACACCCTATATCTTTTGATTGGAGCATTTAGTCCATTTATATTCAGAGCATTATTGAAAGATATTAATTTTGTGCCATTGTATTACCTGTAAAGTCGCTGTTCCTATAGTGTGTCTCTGTTCCTTTCTGTCTTTCTTACTTTTGGGCTCTCTCTCCACTCAAAAGATCTTTAATATTTCCTGCAGGGCTGGTTTAGTGTTCACAAATTCCTTTAGTTTTTGTTTGCCCTGGAAACTCTTTATCTCTCCCATTCTGAATGACTGCCTTGCTGGATATAGCATTCTTCGTTGCATATTTTTCCTACTTAGCATGTTGAATATACCATGCCAGTCCTTTCTGGCCAGCTGGGTCTCTGTGACAGGTCTGTTATCAGCCTTATGTTTCTACCATTGTAGATTAAGGAGCTCTTGTCTGAGCTGCTTTTAGGATTTTCTCGTTATCTTTGAAATTTGCAGGTTTCACTATTGTATGTCAAGGTGTTGCCTATTTTTATTGATTTTGAGGGGGGCTTCTCTGTGCCTCCTGGACTTGAATGCATGCTTCCTTCCCCAGATTAGGGAAGTTCATAATTTATTCAAATAAAATCTCTGCCCCTCTCTCCCTCTCTTCATCTTCTGGGACCCATATTATCTGGATATTATTTCACTTTATGAAATCACTGATTTCTCTAAGTCTCCCTTCATCATCAAATAATTTTCCTTCTCTCTTCTTCTCAGCTTCCTTATTTTCCATCATTTTATCTTCTATATCTTTATCTTCCGCCTCATTCATTCTCATTTTTATAGCCTCCGTTTGGGACTGGATCTCAGTAATAGCATTTTTAATTTCATTTTGACTAGACTTTATTTCTTTTATTTCTACAGTAAGGGATTCTCTAGGATCTTCTCTGCTTTTTTCAAGACCAGGTAGTATCTCTATAATCATTTTAAAATCTAGTTCAGACAGCATACTTATATCCATGTTGATTAAATCCCTGCAGTGAGTACTACCTTCTGTTCTTTCTTTTGCAGTAAATTTCTCCATTTTGTCATTTTGTCCAGAAAAGAGTGAAAGAAAGAGGAAAAAGAAAAAGATAAAACAAAACAATAAAAACAACAGAAAAAAACAAAAACAAAAACAAAACAAAACGAAAGAAAAAACTAGATCCTGGATGTGTTTTAGTCTTCTTGATAAGAGAAACTACATCCCAAAATAAGAAAGAAAAAAAAAACTATTTATTTATCTATATCCAGAAATAAAATGAAATAAAATAAAATACAATGAAAGGAAACAAAAAAATAATATATACATAATGTATATAAAAATAAAAATTTAAAAAGAATTAAAAAATAATTGAAAAAATAAGAAAATAACTGAAAATACTGAAAGACTAAAGAATAAAAAATAACACTGAATGCTATACATTGTTTTCCCCAAGAGCTGAAGCCCTCTATGATCCATAAACTTGGTGCAAGCCAGTTGTTCATGCTGGTCTTCTGGAGGAGAGGCCTGTTGCACTGATTCCCTGGTGCAGTTGCCCTCTTACAAATGCACCTCCCTTGCCAGGAGGCTCGGCTCACTGTAAGGTGCTCCGGATTCCACTATGTAGCACTGTTTTGCTCCATGAAGGCTTTCAGCATCGATGGGCAGGATGAAAATGGCAGCACCCCACTACCTGGAGCTGAAAGTTAACACACCCTCACTCTTCAGTGAGCCCACACAGAAAAGCAATCACTCTTGTCTCCCCGGTTTCTGTCTGAACTCTGTGTTCACCTGGCCTGTGATTGAGCATTTTTATCTCAGGCATGTGACTGAGTTTCAAAACTCCAAATTTTATGGATTCCTGCAAGCAGACCCACACTGTTCCTTCTGGGGGAGGTAGGGGGTTTTGCCATGCTATTGCCAGTTGGTAGACTCCTGCCAGGAAAGAAGTCACTTGACCATGCAGTGGTTCAGTTTATGGCAACACAAAGCAGAAAGCCAGCACCTAGACTCGCTATTTTCAGCCGGTTTCCCAACTCCTATGCTTGGGAACTCTGCCGCACACAGGCACCCCTGTACTTCTTGCGACCCTGGGGATCCTGAGACCATGTTGTCCCACCTGAAATTCTGCCCCACTTTGCCACCCAAGCACCTTTAAGTCAGGGATGTACCCCACTGTGGCAGACTTCTAAAAGTTCTGATTTTGCCCTCCACTGCTTATAATACTTTGAGGTAGCCTCCTTAAGCCAGCTCCTTCCCAGCTATCATATCCTCTGATATATCACCTCCAATTCAAGTCTCCACACTTCCTACCTTTTAAAAAGTGGTTGCTTTTCTACTTGTACAATTGCAGCATTTCTTTCCTCAGATATCCAGTTGATTTTACAGGTGTTCAGAATGATTTGGTAACTACCTAGTGTATGCTACATACCAGACAAACTTAGGATTCCCTACTCCTCTGTCCTCTTAACTCCCCTAAAGATCTGCTAACCTAACATTTTTCCAAAAGTTAATAGCTGCGTACCCACAGAATCAAGATTAGGACTCAATTCAATGGTGTCAGTATAAATGTCAGTAAAAATTCAAGAGCTGGCCTTCTGACTTCACTATGGGCACATTTTTTTGACCTAATGTGCAATTTCATTAACCCCTATTAAATATTTTTCTAAATTATATAAGGAGATTATAGGTTTGTTATATGGGTTACATAAAACAAAACTTTTAAAAAACTTAAAGGAGTCCTATTGTATCAGCTAAATTATTATTTAAGATTAGATGACACAAAAACATATGGATGTATGTAAGTAATTGCCAACATTTTGAAACACCAAAACTGAAATTAACAGGCATTCGATAAAGAATATGAGGCAAATACTTTATATGCTTCAACTTTATAAAGAGATAAATTTTCAGTCACATATTGGCAGAAATGCCCATGTGACTTTTCAATAACATAATTATTAAAAGAGACTTGCCCCTCTCTTGTTTACTTTTAATGTCTTTCTACTTATAATTAAAACTCAGTCGCTTATTTTGGTTGATTAAAGATGGCTACAGATTTGTTGGCACTCATCTATGTGTCCTCTTGAATCTTGGCAGGCTCTGTGGCTGCTCTGACAAACAACATGCAGTGGAAGTGATGCTGTGCCTGCTTCTAAATCCTGGCCATGAGGCTGGTGTCTTTTCCTCAGCAAACTTGCTCAGAGAATTCTGAGCAGCCAGGTAAGAAGTACAACTCCCCCGAGGCCACCATATTGAGAACACCACAAGAGAAGACCACATGGAGAAACCAAAAGAAGTCCTGAGACTACATAAAAAGAGATGTCCCACGTTTCCAGCCCCCAGTTGTTTGAGTTATCCCTACTGATATCCCGTACATTGTGGAGCAGGGGCAAGTCTTTGTGCCCTTGCCTAAGGGCCCACAAAATATAATGAATAATAACAAAGTGGGTTTTAGTTTAAGTCACCAAATTTGATGAAAATTTGTGTTAAAACACGGAACCAGAGCACTGACCACGATAAAATCTGGAATCAGGTATTAGTGAAAATCAAGCGCCTACTTAGGGTATTTTCTTAATAATACCATCCCACCTCTAAATGAAAGAAAATGTATCTAAACTGCAAATATCATCCTAAAGTTTGTGATTAGGCCATAATTTCAATAGCATTATTTGGGAAGCAAAGTTAAATTAGCAAAACTTACTACAAATAGGAAGACTGAAAGATCCTTAGGAATCTAGACGTCTTCCCACCTGTGTCGGTTGGCTATTATAAGAAATAAGATAAACACTTTAAAGTATCCTGCCAAGCTCTATATGCCATCAAATATAATGATAGCTATTTATCTAAATTACCTTTGATGAGAAGCCATTCAGCCAACAAATATATTTACTGAACATCTATAGTATAACAGACATCATTAAAGGTATTAGAGGGAAAAATATGGTAAGACAAAAGCAAGATTACTTGACCTCATGGAATGTACACTCTAGTTGCGTAGACAGACAAAAGAACAAATAAAAGACAAAGAAAGCATTTTTAGGATAAATAAGAAGCAAGAAATAAATAAACCAGAAAGGTTAGAGATCACTATGGAAAAGTCTACTTTAGATAAAGTAGTCAAGGAGACTCTCTTTGAACAGAGGTTGTATAAGAGACAAAAACGAAATTGAGACAATCAGATGAAGAGGAAATTGTGGCAACATTTATAGTGGGGACAGGGGTCCAACATGTATATTTTCACCAAAATGAAAATAATTTTACGTATTCTAACAACTGAGGAAAGACCAATGGGATTAGGAAAGGACACAGACATAACTGTGAAGTGAGTTTAGTGATTCAGCAGAGGTGGGTTATGCCCAACTGTACAGACCAATAAGAATGGCAAATTTCAGGGGTGCCTGGTGGCTCAGTCAGTTACATGTCTGCGTTCAGCTCAGGTCATGATCCCAGGGTCCTGGGATTGAGCCCCACATCAGGCTCTCTGCTCACTGGGGAGCCTGCTTCTCCCTCTCCCTGTCTGCCACTATGCCTGCTTCTGCTCTCTCTCTCTTTCTCTCTCTGTGTCAAATAAACAAATAAAACCTTTAGGAAAAAAAGAATGTTAAATTCTATTCTAGGAACTTTGGAAAACAATACAAACTTGTAAGCAGTGAAACAATATGAGCCAACTTACACTTTAAAAAGATCACTTTTAGGGGCGCCTGGGTGGCTCAGTCAGTTAAGTATCCAACTCTTGATTCCAGCTCAGGTCATGATCTCGGGGTTGTGAGATCAAGCCTGCATCAGGCTCCAAGGTGGGCATGGAGCCCGCTTGAGATTCTCTCTCCCTCTCCCTCTGCCCCTCTCTTCCCTCACTCTCTTTCTCTCTCCTTCCCCTCTTTAAAAAAAAAAAAATCACTTTTCCTGCCATATAGAGAAGAAAGAGAAGCAAATTGACAAGTGGTAAATATAGTAATTTAGATAATAGTTAACAGCAATCCAAGATAAATCATATAGTAAAGGAATCTAAAACTTGGCACATTTCCAAAATATCAGTATATAATTTAAAAATGTAATCAATATAATTCAGAGATATAATCAATAGGACTTGCTATTGAAAGGATGCGGGCAGGGAAGCAATTGTTAACATAAACAAGTAATTACAAATATAGCTATATAGAAATTATATGTTAGTTGTATAAATATAAATTACTACTATTAATAACAAGGGATTCCCCCCTGAATTCCTGGCTTCAAGTGGGTGGTAGTAGTATTTACTGAAATGAGCAAGAAAAAAGTAGATGGAGCTTAAAAAAAGATATCAAGAGTTACAGATGTTATAAAAGGTAGCTGTCTGTGAGATATGAAATTAGAGAGAAACGGAGTCAAGGAGCTGTCCAGACAAAGAAAATAAAACTTTGAGTCATCGGCATGAAGATGACACTGGAATTCTTTGGAATTAGTGAGATTACTGAGAAGTAATGCGAAAGAAATCCTTAAAAGACCCAAGACCAAACCCTGAAGATCTCAACAATTAAAGATTCAGTTTAGGAGGAGGCGCTGGAAAAGAAAATGGGATAAGTGGTAGACGAAAATCCAAAAGAGAAGGGTTTTGTGGAAGCCAAGAAAGAAGAGTACTTCAAGAAGGAGAAAGGCATTCATTGAGTCCTGCAGTAAAAATGTCATTGATAACCTTGACAAGAGAAGATTCAGTGGAATGTTGAGGGATGGAACTAAATGTCAAGGAGAAGAGGCAAAATCAGGAGATCAGGCAATGGAAACTCTTTGTGAAAAACAAATCATCTATGAAGTCTGTTAATAAATGGGGCCAGATGGTAAGTTAAGAGTAAACTTGTCAAAAAAAACAACAACAACATGGGGTGCCTGGGTGACTCAGTTGGTTAAGCATCTGACTCTTGATCTTGGTTCAGGTCATGATCTCAGAGTTGTGAGATCGAACCCCAAGTCAGGCTCCACCCTCAGTGGGGAGTCTGCTTCTCTCTCTCTCTCTCTCTCCCTCTGCTCCTTCCTCTGCTTGTGCTCTCTAAAAATAAATAAGTAAATCTTGAAAAAAAAAAACAAACAACAAAGAGTACACTTATCATGATGAGCACTGAGTAATTTATAGAATTGTTGAATCACTATATTGTACACCTGAAATTAATATAACACTGTATGTTAACTATACTGGAATTAAAATTTTTAAAATAAAAAATCAATTAAGAATAAATAAATAAATAAATAAATAAATAAATAAATAAATGGGGTCAGATAAACGCTTCTATAACTGAAATGAGACTGCAGTCTCCAGAACAAGAGAAGCTATCAGAATATGTTTTATGTTTGTGGGGATTATCAACTGGAGAGGAAGAGATTCTCTAGGAAGGAAGGAAGAGGTATGACTAAAAGAGAAAACCTTTTGAAAGGGATTAGATCCAGAGAAATGCAGGGGTGGAATGCTTTTGAAGAGACGAATAACACTGTAAACTGTAGTAGGAGAGAAGAGAAAAGACGGGTGTGGGAGAAATTTGTAGATTTGGTGGTGGAATGTGGAGGCAAATGGCTTCTGATGGCTTCTACTTTGTCAGTGAGTTAAAAGATGAATATTTAGCTCAGATTAAAGGTGAAGAAGGTTAGGAGACAGAAGAAGATATATCTTGCAGCATAAAATGAGCCCCAAAGAAAGCATTATTAGACTTTGGCAGTTTTGAGGACCTGTTTAAAAATGGGTAATATGAATTATTCAGGTCAGCTGAGCAGTTATTTGTTGAAGTACAAATCTGGAGAAAATAAATGGATATTGGTGTTTAAATCATCCTCATGTCTTCAGGTGAATTCTATCTATGTGAAATAAAAGAGATTTGGTAGGCTTTACAAATAATGATAATGATGGAGCATGAATTATAGGCTAGATCAGGAAAAATGAACACCAGAGAGGTCTGATTAATAACGATAAAGTGGTATAATACAAAGATTAGAAATCTTGATGAAATCAAAGAATCATTGTAGTAGAGGTACTTCAATAAGTAAATTGGAAAATAGGATATAATCAAAAAGTGATATTTTTATCCTGTGATTTTAGAGATAGATCAAGTGTAATAACCTAAGTAAATGTATGTAACTTGATATAAACTGATAAAAACCTATATAGTAAAGTACATTACCACCTAGGATTTAGTTATATTAAGTTTCTGATTAAGTACTATTTTCATGATTATTCTATAAATTTCAACAGACTAATCTGGTTAGAACCGCTAAGTTAAGTAAAGAGATAGGTGGTAAATTCATATGTAAACAGCAGGTTCATGTAACCTAATGGCATGAGAATGTAAGTTAGTATCCCTTAATATAGTTATGTTCCATGAGCTGAATAGAAGAAGTAGAAAAGATCTCAACTATTATAATTTTAGAAGAGTTTATTTTTTTCTACAAAGAAGGAGATACTTGTGGGTTTCTTTTTGAAATTTAAGTAACACATTTGATAACTAAAAAGTATCATCTGGAAAAAATGCATTAAGAAAAATGTCTGGGTTTTGTTGATTTTTTTTAGGTATTTGTGGAAAAGCAAACAGACATGCTTTATACTTCAGTGTTCAAAGTAATGTGAAATGTACCTCAGGGGAAACAGAGTAGACTTGTAGCAGGTGCAAGTCTTACTCCACAAATGTAAATAATCAAGAAATGTATTTTTCTCTATAATTCTGTATTATTTTCCTTTCATTTGCCCCACTGAGAGAGTGGAGACGAAAAACCTTAATCCAAGTCAGTTTAAATTCTCTCCCTTACTTCCTGGAATTGTGTGCAGCTTTTAATATCTTGTATAATAGTGAGGATTTCATAGTTAATATCTGCTCCTCCTATGCCTTCAATCTCAGTTGACAACCACTGAAAGAGTCATCACCCCATTTGATCATTTTCATTTGTTCACTCCAGTGTCTCCACTTCATCTCATGTTAAAATTTGAATAACCTCTTTACTTTTAGCAGCATTCCTTGTTGGCATTTACTTTACTACCTCCACACCATACCAGAACATGACAGTGTCTCTGTGGATGTCACATGACAACACCACTCTTTAGTTCATATAATCATTCAGCTACACCCATGCTATAGTGGTGCAGGTAAGAACCCAGTAAGCTCATTTCTAGATACATCACACATACATTCTTAGAATGGGGCCTTGCTACTTTTCTATGGTCTACTAAAAACAGAAGTGCTCTTTTTTTTTTTTTTCTTTCCTGCTCTTAGATTAGATGATCCTCATTGGCTTTCTACTGTTCTACTCCACTTGCAGCTCATCCCACTTGAGGCTCAAACCCTTTTTCAAAGTGATTCTACCACATCTAAACTCTCCCTATTTCCATTTTGATAATTTTTATCTTCCATTCTGATCTAGTCTGAGGATGACCTGGTTTTCATACTGTAGATATTCCCCCCTATATTTACTTTTTAAGATATGAATTCTATTTCCCTCCAATTACCAAATCTTTGAAACACAAAGGCAGTATTTGACCACTGAATTCTCTTAGCCATATTAACCTTTCTCTGAGTGAGGAAAGGGTCAAATCATGCAAGAAAACACAAGGAGAAATTATGGATTAATATTTTGAAATTGTGTATTGTTATGTGGTAGTGATAAAGAATTAATAAAATCTTTTCAAATAAGGTTTAAGCAATCCAAAAATTCTGTGAACAATTGTTAGAAATCTATAAAAATAAACTGTAGATGCTGCTTTTGAAGGGAGGGTTATAAAGTGGGGGAGTACAGAGTGATAGAAAACAAGAAAAGATATGCTATGATATTGTGCCAATTTTAATTAAATAATTACTAAGACCAGGGCAAAAATACAGGTAAGTATATTAGGTTATCTGTTCTATATCTAATAGATAATTGATAATATTGTGTCTTTGTGTTCTGTAATAAGCTATATTTAGGTATCATGTTGTTTAGAGAAAACAAGAAGGGTTAGCTTTGACCATGTTATAAGACTGGTCTAAAGTCCTATAGAATGCTTTGATATGAAAGCTATATACTAGTATGGGAGTCATAGAAATGAAATATTAATGCTTATTTTCTATTTATTTCCACTATTACAAACCCCACAAACACTGTTAGTTTTCTTTAGTCAATTATCATTTAAAGAGTTGTTAAGTAAGAAGGAAAAAAGTCTTTATGTTTACAGATGCAACTGCCATTTCTTCTGCTTCATTCTTTTGTGTAGACCCAGGTTTTGATTTGGCATTACTTTTCCTCTGCCCTTCCTTTAATATTTCTTATAGTTCGGTTTTACTGGTGATTAAATCTTTTAGTGCTTTTGTATCTGAAAAAGTATTTATTAGTCCTTTTTTTTTTTTTTGGAAGGTATTTTTTTTTTTTGGAAGGAAGAATTCAGTGTTGATAGTTTCTCCCATTAATTTCAAGATGTTACTTTCTGTGTGTATCCTCAATGGGGCAATGTCATTCTTAAGAGAGTGAAAATTGATTGCAGGGAAGAGGGCAAAAATTATATTACAATGGCTTGTGTCCTTCAAAAGAGCCATAATACATATAGTATAGATGAGTATTGAACAGAAACCTGTATGTATATTTGTATATATTGAACAGATACAGAGTATATCTGAGGTACTGAGAGTTGATCAGGCAAGAGTGATTAGGAAAAAAGTATTTTAAAAGTCTTCTGGGTGAGGGTAATAATGAAAAGAAGGCTGAGGAATACTGCTCTTTTATCTTCTCACTTGCATTGTTTTGATGAGAAATCTGTTAATAATCCCTATATTTTTCCTCTTCTTCATATAATACTTCAGAACAATATGATTATGCTGAGACTTGTGGCAGTTTTCTTCATATTTCTTTGGGATTTGTTGAGATTCTTAAATATGGATTTATTATTTTCATAAAATTGGAAAAGTTCCACTCATTATCACTTCAAATATTTTCCACCCTCCTCTTCCTTTCAGGGTCCCCAATTACACATATATATTCCACAGATTTTCTCTCTGTGTTTCATTTTGGATAGTCTCTATAAATCTCTAACTTTTTAAGGTCCCTGACCTTTTCTTCTGCAATATCTAATCTTCCATTCATCTCATGTGTGATAAAGATAGTTGTGTGTGTGTGTGTGTGTGTGTGTGTGTGTGTGCATGCATGCATTTGAGTAAAAAGGGCAGAAACATAAAAATTACACATCTTAATAATATTAATATTCAAAGTCAGAAATTAATACATCGTTTCATACAGGCCAAGAATTCCATGGCTGACTCTAATGTAGAAGGCTATATTTAGGAACAATGATTTAACTCATGAATTAATTATATCCCTTCGTTGTTGAGCCATATTACAATGGGATCCTACATTCTATTTTAAGATGGGTTTAAAATACTATGAGAATAGTAAGGTCATCTTATTATAACCAATTCATTCATACTTAAAGCCACACCTATATAAACAAATGATTAAAAGGTGATTTGATTTGAAATTAAAATTATACACACACACACACACACACACACACATAATAGATACAAATGACCAAGATCTATTTGAATGGAATAATGAAAACCTAAGCCAAGTTATAATAAAAGCTGGAGAGTGAAGATAGGAAAATTGTATCAATAATCCCTGGATAAGGAATGCAACCACGCATGGGAACTGCCTATCATCTATAACAAAGAGGAAACTCGTACATGCCATTTGTCTTGCTTAGAAAATTCCACTAAATATATGAATCTGTACATAAAGGTCATTGTGAACAAAACAAATGATACCCTGAGAGTAGTTATATTTTTAAAGGCAGCAGATTTTCTCATGCACATTGCTACTACAACATTTCTACTTGTATAAATGCAATTACAACAACATTTTTACCTTGCTACTAGTCTGCATTGTGGTCTCAGAAGTGCCACTGTCGGGTGATTTGTCTCCATGGTGAAATAAAATATAAAGAAACTCTAATGTACACTGGACATATCCCTGAGACCCAGAGATTTTTAAACTTATTTTTTTTCTGTATGGAAGCATTTTTATTGAAAATATATATTATTATCAATAATTTTGATGTAATTGCATTTATACTATGTTCAGGACACTAAAAGTAGTATAGTGTCATCACTTTGAATGCTTCCATACAGAGAAAAGGTGTCTGACCACCTTTTCTTTCATGACAAGAGGAAAGAACTTATCTAAAATATATATTGAATATTTGAAACCCAAGTAAGGAAGAAATGGAACCATGAAGTTCTCCTTGAAGTGACAGGAATTTGCTTTTCTAGAAAGTAATTGTTAGCTCCATTCTTTTCTAACCTGCATATAAATAATTCTTGTTGGTGGAGCTCTAAATAAATAAACACATGCAAGATCAATCATTGCACAGATGGCACTGCATTTATTTTTGACCAAAGTTTTATTAAGTAAAAAAGAGGGTAACAATGGACCAAAATAAACTAATTAGACCAGAAGTCTGCCTATTTCTTCCTCAGGATATTAGACCAAGAGCTTTGTAAAAGAAGAAGCTGGTGTGAATTTTGAGGGATAGTTAACAACTAATGGCTGCATTTTGAACTAATAAATATTATTTGAACATGAAATAGACTACACTTTAGAAACAACCTCTGTTACTATCATTCCTTTCATGTGTTTTCTTTGAGAAGATGTATTTGCTTGGGATGCAAAGTGAGGACAGAAGGTATACTTCTTCATCCACTTCTTTTGGGCAAATTGTTTTTATAGTAATTCATGTTGTTCTAATAAAATGACCTGGATTGACATTACTGTTTTCAGGTGAGATTCTTGAGATTGGATTTCCAGGCTATTTAGCACTGAATAATTTCCAGCTATAGTTCTAATCTGTTTAGACTTGTGAAGTCTTAAATTACCACCTAGGTATAAATGAGCAAACATTTCATTAAAAAATGAAGAGTTTTATGACAATACCTTTCCTTGGAAAATGGAGCCACCTGAGCTTTTCTAATAGCTGGTGACATCCATTAGTGGTTTTCTCTGAAATTGAAAACATTTTCCATCTGTTCATACACACTCATTACAAAGTAGTTAAGAGCCTGTGGGATCACAAAGGCACATTTTGGCAAATTACAAAATATCAAAATGAGTTATTGAAGAGGCAGCAATGACTATATAATAAGCTGCTGAAACTTGCAATTGTCTGGTTTTGTGTAAGAGAAGATATCTGTACGCTAAAATCTAGTTTACCTTTTTTTTTTCAATACTAGGGACTCTTCTATTTGATGGTATTCATTTCTGGGCCTATGACCCAAATTCTGTCCTCCATGGGAATTTGTGTAATTTTGTGAATTTTAAAAGTAAAGACTTTCTTTTTCAGTCTTCAGGGAAGTGCTATTTAATGGATTCTCTTCAGAGGAACAAATTGATGCAATGGACTTAAACAAAGGCAGGAAAGGATTCAGGTGCACACCAAGAAGAAAATCTTGATTGTCAGTCTACTAAATAATGGAAAAATCAAGGGTGCAAAGCAATAGAGGCTTTTCACCTGGATACCTTCAGCAAGAGATGACATGGCCATCTCTGCTGGATGCTAAAGACAGTCTCTTGCCAAACTGATGGGGAAAGTCCCAGTTGATCTTTGGCAAATGTTTCAGTTATCTCTTTTTCTGACTTAATAATAACATATTAACTATGCAAACGTTGTTTGTGTGTCACCTAGAAGTTGCGACCTAAAGGAATGTGATATGTTGCAGCTAAGGTTCAACGTAAGGTGCAGAACAGCTCATAGCAATAGCAATCTTTGTGAGACAAGAGAGGCTAGGTCTTAAACGGTAACAATATGAGAACTGAAAATGAAGCGGAGACGGAAAGAAAAATATGGCTTCAAAAAAGAAAACCTTATTAAGTTTGCACTTTTCCCCAAGCCTTATCTGCAAATACTACGCAGATGTAAAACCAGAGATATTTTTAAAAATACGTATGTAAACAATATTTATTTTGTTGTGTAGGTGGAACAATTAAAATTTGATAAATTTAATGTTATTTCAGATTTAATCTTTCAGGCGATTTTGTCAATGCAACTTATTTGCATGAAATAATTCTATACTGAGAGTCTATCTTCATTTTATTCTTATTTCTCAAGAACTGAAAAGGAAAGAAGGAAGGAGAAATGGAGGGAGGGAGGGGAGGAGTAAGTAGAGAGGAAGGAAAGGAAGGTGGGGGAAGCAAATACTTAAGCTTAAGCATGAAACTGTACCATTATCTCTAGCATTCACTATTTAACATCATGCCACAACAATTTTTCAGATGTCTTTAGAAATACAAATCAAAGTGAAACTGAAAGAAGAATCGCATAGTCTCAACAGCACTTCTCAGTGTTTGGTAGTCTTAGACAAGATGATTTTTTTCAAATCCAAGCTTCATTCATTATAAAAATCAAAGATTAGTTTTACCACTTTTACGTTTTAATTTTTGTTTACCAGCCAATTAGATTTTAATGCCCTTCAATATTATAGAATTAGTTCAAATTGTTGTTAAAGAGGTAATATTTCTGCTATCTCTAATTTTGGAGATATCTCCAATTTTTTCCCTTAAGAAAAAAGAAAGGTAAAAAACGAACTCTAGTTAAATACGAAAGAATTCTCATCAGAAAATAGTTGTAAGTTTTAATGTATACCAGAAATGCTGGCTCACGAAGGTATAAATCTTTCCTTGTTTCTTTCAAGATGGTTTTCCTTTTCTATATTAAATATTGAATATTTTCTTCTATTTACTATACCCTTTCACTCATAATGCAGAATCTAATATATTTTTCTAACACCCTGTTATGCCACTCTGCACTATTAATATAAAAGAGAAACTAAAAGAGAAACCAGCTGCTTGATCACTCATTAGATCGCATTATACAGTCAGTACTAATCTGAATGGTACATTCTTGGAATGAGGCTCCTTCCTCATTTATTTGAAAAGCACTGTGTGGTATATTTGCTCTCCATACAACTGTGAATAAGAAGAAATATTTTTTGATGAAATCTGCTTTGAATATTTTTAGGAAGATCAACCTTTAAAAATTGAGGATGTTTGTACTGAAGCATAATAAAATCATTAAACACAGGTAAGACTGCCGCTAGGCTGAAAAGGAGATTTCAGCCCCAAATTCAATGCTGAACAGAACTCTGGTCCAGTCTGTGGTAAATGCCTTATGAATTTTTGTAATACTAATTTTCAACTCTTACCTGATGGAGGATAGTTCATTCTCACTCAAGATGGATAATACCAAGTGCTATAAATTTGTATTTGGAGGCCATATTCCTTTGCATATTGTATACTGCATATTAGATCTGACTTCAAATTGAATTCAGTAGTAAAGTTGCAAAAATCAGTATAATCATATAAATTCTGCCTTTATCAGCTATGATGACAAATACAGTCTATATGCCAAAGGCTTTAATGAAATTAAGTTGAGCTTGATGGGAGTCAGGCAGGGGCCTAACAAGAATAAAGTAGCAAGCCCAAAAGAAACTCAAACCACTTTTAAATCCACATTCTATTCACTACTTGTTTGGTTTTCATCAGCCTGTGCTAGTGAATTCTGAGCATATTTGCTGCAGACAGATGCTAGTGCTGTTTCAGCTTATTGGAACAAGGAACAGCAGGAGGTATGGATTAGGAGAAGCTATTGATAAACAGGGATGGGCTGAATGAGTTTTTAGCAGGCTAAAGCCATATTATAGATGGAGTGCTTTTTGAGGATGACTTTAAATCTGTAGTATTGCCACATATATGACAACATTATTAAACAAAAGAGGTAAATATTAAAAATAATTAAAGCAAATGATATACTTTAACAGAATACACATGAGCCAAAGAGTTCTGATCTTAGATACACTTTTGTTGATGCTGCATAAATGTACATTAAAATTGTGTTATTTTTCTATAATGAAATAGGCCCTCTTAAGTAAACCCAGATATCTTCAGCATTTTCTACTGAAACACCCAAGCTTTACTTTCAGTATTTTTCAAGGCATAGTGAGCACATTCCTGAAGTGTAGATAGAGAAACAGATTCATACATACAAACAACTCTAATTAAGCATCAATAATAAATATTCACTACTCATAGTGTACATTTGTGAAGTTTAAGTATAAATCGCTTTAAATTTGCAGTTAAAAGACCAGGTTTCAAGTCTAAGGTTCATTACTTACTTATTGTTGATGGGAACTCAGAGAAGTAAATTAAACTCTTCAAATTGAAATTTGGGCATTATAATAATTATCACATATAGTGGTTGTGAAAATGATAGTACCACCAATTATTGCTTAAGACGCTATTAATTACTGTATTCAAGAAATTATGAATGTCACCTTATGAAATTAGTATAAATAAAACATTTGTGATTGAAGATAGGTTTACTTATCTGAATTTATTCTTAAGTTTGATAAATAATAAAGTATTGTTAATAAGGAAAACTTTAAAAACCTATCGTTTGTGTGACAGAATTTAGGCATGATCTTTGACAAGCAATGGAAAGCATATGATCACTTTAAGGGCAGCAGACAGCCATCGTGTAGCAATAACATCAGGAAAATGAAAGTTATTGATTAAATAGAAGGAGAGCGCCAACAATGAAGGGAAAGAAGCATTTTCCTGTCTACTTAAAGGAACAAAAGTGAGCAGTAGAGACAAACTTTATTTTAAAAATAACTAAAATATAGGACCACAGGTTTTGAAGATCACCTCAATTTGTTTGCACTTGTAATGAAACAGTGACATCATAACTACCAAAAAAAAAAAAAAAAAGAATTTTCTAATAAGAGTTTTTTTGCATTTTTTTCATCAGCAATAGCAATAATTACAAAGTTACTACATAACAAATGAATGCAGGCATTAATTAAATAAAAACCACAATCCTTGGGAAGCTTACTTTCCTATACTCATTCCTATAATCAACACATGTATTACATACCAACTTTGTGTAACGCAATATTACCTAATATAATGACAGAGACAGAAAATGTTATAAAAATTAAGTCCATTAACAACGTACTAATTCTCCTCTCGTTAATATTAAGTATATTTGAAGAAACGTAAATTCATTGCATGGTTTAGAGAGGCATGGGCCCACAGACCAAAAGGCCAAAGAGATTTTTATAAAAGGAAATAGACTATAGTAGACTTCTGCAAAATGAAAAAAGTAATTTTGAAAAAAAATTTAGGTGTTTTTTGGTCACTGCTAACCAGATATAGAATTGTCTATCTGCTGCTTTAAAAACAATATTTTAAATATGTCTTGTTAACAAAAAAATTTTGTTATTAGTGAATAAAATATCAAATGTTGAGATATAATAATTTAAGGAAGAGAACAAAGATTTTGAGTTCAGCAGACTTGCTTCCATTCTTGGTTTTACCATTGTAAAAAAAAAAAATTATCCTGATACTTGTTAAAATGGTAAAAAAGACTATTCTAGACTATTGTGGTAGATGTCAACACTTTGGCAATAGGGAAGAGCAATGGAGCGCAACTTCGAGTACTATAATAAAGAAAAGGAAATATAGCCAAAGAGCAGGCTGGAGGGGGTATTTGGTGGATGGAAAATTAACAAGGGGAGACATCAAATGTACGGGGATTTCTCGCTAAACTGATTTAGGATTTGTGCTGAAGTCAGACCAACAATTTATACATCAAAGCCAAGGGATGAAGAAACTGATCAGATACCAAGGGTGGGGGATTCTCTCTAAACTGGCTTAGCAGGATTCTTGCTAAAACTGGACTATTCAGGCCCCGCAGGACAAGGACCATGGTCCATGCCAACAGCAGAGGGCTCCGAGGAGCTTGAGCAGAGTTTGATCAAGGAGAGTCTTTGTCACCACTTACACAGCTGTGTGATCTTGTTAATTTACCAAAACTTTTTAAGCCTCAAATTCCACAGCAGCAAAACTAGGGTACTATTGATCATGAAGTTGTTATAAGGCAGAAGTTTCTTTGGTACTTGTGATAGCATGCTGGTCTGGATAAATACACAGCTTTCACACACCTGGATTCCTTAGGATTTTAGGCTGGATTTGAATTGAGAGAAGTGAAATACTTCTGACCACAGGCCCTGTCTTCCACAAGAATTTCAATAAAACACTTTCAGCCCCCTGGCTTTAGCCTTTACAGCTGTTAATATTTTCTCAGATAGAAACCCAACACAATATTTTAAACTCCAGAGGCTTAGTATAGTTCCCAGTTGCCCAGAGGTAAAGGCAACACTTAGTTTCCTACTGAATGATGAAAGATAACAAGATTATATTAGCAAAAAAATTTTTTCTCTACCAGCTCCGGGCATTATATTTCATCTCATCTTCTGAGTTTATAAATGATTTGAAATACTTGAAGACGATGAAGAAAGTACAATGTTAGGGAACAAATAAAGCTTGTCTTATTTGACCAGTATCAAGGCTTAATATAGTAGGAATAAGGGAGAAAGGTGGTAAGTACAGTCCTTCTGCTTCACCTCCTGGTCACCATTCATAGCAACTCTCATTAGCATCCTCTTCTTCAACAGAGAGGAATTACTGTTAAAGAACACTAAATATGTGTGTGTGCTTTTATCCAGATGTCATCGATTATATTTTAAAATGTCATTTGTTCTCATTACAGAGGCTGAGCTGGATGTTTGAAGCTGATTTTGAAGAGCGTAAAATGAGAACGAGTAAGTCTCAAGGTATTCTGCTTTTTAATGGCAAAGCTCTATATTATTTTCTCTTTAGAGTAATATTTTACTTTATACTACTTTATTCTTACATAATAGTAGACAAAAATTAAATTTTATTTAAATGGGCATATCTAGAATTTTAAAAAAATATGACATTTTGCAAATGAGTGACAGTGTTTATCCATAAGAAAGCAAAACTTTGGGAATACTGTTTTTCTTAACTTTATATATCTAAATTTTTCCCCTTTAAACCAATTTTTGCCATATGAACAACTGCTAGTCAAATGATCATTTTATGAGTTTGAATGTCATTTTTAATCTGCAAGCTATTTTTACCTAAAAGTGGTGAAATCTATAATGCAAGTTTTCAACAAGAATCTCAACATTCTCTGTCAGGTTAGGAAAGAGAAAAATTCTAATAAGTAGAAAAATCTTGAAAGTCCCTTCTAGACCTTTTTTAGGTTCAGCAAAAATGCTACTTCTTCTAAATTTCCATGGTGCTACTCACAATTCAACTACTTTTTTTTCAAATATTGATTCTTTTTATATTGAAATATTTATGAGAGATAATAACATGAGAACATTAGTACTCATTGAATATTTACTATGTTCTAGTCACAGTACTTGGTGTTTTGCTTATGGCATTCATTTGCCTCCAAACTCTCTATATGATAAGTAATATTATTTTTATCTTTCAGATGTGAAAATTTCAGCTTACTGAAGATAAGAAACTTACCCAAGGCTGCACAGCAGCGAGGTGGCAAAGCCAAGATTTTAATTCATATTGGGTCACTCTTGAGCTCTCTTTCCATTATGTGAAACCTAAAACCTTTACAACTGTAACTCTACCATGGATCCAGCTCTGGCTTACCAAATATTAACTATCTGAGAAAACAACTCATAGCTTTACCTTGAAAACTTTTTGTTCTGTTTTGTTATTATTTTTGTTTTTTTCTGGAGGGGTTAATTGTTAAGTGAAACAAGTAAATTGCTTCAGGCAGAAAAGAAAAGAAACTGATATCTTGTTCTCAGGATCAAAATAAAAGCCCACACTATCCCTTTGAAACATTTTCAGTCCAGCTTTTTAGCTAAAAAAAAAAAAAAAAAAAAAAGAATAATAAATGTCTTGGATAAAATTCTAACCTAAGATAGTCATTCTGGCCTAAACAGGACTTTGGGTCTTACCTGTGCCTTGAGAAAGGGATCTGAAATTTCTGATGAATGGTTATATTACCTGCAATGATGCCCAGTTAGCAGATTATTGATGATTTCCAAAGAAAACAATTGTAGAACAGAGAAAGAAATGCTTCCAAAAAAATGATTTATACCACCCACATAGAGCAGCATATAAAACACATGTTCCATAAAAGGCTAAGGCTCAAATGTGTGTTCCGCGAGGGAGTGTTTGTTTTAGTCAATTCTGTACCACTAGCATTTCAGTAGCTTTCCAGTAAACATTTCTATAATAAATGATTTATTATTCATTTGCAACAGTAGTTTAAGGATGGAAGTATTGGGAGAGAGAAAGGACACTATATTTTTTTTCTAGTCTCAACTGTCATTGTATGGTAGTGAGATTTTATTTTAAAATTTTATTTCAATAATCTTCCAAGCAATGAAATTAAGGTCATCACAATTTCTGTAAATCAGTCCTTTAGGGATATATTGGCATTTAGGGTTTCTGGGCTCTCTCCTGGAGGCACTCCAAAATGGACGTGAGAATCGGTGGCATGACACACTAGAAGATCTCAAGCTCAGGGATCATATCCTACTCAGCACTGTATTTCTAGCCCCTTCCACCTTGATAGGGCATAGTTTGAAATACAAAAATTCAGTTCAGAAAAAAATGGAGGAGGTCAGTGAAGAGAGGTCTGAGCTTAGCATCAAGCCTTGACAAAAAAAAGCTCCTGTCCCAGTTCCTGGAAGAACATGATGTAAACTTCTCACAGAAGAAAAAGTAAGCCTCAAAGAGCAAGGTTACCCTGTGAGACCAAAAGAACATGAATCAGATAGGCCTTCCAACACTACTAAAAATGAAGACAGTTCTTTCTACTTGGGGCTGGAAAAATTTTTACTAATAACTATTATAGAAGGTCTATTATGTCCCAGGTACTCTGTATCCATTCGTTCTAATCTATCAGCAAACTTCCAAGGTCACATCTCCTTTTTTTTTTCATAAGAAGAAACTAAAACCCAATAGGCCAAGCAACTTGCCCACAGCCACACGGAGACAGGATTAGAAATCTATGCCTGTCTGATTTTAATACCTTTGTGCTTTACATTACACCTTGGTGCCTATAAAATATGCAACACTTAGTGAAAGCAATCCTAGTTTATTGATTGCCTGGATGCTGGAGGGCATCTGCCCATTGCTGAAAGGGATCTTACAGCCTGAGGACTACATGGACTTTTTTTTTTTTTTTTTTTTACATTGCCCTTTCATTCAATAAATACTTTTTTGGGCATTCAATGCGTATTCTATGATAGGCATACCTCCTTAAATAAGTTGCCCTTGATATTGAGACAGAAAAAGAGACCAGAAGGCATTCTGGCATCACAAGCAACTACTTGTTAAAGCTGGTGGAATTGGAACTTCAATGGAGAATTTTTTTTAAACAGGAATTTAAAGCTTCATTGATTTAAGTTGGGTACTTGATTTTTTTCCTAGGTCTGAGTTAGCCTATGGCAATCAAAGGTTACATTAAATAGAGTCATCAACTCTCTTTTCTTGATTCCTTTTTCTGACTCTACAAATTCTATTGCATAAATCTCACTGAGGGAAATATGAAAAACCTCTAGGCTTTGAAAAATGCCATTCAAGTATGCAATAAAGCATGCAATAAAGACTAGTTGTAGATGTGATGGTTTAAAACACTACCAATGATGCATTAACTCAAGCATGAGGAATGGTATAAAGGAAAAACAAGGACATTGTGCTTTAAAATCTATTTTTAAAAAGCACTGGAACCTAGTCGATTAGTTTCTACAGTAAGAGTCAAAATAATTCAGGATTTTATCCTACTCTTCTGGATGACTGAAAATTTATCTTAGATTTTACTTCTATTCCTAATTTAGCTGCGTTTCTCCCAAGGGCATCTAAGTTATGTGCAGGCATGTAAAAAATAAGCATATATCATTATATAGCCATATGATTCAAGAAAATCAGTTACTTAATAAAAAATTACATTAGCTTCATTCTTTTCAAAAAAACAGCTCACTAATTTGTAACAATAATAACGTATAGGAAAAACAGAAATTAATTCTTTATTGCTACTTGACTTCTTATCAGGAACAAAATTCAAATGTAAGCTATCTTAAAATACTGATGCAATTACATTGTAACACTTTAAAATTGGGTGAGACGTGAGTTTTAAGTTTATCTAAGAGCTACTATAATCTAGTCCATTATTTCCAGTGTTACTCTAGACCCCAAATAATTTTAACCATTAGGCAGATGAGTGAAGGAGTTTATTATCCATAAATCACTTGGAATGTTCAAAGTTCACTGGGAATGCGCTGGCATAAACTGTGTCTTCTCATAGTACTATCCAACTAGAAAAGATACTGAGAGGAGAACATTACTCATACAGTTTTACTGTGAAGATTGGCTTTGGGGAATAAACAGTCCAACTTTCAGTTGTCTCATTGGCTATGAGACACTCCATTGAGGCTTTCTATGTCCTGTATATCACAATCATATCAAACTGTTCTGTTAAATGAACAAAGAAGTGCACACATCCAAACTAAAAACCGGAGCTCCGGAGTGCACACTCGAACTAGACTGAAACCGAGAGCTCGGGAGCACATGCGCGTCCTGACCAAAAACCAGAGCTCCCGAGCGCTCATTGGAACCGGACTGATACTGGGAGCTCAGGAACGCGCGCGACCAGACTGAAAACAGGTACACCGGAGTGCGCGGGAACCACACTGAAACAGAGAGCTCAGGAGCACATGCAGGAACTGGTGGCTGGCGGTGTTAGAAACACAAAGGACAGGGGGCGCCTGGGTGGCACAGCGGTTGGGTGTCTGCCTTCAGCTCAGGGCGTGATCCCGGCGTCATGGGATTGAGCCCCACATCAGGCTCCTCTGCTATGAGCCTGCTTCTTCCTCTCCCACTCCCCCTACTTGTGTTCCCCCTCTTGCTGGCTGTCTCTATCTCTGTCAAATAAATAAATAAAATCTTTAAAAAAAAAAATAGAAACACAAAGGACAGAGACATGCCAGCCCTGGAAGTGAGGGCAGGGACACCGGCTGTGGGGCACACAACCCAGGACACTGCAGGGTTTTGGCAGCACAGACAGAAACAGGGTTAAATAGGCCAAGAGAGCTCAGTGGAGAGTGGACTGCGATCTCTCTGTTCTGAATCAGAGGCTAGGATTCGGCCACTGCTGCTATCACTCTCAAAAGAGCCACAGAAAACCACCACAGAAACCTGCCAGAAAACAAAAGCCCGGAAATACTGGCTCACATTGTGCCAATCCCTATCCCCCCTTGCAGGGGACAGGGAGACTCTACCCAAACAGGGTTGCCTGAATATCAGCGAGGCAGGCCCCTCCCCCAGAAGGCAGGCTGAAAAATCAAGAAGCCCACATCCCTAAGGTCCCTATAAAACAAGTGCACACTGCCTGGGTCCTGGTCAATAATTTGGGCTCTGGGCATCCCCGTAACCTCTCCTCATCAGAATAACGAGAAGGAGAAATCCCCCCCAGCAAAGGAAAGATAATGAGTCTGTGGCCTCTGCCACAGAACCGATGGATATGGATGTAACAAAATTACCAGAAATGGAGTTCAGAGTAACAATGGTCAAGATGATGTGTAGGCTTGAAAAAATATTAACTAAAATATTAACGAGAATATAGAATTTCTAAGGGTGGAAATGAGAGCAAAAATACAGAAATTAAACATGCTATGAATCAAATGCAGTCAAAACTAGATGCTCTGACAGCCAGGGTAAATGAGGCAGAAGAAAAAATTAGTGAATTGGAGGATGGGATGGTAGAAGAGAAAGTTAAAACAGAAACTTGGCTCAAAAAAATCCAATCTCAAGAATGTAGATTACTGGAGATTACTGACTCAATGAAACGTTCCAAAGTCAGAATCATCAGTATCCCCGAGGGGGTGGAGAAAGAGAGAGGTCTAGAAGAGATATTTGAACAAACTGTAGCTGAAAACTTCCCTAATCTAGCAAAGGAAAGAAGCATTCGTGTCCAAGAGGCAGAGAGGACCCATCCCAAGGTCAACCATGACAAACCTATGCCACGTTACATCACAGTGCAATTCGCAAATATTAGATCCAAGGATACAGTATTGAAAGCAGCCAGGGAAAAGAAATTTTTCATGTACAGAGGCAAAAATATCAGAATAACATCAGACCTGTCTACACAGACCTGGAATGAGAGGAAGGGTTGGCAGGATATTTTTAAAGCTCTATCTGAAAAAAACATGCAGCCAACAATCCTTTATCCAGAAAGGCTGTCATTCAGAATTGATGGAGAGATAAGGCCCTTCCAGGAACAGCAGAAACTGACCAAATTCATAACCACAAAACCAGCCCTACAGGAGATATTAAAGGGGGTTCTATAAAAGTAAAAAGGCCCCAAGAGTGATACAGAAGAGAAATTTACAATCTATAGAAACAAAGACTTTACAGGCAATGCCACAGGGTTGCAGATTGGATAAAAAGACATGACCCATCCATTTGCTGTCTACAAGAGACTCATTTTGAACCTAAAGATATATCTAGACTGAAAGTGAAGGGATGGGAAACCATTTTTCATGCCAATGGACCTCAAAAGAAAGCTGGGGTAGCAATTCTCATATCAGACAGATTAGATTTTAAACAAAAGACAGTTGTTAGAGATACAGAAGGACACTATATTATTCTTAAAGGATGTATCCAACAAGTGGATATGACAATTATAAATATCTATGCCCCCAACAGGGGAGCAGCAAGATACATAAGCCAACTCTTAACCACAATAAAGAGACAAATAGATAAAAATACACTAATAGCAGGGGACCTCAACACTCCACTATCAGCAATAGACAGATCACCTAAGCAGAAAATCAACAAAGAAACAAGAACAATGAATGATATACTAGACCAGATGGACCTCATAGATATATACAGAACGCTACACCCCAGAACAACAGAATACTCTTTCTTTTCGAATGCACATGGAACTTTCTCCAGAATAACCATATATTGGGTCACAAAACAGGTCTCAACCGATACCAAAAGACTGAGATTATTCCCTGCATATTCTCAGACCACAATGCTTAAAATTGGAACTCAATCACAAGGAAAAATTTGGAAGAAACTTAAATACTTGGAAACTAAGACCATCCTGCTCAAGAATGATTGGGGAAACCAGGAAATCAAAATTCAAATTAAACAATTTATGGAGACCAACGAGAATGAAAACACAATGGTCCAAAACCTATGGGACACTGCAAAGGCAGTCCTAAGGGGAAAATACATAGCCATCCAAGCCTCACTCAAAAGAATAGAAAAATCTAAAATGCAGTTTTTATATTCTCACCTCAAGAAGCTGGAGCTGGAACAGAAGAACAGGCCTAACCCACGCTCGAGAAAGCAGTTGATCAAGAGTAGAGCAGAGATCAACAGATTAGAAACCAGGAGCAGAGTATAGCAGATCAACAGAAATGGAAACTTGTTCTTTGAAAGAATAAATAAGACCGATAAGCAACTGGGAAGACTTATTCAAAAGAATAGAGAAAGTACCCAAATTAATAAAATTATGATTGAAAGGGGACAGATCACGACCAACCCCAAAGAAATAGAAAGAATCATTAGAAACTATTATCAACAACTATATGCCAGTAAATTAAAAAACCTGGAAGAAATGGATGCCTTCCTGGAAACCTATAAACCACCAAGACTGAAACAGGAAGAAATTGATTATTTAAACAGACTGATTAATTATGAAGAGGTTGAAGCAGTGATCAAAAACCTCCCAAAAAACAAGAGTCCAGGGCCTGACATATTCCCTGCGGAATTCTACCAAACATTCAAAGAAGAAATAATATCTATTCTCCTGAAGCTGTTTCAAAAAATAGAAACTGAAAGAAAACTACCAAACTCATTCTATGAGGCCAGTATTTCCTTGATCCCCAAACCAGGCAAGGACCCCATCAAAAAGGAGAATTACAGACCGATATCCCTGATGAATATGGACACCAAAATTCTCAACAAGATCCTAGCTAATAGGATCCAACAGTACATTACAAAGATTATCCATCATGACCAAGTGGGATTCATCCCTGGGATGCAAGGGTGGTTCAACATTTGCAAATCAATCAGTGTGATAGATCATATAAACAAGAAAAGAGTCAAGAACCATATGATCCTCTCAATTGATGCATAAAAAGCATTTGACAGAATACAGCATCTTTTCCTGATTAAAACCCTTCAGAGTATAGGGATAGAGGGTACATTCCTCAATCTCATAAAAACCATCTATGAAAAGCCCACAGCAAATATCATTCTCAATGGGGTAGTGCTGAAAGCCTTTCCCTTAAGATCAGGACACGACAAGGATGCCCACTCCGCCATTATTATTCAACATAGTACTAGAAGTCCTTGCAACAGCAATCAGACAACAAAAAGGGATAAAAGGTATCCAAATTGGCAAAGAAGAAGTCAAACTGTCTCTCTTCGCAGATGACATGATACTCTATATGGAAAACCCAAAGAATCTACCCCCAAACTACTAAAAGTTATAGAGCAATTCAGTAATGTGGCGGGATACAAAATCAATGCTCAGAAATCAGTTGCATTTCTATACACGAACAATGAGACTGAAGAAAGAGAAATTAGGGAATCCATTCCATTTACACCAAAAATCATACGTTATCTCAGAATTAACTTAACCAGAGATGTAAAGGGTCTATACTCTAGAAACTACAAATCACTCTTGAAAGACATTGAAGAAGACACAAAAAGATGGAAAAATATTCCATGCTCGTGGATCAGAAGAATAAACATAGTTAAATGTCTATGCTACCTAGAGCAATCTACACTTTCAATGCCATCCTGATCAAAATACCAATGACATTTTTCAAAGAGCTGGAACAAACAGCCCTTAAATTTGTGTGGAACCAGAGAAGGCCCTGAATCGCCAAGGAATTGTTGAAAAGGAAAAACAAAGCTGGGGGCATCATGTTGCCAGATTTCAAGCTATACTACAAACCTGTGATCACCAACACAGCATGGTACTGGCACAAAAACAGACACATAGACCAATGGAACAGAATAGAGAACTCAGAAATGGACCCTCGGCTGTACGGGCAACTAATCTTTGACAAAGCAGGAAAAAACATCCAGTGGGAAAAAGACAGTCTCTTCAATAAATGGTGCTGGGAAAATTGGACAGCTACGTGTAAAAGAATGAAACTTGACCATTCTCTCACACCATACACAAAGATAAACTCCAAATGGATGAAAGACCTCGATGTGAGACAGGAATCCATCAAAATCCTAGAGGAGAACACAGGCAGCAACCTCTTTGACATCGGCCACAGCAACTTCTTTCATGACACATCTCCAAAGTCAAGAGAGATAAAAGAAAAAATGAACTTGTGGGACTTCATCAAGATAAAAAGCTTCTGCACAGCCAAGGAAACAGTCAAAAAAACTAAGAGGCAGCCCACAGAGTGGGAGAAGATTTTTGCAAATGACACTACAGATAAAAGATTAGTATCCAAGATCAACAAAGAACTTCTCAAACTCAATACACAGGAAACAAATAATCACATCAAAAAATGGGGAGAAGATATGAACAGACACTTTTCCAGTGGAGACTTACAAATGGCTAACAGGCACAGGAAAAAATGTTCAAAATCATTAGCCATCAGGGAAATTCAAATCAAAACCACATTGAGATACCACCTTACGCCAGTTAGAATGGCAAAAATGGACAAGGCAGGAAACAACAAATGTTGGAGAAAGGGGATCCCTCTTATACTGTTGGTGAGAATTTAAGCTGGTACAGCCACATTGGAAAACATTGTGGGGGTCCCTTAAAAAGTTAAAAATTGAGTTACCCTATAATCCAGCAATTGCACTACTGGGTATTTACCCCAAAGATACAGACATAGTGAAGAGAAGGGCCATATGCATCCCAATATTCATAGCAGCATTGTCCACAATAGCTAAATTGTGGAAGGAGCTGAGATGCCCTTCAACAGATGACTGGATTAAGAAGATCTGGTCCATATATACAATGGAATATTACTCAACTATCAAAAAGAACAACTCGACATTTGCTGCAACATGGACGGGACTGGAGGAGATAATGCTAAGCGAAATAAGTGAAGCAGAGAAAGACAATTATCATATGGTTTCACTCATTTATGGAACATAAGAACTAGGAAGATTGTTAGAAGAAGAAAGGGGAGGTAAACGGAAGGGGGAATGAACCATGAGAGTCTATGGACTCTGGGAAACAAACTGAGGGCTTCAGAGGGGAAGGGGTTGGGGGAATGGGATAGGGTGGTGATGGGTATTAAGGAGGGCACGTATTGCATGGTGCACTGGGTGTTATACGCAACTAATGAATCATGGAACTTTACATAAAAAACTAGGGATGTACTGTATGGTGACTAACATAATATAATAAAAATTATTATAAAAAATTACAAAAAAAGAAGTGCAGCTATACTCATATGAGATGTATGAATATTAGCAATAGACTCATAACCTTTGTTTTTCAAATACAGAATGATATATATTAAAAACATATTCAATTTGTTTTACAGAAAACCAGTAAATGGCAAAGCTGGTTGAAACAGCATTTTGAGAAACTAGGTATAGAGATTAAAGAGGTGTAAGTTTTCACTCATGTTCTTTATGCTGCTCATATAGTGCTAAACAACCATTTGTTTTACGATAAAGTACAGTTGTTCTAGGATTACAGGAAGGCACATTGGGTCACTTTATCTTTCAGTTCCAAGGCCACTACACAGGTGCAGATTAATTCACTTTAATGAATGACCAAATGACATTTTGTTAATTTACCTGTTCATATTCTGTTTGTAAATTTTTTAAAAAGCACCTATGTGTGTGTGTTGGGGGGGGCAGTGTTTCCATTCCAAAACTTTTGAAAAACCAAAATGGAAAATTTGAAATTCTGCCAATAAAACAAAAAAATTATCTAGATCTGGATGTAATAAGAAAGCTATTAATAATGAAAGTATTAATAATATCAAAATATTCCTACCAAAATGTATTCCTAGCTTCAACAATAAGTCAAATTCACTTTATGAGTGCTATTGTTCATGACACACAACTTGACAGTTTCAGTGAGAGATTTGGTTTTATTTTCATTCTCTATTATTTTAATTTTTTTTTCCCAGTGGAGTTTTCTTCTCATATCATCTACATATACTCTTCTATTTGGAAACCCAGAGAAATGAGGAACATATTATATGTTTTAACTGATTTGGTCAGTGAATACATTAGTCAAATATAAATTACCAATTTCAAATAAAGAACTCCTGAAAGTAGGAATATAGTCAAAGGTTGGGTAAAATTTTCCTATACATTTTGAAGTTTTCCTTTCACAATAAAACTCTCTTTTGGTAAGGTAATGAATCATACACAAAGACCCTCATTAAAAAAATCCAAAGGCATTATATGTGTTTATTTAGACTTTGTCAGAGAAAGTTGAAAAGTGATATATAACAGAATTCAAATATAAAAATGGTATTACATAAATCAGATCGTGTATAGCTGTTCTTTTCCATCAACAAATGCAATTTTCCTACAAGGCACTCAGAATGAATAAAAAATAAGAAGGTTTCCCCTTATACATAGTAAGCAAAGATAAAGTTTAGCTCATTCATTTATTTACCTATTTATCGTGTGTCTACCAGATAGAATCTCAACTTGCCAGAACATGAAAACCATATGATAAACCTTCCAAAAAAAAAAAAAATCTAAATTTCCTATTGAATCCTAGTATCAGGGCACACATATTTTGAGAACTACCCCAGCGATCCTGCCAGGCAGCCAGGAATGATAATCACTGGTGCAGCGTATGCACGGCACATCATTTTGTTGCAGGGATACAGACTGTGTGAAATATAATCTTACCTTTAGGAAGCTCATTGTGTAGTGTAAGAGATAACCATGTAAGAAATGCAGCAGGAAAAAAACTGGGTGTAAGTAAAAATACAGTGGTCACACGGAGGTGAGAATGATTAATTCTGTATAAGTCTATCAGAAAAGAGTTCTTAGAATGGAATCTAGAAAATAATGAGTATAAGCTTTTTCTAGGCAATAATAAAATATCATATGCCAGACAATATTTTAACGGCTTTTCACATATTAATTCTATTGATCCTCTACTATATTCTATAACAGCCCATGGAATAGATAGTATTCTTTTCCTCATTTATTTTTTTTCTTTCCCTTATTTAACAGTGAAGAAACTGAGGCACAGAGGAGTTAGGCACAGATCATACAACTCTAGACTTCGGCATTCTGATTGTGTAACTGCAGTACTATGCTCTCAGCTCCACTGCACTCTTCTTTCAAAGGTGAGGAAGGGAAATACAAACAAAGGTAATGAAATGTAGAGAAGAAGGTTTAAGGTACTGTAAGCATGGACATATCCTTTTTTTTTTTTTTAATCTTAAAAGCATAATTAAAAAAAAAAAAAACCACTATTTGCAACGATTCAAGAAAACTAGAATTCACTTCCCGATTAAAAGTCACAGAGGATGCACCAAATAATTCATCATTGGCTCCTCTTATCTATTTTTAATTCAAATGATGGTAACAGAACAGACCAACTACATAAACAGAAGTTTGTTGGTTGTAGAGGCCTTGGAATTCTAGTAGGTCTAGAATTATCTAGAAAACTATTCCTAATACTCTGAATCTCGCTGAGCTGCTTCAAAATTCAGTGGGGTTCAAATACTCACCTGTTTTGTTCATTCAATAACATTTGTCACTATTGACTATGCCCTTCTTCTTGAAGTATCTTTTTTAGTCTTTTATACATCTGTCTCACTTCTTCCCACTTCACTGACAATTTTCCTTTGTCAGCTTTCAAAATGTTGAAGTGTATCATCGATTTTGGTCCTTTGTTTCTGTGTAATCTTATCCAGTATCATGACTGTAAATACTTTCCATCTATGCCTGACTCCAAAATACCTATTTGCGAGCCCAAAACTTTCTTTGGTCTCCAACTTCTAGATCTATTTGAGCATTTGATATAATCTTTTCCAAAATGGAAGTTTTGGTTTTCTTTCACTCAACCTATTCCTTTTTTTTTTTTAAAGATTTTATTTATTTATTTGACAGAGATAGAGACAGCCAGCGAGAGAGGGAACACAAGCAGGGGGAGTGGGAGAGGAAGAAGCAGGCTCATAGCGGAAGAGCCTGATGTGGGGCTCGATCCCACAATGCCGGGATCACGCCCTGAGCCGAAGGCAGACGCTTAACCGCTGTGCCACCCAGGCGCCCCTCACTCAACCTATTCATTTTCAAGGGCCACTCATCTTGGTAAATACCAGAACTCAGTTGTTCAGGCCAAAATTCAAGGCATCATCTATCTAACATATGTCAGATAGTGGTTAAGATATTTAGCTATTAAATCACTTTATGCCCAGTATCAGATGAGCAACATTTTCAGATGGCTCATTCAGTTAGTAGTAAATTCATTTACATGCATGTTCAGGAAGGGAGATTAACATAAGGAATGGAATATAAGAAGTAATAATAAACATTATATATATCTTAAAGAGTACTTTCAAGTAAGGACTCTATAGAAAGCTGGAAATACAGGTTTGATATTTGGTTAAAAAATTTGGGATATACATAAGAACATATTTTTAAATATTTGAAGATTTGGACACCATGAGAGGCTGACTCCGAGAGAGAATATTTTTAGGAAATACACTAGACATGAACACCTTTAGGAGGGGACATTTAAAAAAAAAAAAGAGAGAGAGAGAGAGAGAGTAGGGAGAGAGAGGTTGAGCTAAATGCAATCCCAGGGAAGGCCTCTGCTGACTCCAATGGGAAACTTTAGAGCTGAGATTGTCCTTCAGAGTTACTTAAACATGGAGCAAGTAGAAGCCTTTACCCCTACTTTGACCAATCACTGGATTCTGGTTGCCCCAGAAGGAGGTGTGGCCATATCCCCGCAGCTCTTTAGCTGATGCAGTCTGTGAAGTGGGAAAACATCTGAAAAAACATCTACAGCAGCATTGCCAATAGCTGAGGGAACAAGTCCTTCATTCCTGAAGGGAGATCTGGGTCTCACATCATAACATCAAAACTTCCATTTTAAGTAAGAAATATGGTGATGGGTATTAAGGAGGGCACGTATTGCATGGTGCACTGGGTGTTATACGCAAGTAATGAATCATGGAGCCTTACATCAAAAACTAGGGATGTACTGTATGGTGACTAACATAATAAAAATATTATTAAAAAAAGGAAATAGTGTATAATCTTATTAGGTAAATTACTTAGGCAGTTGGAGTTGAATTGTATATTACGATATACTCAAAGGAATGAAGTTCCTGCTTTTTGTTTCATCAAAGGATTATTTTATGTAGATTAAAATAGACTAATTGTGGAATATTTTAGCAACTTTTCACTGCTATGCTAACTTATACAACAAAATACTGCCATGTATAACTTAATTTTAGAAGTCTAGTCTCTACAAATTTGACCCTGTTGCTCTTTTGGAAGATAGTTTATTTTTTTCTGACTGAGAGAATATTGGAGTCTGAGATTTTTGGCTTCTAAGAAGAGATGTCAAACATGCTTCAAGAGAAGCCCATACCTAAATAAAGTGAATGACATTTATACTGCTCTGGAAAGAGCTACTCAGTCACCCTGACAATTAATCATGGAGTAAAAGGGAGTAGAAACTTTTAAAGAGAGAATAAGAGGGAATACATGAAATGGTTCAAGAAGATTGATATTCTCTCATCTATCAGGTAAGCAGTTCTTATTTCCTGCTTAATGTAAACTTAAAATATTTAACAGGGCATACATGTGATTCTTAATTGTTTATTATGTTTTTCATAATTATACCCACCTAAAAGAATAATTTGGCTCCTAGTACATATCTTGTGAAAGATTTGAGTCCTTGTCAGTATTCACTGATTTGAAGTTGGGTCTAGATTCTTACTCATATCTAGCCATACTCTCTTTGCCTTCCATAACTTTTTTTGAAATATGTTCTTTACCGCTTAGAAACCATCTTAACATTATTTATTCTTTAAAACACATACATGAATTTAGCCCTTTCTTAAAGCTTTCCAACACTGTTCTAATCTTCAACCCTCTTGTGAAAATAAATAACAGAGATTATGTGATGTATTTTTATTAGTAGTAGTAGTATTAATTGTCTTGTACGTTCAATCAAATAGGTGATGGGCATTAAGGAGGGCACTTGCTGTGATGAGCACTGGGTGTTAGGTGTAAGTGATAAATCACTAAATTCTACACCTGTAACTAATATTATACTGCATGTTAACTAACTGGAATTTAAATAAAAATTTGGAGAAAGAAAAAAATCAATTATATGTTAGGACATGTCTTCTCAACTAGATTACATATTCAGCAACAAAACTCATGTCATATATAGTGCCTAGAATGATGACAACAGTAAGCTCTATAACTGGTTGATAATGATATGATTTACTGAGGCGATTGAAGAAAGTTGTCTAAATAGAAATAATGGATTTCCTTGAATGTCAAGAACTAATAGGAAAAACTCGTGTGTTGTAAATATGCTACTTTTTCAACTTCTATTTACTATAAAATTTAACCAAAGTCATTTTCTGGGTAAATCTTCCAACTTGCCGTGTTCTATGTTTTTTTTTTTAAATTTTTTCCACCAATAGCATCTAGCTGAAAACAAAATAAAACCATTTTAATTCTGGAGGAAAAATGGGAAACTTGAACTTCATATAAATAATAGCAAAAATTAAAATAAAAAATAAGTTTTTGTTGTAAGCTGTATCTTTGAATCATCTCATTATATTTCTCCCTACAGGCAGAAATCCCCAGGTGTTTGCTTAAACAAATATGAAATGAAAGGAAAGGCAAATTCAATTATTTCCACTCAGCAACTGAAATTAGCATGATGGAAATGTTCAGGAACAGGTATAATTAGAAACAACAGATGTGTTTTTATATATTGAGCTGCCATGTTGTAATCACAGAAATAATCACAATGTCTAAGAAAGTCATATCATTTTAGATCATTAAAATTATATATATATACATATATATATATACACACACACATATATATATCAATGGAGATATATATATCTCCATTGATGTTGATGTAGAAACAACAATAAAATATAGTCATTTCAGTAAATGGAGTTTTTTCTCCCAGGGACACTATTTTAAAAATATAGATTTTTTTTTCTTATAAAGCCACCTTGCTTCCCACCACACTATACTATGAACATTCCTCTCACTATGATATGTAGCAAGAAGTTTCACAAAAGCTACTAGTTACAAAATCATGTTGCCTTCTAGCCTGTTGGGTACATAGGAATGTTTGGGAAGGAGGCACTACAATTCCTTTTGCTAAACTGAGTAATAAATTATCTTAAACATTTTAATAAAAATAGTAACTAATCAAGAACATAGAGTCCTAACCAGTAATAACAAGGCTAGTAGCAATTATACAGATTGTATAATGCACTTGATTGTGTATTTCAAACCAAGTTTGAGAAAAAAAAAGGAAACAGAATATATAAGAATTAATGATTATAATATCTGAAATGTATGACATTTATGGCACAATTTATATGATGTTTTTTAAATCAACATATTTCCCACCTGAGATAGTACATCTCTGTGTCACATATATTTCTATCTCAAATGGCTTCTCCCTAAAGACAGATCTTTCTTTCTCTTTAGGAGACTAATGACAACTAATATTATAACAAAATAAATTGTCAACAGAATCAAACAAGGCTTGCTTGTAATGATAATGACAATGAAAGCTAAATAAATGCTATTTCCTCCAAACAGTGCAACAAAATACTAATTTTACCTTGATGACTTCTAAAATACTTAAGAAAGTCCTTATCACGCTAATGTTTTGTGGTATATATTCCCTACCAACTTGATGAATAGGTGCTAGGTAATAAGATTTCTTCTTCAGTGCTGCTAGGATGCAGGACTGAAGAGCATGTACTGTTAGCAAGATGAATTCATCCTACCTTTTGAACTATATTCAGAAATGTATACCTTGTCCACATTCATTTTTTAATTACATGGTCTATTACAGTCAACCTTCTATCAGTAAAAGTATTTTCAATCAGCTTCTACTGAAAGTCTATATATTTACTTACAAATCCCTGTATCCAAATTTGTACTATAAGAAATATAATTTTCAGGTTGCAAGTCTGAACTGTTAATATTGTATAAACTTTGATTTTAGAATAGTTTTAGATTTCCAGAAAAGTTGCAGAGATACCACAAAAGTTTCCATATTTCTAAACCCAGTTGTCACAATTAATCAACCAATATTGGTATGTTAATATTAACTAAAATCCATACATTGCTCATATTTCCTTGGTTTGTACCAAATATTCTTTTTCTATTTCAAAGCCCCATGCAGGATATCATATAATATTTTCTCATTATGTCTCCTTAGGCTTCTCTTGACTGTGACATTTTCTCAGATTAGCCTTGTTTTTATGATTTTAACAGTTTTTAGGAGTATTATTCAGAAAATGAAAAGCAGTATTATTCAGTTATTTTGTAGAATGCCCTCAACTGGGATCTTTCTGATGTTTTTCTCATAATTAGACCTAGTGTTTTGTTTGCAGGAGGAATACAACAAAGGTCAAATGTCATCCTCATTACTTCGTATCAAAGGTACACACCATCAATGTAACTTATCACTATTAATGTTAAACTTGATCACCTGAGCTAAGATAGAATTTGTCAGATTTCTTCACTCTAAAGTTACTATTTTCCCCTCTTTTCCTTGCTGCTGTCTTTGAAAAGTAGTCATGTGCAGCCCAACCTTAAGGAGTGAAGAGTTATGGTCCACCTCCTTGAGGGTGAATTTTCTACATAAATTATTTGGAATTCTTCTGCCCAGGACACCTGTTTGTTCTTCTCCATTTGTCTATTCATTCAATCATTTATTCATGTCCATATGGATTCATGGATATTATTTCATACTTGGGTTATGATCCAATACTCCTTTTTTGTTGTTGCTGAAATTGTTCTGTATATGGCGACTGAAAGCTCTTTCACTTGGTGTCTATATCCTAACATACCTCCATCATCATTTGTGTTTTTAATTTTAATTTTTTGTGCTACTTTAATCTCAACCATTATGTATCAGATGCCCTAGGCTTGTCTTGTGCATTCCTTGCCCCAGTATTTAAATCAGCCATTTCTCCAAGGATTCCTAATTCCTTTTATTGGAGGATGATATTAGAAAACAAGATCTGGGCACTCGATGTGCTACTGGAGTATTGTTGCTTCTAGATGCTCTCAGCTGACTGAGCAAGGAAATATATATGCATACATTAACTCATGTATGTACACATATCTGTAATTATTTCTCTATGTAACTATTTGTATTTATACAAAGGTAAACACAAGTTCATACTGTTCATACCGTTCATAAGTCTTTATGGCATGGATTGTTCTAGCCTCTTCTTGCTGATCTATAACTAACTTCCACTTCAACAAGTGAGAAATCTGGTTCCTACCATCTGTCAGCCAGTTACTTATTTAATTCCAGGAAACATGTGTAGTGATTTCAGTATTTTAAATCTGTACCTCCACATCAAACAAGTTTATTAACTACAGTACAGTATTATATATACAGTGCTATATTTCCTTTTGCTTTTAGTCCTGTAGATTCCATTAATTTTCAAAGTTACGTAGATCATCAGCTTCCCCCCCCAACCCCAATATGAAGTTAAACTTGATCACTTGAGCTAAGAGAGAATCCAGAACACTGAGTAATATTCCATTATGTGGGTGTATCAGTTTGTTCATACATTCATCTATTGAATGACATCTTGGTTGCTTCCAATTTGGGGTGATTATGACTAAAGATGTTATGAACATTTGCATGCCAGTTTTGCATGGACATAATTTCAAATAAGTTGGGTAAATATGAAGGAATGCAATTGCTGGATTGTATGGCAAGGTTCTGCTTAGCGCTTAAAAAACTGCCAAACTGTCCTCCAAAATGACAGTACTATTGTGCATTCTCACCAGCAATGAATGAGAGTCCCTGTTGCTTTACCTCTTCACCAGTAATTAGTATTGTCAGTTTATTGAATTTTGGCCATTCTATGAAAGATGACACAAGAGCAAAGGCTAACATTGAGAAGGATGGCAAGAGTTGCACTGAATTTCCATACACTGCTCAATCTCATTATTTCTCCACTTTTAGACCATGTATATTTGGAACTTGGTTTGGGAAAAAGGCTTGTGTGTTAGTGTTATAAATCCTGCTTTTAAAACTGTCTTGTGTTTGGGGCGCCTGGGTGGCTCAGTCGTTAAGCACCTGCCTTTGGCTCGAGTTGTGATCCCAGGGTTCTGGGATCGAGCCCTTCATCGGGCTCCCTGCTCTGCTGGGATCCTGCTTCTTCCTCTCCCACTCCCCCTGCCTGTGTCCCGTCTCTTGCTGGCTGTCTCTCTTTCTGTCAAATAAATAAATAAATAAATAAATGATCTAAATTTTTTTAAAAAATAATTAAATAAATAAAAACTGTCTTGTGTATTCTTTTCATAAGAGAAATTGTCACTGCAGTTTTCTTCTCTGCAAGCTCTAGACACTTGCCATGTTCTTATAGCATCATCTGTCTCTACCAGAGGTCCTCCATTTATAGCTCTAGAATTCCTGATTGCAGTGCCTTGATCCCCTTTTCTTTTTTTCCAGAGCAGTCGGTTTTCTCTTTGATCTGCCATTAAACTTCCAAGCCATACTCAGGAGGGCTTATTTCCAAAACCAAACAAATCTTTTAAAGAGGATTCTTGTCCAGAGAATTCTCTTCTAGAACTCCGTGACTAACCTTTTATTTAATAATTTTGTTTTTTTTTTTTGTTTCCTACTACATGCATTATCACAAGAACATCTACTCACCCACCCAACTGCATAACAGCCTTGGTCCATCCTGAGACTCCTCAGTCTAGAGTGAAAATAATTTTTCTTGAGTGAGATTGGGAAAAATAGAGACTGAAATGGCTCCTTTGGGAAAGAAAAGAGAACTGGCTGATCCAGAGATGAAGGATATGAATTTTGGAATTGGCCCCATTTATAAATAATGACTGGCCATGATTGCTGGTTAAACATTAGAGCTTCTTCTTTTTTTTTTTTTTTTTTTAAGATTTTATTTATTTATTTGACAGAAAGAGAGAGGCAGCCAGTGAGAGAGGAAACACAAGCAGGGGGAGTGGGAGAGGAAGAAGCAGGATCCCAGCAGAGGGAGCCTGATGCGGGGCTAGATCCCAGGACCCTGGGATCACGCCCTGAGCCAAAGGCAGATGCTTAACGACTAGGCCACCCAGGCGCCCCAAAACATTAGAGCTTCTTAAGGAAGTATCAATGTGACTCTGAACTTTCAGGAGATAAGTGTACTTTGGGAAGCAGAATAAGAAACAGTCACAACACTTTGCATGATGGGCCTCCCCAGTGTCTCTGGTTCTGAAAATCTGTTGTCACAGTCCTGCCCACACTTACTCCCTTTAATATTTCCACGAGATTTCAGACCTCCTTGTAGGACATTCCTGTGGTAACATAGTTGGTTAAAATGTCAATTTGAGTGATTTTAAAAGGCTAATTTTCAAGGCCATCACGGAGTATCCTTTACCTTTAAGGGGTTGTACATAGTTTGAGTAATTAACAGATTATGCACTTCATAACTAGATTTGTCTAACATGTTTTTAAAACCATAAAACAGATACTTGATAAATAGTTTTATATGCATATGTGATTCTTCTCCACTCTTATTTGACTTTTGGTAACACTTTGCCTTTCTTTTGATTAACATCCCCATCTTTTTTCTCTTCTTTGGCCCAGTTTTGAATGTATAAATACTCCCAACTTATAGGATATATAGGATCTATGCCCATATTAACAAGAAGAAAAATCATACAGCATTCTATTTTCCTCAACAATAATTCTTATTTAGTGGTTAAGTGACAACATATAAATGAGAAATTTTCAAATAGGGTAAGTTCATAGAAACTTTGTTTTTCCTTTGTTAATCATTCAATTCTGTCATCCTGTCACCACTAAAATTTTTCATCTTTAGAACCTAATTACCAAGGTCAATTTCTAACAATTCCTTCATTCTGTAACTATGAAAAAAATGAACCGTTTGAGTAGAAGCTCTGATTAAAAATGAAACAGTCAAATAAATTGAACAGGTGACATTCCTTTCAAGGTTTATAATTCACTTTTATTAGTAGAAATTGTGTTTCATATAATTAATAGGAAGTTTTTACTGGGCTCAGAAAGAGATTCAAGCAGGAGTTTGTTAGCTATAACACAGAAGAAACATTTGTATTTGGCCAGGATTAATAATTTCTAAACTCTAAATTTGTTTAACTGCCAGTATGTATTCAAAATCATAAGTTAAAGACTAAATTAGAGCTGTTGTGAAATTTTGCAGAAATTCAGGCTTTCAGAGTGACTTACTTTCCATTTGTCCTTCATTTTCAACTGAAAATATTTCCTATTCACTCATAGTTTACTTAAGGTGTAATTACAAACTCTCAGTTTTCTTTAAATGCTTGACAGTGTCATGTGAATTTTAAGCAAGGCTCATTCTCATGCCATGTGAGAAAATATTTGTTTATAAAGAGTGTTAGGGGCACCTGGGTGCTCTGTTAAGTGTCTGCCTTTGGCTCAGGTCACGATCCCAGGGTCCTGGGATCGAGTCCCACATCGGGCTCCCTGCTCGAAGGGAAGCCTGCTTCTCCCTCTGCCTTTTTCTCCCCCTGCTTGTGCTCTCTCTCGCTCTCTCTCTCTCTGGCAAATAAATAAATAAAATCTTTTTTAAAAAATTTTAAAAAAAAGAGCGTTAAGCTCCTCGAAACCCTGGTAGTGAAATATGCTTATTGATTCATTATAGCTATATATTGAAAACAAGATAATGCATTGGGTTTTTTTTCTTACATTAGAACTTACTCTTTTTTATTAAGGTGTACCTGATATAACATTATATTAATTTCAGGTATACAATGTAATGATTTGGTATTTTTAAATATTGCAAAATGATCATTACAAGTCTAGTTAGCATCCATCACCATATATAGTTACAAAATTTTTCTTTCTTGTGATGAGAATGTTCACAATCCACTCTCCTAGCTACTTTCAAATATGCAATACAATATTATTAACTATCGTCACTATGCTATACAGTATATCCCATGACTTTCCAATTTTATGACTTGGAATTTGTACCTTCTCACCCCCTTTAGCCATTTCACCTATGCCCCCCCAACCCCCACCTCAGGCAACCACAACTTGTTCTCTGTACCTAAATTCAAGTTTTGTTTTGTTTTTAGATTCCACATATCAGTCAGATCATACAATATTTATCTTTTCCTATATGATTTATTTCACTGAGCATAAAGCTTTCAAGATCCATCCATGTTGTCACAAATGGCAAGACTTTGTTCTTTTTTATGGCTGAATAATATTCCATTGTATACCTTTGCCATATTTTCTTTGTCCATTAATCCTTTGATGGACATTTAAGTTGTTTCCATATCTTGGCTCTCATAAATAATGCTGCAATGAACATGGAGGGACATATATCTTTTCAATTTAGTGTTTCATTTTCTTTAGATAAACACTCAGAAGTGGTATTGCTAGATCATATGATAGTTCTATTTTTAACTTTTTGAGGGACTTCATATTTTCCATGTGGCTATCCCAATTTACATGGAGGTTAGGATTTCAGCACATGAATTTTGGGGAGACACAAACATTTAGTCTGCAAGAGTCACCTTTAAGACAGGCATTCTGATATCAGAAGCCTTGATTTTGGGGTGGAGGGAGAGAGGGTACACAAATATAGGAAATATGGAAAGGGATCCTTTGGGACTATGCTAAGTTATAAAATAATATTTTCATAAGCAATGTAGCTTTGTGATGTAACAGAAGAAGAAAAAGATAAATTTGTTACTATACAAAACATGATAGTCCATGAAATACTATGTAAACTGTGAAATATAAGTCATAGTTCAATTTGGTAAGCAACCATGTAAAAATTCAGAAATTTAGCAAAATGTTAGCAAATTAGCAAAACAAAGAATGTATCAGTGCCATATTATGGTAAGATACACTGATACAGCTTCAAATTATGTCTACTTAGTCAATTCGTTCTAATGCTACCAGCCAAGGAACACAAGAAAAAATTGCCCATGTTAGTGAGATAAAAGATGAAGTTTATCTGATTTTTTATTAAGAACAGAAATGATCCTATCAGACTAAGTCATTCTGATATTGGTTCTCTGTTCTGTTTTCAAATAAACACACTACTAATTGTTGAGAATTAATGCTGAGGGAAATGCTGGTTTCATTAGGAAATTCAGGAAGTAGGGGCCCCTAGGTAATTGGTCATATTTTTTTGGCCAAAAGACTGGTTCTTATCTAACAAGATCAATAGATTCTAAGCCATCTATATCTTAAGCCTGATCATGCCTCACTCCTACTTTTAGTCCCTGCTTGAGGGTTAGACACTGTAAATCATTGTCACTCAGTTCCAGTAAGAGCTTTCTCTCCTGTTGTTTAGAGTGTTCGCCTTCCTTACCTGTCTTTGCTGGGCTAAGTCTTACTCACTTAAATTGCTACTAATTGTTGGAAGAGTAACGGCCTCCTATAAGTGCCCAAAGCCTAACCCTGGAATCTGTGGAAATATTAGATTACGTGGCAAATGAGAACATTGCAGATGGAAATAAGACTTATAATCAGCTGGCCTTGATGTGGAAATATGATTCTGGATTATCCAGATGGGTTCAAGGTAATCACAGGAGACCATAAAAGTAGAGGAAGGAGTCAGAAGATAATCACAGGGATGGCAGCATGAGACCAGTGTGACGACTATAGTTGCTGCCTTTGAATATGGAGGAAGAAGGCCACAAACCAGGGAACCTGGTGATCTCTAGAAGCAGGAGAAAGCAAAGAAACAAATTCTTCCCCCAGAAGGAATGCATCCATGGAAATCTTGATTTTAGCCCATTGAGACCCATTTTGGACTTTTGACCTCCAGAAATAAAAGATAATAAATTTGTGTTATTTTAAGCTAGTAAGTTTGTGATAATAATGAATAATACCATTCTTAAATGGTCTTAAATGAAACTTTTTAAATTGAGCAAATATTGTTTAGTGATATTTGTTACCTATGTGCGAATGTATGCTCAATGAAGACAGGGATTATGTACATTATATCCTAGCAATATTTTCAATGTGTGACATACGATCCAACTCAATGAGTACTTCATAAATACTCATTAGATAAGATGGATTTTTTTTTTAAAGATTTTATTTATTTACTTGACAGAGATAGAGACAGCCAGCGAGAGAGGGAACACAAGCAGGGGGAGTGGGAGAGGAAGAAGCAGGCTCATAGAGGAGGAGCCTGATGTGGGGCTCGATCCCATTACGCCAGGATCACTCCCTGAGCCGAAGGCAGACGCTTAACCACTGTGCCACCCAGGCGCCCCGATAAGATGGATTTTTAAATAAGAAACTGACTAAGGTTTGCTATTCTGTGGCTAAGGACCAATCTGAAAAAAATAGATGCTGATTTCCTTATTTAAGTATTTGAGAAAAGGATCCCAGGAAAGCAAGAATAGTTTGCCAGGGAAGCAAAAAGACTTTGCCCAGGGGAGTACTATTAGTACTAGGACTTCCTCCTTTACTTTCTTATGAATACTTCTTCTCTCTTTTGAAAGCAGGGTATTTATTGCCCTTCAATCTGAGTTCTAATTAATAAAATTTACCGGAATCATAATATTACATAACAAATAGTCCTAGAAATAGGTGGGGCCCTAATCCAACAGAACTGGAATCAGATAGATTAGAATCTAATCTGACAGAAGAGGAAGAGACACCTGAGGTCTCTTTTCCCATGCATGTACAGAGGAAAGGCCACATGAGGACACAGAGAGAAGGCAGCCATCTGTAAGCCAGGAAGAGGTCTTAACAGGAACCAACCCTAACGGTACCTCTATCTTGGACTTTCAGCCTACAGAACTGTGAAAAAATAAATTTGTGTTGTTTAAGCCATTCAAACGTGTGTGTGTGTGTGTGTGTGTATTCTCAGTATATGTATAGAATATTTATTTAATAAACCTATTGTTGGTATAGGAAATTAAAACAATGTAATGTTTCATAATGTTTTTATATCAGTATTGCTTTCATGATAGTTCCATGCTCAAGAATAGATAGTTAAGTAAAGAAAATGAGAAGAAAGAAAAAAACTTACTTTTTCCCTTACACTTAAAAACAAAAGGGGATTAGCAGTCTGGGAATAATTGGAGACACTATACTGTCAAGTCAAAGAAGGATATTTAGGAAATATGCAGTCATTTAAAAAAATTATCAAATGCCATAAATCATGATTCTATGAAGTCCTGTCATAGTTCAGGTTGCCAAAAGACTGACATCTCTATATGAGGAATTGGTTCCAAACCTTCTGAGCATAACCAAATTCCTAGGAAATATGAGTAAATATCAAGAGAAGTGACTGCTTTGTTGGCAGATTTACTGAGACATCAACCAAATCAATTCAGCAAAGGAGGCTCAAACTACTTGCAGCAAGTAACCCTTGCATCTGTTTCTCAGGAAGCTATATTCTGTTACTTTTGCTTATTGAGATTATTTTCAGTCTGTGGGTTTCAATAAATTGTGTTGATTTCAAATAGAGTTTTAAATTTATTTATTACTAACCTCTACATTATAATGACCACTAGCCAAGGTCAATTTACCAACAATGTAAAAAAAAAGTACAGAAATATCAATTGCACAATTCATAGCCTTACACTCTACTTGAAATTTTCATTAGCCATTTAAATAAAAAATGCATTATTATACAAAAATATCTTTGTCAATATGTCAGATACTAAAAAGACACTAAGAAAATATGTTTTACTATTCTAGATTAATTTAATAAACATGTTTGAGCATTTATTATGTATCATATCTTCTACTAGAGTCCTAGAGGAACTTATAAACAAATAAATTCATATGATACAATGTAGTAGAAACCAAGATAAGTGAATACAAATTACATATAGTCCATTAAAATGCATAAAAGAGAAATAATTCACTAGGGAGGAGAGCACTTTAAATAAGGGGAATTGAGCTAAAATCTTAAACACAATGTGGAAAAGAGGCTACTCTGTGTTTGAGTATGCCAGAGAGAATGCTTTATTTACTTGCAGTATTTGTTACAAAGCAAATACAAGATCCAAAAGTCTAAAGATTTTTTAGTAACAAAACACCTCTACTGTATATATAGTATAGCACTTACTGCTATAGTGCTTGCAAACCACTGGGGTAGGACCTGAAGGACCTTGAATGTGTGATTTATTCTGTGGGCCCTGGGCAAAGTTTGATGACATCCAGTGGTGGACTTTCTGGTGCAGGGGGACAAGCTGTGGACACAAATGGACTTTTGGGCCATCATGAGTTGGCAGTACAATGTGCTGTGAGGAGGTCCTGGTCAAGGAACTGTCCCACTGGGAGTAGTACACCCACCCAAGGTAGGGCTCTAAGGGCTTGCCCAAAGGCCCTGGGTCCCCCTCCTTTGGGGCAGTGACCTCTTGTCACTCCAACGTTCCCTCGGTGGCTTGCCTCCTTGGTGTAGCCACTGATGCCACCATACCTGCCCTTTGCCCGCCTTATCCAAGTGCCTTTCCCCAAACCCTGAATGGCATTTCCCTCCTTCGCTCCCTCCCAAACTTGGCTCTCATTGGCTGAAGACCCCTGGGGTAGAAGCTTCCTCATCATCCTGCCCCCCACAGCTACAACTGGAGCCAGGCACCTATACTGTAGACATCCTCCCAAAGCCTCCATCATGCCCTAAGGTGCTGACACTGGCCAGGTGAGGAGCAGCCTGCCTGACCCAGTGCTCTACTAGTTGTGGCACCCCTGGCCTCCTATCTTACTGGCTTCAGGTTGGCAGTGCTGCCCATGCACCCTGTTCCTCTTTTCCCAACCTGCAACTTGTATCCACGCTCACCCTGTCCCCACTAATAAATTCCTGTCCATAGAACACCAATTAAAAAAAGGAAAACTATACATACATATATATTATTATATATAATTTTACATATCTATATAAAACAAGTAAATTTTAGATTTTTAAGCAAGAAGTTTTTCTGCTAAAATGCACATGGCTTATAATAAGATTAATTTGTAAAGACTTCTACTACTAGTTAGGACGCAGAAATTAATTTTCTAAGAGACCATCACTCCCACCAGAAACAATGTGAACAAGCCAGGTAAATGACAAAATCTTCAGGATGTTTTTGGTTTTGGTGGTGGTGGTAGTGTTTTTTGTTTGTTTGCTTTCCTTTCTCTATTTTCTTATCATACTACGAAAACAGGCAGCCTTTGAAGTAGTCACTGATGATGCCCTTTTATTGATTTTCTCTGAGTGTCCATCAGGTCCTCTCTGAGTGCAAAACAGTGGCCCACAAATGCTGTGTCTGATTTAAGGAAGCTAATAAGGATCCCCTGAGCCACTCCAGACCTTCCCTGAATACACTGGAGCAGCACTCCAAGCCTGCAGACAGAGTGAAAAGACAGATGGAGATTTTCCAACACCCAGGAAGCTAGGGACAGGGCAGAAGAAAAATCAAACCAACGATCAAAAAAAGAAAAAAAAAAAAATCCCCAGAGGAAAAAAGGCTGACATCCAGGCTGTAAAGCAAAGAGAGCTCTCATGTTTGGGAAAACTGGAGGTAGTTTTCTAAAATACAAAGGGATTGTAGGAATCTCTCTAGTGCACAGAGTGTAAGCATTGCTGAAGGAAAGTCTAGACTGTGTTCTCGAAATATTTGAAGATAATAGTGAACTAACTAAATTTGTAACCAAGCCCACATACAACTCAACCACAGACTATAATAACTCAATCTGCACTCACAACAAACACTAATGGCCTTGTAGAAAGTAGGGCTTGTGCTGTTCTTGAGGTAAGTATTATTTACTTTAGTCTCTATTTTTGCACACAATGATTGTCATATAACCAAAAGTTAAGAGAAATTTGAAAGAGTAGATATATGTGATCCATAACCAAAGGTTTAAAAAAAAAAAAAAAGCAAGGCCACAGGTGGCCAAATATTGATATTAGACAAAGACATTATTTTTTTGTGCTACCTTAAAGAATCTAATAGAAAGAGCAAGCCACATATATAAAGAGTTAGTGACTTTCTAGCAGAAAATGGGAAGAAAAAAAAAAGAAAGAAAGAAAAATGCTAAAAATAAAAAGTATATATAAGATTAATCTTAAAGCTGACTTGATACAAAGAAAAAAATGAGCAGAGATGAAACAAACCAAAAGGAGTTCTTCAAATGGAAATTCAAAGAAAAACAAATACATAAAACGTTGAAGCAGCACATCTGAGATCTGTGGTATGATATCAAATAACATGAAAGATTCTGTGGCTTATCTGGCTTGAAATTGGATTTCAAGAAGGAAGGGAGAAGAACAGAGCAGAGAAATTGTATGAAGGGATAATGACCAAAAACAATTCCTGAAATTAATAAAAGGGTTCAATCCCAAAATCTATGAGGTTCAGTGAAATGCAAAGGAAAATACAAAGAAAACACCAAGGCACATAATAGTCAAACTGCTGAAAAACCTAAGAAAGAAAGAAAATCTTAAAAGCATCCAGAGGAAAATGCATATTTCATATACAGGAAAACACCAGTAGGAATTTTCACTGACTTCTCATCTGAAACAACAGAGTTCAGAAGACAATGGGATGATACCCTGAAAGTCCTGCAAAAAGATTAGGCTGTTAAAATATTGCTTTTTTTATAATTAGATTGTTTAATCACTGCTTTATTTTCTGAGAATTTTTCTTAATTAACATAATAGGTATTTTACAGTGCAGGGTAATCTTAAATTTGGGCCTGGTAGAAAGAAGAAATTCATGGAAAATAAGTATGATAATCATGATAACCTCTATGTTGTCCTCGAACCTGTGAACTGAGAGTAGGCACTTAAGAGTATCCTGAATAATTGGGAGGGATCAGGAAAAAATAAAAAATCCCATGTAAAAAAAAGTAAAAGACAAAAATTAATAGCTTTGGGGAGACTCCACCCCAACCAGGCGATGGCATCAGTAATTGGTCATCAAGACTCAAGTACCTCGGTAGCTGTGTGTGCTTGTGGGTATTCTGCTTTATAGAACGATGATGAGTTAATTCAAGTGCCTTTTACCTTCTGAATTAGGTCATTTACTAAACAAAACAAAGAGAATATTTTCCCAGTGTCTGTGGAAGTCTTTTCAATAATCAACATGGCTCTAATCAAAACATTTAGTAGCTGAATCTTCAAAGACTACTGCTTCATTTGGACATTTTTGTTTTCTATTTTATTTAGTGTTCTAGTGTCATTTAATGTAAACATTTTCGAATCTTCTATTTCTCATCTTTACTGAGAAAAATAGTAACTAACACAGATGGCTGCCATCATTTTTCTCTTCAATGGACTATCTTTTGCAGTTGTATGGATGTATGGATGAAATTATCTTCAGACTCTGACACAATTTGATATAACCTTTCGAGTAGAAGAGATGAGTTTTTGCATGTGGAAGGGATGAAATCTTTGGGGGCAAGGAATGTGAAATATTTTTGTCAGGGTACAGATGTTGGTGGGCAGTTTCCAAAGCTGGCTGCCATATATTTCTTCCCTCCCTATATGCTCATGCCCCTCTCTAAGCAAGAGATAGGATTTATTTCATTGTTACTATTTTTTTCCTTCCTCCTTATGCTCTAGTCTGTCTCTACAGACACTTAATTCTTTAGTTTTTTTTATTTTAGTCATTATGGATTACTTACACTAATATTGATTATTTAAAATACTGTATTAAAATATTACCTGTCAGGGCTCCTGGGTAACTCAATCAGTTAAGCATCTGCCTTTGGCTCAGGTCATGATCCCAGAGTCCTGGGTTCCAGCCCCATGTCAGGCTCCCTGCTCAACGGGGGGTTTACTTCTGCCTTTCCCTCTGCCCCTTCTCTCCCGGCCCCCGACTTGTGCTCTCTCTCTCTCTTGAGCACTTGCTCTCCTCTCTCTCAAGTAAAGAAATTATTTAAAAAAAATAAAAATAAAATATTACCTGTCTTTGTTACTGAGGTGTTTGGAGCTGTTTAAATTTCATACCTTTGGTGAGCACATCATTTGCCTTGCCCTAGTCCTGCACACGTGAGAGGGTAGGGAGTGGTCAAAAGACATCAAACCTACTAGAATATAAACTCTATAAAGGCAGTTTCAAATATGTTTTGTATATTACTTTATCTGTGATGCCAAAAAGAGGGGCTAATACATGGAACATATAGGATAAATTTTCGTTGAATAGAGGAGCCCAAAGAACATGAACTATTTTCCTAATTGGAATGGACAATTGTTGAGATTTTTAAAGAAAGGAGGTAATATGATCTGACCACAGATGAAATTCCTTATGCAAATGAGGGCATCGTTTCACAAAACCTTAGCATTTTTTTTTTCCCCTGGAAACAGGTGAGAGGGGAGTGTCCCTCTTATTCCTCTGGGATCACTGGTGTTCTTGCAACTTCTCTGCGGCAATCCCTTTTCTTCTCCTCTTCCTTGAACTACGGCTTCCCTGCAGGTTACCTTAAATGATCCTTTACCTTAAGTTATCCTGATCCTTCCATCTTGTAAATCCCTGGAAGGTGCTACTTGCTGACATTTGAAAAATAAACACACCACTAGGCTATTAACACACCTATCTCTAGTGTCATTTTTACAAGACTGCATTTTAAAGAGACTTTGTAAAAGCAATGCATGTGCCTAATTATTAGTAACAAATGCTGTGTATTTAGCAAATTGAAAATGCAATAACTTCTTAGACTTCTAAATGCTAATGAATTAATAAAAAAATCCAAAGTTGAATTCCTTATTGCTCTTTCTATACATTTTATAGAATTCTATTATAGAGTACCAATCAATTGAGAAAGCAATTTGAGTCAGAAATGCAAGCTTACTCATAGGAACATTATTAAATCAATTAACTTGCTAATGGCATCTGCCAGTTCATTTTAGGAAAGGCTCAGTAGCAATAAAATTAAAGTACAGTCATAAATTTTTCTTCGTTCCAGGTATTGCAGGAAGAAAAATACTTAAAAATGTTTTCAACTTTGCCTTTAACATTAATCAGATTGTGATAAGAAGCTCAGAAACAAGTTATGCTATCAAATGGGAAATCTATTCTGAAGCATTTCCCATTAAATGAAAATTATTTTTATGTAACCTTTTTTAATTGCTGAAAGTGCAATTACCTTCACACATTTACTCTCTGTTTAGGGACAAAATGAAATAAATCCACACTGCTACATTTTACATCATGTTTCTTCTGACTGGTTTTCCTGCATCAGTTTCTCTCCAGTACTGTAAACAGTTCTAGTTACTGTCTCTTAGGAAGATGTAACATAACAATCTTTGAGAGCAGTGAGATAAGAACAAATAACCAAACATTCAGATGTGTTTACTTAAGGTGTAATTAATGTGCCCTATGCTAGGTAGAAAATGTGAAAGATTTAAGAAACAGCTAACACGTAGTCTTCTCTTAGGAAAAACTGGCATTTTTTTTCTGATGAATCAGAGCATATGTTAAAATCACTAGAAAAAATATGCATTTTTGTTATAGTTGCATGGGAAAATACAGCTTACCTGTGTACTTAAAAACCTAAAGTATAGCTCATCATGGACCATTAGGTAATTTCAAATGTTCACAACATAACAAGAGAAAGGAAATAATAAAACCAATTGGTAAATGATAAGAAAAATCAAGATTCATGACAGAATGTTATATTTGGATTAAATTCAGATAGTCTTTTAAGTGTAGAAAGATATCAAAGGTACAGCCTTTTTTTAAAAGAAAGAGAATTAGCCAAGTTTTTTTAAAAAATGTCTTTCTGTCCATACTAATGAAAGTGTTGTCAGCAACACCGAAGCAAAATTAAGACTAAGCACGAACATATCTCAATTCAAAAAATAACTTGCATATATAATTTTTTTACCATCCTGGCAATAGCAATAAGCTTAAATAAGATGTAAAATTTGTGCTTCATACTGAAAGAAAAAAAAAAGGCGATCTTTTTTCAGTTCTCTTGTTGATTATGTAGATGGCACTACAAGTTAATAATATGTCAAAGATGAAAATTTGACATTTCAAATTGCTATAAAATCTTATTTTCAATGGGCTGCTATTTCAAAGGGTGTTTTTAACGTTTATAGGATCATAAAAAAAAAAAAAAAAACACTGGGTCAATTTCATCTGTTATATGTCTAATGATTTATTTCCTTTTCCCAGAATTTTGTTGTCTTATATGTGGGCTGCTACATCTTAGTGATAATATTTTGTGCTAATTAGACTTGTAGAAAATGCCCCTGATTCAAATGCTATTCCAGATGATGTTACGATTTATTGAACTGGTGGCAATGAAATGTTTGAAACAGTGCTAAATTATAAAATATTCTGGTCCTCTAACTTTAATATTCTGGATGATCATGCTTGGGAGGTTTTGAATGTCATTGTTTAAGATATTCCAAATTATTTGAAATGCTTCAGATGAGAGGTATAATAGCTTTGCAGCACTCATGTTCCCATGGCAATCTGTGAGAAAACCAAGCCTTACTCTTTCTGTTAAAGCTAATTTAATCCTTTGAATTAAAGAGCTATGTCCAACCTTACAGCAATGGAGGTGTCAGGAAACATGAACTTTGGAACTCTGTATCAGGATATGATGTTAAGAAGAAAAAGTTGATAAAATACCATTTGTGTAATTTATTTGATCTCCCATAACCATTCTGTGACAACGGCATGCAAAAATGTCAAGAATAGAAATTTCCATGTTATTGTCTGCCGCAAGCCCACTGATGACTATAAACCAAAATGATGAAATACTTTCCTAAGAAATCCAATCACATTTTTCCCAAGTCCCAGAAGTTGCATAATGCATTTCTTTGTTAAAACTCAAATGCTCAAATTAAATATACTCAGAAAGCAATGGTCTTTCTCAAAACTCTGAAAGTTGATAATATCCTCTAATCTGGTGTACACTCTTTCTACTATTATATAAGCTTAAAACCCCTATAAGACAAATCTCAGGGTATTTCTAGTCATGCTTTTTTTCTTTTTTAATTCACTTATACAGGCAGCATTCATTAAAAACCAAGAAAACCTCAAGTTTTGTGCTAGATTCTGAGAAAGATGAAAAGGTATAACACAGTATTGTCCAGGATTCTGAGAACTCAGTAACTAGATGGTGAGAGGCAGATGTGCAAAAAGCACTGGTCCTATCGTATATAAAATCAAATATTGAAACACTATGTGGTACAACATAGAGATAAGTCATAGATGCTTTGTGAATGCCAAGAAAAGAGTGGTTAATTCTGTTGGATGGAATAATAGAGGCCCTAAAGTTAGGAGAATATTTGAGCTGGAACTTGGGAGATGAACAGGATTTTATGAATCAGAAAAGGGACAATCATCATCGTCAGCTGCATCTATACACACAGACGTAAAAGAACGAGCTTCACTGGTTTATAAAAGATCATCAGTGATGATAAAGCAAAGGCTATATTTGAAGGAAACTGCTGAGAGGGAAAACTGAAAAAGCAGGCAGGACAAATAAAGAAAGAACACACATACCAAGCTAAGGGGTTTGCTATTTATTTAATTAATGGTGACTGAATGGAAGTTTTTTTTTTTTTTTTTTAAGATTTTATTTATTTATTTGATGGAGAGAGAGACAGCCAGTGAGAAAGGGAACACAAGCAGGGGGAGTGGGAAAGGAAAAAGCAGGCTCCCAGCGGACGAGCCTGATGCGGGGCTCCATCCCAGAACGCCAGGATCATGCCCTGAGCCGAAGGCAGATGCTTAACGACTGAGCCACCCAGGTGCCCCTGAATGGAAGTTTTAAGCAGAAAAACCATATGATAAAAATCTGTGTTTTTGACAAATTCTCAAAATACTGTACAGAGAAATCTGACGTGAGAAGAGATGGCTTGCAACGAGGGCAGATAAAAGGTGGCTCAAACAATATATAAGATGCTGAATATTAATTCAATAAAGATAAAGAGAAGAACATGATTCAAACGTCTGTTGGGAAACTGAATGGAGTATGACCCTGGAAACAAAGAAGGAATATGCAAATACAGGAAGTTTAGAAAATGGGGGAGAGGAAGGATAGTGAGATTAGTTTGGGACAACTTAAACTGGAAATGTCTTAGAGAAATACAAAAGTTATACAGTAGACCAGAAGTCAGCTAATATTTTCCATAAAGGACAAGTAGTAAACATTTTTGGTTTTGTGAGACATATATATGTCTGCGATTCTATCATGAAAGCAGTCATTAATAATAAGTATATGGAAGGGAATGATTGTGTTCCAATAAAATTTACTTAAAAAAACAGGCCCTTTGGCCATTGTTCACTGAATCCTACTTTCAACTGTTGAAAATATCTAACTTTTGCAAAAATGCCATTGTTGTAAGTTGGGTTCCTTGGAAACAGATGCTAAGGGGAGACCTATAGAGGGTTTATTGAGGAAGGCACTGTAGAATGACGAAAGCGAAGAAGTAAAGAATGAAAGCTCGAGCAGAAGTAGAATTTGAACTTGCGGTGTGCTGATAAACAGAAAAAAAAATCATTGATTTGCATTTGCTGATTTTCATGGTGTATCTAATCCTTTTGAACTGCCATTATAAATTCACTGAATGCAGAATTGGGTATGATACACACAACTGGCTCTCAGGAGCCATTTGGAGCCGGTTCCAGTACACCATTGAATTGAACTATAATGCAGTTGCAACAGAGGCCTCAGCAGATCCTAGGGTCTAGAGCTCAGACTCTCTCCAGTTACACCAGATTGAAGCAAGAGGGCTAGGTCTTTATACCACTATAGTCATTGAATGTTAGCTGCCTGAGGAAAGGCCAAAAGAATTCCCTTTAGCTAAGAACGATTCCTGGAGAGGAGTTAGCTATGAAGCAAAAGGATGGAGTGCCTCAACCATGAAGATTACCTGTAATGAACACCATAGTACTCAAAGATTGCCAGATAGTATGAGTATGTTGGTATAAAATTATATTTTATTCAAATATTTCATAATATTTAGCTTCCAAAAATAGCAGCAAATATAGTAGCAATTGTATATGTCATAAATCTACCATTTCACAAAATATTTTCCAAAAACTTCCACTGATTATTTTATTAGCCAAATGATTTACTTCATTAGATAAAATAGTTAGGACATGAATAGATTAAGCAATTTCTATACAATTTGGTACTGTCAGTGACAATACCAAAGTTAACAATCACAATTATTATAGCTTCCATCCTTCGCTTAATTCAGTATGTTTCTTCTCATTAAGAATCAACCTTAACCATAGTAACGGGCAGGAGCTCTGCAGACAGAACCACACTTGAAACATGTCCACATCTTATTTTCTAGCCTTGACAAAATATCTTAACCTCACTGAGACCTGTTTTCCAAATCTATACACTGAAAATAACATCTGTTTTGTTAATGTTTGATTTGATATTGTATGTAAACCATGTATTTTAAACCTTGTCTATCATCATTTTCCATGTGCTTAGTTCATGAATTCTATCTCTTCCTCTACCTACTACCTTACTTTTGTGCCTTCTTTCACAACCAGCCTTCTAGAAACCAGTGTCTCACCAATGATTCTCAAACTTTAATATGCTGGGTAATCTGGATATCTTGTTAAAATGTAGATTCTGATGCAGTAGCCGTGAGGAGCTGCCTGAGATTCCACGTTTCTAACAAGCTCCTAAGAGAGGTTGATGCCATTGGTCCACAGACCACTGTTTGAATAGTAAGAATTACTCCTAAGGAGGGAAATGCCACCTCATCCCCAGGACTCCGCAGCCGCTGATGAAACCATGACCCATTGGTTTTCCTGCAATTCAGGAGATTTTATCTTATCCCTATGAAACCATATAGTCATGAATTTCCTCATTTCTTTTCTCTTATCCCTTAACGTGCTTAATCTCGTCATCCTTTAGCGCTAAATTTAGACTCAACACCTCTGAGAAATATTCCACTCATAGGAACATGGAGAATGTTGTAATATTAAAAGGGGAAACAAAAAGAATCATATCTTTTTTAAATCAGAAAGCAATATATAATTCTTTCTCTATTAAAGCATGATTTCTTTAATCTTTTTAAGTAAAAATGTGAATAATGATAATTAGCAAGTACAATATCAAGTAAATTTAAGACATGGAGACATTCTATTATTTGAGCAGTTAAGAGCCCATGATGATCTGAAAAAAAAGGGGGGGGGTGAGTATCTTTACACGAAACCAACCAGGATAGTTACTCTTTTTCTTCTCATATATCACACACACTCACACACACACACACACACACACACACACACACACACAATTCAGCTTGAGTTCCAACAATTTTTATACTACCATGAGGACATAAAAAAAAGAAAGTAAGAATATAAGTAACACGAAGACCAAACTAAATAAGATGAGTAGATTCGTTATTTAAGTATTCAACAAAAAGGATTTGAGGTAAATGTCAAAGTGAAATTTTCAAGTGGGCTATGAATTTGTAGGAGGAAACTAAAAATGGATTGAATTTATGATCTAATTAGACAAGAATGAAGGATTGTGCTGGAACTGAACTGATCCTATGCAATAGGGATAGAAACAGCCTAGCTACAAGCAGAGCAGCACATAACAGACCCATTTTATATTTCAGGAAACTGAGGCATGAACAAGTGAAGTAATTTACCCAATATTACCCAGCAAGTAAATGGCAATGCTACTTTCTCATTCAACTCATCTTATTCTAGAGCCTGCACTTCTAACTCTTAATTGTATCCCAGACACCCTTCTTGCATTTGGGGGTGTACAAAACATGGCAAAACATTTATAAGTCCCTGTTCTCATGAAATTTACAAATCTTATATTTGGATGTGATTTTCTTTCTGCTAAGACCTGGACAGAATTAAATTAAATATATGAAAGAAAGCTGCTAGAAGTGTAAAGCTGGGCACGTTTTAGTGACATCTCCTTGTCCCAAATTAAGATGCACACTGAAAGAATTAGAGTCAACCAGAATCCCTGGATTACAGTTTAAGTGTCCTGTACACACACACACACACACACACACACACACGCACATATAAATACCCATTTGTACAAATGTACAAGGGACACACATACTTAATAACTAAAGTGTCTTTCCTAAAATCATAAATATTAAAAAAAGGTAAGTTTAAGGTTTATATTTAAAATGGCTACTCTGAACCATTAGTTGTGAGAATGACATTTACAAGACATTACTCTGAGCACTTCATTACTTTGGCCACATCCCGAAGCAATCCTTAATAATTTCTTTAATGGAATGAGCAGATCAGAACTGTAATGAACCTCTTCAACTTTCTTTAATGGACATTTTATTAAAAATAGATATCTGCTTCTCTGTGTTTAAACCTCTTATAAAAATCCTACATCAGTCATATTGGATATTAAAAAATAAAAACAAAAAATAGCTCTCTTCATTTTGATCAACCAGATCTAAATGTATTTTTAAGCTAATCAATTCTAAGTATATTTTTGAGGACCCAACAGTCATAGAATAGAGTTAAAATAATTTAAAAATCCCAATACTTTTTCTTTCTTCCACCATAGTGCTTGTGCACTTGTAATGCTCATAAATGTTATATCAGTCTCCTTTGGTGCTACTGGGTACCAAATGGCATGATGACATTAGCCCTGGTGGATCCCAGTTCAAAGCATACGTAACGGTATCACTGTGCCCTCCTCCAAGAATAGGATCCTGAGCTGATCCTTTTGTCTAAAATGTCTGCTAGAAATTAGTAAGTTGACTGTTGTCAATCAAGTGATGGGGTAGATTTATAGAGTCAGTAAATTAGACCCATAAGCAATGTGATAGAATTTTTATAGCCTGGAAACTATTGCAGAAAATGGAACAAAAAGATTTATGGCTATTAGACTGACACCGGCTTTGGTGTAGGGCGGCAAAAAAATACTGATGAAGTCTTCAGATTGTAAGTATAAAATCTGTACGCAGGCAAGTCCCGGATTTGATTTTCATAGATCTTCTAGCCACACATAAAAAACAAAATCTCTATTACGCAGTCATCGTCAAAAATGGACCTTCCTAACCACATATATATGTAGACGATATGCATACATTCCAACAAAATGAAATCATACTGTGTGTTAAAAAATTATTATAGACATGTTCTTCTTTATATGCTTTTATGTAAGTTTGCAAAATGTATCCCATAAAGCTTCTTTTCTTTTAGATTACTAAAATGTGAGGAGTATAGGCAGAGAGGAAAGGACGGGAAACACATATTAGGTTAGATTACTAAAATGTGAGAGTGTAAGCAGAGAAGAAAGAACGGAAAACACATACACAGCTTTGTAGAGCTGACTTTTTTTTCAAACTGTTTACAAGCTCTACTTTTAAAATGCAAGGACATTTTCAAATATAACATAGAATTGTAGTGCAATAAAATGCTCGATAAGAACAATTCTGAGTTAATAGTTCAGTCTTAGAGAATTGCGTTTTACTATAAGCCACTTCAAATCCTTTTAGAAAAAGGTGAAATACAAATGTAGAAGTAAATAAAATAAACAGAAGCACCGTAATACTGGTTTATATTCCTTATTTAAAGTAATAGCAAATTCACTCCTTGCAAGAAAACAAGGAAATCTTACCTACCTAACTTTAATATAATACTGAGTTCCAGCTGCTTCTACCTCTGAACCCTCCTTCTAATATAATGTTTTCTCTTTCCCCTTGGCTTCCGTAACTATGCAAAATGCCAAATAGCCAATAAGAAGTTGTATAATAAAGGATGGGGTGAATCTAATAACAAACACTATTTCAACTTTAAGTAATAGGAGGAGAGTCAAAGGCACATATCGCATGGTGCACTGAGTGTTATACGCAACTAATGAATCATCACACTTTACATCAAAAACCAGGGATGTACTGTATGGTGACTAACGTAATATAATAAAAATTTTTTTTTAAAAAAGTGCTATTACCCAATGCAAGAGGGCTTGAAATTGGTAGATTAAAATCCACTTTAAATTGAAGACCCCCTTCCAAAAAAAAGACACATTCCTAACTTAAATATTTATCATAACTTAAATATGAAAGCGCGTATTTTTTTGCTAAACTTTTGATACAGGGCCAAAAGTTTTTTTGAGTGTAGATTTAATTGGAGCTTAGAATCATCTATTGTAAGTAAACCACACCCAAAATTTAACATCAGTTTACCATTTCTCAAATTGTATCAAGAGCACAGATGTATCAAAGCATGAGTTAAATGCTTTTTTAGAGTAATATTTGTACCCCAACCTTTCAGAGTTGACTTACCTACATCTAATTCTACAGCACTTTTAAAAAAATATTTTTTCTTTCTTTCTTGAGTCTTTCCAAAGTATTCAATTTAGTTTTCATGGCAACATAAATTGTTTTTATTTTTGCACTCAGAGTCCATTGATTTATGTAATAGGTAATTGAATTTAGTAATTCAAATTAGTATCAATGAACTTGCATAGTGCAGGAACAGACAAAGTTGACTGGTTAAGCCTTGAACTCAAAGGGCAGAATCAGGAGGGGGTAGAATACTAGGTAAGAACCTACTAGTCACGCACACTCACTCAACCATGACTGCAATGAGAGGTTAGGATGCTTTCAGAAGGAACTGTTGGTTAATCTGGTGAAACAGTGGGGTGGCTGGGTGGCTCAGCTGGTTAAGCGTCTGCCTTCAGCGGGGGTCATGATCTCAGGGTCCTTGGATGAGTTCCACATAGGGCTCCCTGCCCAGTGGGAAGCCTGCTTCTCACTCTCATGCTCCCCCTGCTTGTGCTCTCTCTCTCTCCCTCTCTGTCAAATATATAAATAAAATCTTTAAAACAAAACAAAACAAAACAAAACTCTGGTGAATCAGTAAACTGCAGATGGCTTAAGAGGACTTCCAATATATTTATGATTAAAATACAGTGGTGTCTTATTAAAAATAGGTTCGGGGTCAGCTGGGACTCAGGTAGAGGCCAGAACCACTCACTGCAAGAGCCAAAAGAGGAAACCTAGAAAGTTTCTGGTGGGGGAAGAATGGCATGGCCACAGATAGGTCCTGTTAATGTAGTATTACATGTAACCAAGCACAAATGAAATTTCTGGACCTTATATTTCACATAAGAGAGAATGACTGCTGCCAGCAATTTATGGGGTAAATCTCTTTTATTTTTATTCTGGAAAATTAATTCTAAGACTTAAATATTTCGGTTCCACTTTCAAAGTTCCAGGGAAGGACTTTTATTTATTAAGTGCCCATCTTGGCCCCAAACTATATGGCAGGCGGCTCTTTGAAAGTATGTACAAGTGGGGAAGATATGTTTAACATGGGACAAAATACTGAGTGTCTCCTTCAGATAAATTTTCTCCAGCCCTGGAAAAAGGGGAAATCACAAGGAAGACTGAATTTAAATAAAAAGAAATCAAACTAGTGTTCTAGGCGGCAGGAAAGCCATGACCCACAGGCTTAAATAAAAACAAGTAAACAGAAAGGAAAGTCAGGCAAGATCATGTTGCAGTCTTTAGGCCATGTTAGGAATTTTGCCAGGTTACTTTGAATAAAATGAATAGCCACTGAAGAGTTTAAAGCAGAGGTATGACTTTATTTCAGTTCATGTTTTTAAAAAGATCATCCAGGTTGCAGGTTCCAAACAGTTTCAGTGAAGACTCTCATGACAAAAAGAGATGAGTAAGGATGAGAGACAGAAATCTTGTAATGATATTTAAAGCAAAAAGGTAAAAAGAGCAAACATTATGGCAGAACGTAATATATTTGCAAAAATATCTTGTCTTTGTAGAATTGTAATCAAATAGTGGGAAAGAAAGCAACCAAAATCAGAATTTGTTATATTCATTGGATAACCCTGAAGAGAGAGGGCTTTTCCTAGAGGCAAATCAAGCACTTGTCTGTCAGCAAGAATGCAAAACCCATTCAGAGGATCTCATCTTTGACCCTTGGTTCTACTTTTAAATTTACCCAAGCAGTTTCCACTGCAGTCAGTCTTTAGCAGGTCTACATGGTAGGCATGCTTGAGGACTGAAGATAGAACTTTCCTTTGACAAATTTAGGCTTTTTGACACAGAAGCTGGTATCCTCTCTTTCAAGCATTTGTTTCTGGAGTTTTGCTTACCTGAATGTGACCTCTGAGACAATCCTGAAATGTTCTGGCCTTGAATTTCTTCATATATAAAGTAGGGCTATTATTATCTATTTCACGGAGTTATTTTGCAGTCTAAATCTTTAAGTGCTTAGCTTACCTACTGAATAAAAAGCAGCCGATAAATGGCAGTTGTACTTAACTCTGGGATTAAGCTTCTATAGCAAAGTAGTGACTTACGATATAAATTAGTAAATAATAACATGATGAGTGGAACTTTTCTGCCTGACTTTCTACTGTTTTTAACCAATTTACAAACTAAAGTTTAACAGAGAACAAAACCATTAGCAGCATACAAAAGCAGGATTGGGAGCAGGTTTAACTAAATGACATAATTCTCTTCTTGGACTGATTTCAAAGGATGGAATAGAGATTCAAGTTATCTCAAAAAGAGTGGGATGATTTTAGTAATGCTTATAGACTGGACTGGAATAGAAAACCTACTACAAAGTGAGGCAACTGTAGACTCTCTCTCTTGCTCTCTCTGAAACCATATTTGCAAAGCTCATGTAAATGTACACAAACTACTGAACTAAAAATGGTTAAGATGATTAATTTTATGTTATGTATTATTTTACCACAATTAAATTTAAAAAAAAAAAGTCCCTGCTATGTTTCTGGACCCTTATAGAATCCCTTACTGTGATGAGAACAATGTTATCAACCACGACTGTAGTTTACACATTACCATCTGCCACACATGTCCCAGATTCTCAAAGACCGTCTTCAAAACAGCTTTTATGTGAAATCCTTTTAAATAACTTAGACCTAATCCCTAAAGCTGATAGAAAAACAGATACCATATCAATAACACCATAAATAACCTCTTTTTCTTTTTGCCTTGGGTACCACAGGAACCTCCTTATTTCAACTTCTTATACCAAATTTCTGCGACAGGACCAATCTTGGAAATGGATGCCAGATAAGTCTGAAAGGAGGATGAGTGCTGATAGCCTCTCATGCCCGGCTGTCTTCATCTGAATTAAGCCAAATGTTATACCATAAGTGGCCAGTTCTCTTCCTTTCCCTTTGGCAAAGCATTCATCAATATAACATTTCACGTAAACAACTGGGATGAGTCTAAGAAACCACTTCTCATTTTATATTCAGATTTTAAATAAATACAATACGTCAATCAAAATGAAATTTTAAAATTCAACTAATTCATGACAGCAACATAGCATGTTAAAGCCAACAATTTATTAGGAATTTACAGTAAGAGATACTGAACTCTAGGAAACAAACAGGGTTGCTGGAAGGGGAGATGGGTGGGGGAAGGGATAATTGGTGATGCGAATTAAGGAGGGCACTTGATGTAATGAGCACTGGGTGTTATGTGCAAATGATGAACCACTGAATTCTACCTTTGAAACTAATAATATAGTATATGTTAACTAAATTGAATTTAAATAAAGAATAAAAAATTACAATGGACTAGACATTATTCTAAACATTATAAGTTTATCTTCACTCACTCAATCTTCACAACAAAGCAATGAGCTAGTACTATAATCTGCACTGTGAAAGTGAGGGAAAAGTTCCAGAGACATTAGGAAACTTGCCTAATATGACACATACATGGTGGACTGCAATTTTTACTTCAGCAAATCAGTTCCAGAACAAGTAATCTTAATCAGTACTTGATACTGCTGGATGAGGAAAGGAAGATCCATAGAGGTGAAATGATTTCTCAAGACTATACAACCATGTAATAGAAGAGACAGACCTCTTATTCCCAGTCCAGTGACTTTCTTTCCTTTTTCATATCAAAGCAATCAAAGTAACCATTTTGCAATCTCTCAATAAGACAAAGTAGTCCTATTGACTATGATATGACAGTCTTCCCCCCCCCCCCCACCCCGTCATAGTATAGGAAGTGAGAATTTAAAGAAGGGACTTTAGCCATCAGATATCCGACCCCTCTGTCATACTATTCTTCTCCTCATTATGTTGGTTTAACTATGTTAAATTACAGCACTTACTTATTAACTTTACTCTGGTTAATTCAAGAGTTTTTAATTTGAAGCAAACATCATGTTTCTTTTTTCCTTAAATATCACCATTTATTTATTTAAGATTTTATTTATTTATTTGATGGGGGGGGGAGCAAGCAGGCAGAGCCCAGAGGGAGAGGGAAAAGCAGGCTCCCTGCTGAGCAGGAAGCCCAACGTGGGGCTTGATCCCAGGATCCTAGGATCATGACCTGAGCCAAAGGCAGATACTTAACCTACTGAGCCACACAGGTGCCCCTAAATATCACCATTCAGACAAAGACTTTAAGTGGTAGAGTTAAAGCACAGCTAATGTATAATTACAAGTTTAGGGGCCCCTGGGTGACACAGTCCATTAAGCATCTGACTCTTGGTTTTGGCTCAGGTCGTGATCTCTGGGTCATGAGATCGAGCCCCACATCAGAGCACTGTGCTTGGCATGGAGTCTGCTTGAGATTCTCTCTCCTTCTCCCTCTGCCCCTCTTGCTCAAGCTCTCTCTCTCTCTCTCTCTCAAATAAATAAGTAAATCTTTAAAAAAATAATGACAATTTTAATAACATTTTAAATTAAAATACATTTCTTTTAATATTATACATTAATTCTTTTCCTGCATGTTGAATGGAAAATGCCATAATATATTAGTTAGGTGGTCCTGAGATTTGATTAGGTGTGATATTACTGAATTTTTAAACTTTTTCCTCTTCTTTTTGTATGAGATGACATTTTTTGGCTGTTCTATGACATAGTAGCTAATACATTAAGTTTTTGAAAAGAGTATTACACAGACATGTATTTAGAATACAATTAGGAAAAAAAGAAAAGACACAATATAAATATAAGTTACTCATTCATCACTGTCATTTAGTTGGCACAATCACATTGATAGTTTGGCCCCTTTCCTTCTCCTAGACATTAAGAAATGATTTGATCTTATTGAACGCCCAAGTGTCACTAAATGAATATAAGTCATACTGGTCTAAGCAGGTACTATCACTTTGATAATGTATAGAAAACTATTTTGTTTTACTTATATGTAAACATGCCCCTAAAAAATACCTTGGCAAACACTTGGCGTTTATTTTCAAGTAAATGACTGCTTTAAGTCACCTGTAGTCTACCGAAACAAAACCAGAACTCTGTTATTTGAAATCGGATCACAACTGTGTTCACGTATCACATTACGATTTAATCAACAGCCAAACAACTATTCTGAAATGACTGCAACCATTAGAGTTGTCTAAGCAATTCTTACTTTCTCTCAAATCAATCCATTTATTAATAGAGAAAAAGAAGAGAAAAAATAAAAGGAGACTACTTCAAGCTTTTTTCTCCCATTATTATTCTCAAAGGGGAATAGTACAAAGGTGAGGCAATGTAAGCTGGTCATAAAATGTTCGAATGAGAAAAAGAAATCATGGCATGAAGAAGATCACTTTTGTTGAGGCTAAAGTGAATAATATAAAATTGTGTTCTCTCAAGGCTGGGGCCAAGGCCCCAATTCTATCACTATTGGAAAAAATGATGCAAGTTCAAGAGTCAAACTAGTTTCTACTATAAAAGCAGTAGACTATTCTGTGATTAGTGCTTGAAACTGCTAAGCTTTACCTCCGCTTCTAATGAGCAGTATTCTCAAATAACCTGGTTTCTGGTAACTCTCCCTATCTACCAGGATATGTGAAGTTCTCTAATGTTCTACATAAATGGACACATTTGAGGAAGATAAATATTAATCAACTTGAGGTAACAAACTGATTCCATTTTGAGGTAACATCTGAAATGCCATTTCCTACTAATTTGTTGTTAAGTTCAGAAGTGATACAATTAAACCCAATAAGCAGAAGATATGCATTTTGGGTTTCTCTCTATAATGGTGATGGGCTAATGTCCTTCTAACTCACCCTCATACTCCTCTTTGAGTATAAGACCAGATTCAGCAGCATCTGGGTGGCTCAGTCGGTTAAGCGTCTGACTCTCGATTTCACTTCAGGTCATGATCTCAGGGTCATGACATCAAGCCCCATGTCAGGCTTCATGCTCAGTTCAGAGTCCACTTGTCCCTCTTCCTTCCCCTTTGCCCTTCCCCTCACACTCCCTCTCACTAAAAATGAATAAATAAAATCTTAACAACAACAACAACAACAACAAAGACCAGATCCACAGGTGCACGGTTCTTGGCACTCCTTGGAAATTTCATCATGGCCATTGAACAAGTTAATGGTAGGTAGTGGACACAAGAAAAAAATCCCATGATTGTGGCCCAAATAGATGGATGTTCCAATTAATTAATCTAGCCATATTCAGTTCCTGGATCATGAGGGTAATCTACAACACTGATACTAGAGTTCAAAAGAAGAGGGTAGCATTCAGGCCAGAATATTCAATTTAGCTACAGTAATATGCCAGAATTATCTAAACAGAAATAATATTGAGAGAATACAGAAATACTAAAGTGGGAATACTGCTGACACTGGTCAGAGCATATTCAAAACAGCTTCATGTGGTAGGAAAATGTATCTTATGGGTTACAACATGTGAACTATTTTATTATGCACACACACTTAGGCTTCAATCAATATTGCTCGAACATGATGATGATTATGGCTATATTTATAATTGATCAATGTTTCAGTGTTCAAGAAGAATTCTAACAAATCTTCTAGCAAAGAAATAATCTGTATCTGCTATCCTGTTTTGTTTCAAAAAAAAAGAATTTTAAGAAACTACGTATAGTAAATTAAAAAAAAAACAAACAAACACCTCAGGCCTATTTTAATGCATTACACTATTGAAATTTGGACAGTTGCAATATACTTTTCTTTTTTTTAATGTAGAAGACAGGATTCTCAATTGTAGCCCATTGTGGGATTTTGTTCTGTTTTGTTTATCCCTTAGATCACCCTTTAGTTGTTAGATCCATCTGGACCTTGTTCTGATATTTAGTAAGTCAAAGGTAGACAGCAGGGAGGGATTTGAGGAAAGATTCAGGAAATGTTTGGGGATTATAAGCGAGCATGCTTAATGCAGTGAGTGGTTATAAAAAAGTGAGAAGCTCAATATTCTACATTAGGCCATAAAACTTTTTAAATTGTATCTATCAAGGCACCAAAGAAATAGTTGGAATATACAAATCATGATAATTCAAGGAGGATTTTGTAAACGGATAACACAAAATTGTGGGCAGAGTACAGGAAGACTGTGAGGGATAGCCGTTCCCCACTGCTAGTGAGAGTAGTACACCATTCTACACAACGGGCTGAGGAAGGAAATGGTTACCACTATTCCGAGGCTGAGAAGTCTTTGTGCAACGATTGTCTCAAGGAGTTGAAATCTTTAGTCAGGGAGCTCAGCTGGATCCTGGCTGCACCACTGGGAGGAAGCAAAAGTAATGATGATTCCCACCTCCTTCTCCTCTTCTAACCTATCGCTGAGCTTCCCAATGGCTAAGCTCACTGGAAGCTTGAGGAAGAGAACCCATTAATGTAATCCATATAGATCAATTCCTGAGGCTTTGGTGCAGATGGAGAAGGCGGGTGCATCCAGGATGTATATAGGAAAAGCAAGTCATCCTTTCAAACCTCACTGACATGTAACTCTTTCTTTAGAACCATACTGGGAGATGTGTTAGTTTTGCCTTTCATTTCTAAAGAAGAAGACAGAGATACTTAAATGTACCAAACATCCATTCCATATAAGCTGTTTAAGTAGGGGCTAAGCAAATAAGCTTTGGAGTCAAGCTGTCTCAGTCTGAATTCCCCATCAACTCTTTAGCTGTTTGACATTGGACAAATTACTTAGCTTCTCTGTATACAAATCTCTTCAGCTCTATAGTAAGAGTGTTATAAATGCTAACTCAGAGAAGTATTTGGAGCATTCAACAAGATAATAAATGTAAATTAATAAGCAGAATTAAAAGCAAACTTCAACAGATGATTATCATAATTTTTATTATATTAGTAATAAAAATAATGGGTACCAAGGATGAGAGCTCTACCAATTCAGACTCTCAAAGCTTTCTCCTGCTGATTTTGTTCTAAGTTATTTCAGACTGAAGAGCCATTGCAGGTGAAGAGGCAATGCTGAACTCAGCTAGGTTCATCTCTAGCTTCTTGAAGCCTTGGTACAAATTGGAATTAATGTGAGATTTTTTTAGACGTTTTCTTTCTACAGAACATGATAATGACAAGAATAAATGAAATCATGAATAAGTCTCTATCTGCTCGATAGAAGCCTCCTGAAAGAGAGTGGCAGAATCTGCAAATGCACCCCTACAATAGTTTTTATTGGAACCCTATACTGTCACCCCCTTCTGGAATCAAATGATGCCATTTTTCATATTCTGAAAGGAGCACCACAAGAGGTCAATGCAGAAACAACTTCCCCTCATAAATCTTTGCTCTCTTATGAAGTTAATCAAAAGAAGCCTGGAGAACAGGCAGATTATCTGTGCATGGTTTATTCCATGGGTTATGAGGTTTGTGGAAAAAAAAAAAAATTACCTGCTCACAAACTGCAGGCTATCTAACACCCCTGCTGGCTGTCATGTCCTCCTGAAGATGTAAGCATATTCGCCATTGCATAGGATGCCTGCCAAGTGTGCCTTTATAAGCAAGGATTTTAAACTATTGAGATTATCTTACAAGATTTGACTAAAGTGTGTTTCTAATACCTTGATTTTCTGACTAGCTTGATTTTGCAATACAATCTAATACTGTAGGATAATTAATATTTCCACAGCTCTGCTTTGTCTAATGGGGAGGTCTGCTTTGATAAGATTTCAAAATAACTCTTATTCTTATTAACCTAAACTAACATGTTCAGGACAAAATACAATACAAGATAACTGCAATGATTTGTCCTTCTTGTGGCATTTGGATGCCCCATATCTACACGATAGCACCAACAGATTTTCAGGAAAGCATAACATCTTACTTGGTGCCCTACAACAGCATCCTGTAAACAGGCGCCTTTGGCTTTCAAAATTGTTTATTTTATATCTTACACTAGTTAAAAGATTAATGTATCAGCTTTTTAGGTTGCCATAAGCTGGGTGCTTAAACAACAGAAGCTTAAATCACTTCTGGAGACTAGGAATCCGAGATCAAAGTGTCTGCAAGCTTCGAAGACCTCTCTCTTTGGCTTGTAAGTGGTCATCTTCTTCATCTTCACATGGTCTTCCCTCGGAGTGTGTCTGTGTCCTACTCTCCTCTTATAAGGACCACAGTTCATATTGGAGTACAGCCCACCCTCATGACCTCTTTTAACCTTAATTACCTCCTTAAAGACCCTATCTCCAAATAGGCACATTCTGAGGTACTAGGAGTTAGGACTTCAACATATGAATTTTGCAAGAACAAAATTCATCCCATAATAGTTAATTACCATGTAAAATGTTTAAAACATACTTCTGAGACAAGAATTATAAACTTCGTGCAGGATGTTAGGCAGAGTCAAATTCATGACTGATGAACTATAACATGCCCAATACTATTTCATTCTTTGCATTGGTTCTTCCCTCTGCTTTCCCAAGGATAGATCCATGGTTCACTCACTTTCCTCCCTAAGCCTTTACTTACAGTCTCTTTCTCAGTGAGACATCCTGATTTATACTTGGATACTGTCCCCAAAACTCTCCATCACATTTTCCTTCTCTGATGTTTCCCAAAACACGTATTGCCTACTAAAGATCTTACATTTTACTTGGAGTACCTTGGAGTGTAGAAGAATGTGACAATGAGTGTAATTTTTGTGAAAAGCGATATTGAGGTACACTGGGGTCAATGAGAGGATGGATGAAATGAGTTTGGTTGAGATAAGAAATTAATTCCAGATTAACAATTCAGGGATGTTTGATGTACAATGGTGCCATTCTAAGTTAATAAACAGAGTAATGGCTTGAGAAATGAAAAGAATGAATATAATGTAAACCAAAGAAAGTAAAGATTGAGAAATAAAAACTTTGAAGCTGTGGATATTTATATTAGCTCTCCTGTTTAGGTGGCTTAGGAGATCTGTTGATTTACATGGAAAGTATTTGAAAAATGAGAAGTTAAACTCAGCCCATGTATCTTTTTCTAGAGTAGCTAATACAACATACTAGTACCCATAGTATGTACTTCATTAAAATTCAATAAAATAAAGGTAAATAATTTTCTTTCATGGAAGTATATATTTAAATGATGTGATTGGATAGTTGTTGATATATAATGTAAGTTCAAATTATAATTGAAGTACTTTGGTTTCACAGAAAGATGAAAGATAAGAGCCCTGAATTCCTGACCCAGCCCTAACCCATTCTAATTATACAATTAAATTTAAATTTAAAATAATCACACAGACTACTGTATGGAGAATAGACTTATAGACATTTGGGGATGTGTGTGAGTGGAATCAGGATAACAGTTAAAAGGCCACTAAGATAGTTTTGTTAAAAATGACAATACCTTGGAGTAAGGTGTTAGCAGGAACAGTTGGAGGTGGAACTTACGTGATAGATGTGCTGATGAGTTGGAGGTGGGTTATGAAAGAATGAGAGAAGTGAAGGATAAATGCCTTGCATTTATTCTTTGATCCCAAAGATTGTTATATTGTTCCTCATTAAAATGTACATTAATAGCTGGCTATTATTCAATATTCATTTCTCAAATGTTTATTCAGTGGTTATGTAGACTGTTTCAAATACTGTGCTAGATGGTAGGGCCCAGTGATAAAAAATAGCAAAAATAACATGGCTCCTATTAGACTATAGTCTGCTGGAGGCTCTCACTAGAAGGTATACTAGCACATGGTACCATCCTTTGAATACAGAGAGTGCTCCATAAGTTTTAATGGAAGAGATGAACAAATGAGTCAGTCAAGGCTCTACATTGCTCGGTATCTAGACTTTCCACCATAATTATATTATTTCATTATGGCTAGCTTAAATGAAATTTCATCCTCTTCTTCAGAAAAGATTTTTCGAAATCATACATTATTCCTTTGTTCATATTATTATATGAATTAGTTAGAACTAAATAGAATTTGAGTTTATAGACACTATACATAAATATTCATCACTCTTCCTTAAATATTTCCAACGTTTCCTTTACTCATTTTCCTGTGACACTTGTAATTTCTTTTTCTATCGATAATATGCTAAACCAAAAACTATTAATGTGTATTTGATGTGTGTTTATTTTTGTCCAAATTTTCAATATATTTCTGATATTATGTTTATGGATCATAACTACAATGTCACCATCTTATGGTCTCAAAAGCACCTAAAAAATTTGACATTCTGTTGTAATCTATGTAGTTAATTTTATCTAGAGAGATGTTTTTCAAATTTATTCCCCATCTGACCAAAAGAAACAAACAAACAAAAATCAACTAACCAACCAAACACAAAAGAACCTCACATCAGCACACCATAACAAGGTAAACCATTTGTGGTCAGCTTTATGCCAAGGGAGATCCTAATTGTCCCTTTTCCCTCATCTCTTCCTCTCTCCCTCATAATGAACTACAGACTGCAATTCTGTGCACTGGCTTTACCATAACATCCCTGCCTTAGTCTTTTAAAAACTCCTTTGAAAACAGAAGGGTATTTATGAAGTCAGGCAACACAGGAAAATACACATAATGTTATCAAGGACCTCTTCAATTATAAAAATAACCAAACATATTAACTATGTTTCAAGAAATCATGGACATCCTGTAGCACACATTTTTACCACTTGTTTTCTAATTATCCACAAAAGGAGTAAAATTACATTTCCCAGTTACTAGAATAAAACTCTCAAAGAATCTATACATGTACATCTACATAAACTTGAATCTCAAATAGATAAGCACAACTAGGACAAAGGCTTACAATAATAACCTTAAAACAACATTCAAGAAGAAAGCTAAAGAACATTCCTACAACTTAATAATTAGAAATTGTACATGGCTTTTCCTAATTGTCACTACAGGACACTTTCTAGACTATGTTCTTATCTCTCTGACCTACCATATTTTACCTTAGTATTAATAAAACTTTTTGTTTTCCTAGTGGTAGTGGCAATAACTTCCTTTGACCATCCTTTCCTATTCAGTACTAAGATTAAATAAGAATAAATTCCTTTTCTGTATTCAAATACTACTTTTATATAGCTTAAGTAGTGTGCTATTATAAATATCTTTTTACAAGTCTTTCTATTCAACTAGTTTGTAAATATCTTAAAGGAGAAAACTGTTTTTATTCTTGTTCAGCCTTTTATTCTTTCATTCAACAAATATTCACTGACTGCCTCCCTCTGTATTTCATTAAAATTAGCATGTCATTGATGGTAAGGTACACTGTATTATTTTACCTACAAATATGAAAGAAAAATAATCTGTTCAATTGATCTGTGATCTGCCATCAATAGAACAATGCATCCTGTTTATAAAGACATTTTAAAAGTTTAAAAATGTGCATTTCAGAATAGATAAAATTTGGTGTGTATAAGAGATTGTTTTAGGTACCCAATATATATCAGTGGGGAAAAAAAAAAAAAAACAGATTAAGTTCCCTGTCCTCAGGTGATGATATCTGATCAACAACTAAAAGAAGTGAGTACCTTTTCTATGTGTATATTTTGTGACCGATCACTCCAGGCAAAAAGAAGAGCTAGTGCAAATACCCTGAGGCAGGAGTGCAACTGGCATGTTTGAGGAAAAGCAGGGAAGCCAATGTGACTGAAGTGTGAGCAGGAGAAAAACAAAGAATTGAGGTAGGAGATAAAGAAAAGTGGGAGTTGGATCGTGTGGAACCTTAAAGGGCCATCGGTATAACTAAGGCTTATGCACTGAGTAAAATGGAGATCTTGTGTAGTGTTTTGGGCTGAATAATATGATCTTAGTGATGTTCTAACAGAATAATTCTCGCCATAAATAAAAAAGAAGGTTGTTTTGGCTCAGATGTGAGTGGTGGTGAGAAGGAATCTGACTCTGGATATATTCTGAGAATAAGGCCAACAGAGTTTCCTAACAGATTGGATGCAGAATCATAAGAAAAAAGAAAAGCGAAGGGATGTTTCAAGCATTTTGGCTTGATAAATAAAAAGATGCAGCTGTCTTTAACTGAAACAAGAAGGGTGCACAGACAGATAAGAAAACCAAAGCCTGAGTACTTGGATACACCCACATTAACAGTTTAGAAGAGGAAAAATCAGCAAAGAAATCTACAAAAAGTAGATGAAAGGGAAAAGTAAAGTATAAGGGAAACCAAAAGTGCTGGTGTCCTGAAGACAGATTCAACCTCAGGCCACAGGAGGGTAAACAGTCCAGAGTAAGTTCTCAGTAACTGTTAAATGAGTAAATAGCTTTTTACCCACTGGCTATTTTATGGCTTGTGAACAGTCTACTTTCTCATCCAATTAGGGTCCAGAGTGATGATATGCATAGCTTCTACTACACATTCCTCCACCATTAAAACAGAGTACAGGTAGGAGATCCATAGCAAGCCCTTCACAGAGATCAACTAGGTATGAGAGGGGGCATTATACATAAATTCATAAAGGAGAGACAAGGGAAGAGATATGAAACCCATTCTGTCAAGTGGTGATACTTATGGTCAGCTCTGTTAAATTTTTCTGGGTGAGAAAGTTGACATTATTGCTCAAAATGATGTTTGGAGATTTATAAGTAGATTTAAATTCTTTTCTTATTCCCTTTCATATTTTTTTAATAATAAGAGTTGAAATGTACTCATTTAGGCAAAATACTAACCCTCATAATTGTAAGTTTTTTTTTTCCTTTTGGCCATATAAATTCTAGTTCTAGTTGTGCCCATGAAGAAGAATTCAAGCAGACTGGTTGAACACTTACCACCCTCATGACAAATGGTGTTTTAGGTACGGCATTTCAATTTTGGCTGTGGATAGAAATGTAATAAATCAAATATTTATACGCTGTTCACTTTTGACAAAGCCTGTTCAGGAGGGACATAGAAAAAAAAAACATATTTTATAAGGAAAAAAGCCCAGATAAAAATCCCAGTCATATAATTTACTGCAGTTTAGAGTTTACTACTGCTATTAATGGGCATCCTCTATTAGATGGTATATTGAGATAGTATTAGACAGATGACTAGAAGAGAAGGATTTATGAAATCAGCTAAGAAGAGATAAAACTGAGGTTACATGGAGACATATAAGTCATAGAAATTGAGGAGTAGATAGAAATAGCATTACAAACTATATCAAGGTCAAGCAACTCATATTGTGGAATTGAGTGAATCAATCCAGCTGATCTGTAACTGTCAGAATATTCCAGAAACTATTGCAGTGATAGGTTAGAACAAACCTTTCAAAATATATAATTGTATTTGTCTTATAAAAATAACAAATTATATATGTGTGAGTATGTTTATATTCATATATGATGTAATCTAGTTGAAATGATTTCAATTAAAAGGCTGGAAAATTCAGGGTAACTAAAAAATAGCAATAGTAAAAGGGTAGTTATTCAAATTAGGAAGAAATTTTAATATTCTTTTATATTATTAAGTAATTAGGGAGAGTTATTAGAGATTTGGGGTCAAATAATTCAAAGGTTTGTTTATAACAATCTTCTTAATGGTTGCCACATCTTCCATTTTCCTGCCCCTTCTATCTAGCTAATGAATTGATTCCATATAAAATATGGCTTTAATTATGTTATCTCTCTTTGCTATTACTGTTATTCAGAAGCACTTAATAACTCCACACAAGAAATAAATCATAAATACTTTGGTATGGCATTGGAAGCTGACACCACCTGTCCCCATTCTGCAGACGAATCACTTAGGGCTCCTCAGTAAGACTCCTTGGATCCAGTATAAATGTTGGAGCTGCTTTGCTCTTTACAGCCTCTTGTTTTTCTTATTCCTCAATCTTCTCTTCACCAGAGTTGGCCTCTGCTTCCCACACTCCACCACTGCTGCCTCATTTCTCCTCATTCCAACTCAACCCCCACCTCCTTTCAGTGACCTAGTTACTGCAACCCATAAGTAAAATCTTATCTCTTATAACTGTATACAAATATTTTATTAGGAATTAATGGTTCCTATGCTTATATGTAACAACCACAAAGGCCAAAATATTGTTAGAATGTGAAGAATGTGATGAATAATGATGAATTCATTTATATTTGATGCTAGGAAAACTGATTTAACTACAGTAAATATCTCATAGCCAAAAATATTAGTATAGATATTTAGTCAGTCATTTGAATAAAATGGGGGATTACAAAAAATGGGTGATTCTAAAAACATATAAATGCCTTAAACATTTTATTTGAATATAAAGTATTAAATGCACATCCATTCACCAATTATTTTTAATGTAGATCCCAAATCTTGTATTTAAATGTTTAAAGTTCTGCACTGTCTTCTTTGCATAAACTACCATCTAATGTGTGAATTTCAGCTTGAGTTTCTTCAAAGATAGCTGGAATTTCAGACAGTTGCTAAGCAATGTAATGTAGCAGGTTTCCAGATTTTTCTGATTTTCTCCTAAGTTTTTGCAGTTTTCTGCCTATACATCAATTCAGCAGATTTTATTTTTCTCTCATCTTCATCAAGTCTATCCTAAGCATTCAAGTTCATATTCACACAAGCATCAACACTTCATCTTTCACACTCATATTTCATCTGAACAGGCATACTTAAAATTTATAATTGCACTGACAATGTTAACTGGAATAAATAAGTTTAGGAATGAACACAAAGGACTTTTGGTAGATTAAACTCAAATGGTACAAATACACAGGCTTTTGATCCAAGACTTCAGCATGCAATGGGCAATCATCTGCACAATTTAGAGCTGATTAACGAAAGGTCAGTTAAGAATTGTTTATTATAAAAAAAATACACAACATATATGAATTGAGCAATTATTAGCTGAGTACTGTGACTACAGGTCTACAGTTGTCGGCATGAAAGGCATGGGAAAGGTGAGGACACAGGAATGAATGAACCTGAGCCCCTTTAATTTCAGACATTAAAATTTCTCCGAGATCCTAAAAAATAGCACCAAATAAATAGATAAATAAATAAATAGACAAATAACAGACAGTCCGTGGTCTTAAGGCATAAAAAACTGCAAACATAGTTAGAAGCTGAGGGAACTGTTCCAAGATTTCTTTCTTATCCTCTGCTTAGAACTTTCACTCTGGTTTCTTCCTTTTAACTTCTAACTGGGTCCTTCTTACCAGTCAGTGCTGACTCCCTCTTCCACGTCTGCTACCCACCCTACTGAGGCCCAGTGAAATTAAGGGCAGTGGGAGTAATCAAGATGCCAATTATTACGATGTCTCTAACCCTGAAACAAGTTACACAAACGTGAAGGCAATAAGGTTCAGTATTTTCCCTAAGTTTCCTCACAGGCTGACAAGTACAACAGGCAAGACAATACAGGCATGAAACTACATGATCTGCATGGATTTTGAACAAAGTTAGTAGGACAAAGTACAGTCCAATGGGATGTGAATACCCAGCCTTACATTAGTATTTTTATACATTTGTCAAATTATTTAATTCATGATAAACCCCTCCCAAACTTCTTGTAGAACCTCCTCCTTACAGCTAGAACATAAGTGATTCACCCTCACATTATACTTTTCTTCCTTTTTGTAAGTATGTGTTTCCTCTTTTTCTCATCGTAAGATCTTTGTCATGGAGAGGGAGCCTCGTGACTTCAACCAACTAGGATTTCCATTTACTCCATTCTGCAGCAGTTGACCCTCTACTCCCTTTGGTCCAGCCTAACTATGTCTTAAGCTCAGTAAACTTTTGTGGTCACTCTGTCTGGTTCCCACACGGTGTCCGCTATCTGTACTTTGTGAATTCACTGACCTCACATTTTCTGTTTCTACTAACGTGATGGATAATTTTATGGGTAAACTTAACTGGGCCACAGGGTGCTCAGAAATTTAGTCAAACATGGGGCGCCTGGGTGGCTCAGTCAGTTAAGCATCTCCCTTCAGCTCATGATGTCAGGGTCCTGGTATTGAGTCCCAAGTTAGGCTCCCAAGGGAGTCTCCTCCCTCATCCTCTGCCCCTCTGCTCATTTTCTCTCTTTCTTTCTGTCTCTGAAATAAGTAAATAAATGAAATCTTAAAAAAAAAAAGAAATTTAGTCAAACACTCTTCTGGATGTTTCTATGAAAGTGTTTTAGATGAGATTAACATCAGACTGAGTCAAAAACACTGCCCTCCTTAATGTTGATGGGCTTCATTCAATCAATGGAAGGATTTAATATAACAAAAATGACTGACCCTCCTCAAGGTAAGGAAGATTCCTTTTTGCCTGATGGTCTTTGAACTGAAGCACTGGCCTTTTTCTGCCTTAGGAATTGAAGTGAAATCAGCTTTTTGGAAGTCTAGAGTCCACCAGCATTTGCAGTAGAACTACACCATTGGGGGCGCCTGGGTAGCGCAGTCGTTAAAGCGTCTGCCTTCGGCTCAGGGCGTGATCCCGGCGTTCTGGGATCGAGTCCCACATCAGGCTCCTCCGCTATGAGCCTGCTTCTTCCTCTCCCACTCCCCCTGCTGTGTTCCCTCTCTCGCTGGCTGTCTCTCTGTCACATAAATAAATAAAATCTTTAAAAAAAAAAAAAAAAAAAGAACTACACCATTGATTCTTCTGGTTCTAAGGTCTTCAGACTCAGACTGGAACTATTACTATCTGCTCTCTTTGGTTTCCAGCTTGCCAACTCAACCTGGAAGATTTTAAGAGTTGCCAGCCTCCATAACTATGTGAGCTGATACCTTATAATCTCTCTCTTATATGTATATATGCTTCCTATTGGTTTCTCGAGAGAACCTTTGCAAATACAACAAAAAGCCTTTTTATAGTTCTGTTTTCAGAGGCAATATCTTCTCCCTCTTAATTCTTGCTCTGATTAATACTGCTGAGGCAATAAGTTGTCAACTCCTATTTATCTTAGTCTCTTCAGACAACCAATGTCTGAGTTGAAGTGACTGTTTCACTTTGGTTTTCTTTTACCCCAACAGTGACTCTCCAAATGCCTACCTCAATTTTATATACTGAAATTTATGAGAAGTTCTCATTCTGCCCTGGTGCTTAGTCTACGTTGCTGGATCAACACATCCTAGCTCTGATAAGCACCCAAATTCCTACATATTTTATTTTAAAAATATTACATATGGTGAATTAGAAAAAAATATATTATGAGGCATATCTACTCTTAAAACATTCTCTTATCCTACAGAAACACACACACACATATGCACACACACAAAACTTCATAATAAATCAACATCAAGTTAGCAAGGAATCTAAAATAGTATGCATATTATAATATGTAAAAGTTATGAGTGATTTTATAAAATAAGCCATTACTGGAATTATTTAGAACGTTTAGAATTTTTTTAAATGGAGCATTTTATGCCACAGATGATGTGAGAAGACATAGATATTTTTTATTATTTAAAAAAAATGACAATCTGTCTATAAAAAAATCTGAAATGGCCACTTAACCACTTTTATCTGGAATGTTAGGACACCTTACATTAGACGGAAGGCCCACTGACTGACTGATAGTCAAAGCAAATGAGAACCAAAACCTCAGTACCTCATTGAAGGGCTGATACGTGTGGCAGCTAAATAGGATTATAGAAGTTCTGATGAACTAGACAATAATGAGTAACAGTAATTTGCACAAGAGTGCAAATCTCTGGGAAATGCTGAGGTTTTCTGCACAGAGAGTTGCCTTCCCCAGCCACAATAGATCTTAGGTTGGTACACCATATATACCAATCTATCCTAAAATCCCAACTATGAGTAAGAGAAAAACAAGGTTTAAAGATTCCATGTCCTTGAATACACTTCAGTTCAGTATCTAACACCTGCTTTTATATAGGCCCTGAATATTTTTTTGGTCTCCTGTGTATGTTTGGATCAGCAAGAAGATTCACAAGTCACAACTCAATATTCCTGGCACCTCTAACTTTGTCTTAGAGAAGGAAGTGAAACATCAAAACGCTCAGCTCATGATTAGCACTGAATGAATTTGCCATACCTTATGTTCTCTTTGTGAAGTGAGAAAGTTTACCAGAGTCGATGAGATGTGGAGAACACTGCAGGAAAAAACAAAGATTATATTATGAAAAAATAAAGCAATATTTCCAGTATTTGTAATTAAAAACAGATGAACTTAACATTTCATGGAATTAAACATGAAAATACAGCTGCTGAGAAGCACAAACAATATCTCCTAAATCCAGGATTTATTTGAATACCCAAGAGCCATTTAAATATTATGCCTTTTTTCTCTTATTGGAAGAACCTCTTATGAGCACACTTCCTACATCATCTTCAGCATGGGATCCAAGAAATAGTCACTGAAAGTCTATTATATGTTAGGTGCTGTATTAAGCACTTCGTGTTAAAAGATATATTGAATAGGGTACTAATCTGCATGATGCTAAGAGTCCACAGGATAGAGAGAGAGGCAAACAAACAGATATTATATACTCTAATAGACTCAAATACAATTTTCAAGGGGTTATGGGAATAAGGAGATTGAAATATTCACTTAGACTGAAACATTCACTTAGGCGTATCAATGATCACATCCCAAAATTGAGAAGGATCAGTAGGAATTTTCCAGGAAAATAAAGTTAAAGAAAACATTTCAAGCAGAAAGAATATTATTTAAATAGGTATGGAGGCATTCAACATCATGACATATTCAGAAGAATACAAATAGTGTAGTGTGGATAGACTGGTTGATATGATTTACAAAGACTGACAGATGACCTAAGAAAACTAGAGAGGCCAAAATGTGAAGGGCCTCAGATTCCATGGTAAATATTCTGGCTTTCACCTCAGAAGTACCCACTGAGGATTAAGTAAAGGAGTCATAACATAAACCAGGTTAATGTTTCACACTGACTGTAACACTGTAACGTGGAGAATGGACAGGAGATTTAGGAGACACCTGTGTTTGATCAGGTGACATTATCCATTTAACCATACTTCTTTACCAACACTTCTTTAATAAGGATTACTACCTTTTGCCAGGCATTTTGCATATATTCACTCATTAAATTCCCTTAAGAGTTGTGTGAGTTGATTACCATTATCCTACTCCTACATAAGGAAAGTGAGGTATAGAAAGTAAAATGAGATGTTAAGGAAAATATACATAGGAGTGGGAATGATTTTAAGTTCTGTGGTGTTTTTTAGACTCTGACAAAAATCAAATAGAAAAGATTCATATTTATCAGTTTATATGTAAGCCATCTACAATTAATCTGTGTAAGACCACACTTACAAGGAAATCTTGATTTTACTCAGTTAGAGACAAAATGTTATCTCTTAGTGTATTTTATTTCTAATGTTGTCATTAAAATAATCTACTGTGGACATTCAAATATATACACACACATATTTAAGATACACATACATATAAACACACACAATTCACATACATACATATATGTATATATTTGTGAATATGACCACCCCATCATTACCTGTACCACCGCCAGTAACAATCAGATAGAACTTGCAGTGTTTTATATTACATAAGAATAGCAGGGGTGGGAAAGACTTCAAGAGGAAATTTCAGTACTTGCTATTTTACATATAAGCCCAATAATCCTTTCTGACCCTTTGGTAGAGTTGTTGGTCCTTTGAAACACTATTTTTCAAAACTTTGGGTTATTAGAAACAAATTTTTATTTAAACTTTATGAGTCACATTCTGCATTCCTACTTTATAAAACTGCTTCTGTCTTATTAAGATATCTAAATCAAAATATACTCCTTATTCTTATCATTTTCAAAAACTTAGGTGCAAAATGAAATTCTAATACTGCCTTAAAAACTGAGTTCCAAAAAAATTAACATGAAATTGCTAAGTAATGCGCAAATTAACACAAATCAGAGTTCATTACATGGCATTAGCAGCTAATTTATTGAAATCATTATGTCTGCTGTTAAAGAGAGCCATATGCCAACTCCAGAAATAACAAGCATTCAGAATCAGGGTCATTGCCTTCATATTTGCATATGTGATACATTAATTGATCTCATGTGCATATTAAAATTAAAACTGCATTTTTCTTGAATATTCCCTAAGAAGTTTGGATAGCATTATGTTATCAAGGCAAATGTTTATTTCTAGATAATTTCTTCTGCATATGTAAATTTACTCATACAAATCATTATTAGTTACATGTTTCCTTATTTTTCTTACATATCACATCATTTTTCCTTCTTTTTAGAAATGTGTTTTTTTATGCTTTTATACTTCTATCTTTATCCTATATGCAGTGACAAGTCTAATAATTTAACAGCCTATTCTGAGATACATATTTACCTTAAGGTAGAAGGAAATAAATTATTATTATGTATTAAAAAATCTTTCCTACTAAATTGTCCTAAAATAAACACATTAGAGAATATATTTTCTAGAGTTTCTCTGAAGCATTTTTTAAGTTTTTATTTAAATTCAGTTAGTTAACATACAGTGTGATATTAGTTTCATTTGTACAATACAGTGATTCAAAACTTCTGTATATTAGCTGTTGCTTATCACAACAAATGCACTCCTTAATCCCTACCACCTATTTATCTGATCCCCTCAACTACCTCCCCCCCAATAACCATCAGTTTGTTCTCTATAGTTAAGAGTCTGTTTCTTGGTTTACCACTCTCTTTTTTTCCCTCTTCGCTTTTTTGTTTGCTTCTTAAGTTCCACATATGAGTGAAATCATATGGTATTTATCTTCTTTTGGTTAATTTATTTCGCTTAACACAATACTCTAAATCCATCCACATCATTGCAAATGGCAAGATTTCATTCTTTTTTATGGCTAAGTAATACTCCTCTGTGTGTGTGTGTGTGTGTGTGTGTGTGTGTGTGTGTGAGTGTGTATCACCTCTTCTTTATCCATTCATCAGTTGATGGGTACTTGGACTATTGTAGATAATGCTGTTATAAACATCAGGGTGTCTGTATCTCTTTGAATTACTATTTTTGTATTTTTCTGGTAAATACCTATTAGTACAGTTGCTGGATTGTAGGGTAGTTCTATTTTTAACTTTTTGAGGAACCTCCATACTGTTTTCCACAGTGGCTGCACCAGTTTGCATTCCCACTAACAGTGCAAGAGGGTTCCCGTTTCTCCACATCCTCACCAACATGTGTTGTTTCTTGTGTTGTTGATATTGGCCATTCTGACAAATGTGAGGTGATACCTTATTGTAGTTTTGATTTGCATTTCCCCAGTAATCAGTGATGTTGAGCATCTTTTCATGTGTCTGCCGGCCACCTGTATGTCTTCTTTGGGAAAATGTCTGTTCATCTCTTCTGTCCATATTTTAATTGGATTATTTGTTTTTTGAGTGTTGAGTTTGATAAGTTCTTTATAGATTTTTGGATACTAACCCTTCATTGGATATGTCATTTGCAAATATCTTCTCCCATTCTGTAGGTTGCCTTTTGGTTTGGTTGATTGTTTCCTTTTCTGTGCTGAAACTTTTTATCTTGATGAAGTCCTAGTAGTTCATTTTTGTTTTTGTTTCCCTTGCCTCAGGAGACATATCTAGAAGAAAGTTGCTATGGTCCATGTCAAAAAGATTACTGCCTGTGTTCTCCTCTAGGATTTTTGTGGTTTCATGTCTCACATTTAGGTCTCTCATGCACTTTGAATTTATTTTTCTGCATGGTGTAAGAAGGTGGTCCCGTTTCATTCTGTTGTATGTTACTGTCCAGTTTTCCCAACAGCATTTATTGAAGAGACAGTCTTTTCTCCATTGGATATTCTTTCCCGCTTTGTTGAAGATTAATTGACCATATTGTTGTGGGTTCATTTCTGGGTTTTCTATTCTGTTCTATTGATCTATGTATGTATTTTTGTGCCAGTATCATGCTGTCTTAATTACTACAGCTTTGTAATATAACTTGAAATCCAGAACTGTGATGCCTTCAGCTTTGTTTTTCTTTTTCAAGGTTGCTTTGGCTATTTGGGATCTTTTGTGGTCCTATACACATTTCAACATTGTTTGTTCTAGCTCTGTGAAAAATGTTGTTGGTATTTTGATAGGTATTACATTAAGAGTGCTTTGGATAGTATTTGTTCTTCCAACCCATAAGCATGAAATGTCTTTCCATTTCTTTGTGTCATCTTCAATTTCTTTCATCAGTACTTTCTAGTTTTCAGAGTTCAGTTCTTTCATCTCTTTGGTTAGGTTTATTCCTAGGTATCTTATGGTTTTTGATGAAATTATAAGTGGGATTGATTCCTTAATTTCTCTTTCTGCTGCTTTGTCATTGATATATAGAAATGTAACCAATTTCTGTTCATTGATTTTGTATCCTGTGAATTTACTGAATTTATATATCAATTCTAGGAATCTTTTGGCATTCTTTAAGGTTTTCTATACATCAGATATGTCACTTACAAATATCTTATCCCATTCTGTAGTTCGCCTTTTAGTTTTATTGATTGTTTCCTTCACTGTCAGAAATTTTTTATCTTGATGATCATATTATCATATGATCTCTATCATATTATCTGCAAATAGTGGAAGTTTTACTTCTCTCTTGTCAATTTGAATGTCTTTTATTCCTTTTTGTTGCCTGATTCCTAGGACTTTCAGTAGTATGTTAAATAACAGTGGTAAGAATAATATCATTAGAGAGAAATTTAAAACTAGTGTAACATAAGTTATTCATTTATTGATTTCATTATAAATTTCACACAATTTTTTTCCTATAACATGTAGTGCACCCACAATAGATATCATATAAAATCTTAAAACCACAAATTACATATAGGACCAACTTTCATACTAAATTTGGGCAAAAAAACCTGAGGTAAACTGAGACATTATCTTGTGTTATACAGACTACAAGGGTCCGATATGTAATTCTTTCTCTCAAACACACACACAATTATTGTGAATATAAATGGTCAATATTTCATTATATGCTAGGTTTTACCATCTATATTCTGTTATGTTGAATTACATTGATGAGATATATAATTGTTAAAATGTGGGGTTTTTGAACTTATACATTTCAATGACAGGAAAGCAGCACTTGTACCACAATACGACATAGCTGTCTGAAACAAATTTCAGGGTAGCCTATAGAAAACCAATGCTTATTTCCCCATTTCTAAAATAAAACAAAAATTTCTAACTTGAAATATTACCCTAGTAAGACTGATGAAAAATGTGTGTAAGTGTGTATCATGTGTATCTATCTGTTTGGAGGCTGAAATACAAATTGCATGAGAAATTAGGGGAGAAAATTAAACAATTAAAAAGTAGAGATATCCACTAACATGAAAAAGTATTTCTCCTACACATAGCAGATAAAACTTTGAAAAAAAACAATACATTTTGGGGGGGAAGCTTCAGGAATTGAAGTTATTTTTAATAATAAACAGAAACGACTGGGTAGAATTTCATTGAGATTGAACCCAGAGATAGAAATTAATTATTGAATGGCATCTTATAAAAAATAAAATATCTTAAGATTACATAAATACACAGATGACACTAGACTGATTGATAAAGATATAGACAAGTAGGTAGTCTTTAATGAAGAAACAATCTTTTTTTTAAAGATTTTATTTATATATTTGAGAGAGAGAGAGCACACTAGTGGGGGGGAAGGGCAGAGGTAGAGGGAGAAGCAGATTCCCCACTGAGCAAGGGCCCCAGTGCAGGGCTTGATCACAGAACCCTGGGATCATAATGCCAGCCAAAGGCAGACTCCTGACCGACTGAGCCACCAGGCACTCCAAAAAGCAATCTTCTTAATTGTAGAAAGACAGGTAGATATATTGGAAAGCACACACAACACTGTGTTAGGAAGCTGGAATTCAAAGAGGAATTTATTTAATCAGAATATCAGTTTAGTATAAAATAATGCAGTTAGATGTACCAGTCTCTAAGTTCCTCCCCAGTTATTAAATTCTATGATAACTCCACTATATCTATAATGAGAAGTGAAAATTCATGACTGCAGCCTTCCGTGATCATATGAGATTCATAAACTTATGTCTGGATAAGTTACGTAGAAAATCAAAGGACTGCCCATCCCTTTCTTTCATCTACTTTCTTGCTTCCTCCAGCATGGTCATTTGTTAATCAACTAGGACAAAATCCTATTCACTGATTAGGCCACACTACTAATAAGGAATCATGCTCATAGATGTGGCCCCTTTCTTCTGCTTATTCTCATGGGTTAAGATAAGGAAACTGAGCCAGGGACCCTTGAAGCCTATTCAACTTTTTCTCTGTTCTTCTTATTAAAGACCACTCAAATGCTTGACAGATTTCACCATGTGAGATTTTGGTGAATATTTGAGAAAGAGATTAGAACTGCATGAAAATTCTGTTTTCAGTTGGTCTTTAGGTAATAAATGCCATGGTTCTTCAATCTATTTTTGACCAGTAAACCCTTGTGATAGCCAGCAATGATGCAGCCAAAGAGAAGTGTTATTTCATTTCCTGTGTACTACTCTTTCTGGTGGGCCAACATCCTTCAACTCCTCATAGCTGCAAGGGACTATCAAGAAAGGATTCAAAAACGTTCTGCTCCATAATTTTGCAACATCTTCCTTTTAACAAAACCTCTTAACTCACTACACAACTGTGTAGTTCTTGCTCATGTGGCCAGCAGACCAACCCAGTCACATCCTGTGACTTCAGAGATTAGTAGGGTAACCAGTCTGGTGCAATCACAGTGCACCTAGCCATATTCATTTGTTCATGGTAGGCATGTGAGTCAAGGTGGGTAGTCAATGTTCCCAACAAGCAAGAGGTCTCCTCTAGGGCCACTAAATAAGGTACATGTAACTCTACGAATTGACTGCCAAGTTCATTTTCTGCATCAGACGAGTCTCTATCCAAGGTGAGAGTTGAACATATGAGAGTCATTCACAGAGTAAATGCCTTGGAAGCACTGGGTCACTTAGAATGCCCAGAAGCATACTGGGGTCTGTACCTTTTCTTTTGATTAAGTAAAGTATATCAATATCACTTTAGTACATTTCTTTTTTTTATTTAAGTTAGTTCAAATTATGTTTTTATAACTTGTGTCCAAAAGAATCATATTACATCTTCTGAAAATTTAAATCAATATTTCCCCATAACTAAAAAGTTTTTGAAAAATATTTATCAGCCATTTCTTTTTTTAACTTACCCCTTCATATCCTATAGCCTTTTTTCCCCCTAGTTATAATGCTTAAGACTTCTCTCAATTTAATAAATTATAAAGTTTTGTAAGGGTGGTATACAAGTAATCAATTATTTTTCAGCTATATTTATTGAAATTATATTTTCTCAGCCTGTCAATTACTTTTTGTCTTTGAAAATATAATGTTAATTAAAGATTTTTGGTTTTCAGATCTACAAAAATGTTTTTTCCTTGAATTCTTCCTCACTCTTTTAGTTTATCTTGGTGATTTGTGTAAATACTGTAGAAAGGAGAACTTAACTCTTTATATATATATAAATATGAGAATATTTATTTGGTGTGGACTTTAAATAAGTGTATTGCTTTTCTTTATGAAATAACATTTAAAAATTCTTACAGCCTTCCAGTTCCAGTTATTAGAGTCAGAAATTCCATTGAATTCTTCTCTATCCCAAAAATCCATAGAGTGTTCAGTGAAGAAATATGAAAGTGAATAAATCCACAGAGCTTCAGAGAATGGCAGCAGAGGAACATCAGCAGTCAAAGATTAGAATGAATTTCTGGAAGACAGAAGACTGATGGGGGCACCTTGATGGATATATTAGAATAAAAGAAGTGATCACTCAGTATATTCAACAGAAAAAGCTGCAGTGGAACTAGCAGCAATTTTGCACAGTGCAGCTCCCTAGAGTTAGGAGCTAAGGAAGAGAGAGTGTGGGAGGATGGGCAGAAATCATGATGACTGATGGAGAATCAAACTGAAAGACATGTGCATGTTCAGGCCACCCCCATTCCTGAGCATTAGGAAGTGACACTTGCTTCAATGCCAATATAGATTGAGTGATATGTTGAGGGAGATCCATGGCTCCCAGACTGAGGGTTTGTTCACATTAGCCAGACTGGTCTTGCTTTGGTATTTGAATGTGTCCGAATTCTTACCTATGTGCCTGCTTCATACTTATGACCTTGAAATATCACAGTAAAATATCAATATATCACACACATACTGCATACATCTCTTTCATTCAAGAAAGAGGCCTATTACAGCAGAGGAAACCCCTACCAGCCACATAGGTAATCTACCAGATCCTTTATTTTGTGTTTATCAGTGAGCAGCTAAGAATCTGTTATCTTAGAAATTCAATAGTTCTAAAAAAAAAAAAAAAGAGTAGAGTTGAACAAATGAGACAACTAATCCTGAAGGAAAAGAATAAAATTCAGATTGGAGAATAGTGGAGAATAGAGTACAAACAATAAACTACTTCTAATTAATATGTCCAGTTCAGATAAGATATTGCTTCAGTGATATATGACCAGTCTGTTATAAATTGAGGTGATCGTTTTCTAAAATTTAAAATATGGTTACTGAGAATTGAATCCAATAAAGTATTTGAAATGGAAGGTTAGAAATCATTTGAGAACACAGAATTAAAATGCCAAATCGATAAAAATGGTATGGAAGATATTGGCAATCCATATTTACATATTCCTCCACTGAAAGAATCATGAAATATTTAAAAACCAGAAAGAATGAAAAATGGAGGAAAAGAAATTATCAAATAAATTTTAAAAAAGGAAATTTTTCAGAGGTAAAGAGAAAGACATAGGTCTTCGGATTGGACGTACTCACTTAGTATCAAGAAGATTGATTCTTTTACGCCCACACTTACTCGGAGATCTCACATAAAAATATATCTAAAAAAAAAATAAGGAAAATTCTCTAAAAATTTCCAGGGGAAAATAGCTAATCCTTTATAAGGAAATAAGAATCACAATAAACTTTAGATTTCTCACAGCCTCATTGGAAGCTAGATGACAATATATTCCATCTAAGGGAGAATGGGCAAAATAAGATGCAGAAAGTTTACTTCCCATGCATTCTTTCTGGAAAAAAAAATATATACTTCAAGAAAGAAAAGTCACCCAAGGAAGTGTCCGACATAGGCTTCGGAAATGAGTAGGTAAGACATTCCTATAGTAGCAACCATTCAGCATGCCTAAGGAGGAGTCACTATCAGAGCATTCAAGAAACCCTTAACAGGTTGACCTTACTGATTTGAAAAAGGCATATAGTTTCTGGGACCAAACAACAAAATGTAAGCAGAAAGTCCAAGAGAAAATATAGAGCTCTAAATAAGGAAGACAGTGCAAAGCAAACGAACATGGGAGTTGATTTTGAATGATGAATAAAGTATAAAAAAGATCATGCTCTGAACCCTTGGGGTTTTCCCCTTTTAGTTGCAAAAGTTTGGTGACCTATTGCCACAACTCCTCTGGGAATTTATCTGGTTCTGAAATAAATGATACTGACATAATTTTAATATGGCAAACACTGTATCTCAGCCTTAGTTTTCAAGGTCAACCTGTACTGAAGTCGTGGAAGTCTGTAACATTACAGACCTGTAATCATGGAAGTCTGTGTAATATTACAGAACGCAACATTTTTACAATGGAAATGAGTACTGATAGATATGCAAAGTAGAGAAGGAAAGGAGGGAGAATGGAAGGTAAGAGATTCTGAGGTTGATAGATCAAGAGATAGAGTTTAAGTATGTTATTTAAAATTATATAAATAATCAATAGAACCAAGATTTATTATAAAACATGGAAGAAAAGGGGAGGAGGAAGGAGTTTAATTGAAGTTAATCTTTAATAAAGGAAGCAGATAATGCTTACAGTTGAACAATCAGGAATATGTGGCATAGCCTACAATTAACATAATATAGATGATCAAAGAAATACTAAAATCAGAAACAGTTCAAAATTGGAAAACACTAGAAATGGAGATGGACATGTGTCTTGGAGACAGATATTCAACTGTACATCTTTCAGAAAGTGTTGGAAATGTATTTCCTTTGCATATCCCAATTTTACAATAATAAAAATAAAAATGAATAGTTTTAGAGAGTTTGTTTTCAAATATTTTTTTCTAAAAGATGAAATAATTTCTTCTTGCCATATTACTCTTTTCTCAACATACATAGGAAAAATTGTAATGGGGGCTAAATTTAAATTAATTGAAATATACCCTATTAGAAAATTCAATTACTAAAGTATTTTGACTTTTAACTTTTATCTTTTGTATTTATAAAAATAAAATTAAGAAATAAGCCATTAAAGGTAATGTTAAAAATTGCAATGATAAATTCAATTAAAACATTTAGCATGGGTCTTTGGGTTTTATCAACATGAATGTTAAGTGTGAATTTCAATTTGAAGTGATAGCCATGAAACATATAAAAGCTTTTCATCAAAAAAGAGAAGCATTTTAGATAGTTTGAAATGATTTTCAATAAGGATTTTAAAAATTTCTTAAACCACAATATTTTTTCCCTAATCATTCTATCCTATCAACTATTATTTATGTGTTTGTCCCTTAATCAGAAACTTGTTCTGATTAGGTCTATCAGCTTGAATATTTTACCAGGTGGCTTGACAATTACCAGAGTCTGTTGCCAGGGGGGAAAAAGAGAGAGAGAGGGAGAGAGAGAGAGAGAGAGAGAAGAAGAAGAAGAAGAAGAAGAAGAAGAAGAAGAAGAAGAAGAAGAAGAAGAAGAAGAAGAAGAAGGCGGCGGAGGAGGAGGAGAAGGAGAATTGGAAGAGGAAGTGCATTATTATCTGTTTCAGTAATTGAATTCCAGAAGAGCCTGAGCTCAGGAACCATGAGTAAAACCTGAGATTTTTTAGAAGGCCTCCCCAAACTGGTTGATCTCATATTGTTATTGCTGCTGCTGTTGCTGAGTCTAACACATATATCAAAGATCATCCACAGTACACTGCCTTAGCCTTAAAGCTGCTCCTTCCACATTAGAAAATCTGCAAAGGAGTCTCAGAAATGAACTTGAGTGCCACCTGACTTTGAGTAAAATCTGTAGTATATTGGTTAAAAATGTGGGCTCAATTGAACTAACTCTATTGCTTAACTAACTATAAATTAATCTGTCTGTGCCTCTACTCTCTCGTCTATAAGATAAAGAACATTATACTTACAGCTTGGTGCTACTATGAGGAATAGAGGATGCACGAAATGCCCTTGAAACAGTGTCTGACTCAGTTGGTGTTTACTGTAATTATTATCTGCTCATTACAGAAACTCATACAAAGAAGATTCACAGAGTATCACTGGATTCTACAGCAATTTCTGTTCAATTCGGAGCATGGTCCTGTGTGATTGTCCTATCTCTACTCCCTCATGTGTTTGCACATACAGGTAGGATGTAGGGGTTCCGCCTTATGTTTGTCATAAGTACCATTTTCATTTTCCATCATTTTCTGTGTAAGAAGTCTGAAGTGATTTTCATAAAATTTGTCTGTTATCACCTTTTTCTTGAAAGTCATTATGGAAGGATGGTGGAGGAAGTAGAGCTGGGGTACAATGTGAGATGTGGTGAGCCTCAGAGTTTTAAGGTTTACAGCCCCAGACGGGGAATCATAAAGTCCACTGATGGCTAGCCCTCCTGACAGTGCTTTATCCAGGAACTAGGATGATTTTCCTGGCCTGCTTACAACTTTCTTAACTTCCTCTGATATTTTCATATCTGGTATCTTGGCTGCAAGATAGTGGGGAGAAGTGAGAAGCACATGGTTTTCCAAGTTGCTTGTTTTATTTTATTTCAATTTTAGCCTTTCCTTTCCTCTACACTTCCATCAGTTCATATGTACACATACCTACACACACACACACACACACACTTCAAAACCTCACATACTCATACAAATATATACACACACAGGCTTATAGCCAGAAATTCTGTGCTAATCTTATAAACTTCTTGTATTAGTTTTCCATTGCTGCTCTAACAAATTATCATAAACTAAGTGTTTCTAACAACAGAAATTTATTATGTTACAGTTATAGAAACCGTAAGTCCAAAATTAATTTTGTAGGGCTGAAATCAACATACTGCCAGAACTGTGCTCCCTTATAAGAGCTTAGGGGAGAATCCTTTTCTTGCCTCTTCCTGCTTCCAGCTTCTAGCTCCTGCTGGTATCTTTGGTTCATGGTTACATCACTCCAATCTCTGCCTCTGTGGATACATTGCCTTCTCTTCTTTGTGCTTTCTTCTTCCTCTACCTTGTAAGGACACTTGTGACTGCACTTAAAGTCTCCCCGGATAATCCAGGATGATTTCCCCATCTCATGATCCTGAACTTAATCAGATATGCAAATTCTTTCCTATATAAGGTAACATTCATGGGCTCCAGAAATTAGGACATAAATAACTTTTGGGGCAATTATTCTGCCTAAGACATTTTTCTTTTTGAACCCTCTTGATAGAAATGGCATCATTTTCTTCCCAATCACATAAACTGGATGCTTCATTATAATCTCTGTTTCTCCTTTTTCTCTAATATTGATATTCCACAATATAACAAGCCCCCCTCCCCACCAGTGACTCTAAAATTTACAATATTCTCTCCACGTGCACTGCCACTACTATAAAGATGTGGATTAGTCTCCTCTGTGTTATTTCAATAACCAAACAAATCTTCCTGCCTACAAGTCTTTCCTCTTGTGTCCATCTTCCACGTGGTTTCCAAAATATTTTAAAAACAAACATCATCATGTTCTTGCCCAACTTAAAAATCTGTTAGTGGTTCTTCACTGTTGTCAGAATGTATCTAAACTACATTAATGATATCATCACCCACTTCTTTTTTTTTTTTTTTAAAGATTTTATTTATTTATTCGACAGAGATAGAGACAGCCAGCGAGAGAGGGAACACAAGCAGGGGGAGTGGGAGAGGAAGAAGCAGGCTCCTAGCGGAGGAGCCTGATGTGGGGCTCGATCCCATAACGCCGGGATCACGCCCCGTGCTGAAGGTAGTCGCTTAACCACTGTGCCACCCAGGCGCCCCCATCACCCACTTCTTATCTCTATTTGCTCCTTGACCATTAGCTATGTATAAAATGTGTGCCCAGTTCTACTGAGCATGCCATTCCTGCCATCTGAAGGGCCCTTCTCCTTGGTACATTGGAACTTCTTTCTTATTCTTTGGGGTTTACATTGTATATTTCCAAGATTTCTTCTGTGATCCTTTTTCTGACTCACTGAGGTAATATCTTTTGAATATTCTTTAGCTCTTCATTTCTCTTAATAGAGCACTGGCATTACTACTACTATCTCGTAATTTTAACTACTCATTTGTAATCTTTTTATATTATTAGATTGTTATATTTTATGGAACTCTGTTTTCTTAGTGTCAAGTAAAGTGTCATTATAGAATGGGAACTCAATAAACATTATGTGAATTAGTAAGGACATGCTGGGGTGCTCAATAGCTGTATATCATAGGACATGTGCCCAAATATACAACTCAACGTACTGAACTTCAGGGCAGATAAAATGAACATAATTGCCATGTATATGAATAGGAGGTTATAATGAAATAAATTATACTCATGTGTCAATGGCTTTATAAAACAAATCCTATGTCATGTTTATGCAAAATCTGATGAGGTTCAATAACTTTCCAGGGCAGTTTTTTACAAAGTGGTATCTTGGGAGATCTGTCTAGTTTTTATATATTATGATTTCTTAACACAAAACATGGGTTTGAAAAAGACAGAAGGTTGCAGAAGGATTTTACACAGCTTCATTCACAAGGTAACACCCATCCTTTCTACTCATGTCTATGGACCACAATGAGTCATAAGACTTACCCAACTACATCTAGACTGGAAAGGATAGTCTTCCATGTGTCCAGATAGGAGATATCAACCAGATAAGCCTGAAGTGACTATTATATATGCTCTTCAATTAGCTTCTGAAGAGTTCCAAATCAATGGCCAGACTTTATTCTATTTATATCTCACTCTCTTCTTTTTCCTCTCCAAAATAATTAGCCTACTATAGACAGGAATAGAAGTCAGTAACAAGTACGTCCATTACCAAATCAAATGGTTGAAGACAGTAATGGCTGGTAGATCTTAAAAGGCACCATCACTTTTTTTTTTTTTTACTCTAGCAAACCACTCTGCAATTTAAAAGTATATTCAAATAATTATACATGTTTTAACAAATTCTTACTCAAGTAAACCAGTTGTCCTTCTATTAAATGAGATTTTTGTTTCTTTTTTTCTTAAAAATTATCTCTCAACTGTAACTTTTCTCCTATTAACTGATGAACGTGCGTTGGATCTTTTGTGTGTGTGGTTGATGCTAAATGATTTAAAGAAATAAAACTCTAGCTCTCTAGAAGAATGCATTCAGAAGATTTCCTTGGCAAGATGACTAACTGAATCTATAAAATTTTAATGATGAATTTAATAAGATAAGGAATGTATGTGGTCTATGAATGCAATTCAGAGCAGCTTCAAATCAGCAATGCAGAACCTTATCTACCAGGACTCTTGCTAAAAGAAGTTGACATATTTTCCACAGTCCTTAACAAGTAAGAAAGAGGCCATTTGTTTTAAAATATTCAAGGGTACATGACACAGGAAATATTTTCTCCATCCTATTTTTTCTCTGCATAATAAACTATAAACTTGAACAAGGGTCTCATTCTCATTGTATCATATAAATATGCTAGAAAAGAACAATATGTATGACATTTGGATATATTCTATGTCAGCAAGACACTTTCCTCCTGGATGTATTACAAGAACAAAAGGTTCAACGTGGGCTAAATAAATGAGCTACAGACTTCTATCAAGGCAAACAAACAAGAAGAAAATAAAAATAAACATAAAATAGTAACAAAACAAAAATCCATGGCCATAAATGCTATTGTTTTAAAAGTAGTTTTCTATTGTTCATTCCATTAGAAATTTTATTTTATTCATTCACATATGTACCCATTCAACAAAAATGTATTTAAATATTTAATCTATTTGGATTCCACAAAATGTGTGATTGAAAAGTGAATGAGAAAAGGCCTTGCTCTCAGGAGACTTGCAGATTCTAGTATGGGAGATCTATGCTTTGATGTTTGTGTGTATCACTCTTCTAGGACCTATGATATAGACACATGGAAAAGTATCTGAATGTATGCAGAGTTTAGAGAATTTTTTAAAAGTTTTTTTGTTTTGTTCTTTTGTTTGTTTGTTTTTAGAGTGAGAGAGCACAGGTGCACAAGTGAGGGTGGAGGGGCAAAGAAAGACGGGAGAGGCAGGGGAGAGGCAGAGTGAGAAGAAGAGAGAGAGAATCTGAAGCAGGCTCCACATCCAGCATCGAGCCCTACACGGAGCTTGATGTCACGATCCCGAGATCATGACCTGAGCAGAAATCAAAAGTCAGACGCTTAACTGACTGAGCCACCCAGGCATCCCAGAAAGAATTTTTTAAAGTTTATTTATTTATTTTTTTTTAGTAATCTCTACACCCAACATGGGGCTTGAACTCACGACCCCTAGATCAAGAGTCACATGCTCTTCCAACTAAGCCAGCCAGGCGCTAGAGAAATTTTTATAAGAGGGTGCCTGAGATGAATAAAAGTCTTAAAATTAAACCACATCTGAGAGAAAAAAGGTGTTGATTAAATTTCACATTAAAATGTAAATGATCTAGTCCCACATTGGCAGATTTGTGGAGAAGACCTGGGAGAAAATCCCAGTACAGAGTCAGTGGCATGAAGATTAGTGGCAAAGGAGAGAAATGCCAGGGAAAGTTACAGAGACAGGAAGTTGCCTGTGATAAAAAGTATCTCCTGTTTCACTGTCTCTCCTTAGGTAGCCCTAATGCAAAAAATGGAAGAGAAGATAGGTTATAATATGGTAGTATAAATATAATATTGGCAAATGTGATTACAAAATAGGCAGTAAATTAGCAAAGACACCAAAAAGGACACCTAATTTATGAACAGGTAAAAATAAAAAGTTAACAATGAATCAGAATTTTCAAACTCAGTCTACAATTCTGGTATTATACAGAAAAGAGAGAGTAAATACTGGCTTCTCCTCTTTCTTTCACTGATACCAAACAGATCCCAGGAAACATTAGTTGATATCTATCTGTGGTATTTTTCTATCTTTCATTTTCTATCCCATTCCTATTCTATTCCTCCTCCGTCATACTCCATATATTAACCCAATATTTATTGAGTGCCTACCAGGCGCCAGGCATCGATGATAGATATAGCAGTGCCCACAATTGACAAAGCCCTTCCCCTTGTGCACATTACATTCCAGGGAGGAGACAAACAATAAACAACTATATAAGCAATACACTAAGTCAGGTGATAAGTCTAATGAATGAAAGTAAAGCAGAGAGGAGGAGGGCAGTAAGTATGAGAGTGGTAGTAGATTTTGCTGTTTTGTAGGAGTACATAGTGAAAACGTCTCTGGTTAGGTGACATTTGCACAAAACTGAAGGAAGTGATGGAGCTCCTGATGAACTGCTTGAAAGAAGAAGAGGCAGAAAAGTGATTTGGATTTTCTGTGTTCACTGAACCAACCACCAAGAAGGGCAGAGATCCTGGAGCTAAATGAACGAGGGGGCTGGTGGTAGGGATTGAGTACAGTGAAAAAGTTCCTTTAACACAAGAAGCACAGGAAGAGTTCTTATAGGGCTACACACTCCACTGAACATCTCCTAGTTTTAGTCTGAGTGAGGTAGAGATCCAAGCACAATAGTGATATGAACTTGCCAGGAATGGCCAGCAATCCCTGTACGGATGGATGAAAGATGACTCCAAACTTTGCTGTGAAAGAGAGGAGAAGGCAAGGGGGACAACCCTCAGAGAGGAAGACTCTTTGCTCTTCTTTGCTCCCACTTTTATTGGTCCTTCAGGATAATCACAAATCCTTACCACTGTTTCTCAAGCACGGGATATGTGACAAGGGGTCTTACTGGAACTAGGAGGATCTATTTATGGGAAAGAAACGATATGCTATTCTGCGTATTTTAAGAGTTCTGCTAAACAGAGCCCAAGGGACAATGCCTACATCTGTTAGATCACAGGGTGGCTATTTGGGCTAAGAAAGCTTCAGGGAAGGCAACTCCCCATGGCATTCCAACAGCAGAGTGGTGACAAGGGCCTCGGGATTCCTTCCCTTGCCCTCAGCAGCGCCCTCAGCAGCCTTTGTGTTACATTTTAGCAAGCCAGGTATTATGGCTGATTTCATGCTCTACATTAACCCCAACATGAACTGATTGTTATTTTTTAAAATCCTTCAGTTACTTATTTATGTGGAGAGTGGACTCTGGGGGCAAGAGTAGCAGCATGGAGAAGGCAACTGCAATAACCCAGATGAAAGAGAATGGTGGCCTAGACCACCGTCACAGTGGAAGTACAGATTTTAGATTTTTTTAAAAATATGGAACCTAATAATTTCTGCTAGATTGGCTATGGGGTTTTTAATATCCCACTAATATCTTCCATATTTGCACATATATCCCATGTTCCTGCATTGAAATTCCTATTGCTTCAGTTGTCTAATTTAAATTAGCAAGAAAGGGAAGGCTATTGTATATTATTGATCTTTTCCTTTCAACTCATTCAGGGGTACTTATGGTAAAAAAAAAGAAACAGAACAAATATCAATTTGACTAATGTGAAATTCATAGGTTCTTGGAAGAGCATTAAAATGAAGCAGAATATTGTGGTGATGTTGGGGGCATATTAAAATGGGAAGGACTGTGAGAATCATTTACATGAACAAGTAATTAATAGACCAGTATGCATAGGTCAGTTAGAGATGCCTCTGTAATCATGTGCCATCAGAAAATTTACAATAAGGCCTAACAAAAGACATTAAAGAAAAGAGGTTAAGTGAATAGACTTTAAAGACAGATGGCCTGTGTTCTAATTCTGACTCTGCATTTGCCTGGCTTTGTGACCTTAGCAAAATAACCTCTTTATACATTAGTTTTCTCATCTAGAGAACTGGGGTGATGAGAATAATGACAATTATCTCATACAGCTGTTGTAAGCAGTCAGTGAATTAACAAATCACATTTATAGTGGTGCCTGACAAATAGTAAGTATTTATTAAATATGAGTAAGTATTCATTAAGTGATAGTCACTAAGTGATTAAGTGACTTATTGATATAAATATAGACACACACGTACATATACAATAAAGCTTCATTCCAAGTTTAGATCACATTTTCTATTTACTAAATCTCTTTAATAACATGGTGATTTACGTAATAACTTATATAGCATTTTTTGGATGCTAGTAATCCACCTGAAGGTAGTTTAATCCCTGAAATTCCAAGAAATGTAATAGTGTTACCACCACAATATTTAATGAGAAAAAAGTTCATTCAACATTCTTTCTGGAAATAAAGCAATATATATTGATCCAAACACTAACACTGTACATCTGCTCTTGTCCAGCACTGTGTTAGGTCCTACTAATAAAAACTCGAGTCAGATGCATATCACACAGTATGTTCTTAGGATTTGAAATAGACTTCCTTTGGATTAAACTGCTGCTGTTTTGTACTATTTGAGGAAAATGACCATATCTCTTCTTAAAAAAAACCCAAAAACCAAAAAACAAAACAAAACAAAAAAACACCTACTGAAAATTTCACAGAGCACAGCCATGACTATGAAATCAGAGCAAAACATATTTAAGGCTGTTTTCTTGATTGTTTGAACATCACTTTTAACATGTCAGTATAAAAACATTCTAAATTGTTCTGCAGTAGAAAAATCAGCATTTTAGTGATTTGCAATTTAATTTTGATGAACAACTTTCAGAGTTAAGGAATATTTGTTTCTCTGTCATAATCAGTTCTAAATATAAAAGTGCTCTAATTTAATAGTGTAGCTTATGGGGATTTTTTTTAACCCTCAGAAGCAGAATCTGCCTTCTATTTATGTAGAGTCTTCCCCCTAACCCCCATATCCTCACAACATTGGGGACTAAAGAATTGGGCCAACTGTCTGCACCTGTACATCATTTGCACCTGTATCCCTGGTAACTCCAGGAAAGGTGGTTTCAGTGGGAGCCAGTTGGAGTAATTCTAATGATTTGGGTACAGATCTTTTAAAAATTTTCATTGTCTTTTAAAAATTCTGTTGACATTTTTACCCCTGAACAGTGTTCATTATGGTTGCAAAAGTGTACCAGGCCATTTGTTTTATAGCATAAGAGATTTATTCTACTTTAAAGGCGTTCATCAAAGCATTGTCTTTGGCAACTGAAAATATGTCATGCAGAACTGCACTCTGTTATCAAATGACATTAATCTAAGATCTGAGGTTACCCTGAGGTGAGGAAATAAATTGAAATTGGGAGTGTTGAACATGGCACATAGAGTGATGCTCTACACTGAACTAATAATAAATCTATTTGGGACGTTGTTAGTCTTTTAAAATAGGGAAGAGTTTTGTTGGCTTTAAAGCAAGAGTCAGGGAAGATCAGATTTTAACGTATTTGGTAATTTTGGAGCAAGAGAAAAGGAGATGAAAAATAGAAGCAAAAATAAATATTTTCTCCAAATTGTATATCTTTAGAAATATTTCATGCTGTGAGAACCATTCACTATATCTTTCACAAATGGCTAATTTAAGAGCAAATCTAAAGTTATTATAGTTACAGCGGCAGGTCCAAATAACAATTATATTTATAATGGCTATAATACTTTCTCACCTATTGCATTTAAAATATACACATATGATGGGAAATAACTAAGAATGATATGGGCTTTTTGGTTTTATTATATGAATATTTTCTGTTAATTAGTCGATGAATTAGAAACCACATTAAAATTGAGGTTGCTTATTTAAGAAGAGCTTGGGATATTTTTGAAAACGTGGTTCAGTCATCATTAAAATAGATTAGAAAATATTCTTAGACTCAACCCTGAGTTAAAAGTCACATCCTTAAGATTTGTTACCTTTAATTATTTTTAACTCCTTAAGCGCTTTCACCTGCAAGTGTATATTATTTAGTCCTGCTTTGTTATGTTTGCATGTTTGTCTTAAGTCTTACCCCCGAATTTCTTCTACTTAGCTGATTGTTTAAAAATAAAAACTAATAAATGCAAAATTTATTAGTTTCACTTGGTTTCCTAGGCATCCTTATTAACAATAGAGTGTAGATAGGCCAGTGCAAAGCTCTTTACACATATTCATTAAACAACATGTGACCTGGGGTGCCTAGGAGGCACAGTCTGTTAAGTGTTGGCCTCTTGGTTTTGTCTCAGGCCCTGATCCCAGGGTCCTGAGTGAGATCCAGCCCTGGGTAGGGCTCCACACTCAGAGTTTCTCTCTCTTTTTCCCTCTGCCCCTCCCCCTCACCCCTTCTTTCTCAATCTAAAATAAATAAATAAATCTTTAAATAAATAAATAAACAACATAGGACCTCATCAAAGTAGGTTGTCATATTATCACAATTCCTGAAAACTCTGCTTCTATTGCAACAGTTATTAAAATTCAAATTCTACCGATTAATAAAAACTACCTACAAAGTAAGGATAAGAAACAGCTTCCTGCATTTATCCATAATTAGTACAATATCAAAACTAAATTTCTAGAATTCCCAATTGGGAAATTTTTACAATTATTATGAAGTTTGTTATTTGGAAGGAGGATAACAGAAAAAACAGAAATGAAGAAACAAGAATGAATGGAGAAATTATTAAACACTAGACTGTAAAAATAATTTTAAATTCATTGCTAAACACATATATAAATGTAATTTACATTACATATAAGTACACACATATACATCTAAATATACATATATATTCCACCAAATAAATAGCATTTTAAGTTTTTTAAATTAATTTCACTTTCATTATTGAATTTGATTTGAACATTTGAACACTGATAGACTTATTTTTTTACTAATAGCTATAATGAAAAAGATAAAAATAAGAATTTTTTAAACATGTCTAAAATTCCAATGGCCGATTATTAGTTTGATTTTATCAATTAAAAAGATGTATTCATTGAATTCTTATTCAATCCAAGTATGACCTAAACTATAAAACATCTTCCCTAATCATGAAAATATTTAAAGGTAGGGAACTCAGAAAATAAGCACACACACACACACATGGATTAATTTAAAATATAAAGTCTAGGAGTTGGAACTTGATTCTACATGCAATGGAAGCCAGTGAGGAATTTTAAGAAATTGAGTGTCATGTAATGTATGAATTAAAAAAAAATCATTCTGGATTGTTTTATGCTTATATTAAATAACCTGATTAGATTCTGACCTATTTTTTATCAACTATATTTAATACTAATGCTGTTTACTTTGTGCTTTCTATATTCCTTTTGTGTCTATTCCTATCACAATATCTGTTACTTCAATAATTTGTCTATGTCTAGGACAGTGTGATAGATTTATGGAGGTACTTAATGACTTTTAAAAGTCATGCTTGTCACATTTTCAAGGGATGCCTTTACCTACAGTACACCCAAAGTGGCCTGACCATTAGGAAAGAACCAATTGGAACTCATTGGTAATGTGAAAAAGACTGAAAATAAGCCTTTAACATTGGATTTCAAAGTAATGAATGGGCTGAGAGATAAAGCACAGTAAGAAAGAGGTCTTGAGTGTTAAGTAAGCACACTTCAAAGTTAAAAGAAAATAATAGTAATAAGCATGCCTTTGATTATATAACCTTTTTTATCTACAAAGAGTTTTGTATTAACTCATTTTATCCTGGCAACCTCTTTATGAGATATTTTATCTCTATTTTAAAATCAGGGAAGGGAAGCAAAAAAGCCTAAGTGGCTGCCTGTGTCATAAGACCTGTAAGTGACTGAGCAAGGCCTTGAACCTAGGTCATCTGATAACAACTCCAGGACTATTTCCATCACTCCATATAGTGTTCCACAGCTAAGACCTGGAAAATTAAATGTCTCAGATGGATAGGAACTCTAAAGAAGCAATCTCAACGAGGGCTTGAAGGGAAGTTTCTCATGATTACTTGTGAGTTTTTTTAACTATTCATAAACACACACACACACACACACACACACACACACACACACACTCAACTAAATGCTATATATGCAGACTATATTATCCCTAGTTTGGGGTATCGTCATAGTGAGCCACTGGTATTGATGAAAATGACTATCAAAAGGTGTAAAGATATTTAAGAACTGAAATTGTTAAAAATCAAAGATCCAATCATTTCATTCCAAAAAATAATCTTGAGTAATTTCTATCTGAAAGTAAGAAGAAATGTGGTCAAATAAATTAATATAAATGCCAAGCTGGACACTGAGTAGATCAGGTATGAAATAAGCTTGTGTCAAAGATGAATAAAAGTCATACCAATGGATAAAAACAACAGGATTTTGTGGATCTGAGAGAAGACTGTCAGAAAGATTTAGACTCAGAATATATTGAAACACATAAAATGAAAGAGCAAACAAAGGAGATATTTAACAAAGAAACAAAACTTCATTTTTAATTATAAAAGAAAGCATTCATTAGTTAAAAAGTTGAAAAAATACAAAGAACTGAAGAAATTAAAAATTATCAAGAACCTCATAACCCTGAGATGAACACTACTAACGTTACAGAATATTCTCTTATATTGTATATACATTGTTTAAATATGTTTATGTTTTTCAGAGAGGCTGAACATGTTTTATACTCTTACCATACATATTCATTAATACTTCTGCTAACAATAATAATAATTTGTTCTGTGGACTTCCTCTCTACAAAGACATGCTACTAAGTGCTTTATGTGCATTATCTTATTTAATTATTTTTTTATTGAAATACAATACTATATTGAAATATATGTTGAATTACACACATCATGTAAGTTTAAGGTATATAACATGTTGATTTGATACATTTATATATTGCAATGTGATCACCACTGTAGAGCTAGCTAACACCCTCTATAACATCACATAATTGTCATTTAATTCTTTTAAATGACTCAGTGGCCTTTTTCTATTTTCAGAATAATAGTGGTTCTTGAAACTCTAGTGGTCTGAGATCATTTTAGTCTAACAATATAACTCTTTTCCTGGCATATCGAAAAAGGTTTTTAATGCTAATTTTAAAGAAATGTAATTAGCGGACTTTTGAGCATGATTAACATTTAGGGAGGAGTGTTAACAGATGACACAGAAAAGCAAACAAGAAGGTACGCTTATTCTGTGCATCTTCAGGAAAATTATTGAATTTTGTTTACGTAAAAATATTTTAAAAGCTATAATTTAATATAAAATTATGAAACACTGTTACTACCATTAGTATAATTTTTAGTTGCTAACATTTAAAAGTCAGATTTCAGGTTATTTTTTTGGTTTTTGGTTTCATTTTTTTGTTTGTTTTTTTTGGAGAGAGGGAAAGTGCAAATGTGGGGGAGGGGCAGAGGGAGAAAGAGAATCTTAAGCAGACTCCCTGCCCAGCAGAGCCCAATGTGGGGCTCAATCTCACAATCCTGAGATCATGACCTGAGCCTAAATCATGAGTCAGATGCTTACCAACTGAACCACCCAAGTAGCCCTCAGATTTCAGATTATTAAAAAAAAAAATATTCAGGCATTTAGAATGGTCTAGTAACAGAATGAAAAATACCCTGGATGAATGCCTTCCATCAATGGAAGTTTACAGAAACAGCCCAAAATGTAATGAGCATTTACGTATGTATTTACATATGTGTGTAAGAGTGGCTACCTATACCATTGGTTCATTCAATTAACTTTTACACTTTCATTGAAAGTCTAGTATATATAAGATCCTATGACAAGTATTTGGTGGAAAACATTGATGAACAGTATTACCTTGTAGTCTAATAGGGGTGATAAAGTATACAATAAAAATGTAATATTAAGTATGAACACAAACTGTGTGGGGAAATGTCTTTCATATAACATCAAGTGATATTCCATGAGAGAATTAACATTTGAACAACTGATGGATGGGAGAGTTTTAGACATTATTAGTGGGAAAGGCAGAGGTAGTATAGATAGATGGAAAGATGGGAAAGAAATTATATGACTTCATACAGGTGAATAAATACAGTAAGCTAAATTCTAGAAGAGCCATGGGAAGAAAAATAGGATATTAAATCACAATATAGGTTTGGTTCAATCTAAGAAGTTTGAGGAGTGAAAATTACATCACAAGAGATTGTCATGTTTGTATTATGTGAGATGCTTACTCTTGAAAAAAATAAAAAGGGGAAATGCTAGAAAGATTTTGAAAAAGCCAATGAATGCCAATGACAAACCCAATGAAACAGAGTGAGAGCTGTTGCCTACATAATGAAGAACTGAATGGCTAAATGGAGAGTGGTACGTAAAAAAAGAAGTGATGATGCTGAGAATCTAAACATGTCAATGCTATTAACAGAAACATAATATTAGAAAGAAGAGCAAATTGACTGTGGTATATATTTGGGCTGATTTGGAACTTATTTGACACAGATGACAGGTAGCCTGCCCTTAGATATTTCAATCAAAGTGACAATAATATGTAAGTCTATGCAGCAAAGTCTATTTATTTCTTTGGGTAAAAGTAGCGAGGCAACTTTTGTCAATTGTGCTTAGTTCTGTGTTTCAGCTTCTGTTGAAATAATTAACCTGATAGAAAATATTTCCATCTTATACATGCTGATTTTTCCTCACCATGTGGACACAATCATATTAAAATGCATATTAAAGTTTCTGGAATATTATCAGCTATTAAAAGGAAAACTATGAAAGAGAAGAATTACCAAACTTACATACACATGATGTTCAACAAAAGAATTTAATCACAAGTGAGCTAGTCCTATAGTTAAAAATATGTATTTTTGAAGTTGTATTTAACTCAATCATATACTATAATCAAACAGTATCACGAATTTTTAAAGGTTTTCTCAACCAACACAAGGGGAGATATCTATCTTCTAGGCCCTGAGTTAATTTAGCAATTTACATTGATTGACAGTGATGAGCATTAATTACCAAATTTTGTTTTCCTTGGATGTGGTAGGTAGTCTCTAAGATGGTACACAATGATCCCTGCCTCTTTATATTCACATCCATATGTAATACCCTATCCTTGAATGTAGGTTGAACACAGTGACTTTCGACAAATCAAATATAGAAAAAAATGGATTATTCACTTTTGAAATTAGATTATTTCCATATGATTGTCCTCTCTTGCTCTGAGAAAAGCCAACTGACATGTTGTAATCTACCCAATAGAGAATCTACTAAACAAGAAACTAAAGGAGGTCTCTTGCCAACAGTTTCTGTGAGAAACTGAAAATTTCAGTCCAAGAGTCCATGAAAAACTGAGTCTTTTCAAAAATGACTTCAGTGAGCTTTGAAGTGAATGTTCTCTCATTCAAACTTTCAGATGAGACCACAGCCCCAGCTGACATCTTGATTGCAGCCTTATGAGAGAGCATGGGGCCAAAGCATCCATCTTACACAGCCCTGATTCCTGAACCACAGGAAATTGAATTTAATGTTTATTGCTTTACCTACTAGATTTGGGGATGATGTGTTTCACAGCAATAGATAACTAACACATTGGGGAATGTTTAGGGGTGAGCTTCTTCCATTCTATAAAATCAATACTTCATAGACCAAGCCTGTAAATGTCATCCTGGCACTGAGCAAAATAAAGATATGTGATTATCTCATACTTCCACTGCATCTACTTTTTGTAATTTATATAAATTACCTCTTGGGAATGGAACCGGTCAAATCTTATTATGTCACATAACAAGTGCTAGTTTATCAAGACATTTTCCCCTAGGAGACTTAGCCTGCTTCATAAAATTGAGAATCTCTGGACACAATCAGATTTTTCTAAGGATCTGGAGAGATAAAACACATTTACACTGTAGAGGTTTTAGCAACATGGACACAAACATTATTCATTATGTGTTTTAAAAGTTCTAAGCTGTCTCTCCTCCTTCAGGTTTCAGACTCTTACCATGTTAATTCAACTTCTTTCTCCTGTGTTGACCCACTCCGCTCATTTTCTTTTTTTTTTTTTTACCCACCCTAAAATTATTCTTCATTTATTATTAGAACCAATTTGTTTTGATTACTTGCTTTCTGCAAATTTATGCCTTCATTTTCTTATTCTCCATCCACAGGTTTCCTATAAATGTATTTTTCCAAAGAAGAAAAATTACTTCTAGATGACTTATTCTAGTGACAAGTTGTTAAGATAATATTTGGTTTTTCCCCAGGAACACTGGATTTGAGGCATCAACTGCAACTAACTTATCAGTTTATATTTTAGCAAAGATTAGTGAAATAGAATAAAATCATCCTCCAGAGACAGGCCATCTTCAAGAGAAGCTATTTTTTTTTTTTTTTTAGTTTAGCAATGGCAAAAGGAGACCTACTGAAGGTATGAAAAGGGCCCCCAACCAAGCCCATTTTGTATAAGAACATCCTGTTCACAGTTAGGTTTTTTTTTTTTTTTTTTCTTTCCTCCCAAGTTTGACACTAAAAATAAACTTCCTAAAAACAACTTAGAATGTCATCTCACAGTATAGTACCACTCTGGGTAAATCACTTCCAAATTGATGCTGTAAATTTTATTGCAAATTAGGAAGAAAGAAATCTTTTGAATCTATGTGAGCCAAAGGGATGAACTCAAGCTAAGGTATTTTGTAAAATAATGTGATAAAATCATCTTTAAAAAAAAATAACACTTTTGGCTTTTAGCCCAGATGAAGTAAAAAATCAGATTTTTCTCCTCCTTCTTAAAACAACCAAAACTGTACAAAATATATAACACAATCATTTGTAAGACAAATGTACATCAGGAAACAAAGGACAGTAATCACTGAGACCAGGAAACAAACAAGAAGATCTCTGTGATTTCCCACAGCTTGCTTCCTTAAAAATTTCCAGCCAAAACACAGGCAAAGGGAACCCAGGTAGAGCCCAGCAGATTACCTGAGTTCGAATGAAAGAGATGAGAGGCTGGGAAGACTGAAGCAACTGGGCTTTGCAGGATAGAGTACTGGAGAGGAAAAAATTGTATGGAAAGAAAACTTCAGAGATCTGCAGAAAATTTCCCTTGAGTATTTCACTGAGTACTGATCATTGCATGTGTATGAGGAACTTACCTGAGGCTAGGAAAATAACCACCTGAAGGTCTAGTGGTAACAGTGGTCAGTACTCACATAAGGCCATACAATGCTTGTTCTCACCAGCCAGAACAGACAACCTAACCTCAAGATTCATGGAACATTGAGAAGAGTACATAAAATAGTTTTCTGTAGTTAGTGGGGAATAAATAGTCTAGACTGGGCACTGCTCTGGTCCCACCTAATACATCTTAATAAGAAGACCTGAAAGGGTCAAACTGCTTCCAAATAATTTTATTTTGTCTTAGTATAATGCTTAGCAATATAGAAATACAATAATATTTAGCACAAAAAGCAGTTAAAATCCACAATGTCTTGAATCCAGTAAATTACTGGGCATTAAAAAGAAGCAGAGGAATCTGATGCATAGTAAGGAAAGAAGTCTTTCAATCTTAAATTACATTGGATTGATAAAGATCTTTGAATTAGGAGAAAAGAACACTAAAACAGTTACTATAACTATGTTGCACAACTTCAAATGCTAAGTAAACACACAAAATATGTTTAAAAAATCATCCAAATAGAAATTCTAGAGATGAGGGTACCTGCGTGGTTTAGTTGGTTAAGTTCTGCTTTCAGCTCAGATCATGATCCCAGGGTCCTTGGATCAAGTCCTGCCTCAGTCTCCCTGCTCAGTGGGGAGTCTGCTTCTCCCTCTACCCTTCCCCCCAGCTCATGATCTCTCTCTCTCAAATAAATAAATAAATAAAATCTTTAAAAAAAAAGAAATTCTAGAGATGAAAACTCTAATATTTGTCATAAAAAATATAAAGATGAAATCAAAGGGAGAATAGACAGTACAGAAGAAAAGATCAGTGAACCTGAAGACTGAGTAATAAAAGGTAAAAGTAAAATACGTGTAAATCAACAAAAATAAAGTATATGAAAATAAAAACAGAAAGAGGGACGCCTGGGTGGCTCAGTCAGTTAAGCATCTTCCTTCGGCTCAGGTCATGATGTCAAGGTCCTGGGATCGAGCCGGGCTTCATGCACCCTGTTCAAGAGGGAGCTTCTCCCTCTTCCTCTGACCCTCACCCCTGCTCATGCTCTCACTCTCTCTCTCTTTCTTGCTCAATGAATACATAAAAAAATCTTCAAGAAACTAAAAGAAAAAAAGAAAGAAGGAGCAAAGAATACGTGAACTGTGGGGAAACTTGAAGCGTCTTGATATACACAAAACAGAAGCCATTAAGAAGAGAACACAGAAGGGGCAAGTAAAAAAAATAATGGAAGGGAAAATGAATGGACATTTTTCAAATTTGATTAAAGCAATAAATTCCTTGTAGGTCACAGAACTCCAAGCATAAGAAAAAATAAAGAAAACTATGAAACCAGTGATAAACATAAAACCTTAAATTCACTCAGTGTAGAAAACAAGAGAAGAACTAAGATAAGATGACAGAAGATTTCTCATTGGAAAAAATGCAAGTTAGAGAGCAGTACAGCAATATCTTTAGAGCACTGAAAGAAAAACTTAACCCACAATCTATACCAAGAGAAAATACCTTTAAAAAAAGAAGGTGAAATAAGGAGTATTTCAAACATACACAAAGAATTCATCACCACACTTCAAGAAATATTAAAGAAATTATTCAAGAAGAAAAGCATGCCAAATGGATTTATGGATCTACACACAAAAAAAATGAAGACCACAAAAAATGGTAAGGGTTTGGGTATTTTCTTATTACTTAAATCTCTTTTAAAAATAATTGGCTGCTTAAATAAAAATATTCATATAGTGCACAGTTTATAAAAAACATGAAAATAAAATATATAACAATAGCAGAAAAATCAGGAAGGGAGATGTGTAAATTTATTACTACAGTGTAAGATTATAGGCTACTCATGGTACAATATCACTTAGAGTTAAACTATGATAAGTGAAAAATACATATTATAAACCATAAAGTAACCACTAAAATAATCAGTGATCGCTAATAAGCCACAAACGAAAGAAAATGAAATCATAGACACAATTAATCCAAAATGAGGCAGAAAAAGAGTAAGAAGGGAATGAATAAAAAACAGCAAGAAGATAGACTTCAACCTAGTCATACAAATAATTAAAGTAAATGTGAATGACCAAACACAAATAAAAACCAGGGATACATGTTGCCCACCAGAAATAAACTTTGAATATCAAATATAAATAAGTTAAAAGTAAAAGGTTAGAAAAAGACATGTTAACACTAACCAAAAGAAATCTAGAGTGCCTATTTTATTATTAGACCAAATAGATTTCAGAACAAAGAATATTGCCAGGAATAAAGAAGTTCACGTCATCGAGAGGATTTAACAGGCCAATGTTTACGTACATAATAACAGAACTTCAAAACACATGAAGCAAAAACTTATAGACTTGACAGGAGAAACAGCCAAATCCACAATTATAGTTAGAAACTTCAACCATCCTTTTTTAATAATTAACACAACAGGTAGACAAATCAGTAAGTAATGATATGTAAGATTGAACAAGATCATCAAATTGTCTTAATTGACATTACTAGAACGTTCTATCCAACAATAACAGAATACACTCTATGTTCAATTACACACAGCATAAGCATATTATGGGCAATAATACCAGTCTTACCAAATTTAAAAAGGTCCAAGTTATACAACGTATATTCTTTGAATATAAGGAGTTAAATTAGAAATCCAAAAATAATTATCTCTGGAAATTCCTCAGACACCACTGAGTAATCCATGGATCAAAGAAGGAATTAAAATGAAAATGAAAAAGTATTTTTAACTAAATAAAAATGACAAACGCATACCAAAATTTATGGGATGACACAAAAGCAATGCTTAGAGAAAAATTTATAGCATTAAATGCCATTATAAAAAAGAAGAAAGATATCATATCGATAACCTCAGTTTATACCTTGAGAAGCTAGAAAAATAAGAGCAAATTAAACTCAAAGCAAAGTGAAAGGAAATAATTTTAAAAATGGAAATCAATGAAATAGAAAATTAAAAAAGAAAAAAATTAATAAAAAGAAAATCTTATTTGAGACAATAAACAGAATTAATAAACCTCTACTGAAAGTGACTGTAAAGACAAAGACACAAATTATAAATAGTAGGAAGAGAAAGACGTGTCTTTAATAGAGATTCCCCAGATATGGAAAGGATGACAAGGCAATGTTTTAAACAAACTTATGCCAAAAAATTTGACAACGGGGACACCCGGGTGGCTCAGTCGGTTAAGCATCTGCCTTCAGCTCAGGTCATGATCCTAGAGTCCCAGGATTGAGCCCCACATCGGGCTCAGTGCTCAGCAGGGCATCTGCTTCTCCCTCTGCCCCTCACCCTGCTCATGTTCTCTCTCTTTCTCTCACTCTCTCTGTCTCTCTCAAATAAATAATAAAATCTTTTTAAAAATTTTTGACAACATAGATGTACCAATTCATTAAGAAACATTTTCACAAAGTTTGCTCAAGAAGAACAGATAACCTGAACAGGCTTATATCTACTGAAAACATGGAATTTATAGATTAAAACCATCCAAAAAAGAAAACTCTAGGCCCAGATGGTTTCACTAGTAAATGTGATCAAGCAAGCATTTAGAGAAAACTATAATACCAATACTACACAAGGTGTTTCAGAAAATTGAAAAGAAAGGAATACTTTAAAATTCATTCTATAAAGGCAGAAGTACACTGATACCAAAAGTAGACAGAGATAAAAGCAAAAGAAAACTACAGATCAATCTCTTATGAACATAGATGTAAAAACAAAAAATATCATGACCAAGTGGGATTTATTCTAAAAATGCAAGGTTATTTTAACATTTGAAAATCAATGCATGTATTTTCTCACATTAAAAACTGAAAAAAGGAAAATGCTAGAAACATAACAGAAAGGCATTTAACAAATTCTAACATTTTTTCTTGATTAAAAAAAATATTAGCAAACTAGGAGGAAACTGGTGAAAGGCATCAAAAAAACCTATAGTTAATATCTTATAAAATGATGAAATATCAGATGCTTTCTCCTGAAGATCAGGAACAAAAAAAAAAAAAAAAAAAGTACATCTACTCCCACCAGTTCTATTCAATATTACACAGAAAGTTATAACCAGTAAATTAAAGGAAAATAAGTAACAAAATAATAATAACACAAAGCACCAGATCAGAAAAACAGAAGTAAAATGTCTTTATTTATAGACAACATGATTTTCTATGTAGAAAATCCACTGGAATTTACTAAAAAATAAATAGCAACTAGAACAAAGAAGAGAATTTATCAAAGTTACAGAATGCATTAACATACAAAAATCAATTATGTTTTTATAAACTAGCAATGAACAATTGGAAACTAAAATTTTTAAAAACTGTATCATTTACAATAGCTTCAAAACATATAAAAATGCTAAGGGATAAATTTGACAAAATGCACAAGTGCTCAACATTGAAAATGAAAAATACTAAAAGCTAAAACACACTTTGTCTATGAATTGGAAAACTCACTATTGTTAAGATGTCAATTCTCCCTATATTGATCTTTAGATTCAGTGCAGTCACAAAGTCCTATTGGGCTTTTTTTGTAGAAATTCACAAACTAATTCTTAAAATTTATATAAAAATGCTAAAACCTAGAATAACCAAAGCAATTTTAGAAAAAAAAAAAAAAGTTGGAATATTCATACTACCTGACTTCAAGCTTTACAATAAAACTATAGTGATCAAGATAGTGTAGTATAGTTGATCCTTGAAAAATGTGGGGGTTAAGGACACTGAGTCCCCAAGCAGTCAAAAATCCACATGTAATTTTTTATCCCCCAAGACTTAACTTCTATTGACCAAAAGCCTTACACATATTTTATATGTTATATGTATTATATATTGTATACTGTATTCTGACAATAAAGTAAGCTGAAGAAAAGAAAATGTTGTTAAAGAATATCATAAGGAAGAGAAAATACATTTATAGTACTATAGTACTATAATATATTTAATGAAAAATCATACCTAACAATATTATCATAGGATAGACAAATGAATCATGTGAAGAAAATAGGGAGTCTAGGAATAGACCACATGTACATGGAGAACTGTTTTTCAACAAAGATGCAAAGGCCATACAGTGGGAAAAGGATGGTGTTTTCACCAAATGATGCTGGAACAACCAGATATTCATACGCAAAAAAAAAAAAAAAAAAATCTTTATACACAAAGGACATTAAAAAATTAACTCACATGGATTAATTCTAAACATAAAATATAAAACTACACAAGTTTTAAAAGAAAACTTAGGAGAAGATTTTTATCACTTTTGATTAGCAAAAGATTTTCTTAGAAATGAACCAAAAAGTACAACCCATAAAAGAACAAATTGACAAAGTAGATTCCATTAAAATTAAGAACTTCTGCTAAAAAGATATTGTTAAGATAAAGGAAAGAAAAGCCATAAATTAGGATATTGTATATTAATACAATATTAAAGACTTGTATCCAGAATATATAAGGAATTCTCAAAACTCGATAATACCAAATCAAAGCATCCAAAATAAAAATAAATAAATGAAAGATTTAAGCAGATACTTCACAATGAAGACATATGGATGGCAAGTTCATGAAAAGATGCTCATCATCATTAGCCATTAGGGAAATGCAAATTCAAACCATAAGGAGATACAATAGGTTAAACACCTATTTTACAATGACTAAAGCTGAAAAAGTCCATCTATACCAATTGCTGGAGAGGACTCCTGGCAGGAGTATAAAATGGTACAACCACTTCAGAAAACAGTTCAGCAATTTCTTAAAAAGTTAAACGTACATAGATCATATGATCCAACCATTATACTGCTAGGTATTTAGCCAACAGAAAGCATATGACCTTATGAATACTTTTCCACAAGTGTTGGCAGCAACTTCATGTGCGATATTCAAAAACTAGAAAAAATCTAGAGGTCTATCAACAGGTGAATATATAAACTCTGTTATATTCTACAATACAATACTTCCCAGCAATTAAAAGAGAATGAACTCTTCATATACACTAAAACTGGGTGAATATCAAAATAACTATGCTGAGTAAAAAAGGAAGACTATAGTACACATTGTATGATTTTACTTATTTATGTAAATTCTAGAAAGTTCAAATTAATATGTAATGAAAGAAAGCAGATTAGAGGTTGCTTCCACAGTAGGAGTGGGAGGGCAAGAGTATGGCATTAAAAATGGGAACAAGGAAATTAGGGTGATGAATGATGTTAATTTTCTTCATTGTGGTGATTGTTTCAGGTTTGTATAAATTTGTCAAGACTAATGAAATTATACATTTTAAATATGTGTAATTTATTGTACATCAATTATACTTTGATTTAAAAAAACTCTTTTTAAGACCATTTTGCTATTTAGAGCTATAAAGTATTACTTTTCCAAAATATTTCATATTAATATACTGTAGAAAATAATATTAAAATCAAAAGTGTATGGGAGAACTATCAGGAGATAGAAATAAAATTATTGCAAACAAACCAGAATAGTTATGTTTGTGTTATCCAGTACAAATTTACTAGAATTCAGGGCTTTGTGGACCTTATAAATATTACTTAATATTTGAAAAATAAAATGAACAAGCAAATTGATTATGAAACAGGCATTTATTAAAGTGTTTATACTACATGTATTATTGTTTTGTCTTATGTTGAATTATGAAGTTCTCAGATATGGGGAAAAAATATTTTATGACTTCCCTTCAACTTGAGTCAGGTTTCAGCCTGGAGCAAATTTCTATGAAGATGATAGAAATGATGAGGAGTCATTAAATGCCGCAGATCAAACATTGCCACTACAATGTAACCCAGAATGGCAAGGCAACAACAGTTTAGAAGACTTAAAAGAAATTCTGAACTTATTCCCCAGAAGCCATTACATTAGTGAAGTTTATCTCAGTCTTGAAATTCGCATAAGTCATGCGCTGAATTAAATTTACTACTAAGGCATCAGCATCAACTACTGCAGTGTCATCCTGTTCCCCTTCTAAATCACCTTATTCTACTCAAAGATAAAAGGCCGCTTTCATTTCTGTAGGGGACAGATTAAACATCAGCAGTCAGAAGCAATTGCTTTTCCCTTCAACGTCACCTCTAGCCTTTTTACTTACAACACCCTCTCCAGGGATTTCCTGCTGGCTGAAGAAGAGGCAAATAACATTTGTGCCTCTGCATAGCACAGTTGATTCCATGCTGCAAAACTGAGTTCTTTCAAAACAGTGCGTGAGGTCTTAGCAGGTGAGAGGTAGAGCCGTAGAATAGAGCTTTGAGAAGCTCATAAATCTTAATTCAGCTTTCCCAGAAATCTCTGCATGTTGCTTAAGAATAACTCATAGGCTATAAGGACATACATCATAAAAGACTACTTCAGCAGTATCTGACATCAGTACAGGACATCAGTCCTCTAACTGTTGACCAAGACAGCCTTAATATTCATCTGGGCTTAATCAAAACTTTAGATAGATATCCCGCTGACTATAAACCTCTGACCTCCCTCTTCTTAGAGCACTTACTTTAGAAAATTTGCAATTATCAATTCTTTTTCTACCCCTTTGAGATGTAAATATTCTCCCAGAAAGATGATGATCAAGAAAGACAGAGCCACTACCTCCCAGGCTCTATGGGAAGGTAGGAGCCTAACTTTGACAAGCATCAATTAGCAAACAGAGATGGCCTAGTCACATTGAACATAGCTCCTTACTAAGGCCCTCTAATACTCTTCTGCTCACCCCAATGCTTAAAAACCCCGCTTTTGTTTAATGGAGTTGAATTTAATCTCTCTCCCTTATTACAGTAGTCTTAAATTCTTCCTTGCCTATTTAACTCCATTTGATACATTTTTCTTTGACACTGCCTTGAGAAACCACTCCTCTCTGGCAACCATTAGGATACAAAAGAGATAGGATATAATTTTTAGCAAAATAACTTAGACATCTCTTAAATTTCAAAATTAAATTATGAATTACTGAAGGTTGAGTCATTTTGAATTGAGGTTGGTGTGGCTGCCTGTTATGACCTGGTTAGCATGAGAGGTTACAGAAATCCAGTTTTACTTCTCAAACGCTTCTTCCAATGTGATTCTAGTTGCCTGCGTTCCTTATCTATTAAATAATATTCACTGGTAGGAGACACTACAACCCATTTTGTCTTAGAATAGTTTGTCTTTACCTGTTATTAGACATCACTGTGATTTTGATTTCCTCCTGGCCTACTGATCTGAAGATGAGGGAGGAAAGCCAAAGGAAACACCCGATGGGAAACTACAGTGAATCCTTAATTCTATAGGGCTTGTAATTGAGGTATCACAAATCTATGGGCAGACAGAGGAACTCATACAAACAACTCTAAGTTAAAAATCGCAAAAACAAACTACTTTCCCCAGGTTCTCCTGATAGCGTTTTCCCCATTCTCCATCACAGAATGTGAATCCTTTTCATGTGGGGAGGGAATTGAAAATAGGACTGGCTGCTGTCATAATAGAGTAAGCTAAGAGTTTTATAGTGGGCTCCTTTATGAACCTTGTTCAGAATGATCATTTTGGAGCTGGACCTCAAAAGACCAAGTTGGCTTATAAAAATTCCAGACCAGCATTTGTTTCTGTAGAGTTATTCGAGGACCCCAAAAGGCTATGACTACTGTGAAAATGTGTTTCTGGCTCTGTGATAAAATCTACTGGATTGTGAGATTTAAATTTATAACCAATTAGTCAACATATCATAGAGAAATTGATTTTTTTCTCTCAATTACCAATTGCTAACATTTAGCCCAGTGTCTTCTTTGATGGGTTGCTATTAGTTTCTGTACTGACATTGTCTCTTCAGATGTGTTCTTGCTGATATCTTCAGAGTGACATTATGCTTAGCCTGTCCAACTAAACTTTAAAAGTTTTAGTGTTCTTAATGCTTATATTATTTTTTATCTCTCGTCTTAGGACCTATGAGCCTCATGTAATGTGGCTGTGCAGTACAAGGATATTTACATACATGGTCTCTGACAAGGAAACTAAAAACCATTCTTTGGTGTTCTTTCTTGTTTATCATGAAAAAAAAAATTGCAACTGTGGAGTAAGACCAAAAAAGCCTGCAACTTTAGGATCACTGCTTACAACCTTACTGTATTTATTGTAACTTTTCATGAGTTACAACAGGAGTAAATGTGTACCTAAAAATGTAGAAAAGTGTTATTTACATCCCCGGAGAAAATGATGTGGGAAGATGACTAAAATGACCACCTGCAAATATTAACATTATTAATATTCCTGGTAATTACAAAATTTATGAAGTCTTCTGGAAAACAGCATCTGAATTTACATGTTTTAACCCTGTGAAATGCATTCTACGATACTAGGCCTAAGTGAACTAAGGAAATAGTAGACATTATGGTTTTTGATTGCTATCCAATGGGGAAATAGGATAAGAGAAAATGTAAATGTAATAGAGAACCATATATAGAGAGTACAAATATTACTTAATACTTTAAGAGTTATCAAGGCATTTTAATACCCCATTATGATATTTGGTTTCTAAGAAGCTTATAAAAGAAATAGAATAGATTTAACTTTTTGATTTTACAGCAAGGACTTGAGAGCTCAGAGAAAGTCAAATGATTTGTCCCAAGTTACATGACTTATAAAGTCTTTTTCTTTTTTTTTTTTTTAAGATTTTATTTATTTATTTGACAGACAGAGAAACAGCCAGCGAGAGAGGGAATACAAACAGGGGGAGTGGGAGAGGAAGAAGCAGGCTCCCAGTGGATCACGCCCTGAGCCGAAGGCAGACGCTTAACGACTGAGCCACCCAGGCGCCCCTATAAAGTCTTATTCTTGTTTCACTTTTGCTTATACTTTGTTGTTTTACACCCCAGCCTGATTATAGTTTTAAAAATTAAAGGAATACAAGAGGCTGACGATTTTCTGGGAAGATGTATTTTGAAGGTCTTTAATCATGCACTTTTTAAATAAACATGTGTGGGTCATTCTGGTACTCATTTTATACTTGAATTCTCAACAATTCAGCAGAGTCCACCATTCCTTTATCCTGGTAATTCTCTGCTCCCTGCTGTCATGAAATTTCTTTCCTTATTTCCCTCTTATGTACTTGGTCATACCATGTTGTTGCCTTTTGCTTCCTTAGCGAGGCTTTACACATTGATATCCCTCAGGTCTCAGCTCTCTCTCCTTTCTAGGTAGTCATACCAACAGACACATAATACCACGTGCAACTCCCAGATATATGTTTCTGGACCAGACTTTTTCCCAGACCTGCTAACCTTAATGAGTTATAAGCACTGTTTTAGACTGAGGCAGACAATGCAACTTCCACTTTGCCAGTTGCTGCTAACCGAGTGTGGGGAAATTAACTTCTCTATATCTCAGTAAATTCATTTGTACAGTGGAGAATATAGCAAAACCACCTCAGAAGTTCAATTACATGAAGTTTATCAGAGCCTAGACATCTCCACTGGCATATCTCATAGACATCTCAGATTTAATCTACCAAAATGACTCCTGCTGTTCCTCTATAAATCCTCTCACCCAAATGTCTTTATATCAGAAACTGACAGGACTTCTTATTCCCACATATATCTGAAAGTAAATTGCAAATATGTATCATTTTCTCCAACTCAAGACCAGTCATCATCCTCTCTTTCCTGGACTAATGTTAACAGCCATATAACTGCTCATCCCATTGCTTTTACTATTGTATTCTCTCCTTCCACTCATTTATCCAACGAACGGCAAGCCCTTATTAAAAACAACTAACATCATGCCACTCCCACACTTAAAACTTTGCAGCAGTTTTATTTCACTAATAATAATACTAAAATCCTGTATCATTGTCTGCGACCTCTGTAACCAACCTCTTCCTCATCTCTCCATCCTTATCTTGAGCCACTCCCTTCTTCATTCACAGTGCTCTAGTCACAAAGGTCTTCCAACAATTCTCAGGATTTAACAAGCTCTTTCACACTGTCTGTCCTTTGTACTTCCTTTTTTTTAATGTTTTTTTATTATATTATGTTAGTCACCATACAGTACATCCCTTGTTTCTGATGTAAAGTTCGATGATTCATTAGTTGCGTATTACACCCAGTGCACCATGCAATATGTGCCCTCCTTAATACCCATCACCAGCCTATCCCATTCCCCCACCCCCTCCCATCTGAAGCCCTCAGTTTGTTTCTCAGAGTCCATTGTCTCTCATGCTTCATTCCCCCTTCTGATAACCCCCCCTTTCTTTATCCCTTTCTTCCCCTACCAATCCTCCTATATCTTATGTTCCATAGATAAGAGAAATCATATGATAATTGTCTTTCTCTGCTTGACTTATTTCACTTAGCATTATCTCCTCCAGTGCCGTCCATGTTGCAGCAAATGTTGAGAACTTGTTCTTTCTGATAGCTGAGTAATATTCAATTGTATATATGGACCACAACTTCTTAATCCAGTCATCTGTTGAAGGGCATCTCAGTTCCTTCCACGATTTAGCTATTGTGGACAATGCTGCTATGCACATTGGGGTGCATATGGCCCTTCTCTTCACTACGTCTGTATCTTTGGGGTAAATACCCAGTAGTGCAATGGCTGGGTCATAGGGTTGCTCAATTTTTAACTTTTTAAGGGACCTCCACACTGTTTTCCAGAGTGGCTGTACCAACTTGCATGTTCAGTGTTCAAAATCATTAGCCATCAGGGAAATTCAAATCAAAACCACACTAAGATACCACCTTACGCCAGTTAGAATGGCAAAAATTGACAAGGCAAGAAACAACAATTGCTGGAGAGGATGTGGAGAAAGGGGATCCCTCCTACACTCTCCTACACTGTTGGTGGGAATGCAAGTTTGTCCTTTGTACTTCCTATCCTTTTTGGTTGAATGTGTTTCCCCCTGGCTTTAAGCAAGGCAGCTTCCTTCTCATAAAGTCTTTGTTATTATTTCAGAGATTTTTTCCCTGACAATCCTATTCACAACCCCACAGTTAAATTGTTTTTGAACACAATACCACACACCATTTTCTTCTTCAGAGCATATATAATTGTTATTATTTTATTTATGTCTTGATGTTGTTTATTCATTTTTCAAAAATTTTGAGTTCCTACTATGTTGTTTTGTTCTAGGTTCCAAGGGTAGAGCAGTGCATGTCCTCATGAGTTTTACTTTCTAGAGGGAGAGATAGAAAATAATCAAGTAAATACTCTGAAGGGAAATATAGCAGAATAAGAGAATGTACAGTTGGGAGAAGTTTTGACTGGAAGACTAGGATGGTATTTTCTGAAGAAAAGATACTCAAGCTTAGACTTGAATGACATAAAGAAAAAGCTTAGAAGCTATAAGGAAAAGCACCCATGACACAGACTGAGCGATTAAGAGAACGAGTGATAGTCGCCCAGGTACAGAAGCAGCATGATCACTGAAACTGAGTGCAACCTGCCCAAGATAATATTCTAGAAATTGGGTCGGATTTTCAGGGAGAGATATAGATAAGTTTTTCTGTTTGTTTGTTGCAGAAAGGTTAGAGAGCAACCGGTGAGAACTTTCTGTATTAATCAGTAACTTCCTTTGTGTTTTTACTTCAAGTCTCTGACACTCAGGATTCTCGCTAAATGGAACCCCACAGTTAATTGCCAAAATTTCCCAGGATAGACACCAAAAGATTTTTATTCTAGTTATTTATGGCTTTGCTTTCCTTCCAGAGTGAGTCATATCTTTTTGCTTTCATCCCTACATTTAGAACACTCTCCAACCTCTGACTGTGTTCAGCTTTAGGCCAATCAATGGTTTTCCCTTAAGAAACTTGTCAGGCATTTAACATAGACCATCTTTGTCTGAAAAACACGTGTATCAAAGGTGTTTAAAATTATTACTCTAAGCACGTGACAAATATTAACTGATATTTTATAGTTAAAGCATTAGGGAGAGTAAATGAATGATATTTTTATTAAAGTTGGATGTTGGGGAAAAGTTTGCTATTTCAGGAATTTCTTATTGAAGGTAATCTTCCAAACATTTCAAGAAACACTAGCTAAGAATATGCTATTTAAAACTATGTATTATTTTTAAGAATTTTGAAAAAGAAGCTTAGGATGTGCAAATGCAAGCACTGACTTATTTATAAGGACACATTTGGGAAAATGCTACTGTAAAACTATCAAGTTATTTTGGCTCCATTTAACAAAATTAAATGAACACTTTTACCAGTTCACATTATGACTCTATTGTGATCTTAAAAAATTAGCCCCTAAAGCTATTTTAATTTGGTCAATGGACAAATAGAAAGATTTTTACGATACCTTTTTTCCTTTATGAAGCAGAAAGCATCAAGAGTTTCCAAAGCTATCACAAAGTTTCAAAAGAATCAAAAGACTATAAGCAAAGTGCTTGAGGAAGACAGGGTGTTGGAGAAGACTGGAAGGGTAGGGTTTAAAAATAGATGCTTGAAAATATATTTGCTTTGGCCATTCCACATTATAATAATTGGTATCAAACACACAGCTGCAATTACCACATAATCATTGTCAATGTCATGTGTAGGCAGATGGTAGCAATGTTTGGGAGAGGAGATAACACTGAATTTTTAACAAGTGACAAAAGGATTGGCATGGTGCAAACAGAACACCACTGCACTTGGCCAGCAGCCAGGCAGCCCCCTATGTTGCCATCCTGCCACTCACAGAAGGCTTGCATGGTAAACGAGACAGTGGATTTTTTCCTCAAAGACACAGACCCACAGAATGGGGGGGGGGGGACATCAGAAAGTGAACAAATGGTTGTTTTTATATTATAAGGCTAATTTAATTTGAAGCTTTAACATAGGAGCCCAATGTGATAGACAGCAGTAACTCCAGTCAGAGTTGTATAGCATTCTGGTTAACAGCAAGGGCTCTGGGGCCTGTTCAAATAATAGCTTTCCTAAGTATTGGTTATGTGACTTCTAGTAAGTTATTTTATTCATCTGTACCTCCATTTGAACATCTTAAAAATGTGAAAGTTAATGGAATCTACCACTTTAAGGTATAATCATCTAGGAGAAGACCTGAAATGATGATTTTCAATGCAAGTGACTTCCTGAAGGGCTGCACTGAAGAAAGGAGAGGAAAGCAGCATGGAGCTGGGAAAGAAGCTAAGCATGTGTGGTCTCAGCTGGTGTTCTTGTTATCTATTGCTGCATATTTCCTCTCAAATTAGTGGTCTAAAACGACAATAATTTTATTATCTCATGATTCTGGTGGATCAGGAACTTGAGGAAAGTCCAGCAAAGACAGATGGCTCAAATGACTAAAGGTGACTGAACAACACAACTAGAGACCAGCTTGGGGCCCTCATTTCTTGCCCATGTTATATACACTGGGATTGGATAGTCCAAGGTAGTTTCTGCACCCACATATCTGACACTTGGGCTAGGATATTTGGAACACCTGGAGCTGGCCAACATCTGCTCTGTCTCTACCCAGACTCTACATGGCTTGTGTTCCCCACAGCATGGCCTTCCCGATAGTCAGGTGTTTTTACATGGTGGCCTACCTTCTCCAGAATAAACATTATAAAAGACAAATGACAATTCAATGATTCTTATAATCTAACCTCAGAGATTTGCAGTGTTACTTTTGCCACATTCTATTGGCTACATAAGTTTATCCCAGATTCAATATAGAGGAGGACTACACAAAAAGAAAAGTACCAAGAGATATAGGTTCACTGGGGAGCCATCTTGGAGAGTACTTACTGCTGTTGGAGCCTACTTCAGCTTGAACCCACAGGGGAAACATGGAGCTGGTCCCACCTTTAGGCAAAGAGCCAGCTTTTTGTACCTTCATATGAGATTGGGACTAATCTCTCCATCAAGACAGTTCCAGGCAGAGGAGAGGGCAATTTTCCAGAAATGGGGTTATCTGTGAACAGTTAGCACCCAGAACTCAGAACAGCTAAGGTTTGAATATAAAGCCAGGTAAAGACGAACAGAGCAGGCCACAGATATTGTCTACTCTGCTGCCTCTGAGGGTTAATGTGAAGATTGCAGCATACAGGATCATAACATCTGCAAAGAGTAAGAATTTGACCTCTTCTTTGCCAAATTGGATGCCTTTTCTTTTTGTTGTCTGATTGCTGAGGCTAGGACTTCTAGTACTATGTTGAACAGCAGTGGTGATAGTGGACATCCCTGCTGTGTTCCTGACCTTAGGGGAAAAGCTTAGAGCCTTCCGAATGAAATTCGATGTGTTTTTCTCATAGATAGCTTTTATGATATTGAGGTATGTTCCCTCTATCCTTACACTGTGAAGAGTTTTAATCAAGAAAGGATGCTGTAGGGGCGCCTGGGTGGCACAGCGGTTAAGCGTCTGCCTTCGGCTCAGGGCGTGATCCCGGCGTTATGGGATCGAGCCCCACATCAGGCTCCTCCGCTAGGAGCCTGCTTCTTCCTCTCCCACTCCCCCTGCTTGTGTTCCCTCTCTCGCTGGCTGTCTCTATCTCTGTCGAATAAATAAATAAAATCTTAAAAAAAAAAAGAAAGGATGCTGTAATTTGTCAAATGCTTTTTCTGCATCTACTGAGAGTATCATATGGTTCTTGTCCTTTTTTTTTTATTAATGTAGTGTATCATGCCGATTGATTTGCAGAAGTTGAACCACCCTTGCAGCCTAGGAATAAATCCCACTTGGTCATGGTGAATAATCCTTTTAATGTACTGTTGGATCCTACTGGCTAGTATTTTGGTGAGAATTTTTGCATCCATGTTCATCAGGGATATTGGTCTGTAATTCTTCTTTTTGGTGGGGTCTTTTTCTGGTTTTGGGATCAATGTAATGCTGGCCTCATAAAATGAGTTTGGAAGTTTTCCTCTCACTCTTTGCAGATGATATGATACTTTCTGTGGAAAACCCAAAAGACTCCACCCCAAAATTGCTAGAACTCATACAGGAATTCAATAAAGTGACAGGATATAAAATCAGTGCACAGAAATCAGTTGTATTTCTATACACCAACAATGAGATAGAAAAAAGAGAAATTAAGGAGTTGATCCCATTTACAATTGCACCCAAAACCATAATATACCTAGGAGTAAACCTAACCCAAGAGGCAAAGGATCTGAACTCAAAATACTTAGAACACTCATGAAAGAAATCGAGGAAGACACAAAGAAATGACCCCATACCAGTCAGAATGGCTAAAACTAACAAGTCAGGAAATGACAAATATTGCCGAGGATGCAGAGAAAAGAGAGAAAGGGGAACCCTCCTACACTGTTCGTGGGAATGCAAGCTGGTGCAGCCACTCCAGAAAACAATATGGAGGTTCCTCAAAAAGTTGAAAATAGAGCTACCCTACAACCCAGCAATTGCACTACTGAGTATTTACCCCAAGGATACAAATGTAGTAATCTGAAAGGGCACCTGCACCCCATGTTTATAGCAGCAATGTCCACAATAGCCAAACTATGGAAAGAACCCAGATGTTCATTGGCAGATGAATGGATAAAGAAGATGTGGTGTGTGTGTGTGTGTGTGTGTGTGCGTGTGTGTGTGTGTGTGTGTGCGTGTGTGTGTGTGTGTGTATATATATATATATACACACACATATATATATGTGTGTGTGTGTATATATATATATAAACATATATATATACATATATATATATATATGAAGGAATATTACAACAGTCATCAAAAAATGAAATCTTGCCATTTACAATTATGCGGATGGAACTAGAGGGTATTATGCTAAGCAAAATAAGTCAATCAGAGAAAGACAATTATTGTATGATCTCACTGATATGTGGAATTTGAGAAACAAGGCAGAGGAACATAGGGGAAGAGAGGAAAAAATGAAACAAGATGAAACCAGAGAGTGAGACAAACCATAAGAGACTCTTAATCTCAGGAAATAAACTGAGGGTTGCTGGATCGGAGGGAGGTGGGAGGGATGGGGTGGCTGAGTGATAGACATTGGGGGTGGTATGTGTTGTAGTGAGAGCTGTGTATTGTGTAGCCTGATGAATCACAGGCCTGTACCCCTGAAACAAATAATACATTATATATTAATAATAATTTAAAACATGTAAAAAAAAAAAAAGATTGCAGCACACACATGTTAATGAAATGCTCAATGAAAGGTCACTTTGATTTATATCTCTCAGTACTGAGGAGTTGCTTCCTCTAGGACACTGTGGTTCATAAGGGCCTGAGAAAACATACCTGTAGATTGATAAACTGAAGTAACCCAACTAGCAAAAATTCCTTCAGTTGTATATTTGATTACACTACTTAAAAACAGTCACAATTAAACACTGATTATCAGACTCTTTCTACATTCTGCTACATATACAGAGCATTTTCCAAGAAGCATTATGGTATAAAAATTAAGGAACATCAAATGACATTGCTTCTAATAAGCCACCTTAATTTGCACTTGGATTTCAAAGAAATTTTAAGACTATCAATAATCTTGTTGAGCACCAATGAGGTGCTAATTACTGAAGGATTAGCTTGGTATACATTATTTAATCAAGTTTCATAATACTCCCATGGGATATACATTATTTTCCTTATCATACTGGTGCACAAGCTGAAAACTAGAAAGATTTGGTATTTTTTAATGCATGAACATACATATGTATGTATGTATGTAAGTATGAAGTAGAGTTGGATTTGAACCTGGATCTCTCTAATTTTAAAAGTCTGCTTGCCAATCTTATTATATAATAATCTATGGCAAACACTGGAAGTGGTTATTCTGCAAACAATACGGAGGCTTCTTTTTAAGTGTCTATGGTGTCACTAAGGTAATTTGTCTAATGTTTCTCCAGGGAAACAAAGGCAGATATTTGGATCAAAGGACTTACCAAAGGTTTCATTGACTATTCAGAGGAGCACAACAACTCAAGGAGAAAAATCTTTAGCTCCTTAATGAGACTATTGATATAAATAACGGCAGTGTAGCTACTGTATTCTAACCAATGAATTATAGTGTTATCACAGCCAATATAATTAGTGTGTTTTTAACTTTTTAAAAAGAAACTGAATAATTGTTCTTACTACTGTATTGTATACATACTGGTTCTTCTAAGCTGTAGATACATTACCAATATAAAAAAAGGATTGACTTTTTTAACTCTGTCATTTTTCCAGTGAGTAGGATTTTAAATCCAGGAGGAAAAAAGGAAATGTGCTCTCTCTAATTAAAAAGAGTGTTTAGTTGTACTCTCTCAAAGTTACTAGTTTGATATTGTTACCTTACAAATTAAAAAATCAATCATTAGCATATTTTAACATGTTTAAATCATTTTAATAAGTGGTGAAAAATCATGGATATTTAGGGAGGGAAATTATGCTTATTCTGTTGGAGGAAAAAGTAACAATCATTATGTAAGAGAGAGTACATTAATTCTACTTACATTTAAGATAGTTTATATGAGGGGTACATGGCTGGCTCAGTCAGTAGAGGGTGCAACTCTTTATCTCAGTGTTGTGAGTTCAAGCCCTATGTTGGGTGTAGACATTACTTAAAATAAAATAAACCAAGAACAAAGAAAAGATAGTATAAATGAGTACTATCAAAATAAATTTTAAGGTGAAATTATTTTTATGGCATCTATAAAAGACAGTCCAAAAACAAAGAACTGAGGCACAGCTGGAGCAGAAAGACCAAACAGACAGGGGACTCAACATGGGGTTGAGATGGAACTAGGTTGCGAAGTACTGTATAGAGCATTTTAAAAGAAAGTCTGGATTTTAAGCATTCTTTATTTAGAGGTGAATGGCAGCCTTCTGAATATGAACCTTTTCACACAGTGTCCTCAAAATCACATAAGCAATAGAAACTTCAAAGAAAACCACACACAACCCACGCCTTCAGCATCATTAGAAGATGGGAAATTCCACAAATTTTCCATCAGGATGGATCTGTAGAAAAATAAACTCCAAATCCTAATGGAGATATTGCTGGAACACCCATGTACGACGGCAGGCTTGTGTGCCTGCAGAGTGGACAAAGCAGGATTTAAGTGACTGAGAGAAAGGGGATAGCAGAGTGGAGACCTTAGAGGTAGCACAGAAAAAAACCACCTCCACAAAGCACTAAAATACTGAACATAAATATCTCTGCCCCAGTCATTCACAGCATTACCTGCAGGAAAAAGGCTTCAAAGAAAATGAAAATAAAAGTTTACAGACTCGGAGAAGCATTGCTCTGGGAGAGTATGAGATAAATACAAGGATACTGGAAGTAGAGGGACAGAAAGAAGAAAAAGAAAAAAATTAAGGTGCAGAAATGAAAGAGAACAAGATGCTGCAAACCCTCTCTGCACCACCACCACCATTATGAGCCATTAAAGAAAATGAATTTCACTATACAATTGCAGGGGATGCTCTTCAATTAGGATCCCTGTCCATGAAATACTTAGGAAGAGGAAAAAAAAAAAAAGAATGAAAAACAAACAAACAAACCTTAGGTAAGTGACATTTAAATGATACGGAGTCTTTTCCAGGAAACATTAAGTCAAGTTTAAAGTTCACATACAGCATGCTATAATGTATATGAGGAAGATATAAAAAACATGTATCTGTTCAGTTAAAAAAAAAAAAAAAACACAGGAAATATAAACCAAAAAGCAATGAAATTAGTGACCAATAGGGAGAAAAGTGGGTGTGAAACAGAGGAATAGGTGAGGGATGACACTTTCCTGAGCACCACATTATTATACTTCTGTCTTTTGGGAGAATGCTAGAGTTCTATGTATTCAAAAATAAAGGTGAATCAACAAGAATTGGATAAAACTTCAGATTTTATCAAAAGATGATGGTAAGCAATCGCAGTGATTGAAGAGGAGAAAAAAGTTGGTTAGTTTTGAGTTCTCAGAGTTCATTTTTACTGCAGTGTGGAGAAATAGAACACCAACTAGGAGTATGAAACCAAGCAAACACATTCACTTTTCCCTTCTAAAGTACTTACCTAGAAGAGGCTTATTAGAAAGCTGATTCTTGGGGGTAAGTTTCTGAGGCCCTGAGGAGCTCAAATGCATGGTAGGTGGCATCACCTTCTTCAGTGTGAAGTGATGGGCATCTTGGTGTGCAGAACCAATACAGAAGAATGGCTGTAGTAGCAGACAGCCAATCCAGAGAAAGGCATGAAACAAGGTCTGACACTACAGATCAACTTGGGTTCTTCGTACCAAAAACAAATCTAAAAACAGTTGAGTGTGGCTGAAATTCTGGAATCTGCCTGGGAGGCCAAGAGACCCTGCCTGATATTTATCATGATACACCAAAGGGAGGTTATACAATTATTAAAGAAGTTAAAGAGGGGAATAGGAAGAGTCTAATGATTCTTAAAAAAGAGAGAGAGAGAGAGAGAGAGAATCTCCTTTATTTGATCTGTATATGTACATACATATATATATATATACACATATATATGTATGTATATATATGTATATACATATGTATGTGTATATATATGTATATACATACACATGTATGTATATATGTGTGTATGTATATATATGTATATATATGTATATACATATGTATATACATACGCATGTATGTATATATTCTATAGTATATGTGTGTGTGTGTACGGGTAGATAGATTTATTGATTTGGGGTCTGCAGAAACTAGCATTTCCCTCTTAATTAATAAACTAGAAAATAAAATAATAAGGATATAGCAATAAATCATTACAAACCAAAGAAAATGTTCTGATATAATTACATAAGGCCAATATAATTACCATAAACTCAACTAGGATTCTTGCAATTTGACAGTTAGACACAGCAGATTATAGATTTTAGAACATGACTCCTAGAAGGATAGATCTGAAACAACCTAACAGAGGATGAACAGAATCATTCAAATAGAACTATTTCAGCTATACTATCACAGATAGAAAGAGTTCAAATTTACTGTTACTTTGATTTTCTCACCTGCTAGCATGGGTTGGTACTCAAATCAATAGACGAGAAAGCTCTGGATTGTAGATTAAAGCCCTTAGGTGGGGGGAAGCTATTAAAATCATTCTGTGCTCATCTCCCCAATTCAATAGTACAGTCAGAATGATCAAAGTAAAATCGGGCCTTATTGCTTTAAAAACAATAAAAATGTAAACTTTTAAGGCACTAAAATTGTGTTCAATATAATTCTCCATAGAGCCCTACATAAAGGATCTGGTGATGAATAGCAGAAGTGTTGCTTTTAAATCTGAAAAGCTCTTCTTATAAAACAAATCATGCTTATGATATACATTGTTGGAAGGAGTTCTGTCCTCCAGGTCTCAGTAGAATTCATGATGACATATCTAAATCTTTATGCAGTGACAAGTATCTATCTATCTATCTATCTATCTATCTATATATAAATAGAAGTATGATATATACATATATATATACATATATATATATACACACACACATATATATATATGAAATGTCCAAACTAATTTTTATAAAACACAACTGAAAGATTCATTGTCCATAATTCAAAGCTATAGGAAATAAGATGTTATCAGGCATATACACATGACGGATAATAGTATTTTGAAAGAGGAAGTAGATTCTTTGAAGGTATGGGGACAAAAAAAGAGAAACATTTCCAGTCCTTCACAATGTTATTATTTGTTTAGTTATTCAGAGCACATTCCTGATAAACTAAGAAGCAACTACAAAGCAATATGCTAAAAGTACAAATTAAAATAGTGTATACTGTAAAAGTAAGAAAAAAATACCAAATAAGGGAGGAATTAGGGGTGGGTGTGTTTAAAGGGAGGAGGCTTTCTTTTAGAAGTAAGTTTTACAAACTGGCATAGAAGTGAATGGAGCAATCCAAGAAAAGAGTATAGTGTATCCCTAGCTATCTAAGAAGATATCGCCACAAACACGAATAAGGAAATATATAAAGCAAATTAGATTTTCTTAGCTGGAGAACTCTATCAAGTGTTGATATAATCCTTAGGTAGTTAGAACAGACATGAGTTAACAAATTCATAAAGAAGGAACAATTAGTAGTAGTTTACTAGAAAATGGTCAGAATATTACACATTTCTCTGGGTGTGAAAGCATAGAAAATGAGTGTGGAAGTGCCACTGATGATACTATCAAAACAGACAAAGAAGCCATTGACTGAAAGGCATGGGGGAGTCCAGGCAACCAGGGGCTAACAGTGATAGGAAGGAACTAAGGATGGGACAGCAAAATAGCATGATCCTCAAAAGAGTAGGGCTTTGAGTGTCTGCCTGTTCATTTGTTTTAATAACAGGGTGAAAAAGTGATAATCTGTGTTAGTGTCTGAGGGGGACCAAATAAATATCACCCATCTTCTCCAACTGAACCAACCACAGAAATGAGGAGATTATGGCCTGTGAAGATCAAGGAATCACACTGTTTTGTTTTGTTTTGACTCAACATTTATTTCTCTACCATCTGCATGTCAACAGGTGATTACAGGACCCTGCCACCCTCCCCCACCTCAAGACCCCTTTCTCTCCAGTAGGAAAGAAGCAGAGAATCTCTGTGGGCTGGCGCTCCGAGGATCACACTGGTTTTAAACAATTAACAATCACTATGAGCCAAGCACATGTACAGTATTTGAAATTTGTACTAAATCTTCACAATGCTATGAGGTAGAGTATTATTATTCTCTCCATACAACATATGAAGAGATTGCGGTTCACATAGCTAATTAATAACATAGCTAAGAGTAAAGGTCATCTGAGTCCAGTTGTTACTGGAGAGAGAGAAAGAATGTTGTCAAATCATGTAACAACAATGGGCTCCCAAAAATTAAACTGTGAAACTAGATTTATTCACTCAGCTATAAACAGCACTGCAGTGTCTCAGACTTCTCCAACTAAGGACCTTCTCCAGTGAAGTGAATGGAATGGAGGTACAGACCACAATGTATGCTTCCTACCTGTACCTACTCTCCCTGGAGTAAGAAGTAGGAAGCACCCATTTCTACTACTGATTCAGAGATAAGTCATGTTTCTTCCCCCTGGGGAGAATTAAGTGAGATGACAGAGAGCAATCAGTGTTATACTAGTGGAAATCCCCGTCCATAGCAAGAAACCACTCCCCTCCTTGCACATACACAAAATGTCTAGAAGCAGAATGAAAGATAAATGAAGACTTGTCCTACTTCCTGATAGTGAGATGTGAGCTGAGGAAAAATAGGCCAGCAACCCCATCCTCAGAATGCTTCCTAGGAAGTAGAATTTTCATGAAGAACTCCAGGTAGCATTATATTCTACAAGAAAAAAAAAAACCCAAAAAACATCAGTAAAGAAATAGATGATTTAGGTGACTTTGAATAAAAAGAAATATATATACACACATATGCATATGCGAGAGACAGAGACAGAGAGGGAAGACCCAGAAGGCCCTGGTCCAGTAAAGAGGTCTGGGAAGAAGAGAACTCTAAGTTTGGGTTAAAGAAGTGTTCCTCTGGAGACAGAATATGAGAAAATAAAGATGACTTAAAAGGAGCTTTCATGTTGCATGGGTAAGCATGGTTAGTTTCTTCTTTACAGCCACCTGGTAGACGATATACATTCTAGCCTCATGTAATCTGAGGACCACGCTCCTTTAGCTCTTAACCTCTTGAGATTGCTGGTATCAGTGGACAGCTACAAGCAAGCTGGCCTTGGGATCCTTATGTGGGTGGAGGGCCTAGAGGAAGGAGGAAGGGAAGTAAATAGTTTAACACTTTAAACAGCATGACTGTTTTCTGTGGCTTGTGTGGTTTGAATATTCAGTTTTAAATGTACCCCAGGAGGTATTAGCAATGTATATACTTAGGAAAATGCCACAGGTAACTGAAAATACTAAACTGGAGATAGATATTAGGGCTAGATATTGAGCTTGGGTTAACATCTAAATGGAAAGGTTAAATGGAGCTGCAGGAAAAAGAGCAAAGAGGGGAAAGGAATAAGAAAAGAACGCACCAGAGAAGTAATCGTCAGAGAAGAGGGAGACAATTTAACAGAGTATAGTGTTCAGGGTTCACAATAGATTTTCAAGAAGAAACACAATCAGAACAACTGAACCCAATAATACAGTACAGGGCACAGTGTTTCAGAACTAAATGAAGCCTGTTAAGAAGGAATTATAGATATTCTAGAGAACATTTTCTGTTGAGTGGAAAAAAGAGGTACCAGATTCAAGGGGTTAAGGAGATAATCTGAAATGAAATGTTTGGCTAAGAGAATTGGAAAGATTGAGGTCATGATAAAAGCAATAAATAGATTCAGTGGACTTGAGGTGATGGAAGGATGGGAGATTGTAGTCAGAGAAACACATGAGAATTTGAGTGCTTAAAAGGGAAGAATATTTTTAAGTGACATTTAAATTGTGGTCATGGTTTGTAGTTCCACTAAGTAGAAGTCAAAAATAAAAGTTATATATTATACTTAAAAATTGGGGGGACCCAGTAAAGCTTAATTATTTTAGCTTAAGAAAAAATGGATTTGATTTAAAGGTTACTAGCAGTATCCATCTCTGATTAAGTGGCATATACCACTTTACCTTTAAAACAGTTTGAGAAATTCACCTAATAAATAGGTGAATAAAGTAAGAGCAAACATAAAATAATTAAAAACTTACTGTTGGAAAAGATATCAAAGGCACCATTCTCCAGCATATGAGGGTTTCAGACTGAATGTTTTTGTTACCAATCATCCTGGGTCAAAAAGTCTAGATTTGAACCAGAGTAGATAAAGTCTTCTCTTCTCTCTAGGCCAGGACACATTTAATTTGGATCCTACACAGGGGAGTGTGGTCAGAGGCACCCTTTTTGAAGGGAGATTGGTTGACCCGTATACCATGAAGACATTCGTGGAGGCCACTGAAAGGGCTGGCCAGTAGAGGGCAGGCACCTCTTTGAGAGGTATAACCTAAGGACCCCAAGAGCAGTGATGGAATTTAAAGTTTCCTTTTTCCTTCATTTAAACCCAAGTTTTCAGTAAAGTTCATTAGTTCTGCACTGAAGAGTGAAAAGAGTGGCTGGTGTCCACACACGGAGAAGGTAGTATAACAGAACAGCAGCAACTTCGAGAAATTTATGACATGGTGACAAGTGAAAGTAGATATTTAAAATAAAGAGAGTAGGTGTAGATGAGAAGTAACTACCACCTTTTCTTGGAAGTTCCCAAAAACTTATTAGGGAAAAAGAAAACAATTGGAAAATATAAACTTCTTAAGCTTTCAGGATGAAGGCTATGGGAAACATGGCTGGCTTGAGGATTGTGAAATTTCTGAGTTCCAGATACCTAAACAACCTCCAATTATAAATATATATATACACACACACATATAGTTTTCTGAGAACATGCTTATATATTAATTGGAATTCATGATACGTTTTCAATAAAAATCACTTCAGATATTTTATGATTTTAAAGTAGTCTACAAAGCATCTCTAACTCACTACATTTGATTTCTGGTGCTTATGAGGATGTAATCACTCCACTAACCATCTTAATCATATTGTCTCCTTTAATTCTCATAACTCTATGAAGTGGCTATTGCTAAGCTATGATTCTATAGATAACGTAACCAACACATGTGGCAGTTTTCAATGTTCGATGCCACACAGTTCATGAGGGGTTCTGCTGCGATATGAACACAAAATATTAGACCCCAAAATTTATACTCTTGAATATTACACATCACACTGTACTACACTGATATTACTGAACCAAATAATTGTGTGTGCATGTGAATGTGTGTGTGTTTGTGTGTGTGTGAGAGAGAGAGAGAGCAAGCATACAATCCAAATTGTAACCTTAAATTCCAGAGTATACATTCCCAACATCTGTAAGAATGTCACCTCCCACCACTTACCTTGTAGTGACAGTGGTCTGGCTGCTATCTCCTAACTAAATGATAAACTAGTCATCTGAAAACAACCTCGAGAATGGGCATTCCTGTAATGGGGGTCACTGAACTGAGGCTCAGGAAGCTTCTTGGTCTAGAAGGCAGATTGCTAGTACATTGTCCAGTATGCAGTAGATGATCAAAACTTAACTGAATGAGAGAAGAAGTAAACAGGAAATATCTGGGGGCAAAGAGAAGTGTTGTTCTTGCAATAATTTCTTCATACATGAAGAATTAGATAAGTAGAACTTTATATTTGCCTGAGAGTAATATATGTGAAACCATGAAATGGATCCATGCCAGAAGTGAGAATAAAATGAAACAGAGTTTAGAGAGACTGCAGTTGTAATAGGCTGGGAAGAAAACAAAAGAAACATAGAAAAGTGAGCAAAAAGAAAGAACAAAAGGAGGTATTATCGTAGAAGTGATGGATTTTGTGATTTCTGAAGATGCAATTTCTTGTTTATTCTATTCACTGAATAGGTGTGAATGAGCTTTGTTTTACCTTGTACTTTATCAGAACAACATTGTCATTACTGATCATTTAACTACACATACAGCATTTATAACAGATCTCTCTGGGTATTGACATACAATACCACCAGGGATATTGCACAGGCAAATTTTAAAGAAATCTGAATATTTTCCAGTGTATTAATTTTGGCTTGCTTATGTTTGAATGGCTTCCGGATTAAATATTAGGGAAAGAAGTCACTCTTTGTAGTCTCATAAAGCCTGGGGAAAACACAAACATAAAACCACGCATATTTTTCAAAATTCCTAAACCTTTTAATAGAGCTAATAGGCTCAAAAAAGTAATATCATTCTCAAGTTTATTCCAAATGAATTTTAGATTGGGTAGAGGAAGTGACTGACACCAGGAAATAGGAGTAAAGAGGAGCTTAAATAATTTGGTACATCCATGACATGTCTCTGCTAGCATTTATTCTATAATAAACAAATGCAGGGTCTATAAATTATTTGGTCTCAGGGTCTGATTTTATAGTTATAGAATACTAACTTTGAGAATGGTAGGGAAACAATCCTTCCCTTTTTTTTTCATTGTAAATTTTCTCTTGAATATTTTTTCAAAGGGATTTGTTCATATTTCAAAATACCAAAATGAAAGCTGAGTTTCCATGTCACTTGGGAAAAATGCAATTTGCTTTTTACAATAACTTAGCTCCTGAAAATCACCTCTAAATCAAATTAGTGGTAATGCAATATTTTAAACTGCAGTAAAGACTCTCACAATTAAAAAGACAAGTCAACAGTGGATTATTTTGCAAAGTAAAAAAAACTCTTTCTTGAAATGCCAGTCATTTTCTAATGTATGTTTTTTCTTAATATATATGTTTTCTTAATATACATAGATGCACATGTATAAGATATTTTATCTCATGTAGAATCTGTATATCATCAGCTTTTATATTAGAATTCTGTATCAGTTCTTAGAGAACACAGAAGTCATAATCTCAGAAAAATTATTATAAAAGCCTGACAAGTCATGGAGATAATAAAAACCAAAGGAGCCTGTGTAAGGTTGAATCATTTTGAAATCACATATGTGAAAACACTCAGCTGAATTGCTTCAGGTAAAGAAATGAACAAAATATCAGTGACTACAGGAATAATCATTAGAGCTGCCCTTCCCTGCAACTTTGAAAGTTAGGCATTGGCACATGACTTCCTTTGGCCTATGAAATGCGTGTGGATCTGACATGTGTCACACTTAAGCAGAAACACTTAACAGCAGAGTGCAATCATCCGTTCTTACTCTTCTCCTGTCTTGACAAATATGGAAGTGCATATTGATTTAGAGGTGCAATACTGAGCCACCTTACGGAGCACAGCTGCCCCAGAGAGTCATTCAGACATACAAAGACTCTGCGTTAGCAAAAATAAAAGTCTCTTGTTTTAGAACAGAGATCAGCAAGCTTTATTTGTAAACAGTAAAATTGTAAATATTTTCAGCTTCATGAGCCAAACACTCTCTATCTCAACGATTCATTCTTTCCATTGTAACATTATTTATAAAAACAGGCGAATGGTTTGGTTTGGCTTTGTTTTAAGCCACCAAGATTTTCGGGTTGATTCCTGCTGCAACAAACTTATAATATTCTAACACAAGCATCTTCTACTCTTTGTTGTCAGACACTTTCGAACAGGGAGGAAAATGTTGTGGTCTGATATGGGAACCATGGAAACATATCCCTGAGAGGGAAGCAGCACAGTCATCATGACATCCCCACTCTTCTTTAAGAAAACTGTTTTCAACATCCACAACTCACAGATGTTGATCAGGGCCCAAACTGGTTTTTAAAATACCATCTTCATTGAAATATACTTCACATAAAATAAAAGTTACTCTTTGAAAATGCATGACCCAATGGTTTTTAGTGTATTCCCACGATTGTGCAACCATCACTACTAATTAATTTAAGAGCATTTTCATTATCTCCAAAAGAAACTCCTTACCCAATAGCAATCATTTCCCATTCTCTCCTCTCCCCAGTGCCCAGCAGTCACTAATCTATATCTCGTGTCAGTAAATTTGCTATTCTCAGCCCTTCATATAAATGGAATCATAAAATATGTAGTTTTTTGTAACTGGCTTCATTCACTTAGCACAATGTTTTTAAGGCTTATCTATGCTGTAGCACGTACCAGCCAGTACTTTATTCCACTTTATTACTGAATAATCTCCCATTATGTGGCTACACCAATTTTGCTTATCCTTTAATCAGTTGATAGGTATTTATGATGTTTGCACTTTTTGGTTGTTATGAATAACGCTGTTATAAAATTTGTGGTCAAGTTTTTTTGCATAAAAATGTATTTTCCTTTGTCTTGAGTACATATCTAGAAGTGAAAATCCTGGGACATATGGTAACTCCATGTTTAACATTTTGAGGAACTGCCAAACAATTTTCCAAAGTGGCTGATTCATTTTACATTTCCACCAGCAATGCAATTTCTCCAAATCCTCATCAACACTTGTTATTGTCTGTCTTTTTAGACATCCTATTGAGGATGAATACTCTTTGTGGTTTTCACTAGCATTTCCTAATGACTGATGATGTTGAGCATCTTTTCATGAGCTTTTTGGATATTTGCATTTTTTTTGGAGAAACATCTACTCAAATCATCGGCCTATTTTTATTAGATTATCTTTCTAATGTTGAGTTTAAAGAGTTACTTATATATTCTAGTTACAAAATCCTTCTCAGATAAATAATTTGCAAGTATTTTCTCCTATTCTGGGGGTTGTCTTTTTACTTTCTTGATGGTATCAGTGATGCACAAGATTTTAAAATGTTAAGTTCCAATTTATCTATTCTTTTCTTTTCTTACTTGTGCTGTTGTCGCATTTAAGAATTCTGTGCCAAATCCAAGGTCGTAAAAACTTACCCTGATACTGTCTTCTCTAACAGTTTTATAGTTTTAGATCTTCAATAGCAGTGTTTGTAGTGTTAAGCCCTGACAGTTGGCTTTTCTTTTTGTAATGCAAGCAACTGATTTAAGCTTTGATTGCTGAGGCAACCACTTCAAAGAGGCATCAACTTCAAAGATGGCTATCTGGAATAAAAACATTGCCAGCCATAGGACCAGATAAAGATAAATAAAGAATCAGGCCTACAGCCCTGACCCCAGACTTCTTTGTTTTAATGATCTTGCTTAATTTCAACAACTAACCATTTGGGCTACTTGTTTTTTTCTTTTCCTACACTTTAAGTTCCCACTCTTATGTTTTAAATTCACCAATAGAGTGAACTCATGAAACTCTAGCCCCCCACTTTTGACCCCAATGAAAGCAGAACCCCTGGCCTGCATTCTCTCTCTCTGTCTCTACCCTTCATCTCATTGGGTGGCCCCACATATACTATGTAATTTCCAGAACCTGCAAGTTTCTGGAAGCCAAAGTTTCCTGAAGGCTACTGGTGATGGCATCTTGCAATTGTAATAAGAACCACAGGGATAGCCCAGCCACAGTACTGGTTATCAGTAGGCTGAGAACAACACACAACAGTGTTATATCCATTTTAAGTTAATTTATGCAACTTAAGTTTATATATATAATACACACACACATACACACATCTATGGTAAGGGTATAATTTTATTTTATTCTTTTGCATGTGGCTATCTAGCTGTTGAAAAGACTATTTTTGCCCATTGAATTGTCCTTGAATCATTGTCAAAATTAGTTAACTATACATACATGGGTTTATTTCTGGACTCTGAATTCTAGTGATTGGATTTTTATGTCTATCCTTATGCCAATACTACACTATCCTTGATTACAGTAGATTTGTAGTAAGTTTTTAAATCACGAAGTGTGAGTCTTCCAAATTTATTCTTTTTCAAGATTGTTTTGGCTATTTTTCAGTCATAAAGTCTGTATGAACTTTAGGACCAACTTGTTAATTTTTACAAATAAGACAGTGAGATTCTGATAGGGATTGTATTGAATCTATAGATCAATTTGGGGAATACTGTCATCTTAATATTAAGTCTTTTAATACATGAACACAGTACGTCTTTCCATTTATTTAGGTCTTCTTTAATTTCAAGCAATAATATTTTACAGTTTCATAGCTTTGTAATTCCTTTGTTGAATTTATTCCAAAGTATTTTATTCTTCTTGATGCTATTACACACAGAATTGTTTCCTTAACTTTATTTTTGCATTGGTAATTACAAATGTATAGGAATTCAATTAATTTCTGTGTATCAATTTTGTATCCTGCAACCTTGCTGAATTTCCTTATAGGTTCCAATGGTTGTTTAGTGGATTCCTTAGGATTTCTATGTACAAGATGATGTCATCTGCCAATAGATACAATTTTACATTTCATAGAGAAGAAAAATTTTGGAGGTCCTTACTCTGTTGTTCCAGAATATTTCTCCCATCTGGTTTTGACAGAAATGGTACCATTACATATGATGTAAAATAAAAATTCAATAATGATGAGAAATGGGGGATTTCTAAACGTTGAGGGATGTTTTCTAAACGTTTTTCAGAAAAGGTAATTTTTTTCCATTTAAAAATTGAATTTAGGGACTTTCCAAGATGGTGGAGGAGTAGGAGACCTTGGTTTTGTCAGGGCCCAGGTATTCAGCAAGATAGCTACCAAATCATTCTAAACACCTGTGAACTCAACCAGAGATCTAAGAAAATAATTGCTGCAATTTTACAAATAGAAAAGCAACGACTTTCTGCAAGAATGACAAGATAGAAAAACACATCTCAAAAAAGAGAACAAGAGGCAGTACTGACTACGAGGGACCTAATCAGTATGGATATAAGTAATATGTCAGAAATAGAGTTCAGAATAATGATATAAAGATACTAGCTGGACTTGAAAAAAGCACAAAAGATACTAGAAAATCCCTTTCTGGCGAAATAAAATAATTAAATCTAATCAAGTCAAAATAAAAAAGGTTATTAATAAGATGTAATAAAAAATGGAGGCTCAAACTGCTAGGATAAAATACACAGCAAAGAAAATTAGTCCTATAGAAGACCACATGATGGAGAATAAAGAAGCTGAGAAAAAGAGAGATAAACAACTACTGGATCACAAGGGGAGAATCTGAGAGATACCTGATACTATAAAACAAATCAATATTAAATCATTGGGATCCCAGGAGAAGAAGAAAGGAGGGGGGCAGAAGTTATATTGGAGCAAATTATAGTTGAGAACTTCCCTAATCTGAGGAAAGAAACAGGAATTCAAGTCCAGGAGGCACAGAGAACTCCCATCAAATCCATAAAAATAGGTCAATACCTCAACATAAGATAGTGAAGCTTGCAAATCTCAAAGACAAAGAGAAAATCCTGAAAGCAGCTCAGGACAACAGGTCCAAAACTTACAAGGGTAGAAACAATAGACTGGCACAGACCTATCCACGGAGACTTAGCAGGCCAGAAAGGACTGGCATAATATACTCCGGGTGCTAAAATGAGAAAAATATGTGGGCAGGAATACTTTATTCAGCAAGGCTGTCATTTAAAATAGAAGGAGAGATAAAAAGCTTCCAGGGCAAACAGAAACTAAAAGAATTTGTAATCACTAAACCAGCCATGCAAGAAATATTAAGGGGATCCTTTAAGCAAAGAGACAGCCCAAAAGTAACACAGACCAGAAAGGAACAGGGACAATCCACAGAAACAGTGACTTTACAGGTAATGTAATGGCACTAAATTTATATCTTTCAATAGTTACTCTTAATGTAAATGGGCTAAATGCCCCCAATTAAAAGGCACAGGGTACCAGTTTGGATAAAAAAGCTAGACCCATCAATATGCTATCTTCAAGAGACTCATTTTAGACCTAAAGACACCTCTAGATTGAAAGTGAGGGCATGGAAAACCATTTATCATGCCAATGGACATCAAAAGAAAGCAATCCTTATCTCAGACAAATTAGATTTTAAACCAAAGACTGCAGTAAGAGATGAGGAAAGACACTATACCATAATTAAAGGGTCTATCCAACAAGAAGATCTAATGATTGTAAATATTCATGCCCCCAACATGGGGACAGCAAATTATATAAGCCAATTAATAAAAAAATTAAAGAAACTCATTGATAATAATGCAATAATAATAGGGGGCTTTGACACCCCACTCATTGCAATGGACAGATCATCTAAGCAGAAGATCAACAAGGATACAAGGGTTTTGAATGACACACTGGATCAGAGGGACTTCACAGATATATTCAGAGCATTTCATCCTAAAGCAACAGAATACACATTCTTCTTGAGTGCACATAGAACATATTCCAGAAGAGATCACATACTGGGTCACAAATCAGGTCTCAAATGGCACTAAAGATTGGGATCATTTCCTGCACATTTTCAGACCACAATGCTTTGAAATTTGAACTCAATCACAGGAGGAAATTTAGAAAGAACTCAAACACATGGAGGTTAAAGAGCATCCTATTAGAGAATGAAGGAGTCAACCAGGAAATGAAAGAAGAATTTTTTTTAAATTGATGGAAACAAATGAAAGTGAAAACACAACTGTTCAAAACCTTTGGGATGCAGCAAAGGTGGTCCTAAGAGGGAAGTATATAGCACTACAAGCCTTTCTCAAGAAACAAGAAAGTTCTCAAATACACAATCTAACATTACACCTAAAGGACCTGGGAAAGGATAGCAAATAAAGCCTAAACCCAGCAGAAGACAATTAATAAAGATTAGAACAGAAATCAATGAAAGAGGAACCAAAAGAACAGTAGAACAAATCAACGAAACCAGGAGCTGGTTCCTTGAAAGAATTAATAAGATCGATAAAGCCCTGACCAGACTTATCAAAAAGAAAAAAGAAAGGACCCAGATAAACAAAATCATGAAGGAAAGGAGAGATCACAACCAACACCAAGGAAACACAAACAATTATAAGAATATATTATGAGTATCTATATGCCAACAAATTAGGCAATCTGGAGAAAATGGATGCATTCCCAGAAACATAAATTACCGAAACTGAAACAGGAAGAAATGGAAAATTTGAACAGAACCATAACCAACAAGGGAATTGAAGCAGTAATCAAAAATCTCCCAACAAACAAGAACTCAGGGCCAGACGGCTTCCCAGGGGAATTCTACTAAACATTTAAAGAACTAATACACATTCTTCTGAAGCTGTTTCCAAAAATAGAAATGGAAGGAAAACTTACAACTCTTTCTATGAGGCCAGCATTACCTTGGTCCAAAACCAGAGAAAGTCTCCACCAAAAAGGAGAATTACAGACCAATATCCCTGATGAACATGCATGCAAAAATTCTCAACTACATACTAGCTAATCAGATGCAACAGTACATTAAAAGGATTATTCACCATGACCAAGTGGGTGCAAGGATAGTTCAACATCCTGGGCTGCAAGGGTAGTGCAACATCCACAAATCAATCAATGTGATATGCTACATTAATAAAAGAAAGGACAAGAACCACGTGATACTCTGAATAGATGCAGAAAAAGCATCTGACAAAGTACAACATCCCTTCTTGATTAAAACTCTTCACAGTGTAGGGATAGAGGTACATACCTAAATATCATAAAAGCGATATACAAAAAGACCACGTCAAATATCATTCTCAATGGGGAAAAACTAAGAGCTTTTCCCCTAAAGTCAGGAACACAGCAGGGATGTCCACGATCACTACTGTTGTTCAACACAGTACTAGAAGTCCTAGCCTCAGCAATCAGGCAACAAGAAGAAATAAAAGGTACCTGAATTGGAAAGAAGAAGTCAAATTCTCACTCTTTGCACATGACATGATACCCTATGTGGAAAACCCAGAAGACTCCACCTCAAAATTGCTAGAACTCATACAAGAATTCAGCAAAGTGTCAGGATATAAAATCAACGCACAAAAATCAGTTGCATTTCTAAACATTAGCAATGAGGCAGAAGAAAGAGATATTAAGGAATCAATCCCATTTACAATTGCACCCAAAACCATAAGATACCTAGGAATAAACCTCACCAAAGAGGCAAAGGATCTGTACTCAGAAAACTATAGAACACTCAGGAAAGAAATTGAGAAAGACACAAAGAAATGGAAAAATGTTCCACACTTGGATTAGAAGACAAAATATTGTTAAAATGTCTATGCTACCCAAAGCAAACTACACATTCAATGCAATCCCTATCAAAATACCACCAGCTTTTTTCACAGAGCTAAAACAAACCATCCTAAAATTTGTATGGAACCAGAAAAGACCCCGAATAGCCAGAGGAATGTTGAAAAAGAAAACCAAAGCAGGTGGCATCACAATTCTGGACTTCAAGATCTATTACAAAACTGTAATCATCAAGACAGTATGGTACTGGCACAAAAACAGTCACATAGATCAATGGAACAGAACAGAGAATCCAGAGAATCCAGAAATAAACTCAGTTCTATGGTCAGCTAATCTATGACAGAGCAGGAAAGAATATCCAATGGAAAAAAAGACAGTCAGTTCAACAAATGGCGTTGGGAAAATTGGACAGCCACATTCAGAAGAATGAAACTGGACCATTTTCTTACACCATACACAAAAATAGACTCAAAATGGATGAAGGACCTAAATGTGAGATAGGAATCCATCAAAATCCTAGAGGAGAACACAGGCAGCCACCTCTTCGACCTTGGCTGCAGCAACTTCTTCCTAGGCACATCGCCAAAGGTAAGGGCAACAAAGGCAAAAAATGAACTATTGGTACTTCATCAAGATAAAAGGCTTTTGCACAGCCAAGGAAACAGTTGACAAAACCAAAAGACAACTGACAGAATGGAAGAAGATATTTGCAAATGTCTTAACAAATAAAGGGCTAGTATCCAAAATGATAAAGAACTTTTGAACCTCAATACCCAAAAAACAAATAATCCAATTAAAAAATAGGCAGAAAACATGAACAGACATTTCTCCAAGGAAGACAAATGACAAACAGATATGAAAAAATGTTCAACATCACTGAGCATCAAAGAAATACAAATCAATACCACAATGTGATACTACCTCACACCAGCCAGAATGGCTAAAATTAACAAGTCAAGAAACTACAAATGTTTGGGAGGATGTGGAGAAAGGGGAATCCTCTTACACTGTTGGTGGGAATGTAAGCCGGTGCAGCCACTCTGGAAAATAGTATGAAGGTTCCTCCAAAAGTTGAAAATAGAGCTACCCTATGACCCAGCAATTGCACTGCTAGGTACTACCCCAAAGATACAAATGCGTTGATCCAAAGGGGCACCCGCACCCCAATATTTATAGCAGCAATGTCCACAAATGCCAAACTATGGATAGAGCCCTGATGTCCATCAACAGATGAATGGATAAAAAAAGGTGTGGTATTTATATACAGTAGAATACTATTCACCCATCAGAAAATGAAATCTTGCCATTTGCAATGATGTGGATGGAACTAGAGGGTATTATGCTAAGTGAAATAAGTCAATTCGAGAAAAACAACTATCATATGATCTTAACTCATATGGTGGAATTTAAGAAACAAAACAGGAGCATAGGGGAAGGGAGGGAAAAATAAAAGATGAAATCAGAGAGGGAGACAAACCTTAAGAGATTCTGAATCTCAGGAAACAAACTGAGGGTTGCTGAAGGGGAGAGGGGTGGAAGGATGGGGTAACTGGGTAATGGACATTAAGGAGGGCATGTGATATAATGAGCACTGGGTATTACATAAGATCGATGAATCACTGAACTCTACCTCTGAAACTGTAGTAATACACTATATGTCAATTAATTGAATTAAAAAAAAAACAACAAAAATTGAATGTAACTTATGATTCTCTGGGTATCTCTCAAGATGTAAGCGATTCAGTTTTCAGATTTTTAAATACTGAAATAATGTTTTATACCAATAAAAATACTGGTATTTTGTTACTTATAACTAGCATAGTATATGTATATCTGAAAAGTTGTATTGCTAATAAATTATCCTTGTTTACAAGAAAAGGGGCAGCTATGGGATACATGCCAGGGAGGAGGGAAAATATACTTATTGAATTCTCAAAAACCTTTTTGGTGAAGCTAAATTGAGGAATGATAGAAGACAGAAGATGCAAGGATCATGGGAAGTGGGTAAGGTGTCAGGAACTCAAGGAGTAAAGGAGGGACCTAGGAGTTGATTATTTCATCATGGGACATATTTGCCTAAATTTAAAGATAAATAATTGACTGGAAAGATGTCTAAAAAATACATAATTTTATTAAAATTTGATTCACTCCCAAAATTACACCTACTCTGAATTTTCTTATAATTTTTTGACTGCTAAAAAGTAAGCTACAATAGAAACAATGAAGTCAATTTAAGCTACTGCTCTTGTTAATAGGACAACCCCCCACAATCCTGCAGTTAGCAAGCTATTATAGGCATTCGTGTTTTATATTAGTAATTACAGTATAATTCATGTTAATTCTAAAGCATGTTATGCTGATAATAGTACCAGCAACTTGTGTCACTGTTACATGGGAGAAGACTTTTGCTAATTATTTAATAATTCACTAACTCCAAAAAATAAAAGTTAGCCTCAAAGCTTCAAGTCTAGGAATATTTTAGAAAATATCATCCACTTTCGAATTAACCTGTGAAAACCTTAGCAATGCCACTATGCTAATGAACAAATGCACACAGACAGTGGTTAATTTAAACTCTCAAACAGATTATCCATGATTTAAAAAGTCCTGTGACATATGTGAATTGAGATATTAAATTCTAGACACCCTTCATATAGTAGATACACAGGTCCCCTTACTGGACCTAAAGCAGGAATCACCCATCTGCTGTATGCTGGGTGCTTCTGGCACACAGCTGTCTCTTCTCCAGAGAATTCCTACTGGCTGAACAGGAGCCACCTTGCCCTGTAGGAAAAGCACACTGCTGCTCATCCCCATCTTGCACTTGTAGCTGGGAGCCAGGACTGGTCATGACAGACAAGGCTGTAAAAATGGCTGCACCCTTTGCTTCCTGCAGTAATTTTCAGGTGCAATTGGTGCTTCAGAGCTCCATGCAATCAGACTAAGGTTAAATTCACATTCTTGCTTAGAACCTTCCCTAATCTTACTTTGCTTACTTTAGTTGCTTTCTCCTAAAGGACATCCTTAATCACTTGCACTTGAATCTCATCTCAGGCTTTCTTGCTAGGGAATCAGACCTAAGACAATGCATATCCCTGATTGAAGGGGATGGAAGAGATCTTACATTTTTGAACACTTACAAAGTCCTATTCTGTACAAGTGGCACTGTTTTTTTTCTCATTTCATATTGAAGAAAACAATCAGAATCCAAATCCCATACTATATCCACCGACTCACGTGATTTAATAGAAAAACTTCAAAATGCCAAATTTGCAAATTTTCATTATATAAAATATCTCTCTAAATCTTCTTTGATTATGACACCAAATTTACTCAGCAAAGCAAGCAGGGAACAAATAAATAGTGTTGCAGCACAAAAGGTAAGAGACATTCTGAAGTGAGACTGGTCTGTCACTATCTCTGACTGCAAGTAAGTTAATTAACTTTTCTGTGTCTTAGTTTCCACATTTGTAAAATAGGAATAATTATAGTATCTTCCTCGGATTTATTTTTAAAATTCAGGAGTCCATAAATGAGTCCATAAAACTGATAACCTTTTGGAAAACTATCACAAATATGCTACTTTTGGAGAGATAAAAGGCTGAATTTTTTCAAAAAACATAGAAAATCAAAAGAATTATAAATTTGATAACCGATGATTTCCTTGATTGTGAAAAACCTAAAAGCTATTTTGTAATTTACTGCATGTGTTTGCTATATAAAGTCAGAAAGCTCTGGGATTTCCTCTCTGCATATCTAAAACCATTTTTATGTACTAAATACTAGGGAGGCTTTACACTATTAACTCACACAGTTATTTAAAACAAGCAGGTTGCAGGGTTTGTTTGTTGTTGTTATTGTTGTTGTTTCTCCTTTTCACTTTCTGAATATCCAGGAAAAGATCTGAGACCAAAATAATTCTTTAAAAAATTATTTAAAGGCGATTTGGTTCATAGAAAATCAATGCACTAAGAGCCTTACTCACTTGTGAAATCTGATCCCATTTTAGATGAGTAAGAAATGGAAGGACTGAACTAAGGGATAAGGTCATCAACATTTAGTTTAAATCACTGTTGATCAAAATACTTCAAGAAATATAAAATAATCTAGTTTTCCTTCAGGAAAAAATCCCTACACCACACCCTCTCCTTTAATTGTTTCTAATAACATCTTCAGAGCAAAATGTTTCATCTTCTTCTACATTTCACTCAAACTATCTGTATTCAAAGGGATATAAAGTTTGAGCAAGGGGCGCCTGGGTGGCACAGTGGTTAAGCGTCTGCCTTTGGCTAGGGCATGATCCCGGCGTTATGGGATCGAGCCCCACGTCAGGCTCCTTCGCTGTGAGCCTGCTTCTTCCTCTCCCACTCCCCCTGCTTGTGTTCCCTCTCTCGCTGGCTGTCTCTATCTCTTTCAAATAAATAAATAAAATCTTAAAAAAAAAAAAAAGTTTGAGCAAAAATGTGTAACTCAAATCAGGAATTTCCTAGATTATTGGCTTCCTGGGAAATACTGCATATTAATTGTATCCACAGCAATTTTTAAAAACTGAAGGATCTCATGCTTCTAGAAATTGGATGTTTCTTTCACTCATTCCTTAATCAGATATTTAGGTAATTACTTCACTCAGCCAGGCTGTCACAGATGCTGCAGGTATTGACTAAGAATCTTCTAAGTGTATGGTACTTCCCTAGATATTGGTACAATGACAGACAAGGCTCTTGTTTCTTGGAGCTTACATCCCTAGTGTGGAAAATTTATATTGAACTAATAAATGATCAAACAAGATAATTATAGTTTGTGATCATTTCTATAAAGAGAATGAACTGTGTGCTGTTTTAGAAGAAACTGGAAGGTGTAGGCAGTTTTGAAAAGCAACTTTAAAGAGCTACAGTTGGACGACTGAAAATAAGCCAGTCAGGAAGAGTTGGGAGAAGAGTTTCTGAGCAGAAGAGTAGGTGCAAGGGCTCTGAGTATGGAAAGACTTGGAATATTCAAGGAGGTGACAGAAGATCATCACCACTCTTGAAGCACAACAGGTAAGTGGCAAAACATAAAGCTGGAGAGGGAGACAGGATTTAGGTCATGCTGGTTCGTCTAGTCTAGCAAGGGATTTTAATTTTATTGAAAGAACAATTGGCAACCATTGAGGTTTTAAGTAGGGAGTGACATGATTTAATTAAAAATTAAATATAAAAATTGAATCTTTTGTACCTAAATGGGTTGGAAAATAATAAAAATAAACTAAGGAAGATAAGTAGGAGGCTAGGAAAGAAATCTAGGCAAGAGATGATTGCAGCTTGGAAGTATATGGAAGAGGTGGAAAGAGGTAGACAGAAGCAAGATGTTTTGGCAGCTAGATTGAAAGGCTTGTTGACATTTCAGATGTAGGCAGGGAGATGAGATAAGCAGAGGAATTAACTAGATTTTTAACTTAAGAATTGATGGCAGTGAGGCCACTTCTGAAATGGTGAAGATTAGGGGATGTGGAGGAATGCAGAAGAAGAAACAGAGAACCCCGTTTTGGTCATACTAAATTTGAGATGGTTCCAGCTTGACATTCAAGTAGTGATATCAAGTAGGCATTTGGAAATAAAAATATGACTATCAGGAGATATACCAGATGAAGATACAGAATTGGAAGACATCATATATAGATGGATTTTCAAGCCATGGCAAAGAACAAGATCACCTAAGAAAAGGAATGTAAATATATGTATAAAAGAAAGCAAGTGAAGACTGTTTCAGGTCAACTTTGAATGTTCTTAGATGAACTCCAGTAAGAGAGGGATAAGGATGTGGATGTGTCCATTATAATTGGAAAATAGGAATGTTTGTCTCTCTCTGACAGGAGCAGATTGAGAAAAATATAGAGATGAAAACCAAGAAGGGATGGAGTAAGAACAAATGAGAATTGAAGCAGTAGAGACATATCAGTGTCAATAACATATCTGAACAATTTTGCTGGGAAAGGATGAAGAAAAAAAGGCTTGTGACTGAAGGGAAATATAGAGCGAATTAAGGATTTTTCTTAAGATGAAAAATACTGGTATATATTATAGGCTGATAAAAATGAAAGAGTAGAGAGAGAGAGACTATTGATTCAGGGAAAAAATACCGGAAATTAAGAAAGAGCACAGTCTTTAAAAAGAAGTCAGTGGAAGCATGAGAAACAAAAAGATTTGGCTTTCCCCTGAACGGAGTCATTTCTTCCATTTGAACAGCAAAGAACACAGAAAATAAGTACAGGTAGAGGCTTTGACTTTAGGTTTGACCAATGGGGATAAGAAAGGTTACAGCTAGTGGCTGGAAGTCAGGAAATTTAGGAGGAAAGCCTTGATAAGGAAGGATGCTTTTTTGGAAAAGTTAGGGTTGGTTAGAGAATGAAACAGGTAGTGGCAATAAAATGATGGCAAAAGAAGTTAGTGGCCCAGCTAATGTAAAATACTTATAACTGGCCTTCTAACTTCGTTTTTGGTATTTGTGAAAAAGGACAACTCTAAAGATAATATGAAAGAACAAGAAATATTTCAAGGACACTTAAAGTAGAAAATGAAGGCTCTGGACTTCTTTTAAAAGGTTTAAAATTTTAATTTATTATGATGAACTCTTAATCTGTTTGTTTTAATGAAGAAAGTACCTTTCCTCAAAATCTCCATAGAATACACTCCTTAAAATTTTTGAAATTCTGGTGAGCCTACCAGCTGAACTCCTTATTGCAAGTGTTTCCTTTTGGTTGAAGACTTAAAAAAATTTCAAAAATTAATATTTTACCAATATGTCAGTTCCACTGTATTTAGTACAAATAAGATAATTTATTTTTTTATATTTTTGTAAAACATAATACACATTCAGAAAAAGGCTAAAATATAAATATATAACTAGATCAGTTATTGTAATATGAATACTATACAGCCAACACTACAGCAAGAGAGAAAAAATATTGGCAAGTCCCCAAATGTTCCTTCTGGATGACAACACCCTTCTTCCCTCCCAAAGTTAACTTGACTTTATAGTTTTATTCTTTCATGGTATATCCCTAAGCTATATGGTTTTCCTCTGCTTTGAACTTTATATGAATGGAATCATAAAAGTATGTGTTCTTTTATATCGGAGTTATTTTGCTCAAATCTATGTTCTTGTTACCCATCCTTGTTGGTTTTGTGTATCTATAGCTAACTCATTTTCATAGCTATATCATACTATATTTATACATCTTTTTATTTAACCACTCCACCATAATACAAGACATTTCCAGCTTGGGGCTATGATAGAAAAGAAAATGCTATGAACATTCTTGACCACACATTCTGGTGAAACTAAGCACTCATTTTAGTAGAGTGTAAATTAAGTAAAACTGCTAACCAAAGGGTTTAAATATCTTTGTAGATAACATCAAACTGATTTCAATGTAACTGACTTACATTTCCACCAGCTTTTTAAGCAGAACTCCTATTGTTCAACACTTGATATTCTTGCCAACACCTGACAATATCTAACATTTTTATTTTAACCAAATCTGTTGCGTGTGTTTATAGTATCTCATTGTTTTAACTTGTATTTCCCTGATTACTACTGAAGTGTGGGATGAGTAGGGTGAGAGAGGGGAGATTGCTATTGGTATCTAGTTGCCAGAGGACAGAGATGCTGCTAAAAACCCCATAATGTACAGGACAGCCCCTGCAATTATCTAGTCCCAAATGTCAATAGCGCTGAGGTTGAGAAACTCTGACTTAGAGGACACTGTAAAATGTCTGAACTATTAGAATCTGACCCTAAAGTTTCTATGCTACTGGAAGCTATACACATGGATGACACTCAGTTTGTGCTATTTTGGCTTAGAAAGAAAATTCATTGATCAAAGAATATGAAATGTCAGAGCTGGCAGGAATTTTGGAAATCGTCTAATTCAGCCTTCTTATTTGATGGTTGAGGAAACATGAAGCTTAAAAATGATTAAGTTATTTGCCCACTTAGATATCAGCTTCCTTCCTTATGATAATGCCTTCCATTTCTAGAGCAACGTTAGCATCTCGTGTCACTACAGTTCAATTGACTAGAGAGCTTTCTGTTTCAGAAAAAGAAAAATGCTGCTTTTCTACATAATAAAATTCTCATTGGAAATCAAGACAAAATAAATACTTAGTTGGTCTTCAGTAAATGTTGCTGATGACTATGAAAATGAACCATCACCACTGAGTAAAACAAATCACCTTGCATTCTTATTCACCAGATTTGAAGTGAAGTGTAAAAAAAACAGACTAAGACAAACTTTGACCTCAATTACGCACAAATAGATAATCAAGCTTCATTTTGTGACTGCAAAAAAAAAAAAAACATTCACTCCCAGTTTAGACTAAATCACCTGGGTTCATTTTCAGTATTCTCAAAAGGATCTCAAATTTTATTTCTAAGGACTGACTAGATACCCAGAATACATATACACTAGTTTAATATTTATTAGAAATATAAAGTAAAATGATATCAAAAAAGTCCATACTTGAACTATTTCTACATAATTGCTGGTAACCTCAAATGGAAACCTTTTTGGGAAGAATTCCCACATCATTCAATGCATTTTAGGTTTTTTAGAAGTTTTCTGTTTCCAAGAGTTCCATCTGCATTAATGGCTTTTATGTGGTAATTTAAACTGCCATTAAAACTCAGAATGGAATGATAGGGTTCCATTTGACCCTGGATAAAACACATTCTTCCATTCTGACCTTGTTTTGGGCAACTTTTCAGTAAAGCCTGACTGAATCATAAGCTTCTGACCCAGCTCAAAGACGCCCTTGAATCCTGATATTTTTAGGAAACGTTTTATACAGCAATTTGTCCTTTAAATGTTATTTTCTAAAAGGGAGAAATCAACGTGACCTCCAAAATATTTTGTTAACAGTTAAATCAAAATTATATATATTTGAAATGAGCTGACCTATATTCACTTCATTTTTCTACACGACACTAGCCCTAGATGCAGAAGTCTGTCTGAAAGTGCTTATCTAGTTTAAATTTATACTAACCACAACCCACCCTAAGGGTTTGTTTATTTTAATCAGTGTGATCAGTAGCCCTTTCTTGCTGTCTGTCCAGAGAGCAGCTTGCAGTTATTACTTCTACCACTGAGATCTGACACTGTATATCGTCTAAATGGGACAGATGGAGCTTGTCTAAGGTTGTGTTTCATCAGCCATATCCTTGGCAAGCGTCCCATCGACATCAGAGTAACGCAGACTGATGCCCAATCTGTTATTTATAAAAAAAAATGATTTAATATTAAATTACAAAATGCTATTGACACAATTATAGGAGAGAAATTAATAGTGTCAGATTCAGTAATATGAAAGTTTGTCTGACATCATAAAGCCATCATCAACCACTTTATTCATGCATCAGCATCTCACAAGCAAAAAAAATATGAGAGTGAGGTTCTTACTCCTATTAAGTAACAAAGCACTGGAGAAGCTGTGGTAGCATTTTTGCCCTGACTCTACGAAGAGCAAGTCAGGCTTGAAAACAATGCCTTCACTGCAGATGAGAGAACTTTCAGGAAGTGGATGCACTGGTTCTTGAGTACTAAATCTCACAGACTGACTGAGAGCTAGAGATGAATAGTGACAATGGTCACAAGAGATGTGTTATTAGCTCTAGTTTTCAGCTTCTAATTTTTCATGGAAGGATGTGTTTTCAACTTCAATGTGGAAATTAAAAGGTCAGAGGAATTTCCAGACAAAGGTTAAGTTACCACAAATATTGTGCAAAGCAATGGATCCTGGTATGGGAAGGATATAAAAGGAAACTTTAGCCCCCTGAAGGTCTTCTAACATTACCCCCACCCCCAGTGTATTATGTTTGCCATCAGATATACTTCTTCATCTCCAAAAATCCCATGTTATTAATCTGCTGCCTCATTCAATTTGGCACTTAACTCAGGTTCTGTTTAGTGCAGTCCTGATGTTTTCCAGGAATGTATCTTTTGTCTCTTTAAAGAGTAATAAATCCCTTTGAGGTAAATACTCTATTTAATACTGTGTGATCTCTACAGCACCAAGTAGAGAAATGATCACAGTGGTAGCTATTTAAAAAATACCTATAAAACCAATAAAAACTGAATGATTGAATTGCTTAAGAGCAGTGCTTAAGTAAATGTTTAAAACACATCAACATATTAATAGATTTTAGTGCTAATAAGTAAAATAAAAAACCGGGATATAGAAAGGCTCATATTTCTGGGGCACCTGGGTGGCGCAATCATTAAGTGTCTGCCTTCAGCTCAGGGCGTGATCCTGGAGCTCTAGGATCGAGCCCCACATCAGGCTCCTCCACTAGAAGCCTGCTTCCTCTCCCACTCCCCCTGCTTGTGCTCTCTCTCGCTGGCTGTCTCTGTCAAATAAATAAATAAAAAATCTTTAAGAAAAAGAAAAGAAAAGCTCATATTTCTTCCCCCACAGTCTCTTTTATTTTTCCCTTCTTTTATACTATATACTGAGAAACAAATACCAAAAGAGTTCCAAAAAAGAAGGGTAAGTGAGACCAAAATGAAAATGGAAAACACTAATACAGTGTGACATACATGCATAGGTGATAGTTTATATCAGGCATAAGAGTGGCGCGAAGGATGCAGGGATCAGTTTTCTCGGACGAATCCAAGAGGAAGTACTTGATCTGGATCTTGAGGCATGAGTAGAAATTCAGTCACTATGTGGAAGAATCTAAGTGTGATAACTATTTTCTGGCTCTGCGTACTGCCACAGATATTAATAGAGAAGCATTAATGATTACTGCAAAATAATGAGACGTTTTAGGAATCAAACATCAACTGAACCCATAAGGAAGTAGAGAATGTAAATAATTTTAGAGGTACAAAGTAGACATGACTTTATGTAATACACTTATTTACAAATGAGGTTAATTGTGGCTAGCATTCTTAAAGTGAAAGAAGGCTACTCAAAAGAGCACGTACAGCACTGTTTAATATCCTGACTCCAATCCGCGTCTATCATCAGACAAGCATAGGTCCCCAAATACTAACCTTAATACATTCATTTTATCGTTACATGTTTTGAACTATCTGGCATTAGTCATTTTACACAGATGGAATCAATGAAAATATTTTACTAAAACATATTTGTACTATTTATTGAATTCACCAAGATAATAATCTACTGAAAAATTTAAAGTCAAGCAGATAAAACAGCTTATCAATATACCAATATCTGCTAAAAGACTCTATCTCTAGTATTGGGTCATATCATGCAAGAACAACTTTCAGAAACATTTATTCACTAAGGAAGCACCTAAGAAGCTTAAATTGGAATCCATTTCTAGACAAACATAGTTGAGCTTATGTGAACTGCAATGAATCAGCAATAGCAAAATATATATATAATCCACCAAAGATTTATTGGCATAATCTCCTATGGTACATCTGGTGCCTTTAGATAGCTAATAGAACCGATTTACCAGGAATGACATGTCAAAGCCTTAAGAGAAAATGACTCCTGCCAGATGCCACCTATAATCACTTTCTGCTGGTTCTAATATCTGTCTCTCTCTGGATGGCCTCAATCCATTCTAGCAGACACAACACAGAGAACAATGTCAGTAGACATTAGAAATGAACGGGAAGTGTAAATGAAAATACTGCTGTGGAGTAGGTCACATTGCAAACTCAATACACAGTGGTTTAAAAGCAGTAACAATTTGGTTCCATTTCATTTAAATGTCATCCAAACTGTTTTAAGTATTTCATAATAAGAATATCTTTTTAATAAGAGATTTTTAAATCCCACATTCAGGCTTAGAGTTTGTGGCCTTCAGAGCTAAGGAGACACTTTGTCCTTGCCTTTCATCCCTCTTATTCTTTTATTATTACAACAAGAATTATTGTGTTCTGTGTCTATTATGTGCCTACGACTCTACTAGCGCATTTGAGGGATACACAGATAAAGATACTGACCTCATGGAGCTTGACTTAAATTAACACAAATGCACCCCCAGAAATGGGAAGAACAGTACTAGTCACCAGTCACAGGAAATTATTTCTGGAAAAAGTTCAAGTTGTATACAATGGCAGTGAGAATGCCCTGGCCAAGACTTCATTTCCTGATATCTATTTGATTTTCTTCAAATGCTCTAATTTCCGATTTCTATTCCTATTTTCTTAATATACTTTAAAAACTCTTTGAAATAATTCCAGCAGCAATGAGTACTGTTTCTCCAAATCAAAAGGACACTAAATCCCAGACCCTGGAGACATATCTGTATTTGAGTCTGTTGTCTTAATCATGATGTTTTTGCTTTCCTCTAGACACTGTTTCTCATGTTTATTTTTTGACAACTACCCTGATAAAATTCATTAGAGTATAAAGCTCCAAATGTAATATTTTGAAGGAATTTATTAAGCAAAATATAATTAAACCTCAAAGGAGAAAAATTCTTTTACATTTATGACAAAGGCTCTTTTATCTTTTTTATACTTTATTCATTCATTAGCCTCCGCTCATATCAATGTGTGCTGAAAGATCAGCTCGTGGGACAAGACACACTGTTTCATTCCTGTGCTGTTCAGCACCTAGATCACACATGGGGCTCCACAGGCACCGACTGGTCTACCTTAATACGCCTTTAAAAAAATAAAGACATCATATGTACTCCACTGGGTTAAACTATATTCTCTTCAGATTCAGTTGCAACAATACTGGGACCTGTGGAATCTGTGAGATGTTCTCTTCCTGACAGCAAAATCTCAAGTCAGACATTGTTTGGCTTTACAATAAAGATTTATTAAATAGTAGCAAAAGATTCTATTATAAGGAGGGCAATCCAAGAGCCAGGTAGTTCTCAAAATGACTAATTTATAGAATGATAATGACTCAATTTTTCTTTCTCATGTGAGTTCAGAAGCAGAGTGCTTTTATAAGTACTAACAAGGGCCTCATATTTCAGTCTTTCAGAGTTATACATCTCAGTTCTTTGCCTTAATAATCCTTCTCATGACCATTCTGCTGACTGGGATGAGAGTCAAGAAAAAAAAAATGCACCACCTCACTCCTACCATAAATACTGTTTTTTATTTGGTTATTATTTTTATTTTAATGCTCCCTCTTTCTTGGTCACCCAATGTACACAAATCATTAGCCGAGCTTCCTATCTTACAGGCCTTTGTCTCAGGAATGAGCACAGAATCCCAAAGCTGGGCACAAATGCCAAGCCCAGCATGTCTGTCAGTGTGAATGGTGGGGATAAGCTGAGATCAGACACAGAGCTGACTGTCCTGAGAGAGGAACATATAACAAGTATTATAAGATTATGTTCATCTGCATCTGAGATACTGCTCTTCACAAGCATGCCCAAAATTTTACAATGTTTCTTAAATCTAAGATTGCATATATCAAAATGATTTAAGTAGCATAATGCTTAGGCAGGGCCTCTCTGGAAAAGAACATATTCTGGCATTCCATAAAAAAAGTCATTTTAAGGTTACAAAAGAATATTTGGGATAAGGAAATCACTATGCAGTGAGAGCCTTTATTATTATGTTTGCATCATTTAACTTTATCATTAGGAGTGCCTGTTAGTGATTTATATTATTTGAGTTTTACATAATAGATTTAAATAAAACACAAATACCATTGCACGTGACAGTTTTAGTTTTGAATTCATTGGGCGATGGTACAATAGAGCAAACATACTTTGGAGTCAGACAGGCCTGACTAGTTTCAGTTCCCTCACTTAGCAGTTACAAAACCTTAAGGAAATCACCATCTGGTCCGTACCTGAAGTGATGCTGAAGATTAAAAGAGAAAACGTACATTAAACCGTTAGCACTGTGCTTAAATAGATTCACAAAATAGTAGAAGGCGTGTGCTTGCATGTATATTTGCAGGTATGTCCCTGCACATAGGTCAGGGGGCAGCATCTTCATGAAAAAAATACAGTATTTTTAAACCTGAAAGAAGCAAGTAATGCAAGCAGTCTCCAACTTACTAATTGGAAATGTTCTATAAATTGGTTGTTATATTAGAAACAACAAATTACAACAAACTTAGCAGCTTTAAACAATATAAATGCATTGCCTTACAGTTCTGGAGGTCAGAAGTCTGAAATGGGTATCAGTGAGCTAAAATCAGGGTGTGGGCAGGGCTGTGTTCCTTTCCAAAGGCTCTAGGGGAGAATCGGTTTCTTTTTCCAGCTTCTAGATGTCACCCACATGCCTTAGCTCCTGGGTCCCTTCCTCTAACTTCAAAGCAGGAACACCCGCATCTTTTTTGACACTCCTGCATTATGACATCTCCCTCTGACCACAGCCTCTGACTTGACTGGGAAAGGTTTTTTCTTTCAGAGATTCACGATTAGATTAGCCCCACCTGGATCACCCAGGATCACTTCCCCATCTCCATCTCCTTCACCTAAACCACATGTGCTGAGTCCCTTTTCCATGTAAGGTAATGTATTTACAGATTCTGAGGATTAAGCTGTGGACATCTTTGGGAGGTCATTCTGCCCACATAGTTGTGAGTGATATCTGATTAAAATCCATGTAAAATTGTGTTACACATGGTAGCTATGTCCACAGATTAATTAACAAAATGTTTAAATCCTGATGTATCTCAACTATAAAAATGCACTAAATGAACAAATAGGGAAAGTATAGTGCCAAAAGAAGTTTGATGAATTTACCTATAAGAATTGCTGCAAAATTCACCAACTTTAAATCCTTGAGCCGAACGATTAGGATTGGGGTGAAGGGAATAGAGCAAGTATGGGATTTAGGTACTAAGGCATAAAGAGCTGTGATGATTAATTTTATGTATCAACTTGACTGGGTTAAAGGATACCCAGATAGCTGGTAAAGTATTATTTCTGTGTGTGCCTGTGAGAGTGTTTCTAGAAGAGATTTTTTTTTTAAAGATTTTATTTATTTATTTGAGAGAGAGTGAGAAAGAGAGAGAACAAGAGTGGGGTGGGTCAGAGGGAGAAGCAGACTCTCCACTGAGCAGGGAGCCCCACGCAGGGCTCGAGCCTAGGATTCTGGGTTCATGGCCCCGGCTGAAGGCAAGATAGTCAACGGACTGAGCCACTCAGGCAGCTCAGAGATTGGGATTTGAATTAGCAGACAAAGTAATCCCTTGAGGGCCTGAATAGATAAAAAGGCAGAAGAAAGGTGAATTCTCTCTCTCTCTTCTTGAATCAAGACATCCATTTTCACCTGCCCTCGGACATCAGAGTTCCTGGTTCTCCGACCTTCAGACTCTAGAACTTACACCAGCAGCCCCCACTGGTTCTCAAGCCTTGAACTCAGACTGAATTGTATCACTGGCTTTACTAGTTCTCCAGATTGCAGATGGCAGACTGTGGGACTTCTCGGCCTCCATTATCTTGTGCACCAATGCCTATAATAAATTTCCTCTTGTATCTCTATATATCCTATTGATTCTGTTTCTCTGGAGAGCCCTGACTCATACAGGAGCTTCATCCTTGCCTATGGTGACCTTGTCATTATCCCATGGTAAGTCTCCCTCTGCCTCAATAGATGGCAGGACAACATGCTTCCCTTTCCTCTGCCACCTTCTGCTTTCTGCCAAAAGCTTATCTATTACCTCTCTAGCTTAAGCCCAGAATATTAACTCACAGCTCATCCCTGCAGCTTCTGTACTTGAAATCCATTCTGAGTTGTCATTATGAGGAGAAAAGAGAAAACTCAAGATTCAAAAGCCTTCTCAGCATGCCTCTTCCTTTGCTCTCTTCTCATCTTGTTTTTATCTCCTTCCATTACTCCTGCCTTCAGAAAACACATCCCTTTCCCAAGGGAAATTTAAGAATCAGGACCTTGGATGGATGAGTTTTCCTAGGCAGTGGAGTTTGAGAAGAATAAAGGGGATTCAATGGGATGGAGACTAGTGGTGTCAATGAACTATGTAGCATTGCTGATGATTTTTTGGTGACCAGTCTTGCATAAAAAATGATCATAAATCTGGTATAAACGTTGAAATAACAGACAGTATGTGTATCATTTTTACAGGCAATACAGGCTAGAAAAAATAACCTATATTTCATGAACAGAGTACTTCAAGTAGGAACATCTTAACAGAGTCTACTTTTTCCCATACTAGGTAATACAGGACCTCTAGTTTCTTGTCAACAGTAGTTTCTGAGATTCTGCGAGCTATGTCACATAGTTGCTGATCATAAGCCCTCTCTACCACAAAAGCATCAGTCATGATATCTCCACCTTGTTCCCATGCCCTCCACTGCCCTGAAGCAGGGCCCAAGTACCTTCCTGCTACCTTGAGCATCCACCCCTGACCTGACTCTGATGTCTTCTCATAAAGTGCTTCCAATCTCCCGCTGCTGCTGCTCCTGCTATTGCTACAGCAGACGCTCACATTCCTGAAGCAGCCCTGCTTTCTCTGGTGCAGAGAAGCATCACTGAATCCTCATAAAATGAAAGAAAAAAAAAAAAGTTTCTACCCTACCCTGACTCACATATCATTACCCAGCACAGGGGTTCTAATGCCATAAGCAGCTCAAGTTTCCCTGGTGATAAGGCCTTTCAGCTCCCACTTAAAGCAGTTCTCTCCATAGGGTTAGATTCTGGGGATGAACTTCTCTGTTGAGTTCCCAAACACCCCCTCCTTGGATACTTGTAAGCCTTTTTTTCAAATATCCTCATGTAAATTTGATTCTGGGTGAAACATGTCTGAATATGTTGGGAACAGCTTAGATGAAAGCCAAAACCCCCACCACACAAAGAAAATATCAGATAAAAAATGATAAAGAATACATTGGAAGTGCCTCCTGGCTTTATAGGAAGTAGATGTGTTACAACACTAAATAATACAAGGGGGCGTCATATGGGGATGGTAGTGATGTCTTTGGTGGTGATAAGAGTTGGCAATGTTTATCACCAGTTGGATTCCCATCTTGTTGTGACTTGTTGTCACTATAATATTTGGTTAATTTGAAACATGAAGGTTCTTCGAGCATTGTGGTTACATTCCAATTCTTTTTATAGGCTATCATGAAATCCTCCCGCTAACTGACCGCACTCACTTACACTCACTCAAATAAATGCGTACCAGTAACAATAGGAAGCACATACTCTTGAGGCCCTTAGGAATCAAAAATGAAAAAGACATATGATCCCTGCCCTCAAGAAGATCATCATTTTGCAAGGAACCATATTCATAAAACACACTAAAGTTGAACTACTTTAAAGATGTCAGTGTTTTTAATTACGATAACAAATAGAATTTGAAATTGAAAAGCATTTTACAACTATGTTGTTAGATTAATAAAATGAGCTTTTGCAAGCAATTAATGTGGATGAACCTTCTTTTCAAAGAGAAGTGAAAGTAATAGAAGCAGATAAATTTTAACCAGAAACTTAACTTGAGAATCTTGAAGACAAGTACAGATCCTTGTACAAGGTCTGGTGTGCTTACAAGTGCAGACCTGGTTTCAAGTGCAGGCCTGCATACAAGTCCCTGGATTTGCTTACAAAAGGATCCAGCTGTGTAGTGGAGAATTCACTTCTTGCCACAGAGAGATCTGACATTTGCCTCGGGCTACTACTGAGAGGTGATCTCTAGGCTGTTGGAATGTCCAGCCTGGTAAGAATGTTTCTGTCTGCCTGGTTGCTTTCACCGCTTAGGCAGTCTTACAATGTGACTTAGATAGGGACTTTGGAATATGCCATTTCAGTTGTGATCTCTAGAGGAACTGAAGACTACACCTCCAGGAGGGCCTGGGAACTAAAGGTCAACCACAGGAGCAGCATGCAATCAAACCCCAATAGAAATTCAGGACACCAGAGGCTTAGGTAAGCTTCCCTGAGGCTGGCTACTGAATACTATAGCCAGGAGAAGTCATACATCCAGGAATCCACAGGAAGAGGGCAACCGGAAGCTCTGTATTTCCTTTCTAAACTTCACCCTATGTATTTCTTCCTTTAGTCGGTTCTGATTTGTATCATTTCCTATAATAAAACTTCAATTGTAAGCTTAGTCCTTTCCTGATTTCTGTGTGTCATTGCGGCAAATTATCAAAACTGATATGGTAGCAGGAACTCACAAATTTATAGCCAGCTGGTCAGAAGTTAGGGTGGCCTGCGGACCCATGAACTTATGGCCACTGTCCATAGTGGGGCCAGTCTTGCGGAAGACTGTGCCCTTAACTTGTGAGGTGTGGCCCAGCTCTAGCAGTTGGTTTCAGAAGTCATTGTACCTGCAATTTTTTTTTCTTTATGATCCATAAACAAGATAAAGGGCAAATAGGAACTGGGTAGAACAATATGTCTTTTCAATTTTCATAAGAATTACTGAGAGTTAAGAGGCAAAAATTAGTCCCCCAATTATGATTGTGACTTCTCATTCATTGTAAGGTACTCCAGGCAATTAAGATTAAGATGTGAGGGGGAAAACTCTAGCTCCTTATTAAATTCTTTAATAGACCTCCAATAAGCCAATCTGAAGTGTGAGGATTAGAGTAATTAGCAAGGTGAAGCACTCTTATTTGGTATTATTTTACCAATGCCAATTACAGTACTACACATGGCAGGTTACTGCATTGGAAGAAAATTTTCTAAATTACTTTATTTCCTCATTAGCATTTAAACAATCAAGGCTGAGAGATCTACGTACATGGAGTTCTCTCTAAAAAATCTCCCAAGATTACTCAGCCATAAAAAAAGAAAGAAATCTTGCCATTTGCGATAACACTGATGGACCTAGAGGGTATTGTTCTAACTGAAATGAATCAGTCAGAGAAACTCAAATACTGTATGATTCACTTATATGTGGAATCTAAAAACAAAACAAATGAACAAACAAAATGAAACAGAAACAGACTCATAAATATAGAGAACAAACTGATGGTTGCCAGAAGAGAGGGGAACAAGGGGGTGGGCAAAATAGGTGAAAGAAATTAAGAGGTTAAAAAAGAAAGAAATCTCCCAAGGTAAAGAAACCCCTGTGACATGTCTATTTCAAGCTTTGGATTTACAGGAAGAGAAACAAAAGAAACAGGACTTAAACGTTATTCGTATGTATCCCAACGTTCCCATTTCAAGACTGGCTAAGTGATAATAAGTTGTACTGGAGAATTGTAGACAATGTCAAGAGCAAAGATAATGCATTCTTTTGTCATCCTCACCTCATCTCTATCTACTTTCTCCCCCACATATCCTCAAAGAAATTATATTTCAGATTGCCTCCTCACCTAGATGGAATACAGACCTATCAATTTAGTTATTGTAGTCTGGTCAATGAATCCAGATTGACAGTCTGAATTTTTACCTCTCTGTGTCACCATTCAGGTCATATAAATAGAGAGGACCCAGAAATAGCGGAGAAATCAGATGGAGGACTTACTAGAAGAGGAGATGGCTGTGGCTTGAGAGCTACAGAGGAGATCACCCACATCAGGACTGAATGAAATTCACAGCCAGACACATTCAAGGAGTCTCCAAATCCTGCTGGAGACAAAATGAAACCCGCTGAGCCAGACAATGCCTCGGAATTATCATCAAGTCAAAAGATCTGACCAGGAGTAGCTTCAGTTTCATGACCAGAAGACTGCCCAGCCATAAAGTGGACAAGAAACATCTCCTGGAGATCAAAGGAATGAGGGGTCACTCTACATAGTAACTCATCTCTTCCACGCTAAGATCACCCAAACCCCAAGCAAGACCTCCTAATGACAGCTGGTGTTGTAGAATGTCTACTTTTGAAGAACCTGATATTATTTGAAGATATTATTTAAAAGATTGGACTGGACTAAGATTTAAATAGGATAGGAAATTTAAATTTTGCTTTCAGTGTTAATGAGTGAAAGAGGCTTAGAAAAGGAAGAACAATTGTTCATCCCCCAAATAAAGATATTTTTCTACACTATCATATTGCAGACTAGGTTCAATTTTGCAACCCACTAAACAAATAAATGATCAATTTTCCATCTCCAGCTGTCTTCAATATAAAGATCCATACCAAATACACACATATAAATTACCTGGAGAGGAAAAGATAGATAAATGAAAGGTAGATAAGATAGATAGAAGATAGATAGATAGATAGATAGATAGATAGATAGACAGATAGAAGAAAAGCAAAGACTGGTAAAAAATTTATGAGGATTTCTCACCTAACTAGTTTTAAAGCCTAGTAAACTATTTGAGTCTCCATAAGGGACTTATTTCTAATTGACAAGTGACATGTACCCAGGCCAACAGAGTTTTACTGCAGCAAGCATAGCTTTGGTGCTGGCAAATGGATGCAAAACAGGACTTCGCATCCACTAAAAATGGGTAGCACCATCCTATCATACTAGAAAGAGCTCATTATAACATCATGAGGACAATAAACATAGGCAGACTTAACTGCGACTGGTAACTTATAGCTTGGATACTATATTACCCTCTCAGTGCATGTACCAGTTAAACATTAATTTAATCTACCAAATGAACACTCTTGTATTCAAACACCCATTTTTTCCCTAGGAATATAAAGTCAGTCTTGGAAACCTAGTACTGGACAACAAATAAACTACTGTTTATTTTCATAAAGTGAACTTTTCAGTCACGTATCATAGATAAAGGCAAACTGATTTCATGTCCTCAAGGTAAGTCCCATTGAACCCTACAACTATCGAATATCCCCCACATTCTTGATTATGTGATGTTTGCAGTCTAGGAAAAACCTGAGGGAAGGTTTTGATATACTTACATCTTTGGTGTCTATAATAAAACTTATTATTTTTCATAGTCGCTGAACCATGGGGACAGTAGCATTGTTAGCAACAAACTCAACTATGTGCCAAAATCCACCTTACCTGATAAGCCAATAATGGACAGCTATTTATACAAGTGGAAAATTCCTATACACAGAATTTGTAAAAATAAGCACAGATATAATCTGACCATTTCTATAGATTCAGAGTTCATGTATTAAAAAACTCAAGGCATTGTCTAAAGAGAACACCCCCCAAAAAAGACTCTGAGGTAGCATTCAGGGAATAATGTTTAGGAAAAAGCAAATGCCTCTGCCCAGTCATACTGGGATTTTACCACAAGTAACTTGGTAGACGCCTCTGATATTTACAAAATTGTTGGGTTGCAGATGCAATGCTTTTTCTTTTTTTTAAGTTTTGCTGATATTTTGTGAGCAGAATTTTGAAGCTAAACTGACACAAAAATAGAAAAAAAAACTTGTACTTTTACTGGATAGAAACAAAAGTTTTCATTTTTATTGTGTCTCCATAAATATACATTTTTTGGAGGGTTGATGATTCAGAAATGTAGCTTTCAGAAATTGATTTCAAATTTTCTCCACTTGTGACCTAAAAGTGCTCAGGACAAATTAAATAGAATTAAAGCTGTGTGCATTTCTCTTTCCTCTCCCTTCAACGTCACTAAGCTACTTTCCTCAAATGGACATGCAAGTGAGAGGTGACAATCCTACCTAAAAGGAGAATAGCTCTGGTGAAGAGCATAGTAATTCGCAAGCCCACGTTTCTTTCCTACTAAGAAATTACAACGGACCCCTGAGTAAATACTGCTTGAGAACCCATGGCTCTGAGTAAAAGTAGACTTTCTTCCTGGCTTCACCTACAACTGCCTACCTTGTTCAAAGAATAAAACAGAATTCTCTTGGGGCGCCTGGGTGGCACAGTGGTTAAGCGTTTGCCTTCGGCTCAGGGCATGATCCCAGCGTTATGGGATCGAGCCCCACATCGGGCTCCTCCGCTATGAGCCTGCTTCTTCCTCTCCCACTCCCCCTGCTGTGTTCCCTCTCTCACTGGCTGTCTCTATCTGTCGAATAAATAAATAAAATCTTTAAAAATAAATAAATAAATAAATAAATAAATAAAAACAATTCTCTTAAGGACAGACTTCAAAGCAGTTTGGTCATTAATCTGATATAGCCAGTCTGATCCTAGTGAAAACTGCCTTTTCCTAAAATTCAGTTTGAGACTGTACAATTTTAAAATAAAAGATTTTAAGTAAATAGTATATACTGAACACATATGTTATACTGAGTTTATGTGAATTATCTCATTTAATTCTCATACTATGAAATACGCACATATGACTATCTCTATGCACAGATGAGAAAACCAAAGCTTAGAAATGTTAAGTACTAGTCTCTCCAGCCCCTGCTGATGCAGGACTAGGGCTGACATGCCTGATCCCATTTAACCACTGCCATAAAGATCAAAGGCAAAGAAACAAAATTGGTAAACCCCATTAAAATAATCATTTTTAAATTTAATTACCAAAAAGGGGGAGGAGTAACAGGGAAAGAAAAATAAGGAATATCTGGGGAAAAAAAGAATGTATTGGAAAATATAAACATTATTATAAAAAAGACTTTTAAACTTATGCTTTTTTACAATCTGGTTACAGTACAGGTAAGAGCCGGTTCATTTTAAAATCTGAGCTGTTTCTTCCTACCCTCTCTTTCTTGTGAACTAAACTGCACATCATGCTTATATGGGACATTTATACACCACAGCTGGAAACCACACAAAACAAGAGAACAAGAAAGTGTTCTAAATCAAAAACTTATTTTTGTGAATCAGTAAAACATTCGACAATGATCAGGATTAACACTTTAATTTTTATCATAAAATTTGTATTTGTGGGCTCTACTGGGCTAATTGATACATTTAACCTGATTATTTATCACCTCAGAATTTTCGAGTATTAAAGAAAAGCCTGAAATCATTCCATAACTTTGGGTTAAGTGAATAATATTGACAGCTCAATTACTTAGATGTGTATATTAATTGCCCAACAATGCATTGTTTTTCTATTTAAGGGAATTTTCATTTAAAAAGGTCCTTCCCATATCAAGTTCTGATTAAAACAGGTATATGCCTTCCCCTCCAGATGCAGTTCTTTGCATTACATTAGCCTGAAATGTTTTTAGGATGCACAGACATTTATAGTGAAACTATCCAGACTAAATACCTGTTCTAAGTTCTCTGCCTGGAAATGGTTTCATTATCAGTATATTGCTTCTTCAGTATTTAAATGCTGCACTATTTTAGCAAAGCACGACAGAATTAGCTTTAGATGTTGAATAGTTCAAACTGTTTCACATAAGAAGTGTCTGCTTTCAATGTTTCCTGAGAGGTTATTTCACTTCTTGTTGCCTCATGAAGAGATGAAACTGTATATAAAGTCAGAAATGTGTCTGCCCTCTGGATTTCACAGCAAAATAAATCACAAAGGATAAATCATCCCCGATAATGAAAACGATGTTCTCCGCGGAACTCTCCTTACATAATACAGAGGAAGGATAGTAAACATTTTAATTTTTCATCTGAATCTATTGCTCCAGGCCATTAGCAAAGATCATTACAGCCCTACACAAAAATCAAACTAATGTTGCATTGTCACCTTTCAAATGAGCAGGAGCCATTCATCATGTTCAGAAACAGAAAGTGATGTTTCTTTAATCCAATAGGCACGAATAAATTCATAATCTATTATATGAATTAGAAAGGGTGCTCTCACAAGAGAAAAGTAGCTTTAACAGTCCAGAGAACAGTTTGGTTCTTTAATTTTTTAAAATTTTTCTTCTTTACAGAGTGGGCATTATCAGCATTTATTTAAAGTGAAATCATAAATAGACACTTTATAATAATAATAGCAAAAGAACAAGATGCTTATGTCTTTATACCAAGCCACGAATGTTCTAAATGCTTTACATATATAAATTCATTCAAAATAAGTACACTTATAAAGAAATTCCACTCCAAATGTCATCTGGCATACATACTTTGGGAAAAATCCTTCTAATAGTTGACCTGTAATCTAAGGAAAATAGAAGGACTGTGAGTCAAGGGAACACAACTACGTATTTTAAATTTGCTTCATTTTCTCATTCAACTAACAAAGGAGAGGCCACTACATCTAAGGTCCTGGGATGTAAAATTTAGAATCTCCCTTCAAAGAGCACACAAGCTAATAGAGGGATTGGTATTCTAGTGGACTTTCCCCATTTTCAAAAACTAGGACAATTTAAGCAAACTCCCAAAGTGCTGAAATCTTCATAACAAAAATGAGGATCATTATAGATTCCTGATGAAAGTGTGTGAAAAATATTATGTAACAAGTCTTCGCTTGGAGGGTGCTCAATAAACGGCAGTTAAAAGTCAACAAACCACTGAAATATTATTCTTCTCAAAAACTTAGAAAACTCATAGGGGGAGCTTGTCAGAATTTTAGTGTTCTGAGTTTGAACAGGAGAATATCTGGAGACCAATATAAGTGAGAAACTGACAGGCACAGCATCTAGAAAGTAATGATAAAAACCTTCATTTCAATATTTTTTTTCCTCATCCTAAAGATAAAATATGTTCACATGTAACAAGCTTTACATGAGAAAGTTTTCTCCTTTTTCACCCTTTCTAATGTTATCAGTAATGGGAAATTGTTTCAGGTATATCTCACAAGCCATTTTATTAGAGTTTGAAGAGCACATGTCCACTTTATGCAAAATAGTAATGTGTTCCAAACCAGGACAGCAAAAAAAAAAAAAAAAAAAAAAAAAAAAATATATATATATATATAATATATATGACGTATATAATTATGAATGTTATATATTTATACTATAATTATAATATGAATATTATTATATAGTTATAACATATAATATAATATACATATATGCATATTTATATTCACATATAGACAGATCTTGAAGCTTCACCTGTTAGGCTTCCATGCTATTTTAAGTCATTGTTCACCTTTCTTGGCTACATCATCTCCATCAGCTGCTGAATTCTGAGAAAACAGATGTGAGGCCAAGTTCTCCATTCTTTAAGAAACTTAGCTGTTAGAAATTGTCCTCTCCATTCTCCCTGGTTATTTTGTATTATATGTTTGTTCTATGAAGTCTACAGAGGAATGGAACTCCTTTTTCTAAAACACTGGGGATAATCTACTATGGTTCTTCTCGTGGGCTTACATAATATGATGTTCTCTGATATATTCCTCCTCCCTAAACTCTGAAAAAAAGTGAGCAGGAAGCCTTGGGTCATAGAAGCAAAAAGTCGAATTGTAATACAGTTTCAAATTTCTCAAAGTTAAGAAAGTATCAAGGAACAACTAATAGGAATTTATGACAAAACAGAAACCTCAAATCTGAAGGAAAAATCTTAACAGTAAAAGCAGGAAGACAATGAGAAGTTGGTAATCATCACTCACCAAGTGGCAGGGAAACCAGAACATCATCAAAGATGATGTATGAACTTCAGATAATTGCATGAGGGAGTTTTAAATTTAAGACAATGAGATTTGAGGGATTGAATTTTGCAAAAGTTTGGGCATTTAGTGAACAGATTATTTATGATTGTTAAAAAAACATTATGGATCATTTGTTACTGAGACAGGAAAACATGAATAACTTAATAAAATATACATAATCCAGAGAGGATTTGAGCAAAATACCTCTGCAACATAAGGAGACACTTTAAATAGACCTTGGTCCAGAATCTTTAGAATTAAAAGTGTAATTTCTGGCCAGTGAGGTGTAATAGAAGCATAGCTAAGAAAATGAGATTTTAAAGTAACATGTTGTTCCCCATATCCAAGGCCTCTATAATGCTGTTTCTTTAATGTTTACTTTTGAGATGGGAGTATAGGCAGGAAGCAGAAGAAAAAAAGTTTGTCATGTCTTCTTTTCTTGTTTCTGAATAAAGATATATTTATTTATTTGAGAGAGAGACAGAGTGCTGGGGAGGAGAGACAGAGAGAAAGGGAAGAGAGAGAATCTCAAGCAGACTCTCTGCTGAGCGCAGGGCTTAATCTCACAACCCTGAGATCAGGACCCTGAGATAAAGACCTGAGTTGAAATCAAGAGTGGGACGTTTAACCAACTGAGCCACACAGGTGCCCCAAGCTTTTCTATCTTTTCTTTCATTCAAGGAGTTTCCCTTATAATGCAATGCAGAATTATATCAAACTTTAAATTACTTGCACAATATAAGAAGTATTCCTCCAAAGAGTTAACTCTCCACAATCCACACGACAGGTCCAGTTCAACAGAATCACTGATGAATAACCTCACAAGCAAATTTGTTAGAAATCCTTGGTTGCAATGTCAAAATCCCAACTTAGGGAAAGGGAGGACTGTCTCGGCAGAGCACAGAGGACTTTTAGGGCAGTGAGTAACTTTAAATTACTTGCACAATATAAGAAGTATTCCTCCAAAGAGTTAACTCTCCACAATCCACACGACAGGTCCAGTTCAACAGAATCACTGATGAATAACCTCACATGCAAATTTGTTAGAAATCCTTGGTTGCAATGTCAAAATCCCAACTTAGGGAAAGGGAGGACTGTCTCGGCAGAGCACAGAGGACTTTTAGGGCAGTATTCATCATATAATGATGAATACATTCCACATTTGTCCAAACCCACGGAATATATAACATCAAGAGTGAACCCCTAATGTAAACTGGGGACTTGGGGAGATAATGATGTGAAAATGAGGATTCATCAATTATAACAGATGTACCCCTCTGGTTGGGATGCTGATAATGGAGGAGGCTGTTCACGCATGGGGAAATCTCTGGACTTTCTGCTCAGTTTTGCTGTGAACCTAAAACTGCTCTAAAAATCCAACTCAGATTAATTTAGGCAAATTGGGAGAGTTCTTATAAAGTGTATGTAGCCACGATAAGAGGAAATGGTCTTCACGACACCTGGACTGAGGGACTAGACTGTTACTGATCTGTCTCTCTTCTTTCTCTTTCCTTCTGTTCTCATTCCTCCATACCTAGGCATATGTTCGTGGTTTTCCTTGGCAAAGCCAGTCTTTGAAGCAGAAAACTGCTATGGCATATCCATCTCACTATTAGCTATGGGGTAGGAACACATTTCTCCATTCCTAGCTGAAGACTCCCAAGACATGCCCCTGAAGATCCGAGGTGGTTTGGGTGGCTATTTTCATTGAAATTAACTATCACCAGAAACCTAGAGTCATATTTGAACACAGAAGCCCCACTAAAACCACATGGCTGGAGTGGGAGAACTAGCTCTTCCCAGAAAGTGTGGGAATTAATGCCAAACAGACCCACAATGCATTTTCATGTGGCTCTATCCCCTATTTCCTTTCAAAGGAAAATAGCAGCACTTTTGGAAATTCTATTACAAATTGGCCCTGCTAGATATACATTTAGCCTTGCTACTTATAATGATTCCATGACCTTCTCTTTATGATCACCTTTGCCTGGTGTTAAGAACATAATTGCTTGTGAAACCATAGGTATAAGGAAACCTCCAGCAGGATCCTGTGCAGAGCGTTAGTTTTTAAACTGCTGAAATATATCCAAAATACTTGGTTAAAGGTGTTTAAGTAATGAATGATACTGAGAGTCAGCTTACAGTTCATGCTGGTTTTCTCTGGGTCAAGAATCAAAGGTAAAAATTACCATCATATATTGTTTCTTTCTTCCAATAAATTTTTGTTATAGAGGACCAGAAGATTTGAGTTGTTCAAAATCCTCCTTTACCAACTCAAAGGAAACAAAATTATCTTCCTTTCAATTTTTCAAATAGAGTAAATGATGCTACCATTTAAATCTAATGCAGAATTTCTCTAAGTGTGGTCCTGGACCACCTGCACTAGAAGTGCTGGTATTCTTGTTAAATCTATTGAATTGAACCTTTACGAGTTGACCTCAGTAAATGTGCATTAAAACAAAACAAAACAAAACACAAAAACAAAAACGACACCTCAAGTGATTCTTACGCATGTAAAAGCTCAAATCCATTGAAAGTATGAATCTTCTGTATATTTCAACTCATCACTGCTTTTCACATATCTAGTATATGGTCAAATCATATCAGTTTTTCTCAGTGCAGCTTTATTTATTCAGCACACAATTCTTAAGCAACTAATATGCGTCATACAGTCTATATTTCTCTTGTACTTCTCTTTTATTTCCCTTCATCTGCATCAGTTTTAACCAAATGATAATCCAAGCCGACTGGATCCTTCCATTGATTCATTTGTTCATTTTGTTGCTCATTCTGCCACTCAATAAATATAAAGCACTTATTTCATGCCACATACTTTGTAGACGCTGTGAATACAAATGAATCAAGCCAAGTCACTGCCTGGGTTCACAATGACACTTACTCCGCTGCAGAGGGACAAGGGCTGTGATGCACAAGATGCAATGGGGCAAGAGGAGCAATTAATGGAAAACCATTATAACCATTTTCTTGAAAGCATATACCTGCCCCAAACACCGTAATTACTTAGATCAGGTTTCACTAAACTTATCCTATAAAATCATCGTTTCACTGGTCCACAAAATTTACTTGAACACCTGCTCTGTATAAGGCAACATTCTAAGTACTGATGGGAAAACACAAAATTGTAAGATTCCTTCTTAGGTACATGAAGGTTGCTAATGAAACAACATACTATTAAATAGGAAGATATTTCAACATCCTATAATACATTTCAACGAGTTAGTGAACTAAGTTTAAAATATTCACAAGTAACTTCAAAACCCTTTGTTAGAGCACAGCCTTACGGGTCCCTTAAATCTCTTTGTTCTTATTTCTAGAGCTCTCACCCAAACCTATCCAAGAATTCTTGCTAGTCATCTGTTTTTTTCCTTTGAACTTGTCCTTATATTCATTAGTCCCTAAACATCCACTAATTTTCTGAAAAACATAATGCCAGATTCCAAATTGCCCCAGAAATAAAAAGAACAAGTTATAAGAAACCACACCGTTGTGTATCTAGATATGTCTTTGTTTTATTTACCTGTTCTAAGCTGTTCTCTGGGACAGTGTATCTTTCAAGTCTTCTTCCAGGGACACTCTTCACCTCAAATCCTTATTTAATAAACTTTTACTCATTCTTCAGGTTTCAGCTTAAATGCCTTTGCCTTAACCATTTTAATCCTTTTCTCTAAACCCAAGTCAGTTTCCTTGTTATACTTTTTTAAGCAAGTTAGATTTTCCTGTCAGAGCACATATAATAAGTTGTATTGTTGTCAGTATGTATATTTGTTTAATATATCTCCTCTTGTAAATTGTAATTCCATGAGGACCAGAATGGTATTGTGCCTGCAGCACTTAAGGCCTTGGCTGTCTTCCTGTAGGATAGACTAATTTAGAAATGATAAACTACAAAAACAAATTTCAAAATTGTGTTATGGAGGACTTCTGTATGTAAAAGAATTGATGTTAAACTTTGTTATAAGATATCGTAAGTATAATTGCACTTACTATCTCCAACACTTTTTTCATTTAAGAATTAAAGTATATATTAACTCAAAATATTATGCAACTATTCCTTGAGTTTATGTGTTGTACTTGCAATTATGAAACACTTAAGGATTAAGGATTTTGCCTTATGAATGTTCTGCACTGCCCAGAGTATGTAGAATGACATTGAGCACATTGTAGGTTTTTAATACTGCTTAGTGAATCAAATTGAGCTGAACTGAATTGAAATGAATCAAAGAAGAAACTTTCATAACATTTTGCCTTCTGGGTTTGGCAGATAAAACACTGAAGTGCTGGTTAGAATTACTATACTTAGCTCTCAACTAGCTAGTGATTTGGAGCCATTTGAAAGCTTTCCAATTCTCCACCTAGAGAATGAGGATAATGCCTATCATCTTCAAGAGGATGCTATGAAGATTAGATATCATCTTTACATGAAAAAATCTTAATATATATGAAGTATTGTCATTCGAAACCTGAGCAGGTTAAGCAGAGACCAAGTGACATAACTGAGGTCTTATTCACATAGATGGAAATCTGTTAGAGTACAGAAAGATATTCAGAGAAAGCTGTAAGATATATTTTTTTTTTATTTGACTTCATCTATCTCATTGGTTTAGTAATTTCAGGATGACTTTGGATCCTTCCTGTTTTTAGATCTTGGAGAAGAGTATGAGGCTTGCTCTAATATTGTGTAAAATTTCTCCACTGATGATGAAAGTTTGTTGTTGATATTATCTTTATCCAGTTGTATCATGCAAACTCCAAAATTAGTGAGGTCAGCAGCAGAGTATTTTTAATAGTCCTCTGACCTACTTTTGCCTCCTGAGCAATCAGTCTATTGGGGAAATTACCCCTCCCCAACAGCATTAGACTATTGATCACACCCCCAGCCTTTACTACAATCTCCATCATAAGTCTGGGCATTCAAGTGTACACATGACCCAAGGAGGGCCAATCAGAAGCATGTTGGGGGAATCAATAAGGATATTACATGGAAGAAAGATTCCTTCAATCAAATATCCAAGGGACATTATAAGACTGAAAGATTCCTTCAATCAAATATCCAAGGGACATTATAAGACTGAATCAACTACAGGATCTCATTGTTGCCACATATAGAGAGGTTGCCTGGGAATAAAATCGCCACAGTGGAAAGTAGAGCTGAGCAATGGAGAGAGAAAAAGGCAGATACTTGGTGCCATGGTTGGAATAGCACCAACAACTGTTCCTGTAACCATTATGCATCATTAGACTTCCATGTAGTTACGTATAAATACCTTGCCTGTATCTTAAATGACTTTGAGCTGGGTTTTGTAACTTGCACCTAACTAATCCTTTCTTATAAACTCTACTTGCCATAGAATAGATATCTTCTGTCCCATCTTCATTTTCTCCATTCCCTATCAAAAGGATAATAATAATCTTTGTAATTTGGAAACTTTATAATTAAAATTTTCTGAGAACTCAGAAATGATAGACTATAAATGTCATAAAGAAATAGGAAGCCTAAAAATAGGATTTGATGTTGATCATGTTTAGCTTAAGCTTATTCATGAAAAAGATGCTTCACATTTTATTATTTTCATAAAATTTCCCTTGAGTTGTGCCTATTAAGTTGTCTTCAACTAAAGGAACTAAAGTGAAGACATATTCATAAAATGATACGGAGAGGGAGACTTGGTATAGGACTTCCACTCAGTGTTTAAATTTCCAAACAAGTGGCCATCTGGTGCATGTGATCCCTCTAATAACAAAAACAGAAACAGGAACATCAGCCTTGAGGAATCCATTCCATTTGGGAGCAGTTCTGTTTGAGGAAGTTTTCTTTATATTGATCTGAAATCTGCTTGTATTGGCTTTGTTTTGGCCAATGGTATTTATCCTTTCATTCTATAATCTCAAACAGACCAGGGACCATGTCTCTTGTGTTCATCATTGTATTATGATTACACAGTAATGTGTGGACTATTATATGTGCCAAAGAATATTTCTGAATAAATGAAATCATAAATTAATGCATGAATAAATAAACAGATGGATATATAATCTCTGTGACCATGCAGAGTAATTCCAATATTGAAAAATAATTGTTGTTCTATGGCTTCAGTTTTTCAAGTTCAAAAGTATTTTATTTCAAACTGTTACTCAAACTCCTCAGTATCCTGTCTGTTCTTCTAAGGATCCATTCCAATCTATTAATGTTTCCTCAGAAGCATTCTATATTCTGTATAATTCTATGACTGCATTTTAAGGTTCTACTTTTTGTTTTGTATTTTTATTTTTTTTAACAGTGCATAATATTGTTGACTAAAAATGAATATAGAGTAAGCTAAAACACTAGAATGTTCTCAAAAACTGTACTTGTGCAGGTCTTTATATATATATAATATTTTATATCAAGATTCCTAATGCTAAGTTGGATCCATTTATTCAGTCTTCCAAAATACTTTTTCATATGTACTATGTGGTTCAACACATTTGTCTTTTAGTTTGATGAATTTGGTAAACTTTTACCTATTATGACATTTATACAGGAATATATTGAATAGAAGTATTCTCAAATATTTTTGAATTAATGAAATCAGTGAATCTAATGATACCAATGATATATACAATTCAGTTCAAACTTAGGATGAGCAGGAAATCAGAGCTGTTGGGAATCACAGGTTTAGTGTTAATCATTGAGCACACTTTCTTTGTCATATCACTTTCTGCACTCAGCATTGTAATATGCTAATGAGAACATAAATATTCTAGCTAGGACATCTATAAGGAGAAGATTTGGACTTCTCATCTTTGAGCTTTATTGTAATCAGTGGCACTTTGTTTCTACCTGATGTGTTGCCAATTTAGTGTTTGTCTGACTGCAGTAAATTTTCTTTGACATGCACTCAGTATGAGCTTTTAGATACATACACTGCATCTACAAAAAGAAGGAGACTTGCCATTGCTTTTGGTTTTCTCTTCTATCCCACAGACAGAATTTAGGAAGAGCAACAGGAAACATACAAGAGAAGCATATGCAAAATGAAAAGAAGTAGGTCTTGAAAATATCCAAGGGGAGCCCGTGCTGAAAGACTAATTAGTGTCTTCATTAGTGCTTCACAATAAGAAATATGAGCATGGAGGGAGGGAACTCCTAGATTTCTCCGGAGAGATTATAAAACAAAGTACTCCTTGATCTGATCTCATCTGTTCTTCTCTTTTGTCTTTACAGACAAAGAGGAGACATAAATAAGCTCCCACCTTCTGCTAAGGGCCCCAGGGCTTGCCAATTATTTAAATGATTAAGGAGGAGAGATGACTATTGGAAAGTGCACTTAAAAGGAGAGTAAGAGGCCAAAATATCTATATCATGGTAAAAGATTCATCCCCCCTTTATTCCAGATTTGGGCACATTTAAGATAGAAATCAAGGCTCTGAGCTGTAAATCCTTGTCCCTTTACTTTGCATAGGCCTGACTGGGTAAGCACTTAGAAGTTCCAGCTACCTACTTAGACATGACACAGAAATAAGTCAAAGGGAGAAGGGTCTCGCACACTCGGTCCTCCAAAACAACAGCCATTCCTTCAGAATCAACATGGTCCTGAAAGAATAGATAATGTTTTACTAAAACATCATTATTACCAGACTTTTAAGAAAGACAATAGAATTTAGATTCTGATCCCAAGATTTCTCAGCAATAATAGTAATAGCTGATATTGTGATATTTGCAACATGCTGGGCAGTTTTCTGAGGGCTGTATATGTATATTAGTCTATTAATTTACACAGAGATGAGGAAAATGAGAGTGAGCAGTGTGCCCAAGTTTACACAGCTGGTAAGTGTTGCAGTTGGAACTGGAAACCCTGCCTGGGCTCCCACCCATCCTGCTAAACGGCTGCTATAGGGATCCACATACTTTAGCCCTGTGTCAAACACACAGGCCACAATCTGTACCACGGATGTGTGGTTTCACTATAGGGTTAATTACTATGTAAATCTTCTTTTTCCTCATTCACCACGTAGAACTTTGACAAATAAATGTTGGCAGTGGCATCAAACTTATATCAAGATTTAAATATCTAATCAAGACTTGTCATATTCATTGATTTACATAATATGAGTAGGTAATAAAAATTTTTATTCTACTCTTTTTTCCCCATTTTTTTTACTATGATAAGCACAAAAACTGACCATTCTAACCATTTTAAATATACTGTCCAGTGCCATGGAATGCATTAATATTATAGTGTAGCCCCCATCACTATCCACCTCCAGAACTCTTTATCTTGTAAAACTGAAACTCCATACCCATTAAACAACCTCCCATTCCCCCCTTCATCTAGCCCTAAGCAACCACCATTCTACTGTCTGTCTCTATGAACTTGACTACTCTGGGTACCTCATAGAAATGAAATCATACAGTATTTGTCTTTATGTGACTGGCTTATTTTACTTAATATAATGTCTTCACGATTTGACCATGTTGTAGCGTGTGTCAAATTGCCTTCATTTTTTAGGGTGAGTAATATTCCATTGTGTGTATATAGATTGCATTTTGTTGATTCATTCATCTGTCAATGGGCACTCAGGTTGCTTCTACCTTCTAGATATTTCGAACAGTGCTACCATGAACACGGGTGTACTCTTCCACTCTTTAAGTGCAGAAGAGAATCCTCAAAAATTACTATATAAATTAACTAAAAATAACGATTTTAATTAAATTTTGAATCAGTGATCAAATTATAAAACTGTTATGTCACCTGATAAATATTTTTAAATTTATATATACATTTGTATCATTTGACATACTATAAGTTTAAAGTCCATTCATTTCACAAGCACTAAGGAATGCTTATTTTCTATAGACTACTGAGTATGGCAGGTGCGTGGAGGAATTCAATGATGATTAAGCATTCACCCCTCCCAGATGGGGTATATATACGTATATTAAAAATAGGGGCATCTGGGTGGCTCAGTCAGTTCAGCATCTGCCTTCAGCTCAGGTCATGACCCTAGAGTCCTGGGGTCAAGCCCCACATCAGGCTCTCTGCTCAGCGGGGAGCCTGCTTCTCCCTCTGCCTGCTGCTCCCTCTGCTATGCTCTCTCTCTCTCTCTCTCTCTTTCTCTTTCTCAAAGAAATAAATAAAACCTTTAAAAATTAAAAAAATTAAAAAAATCCATGAAATACTTCATTTAATTAATTCATTCAAAAGTAACAGTCTGGGCATATAATATTTTCGAATGAATTACCTCTATCAAATATAGCCAGAGTAAAATGATAACTGCAATAACAGAAGTATAAACTAAAACTATGTTAGTAGGGATGAATCTGATTGCTATTGCTGAATTAAGAACCACCCCCAAACTCAGTAACAACTTAGGCTGTGCTCAGCTGGGCAGTTCTACCTTAGTCCTCAGCAACTGCGTGGCTCTGCTTTTTGTCAAAATGACCTCATTGCATTGGCCAAAACAAGCCATATACCCAATCTCAAAGTCAAGAGAGATGGAAGTATATTTGACTCCAAGTCTGAAGAACTGCAAAGCCACACAGCAAACAGTACGGATAGAGGAGGAGAAAAACTGGCATCAATGAGGCAAACTACCAAGTGGAAAATAAACATAAAGTCTGAATAGAGGATTAGCAGTTGGCTTGCAAAAGAGAAATTATCTTAGTAGGGAACCAGAATTGATATAGGTTATGTGAAATAAAAGTTGTTGTCAAGGTATTAGATATGCTGGAAACAAACAGCCATTGCAAATTGTGATTATATGTCACTCAGAGTTTTCAGTGAAGCAGTGTAATACCTGAGAATTTAGAGTACCTGGACTCCTTTAAAAATTGGAAAGGACTATAATTGGAGATGTGGGGAGTGGATGAAGGCAGGTGAAGAAATGTGTACAAAAAATCCAGAAAATATTCAGATGTAGAACAAATGATTTCTGTAAGGAAATAGGATAATAGGAGCTAAGTTACAGAACCTTTGAAATGCTTTTTAAAAGTATTTAGTTTTGGGGCATGTGGGCGGCTCAGTCAGTTAAGTGGCTGACTCTTGATTTTGGCTCAGGTCATGATCTTGGGGTCCTGGAATTGAGCCCCACATCGGACTCTGCACTCAGCGGGGAGTCTGCTTGAGATTCTCTCCCTCTCTCTTTACCCCTCCCCCAGCTTGCTCTCTCTGTCTCTCTAAAATAAATAAATAAATCTTTTTTTTTTAAAGTACTTAGTTCTTATTCAAAGGGTTCTGTGGAAAATTAATGACTTTTGAACAAATGTTTAAAATAACCAAAATAGTGAAGCGGGAGGTAAATCTGCATGGGAATGTAGGATTGAAAGAAAAAGAAGAGTCTAGAGGCAGGATTCTAGGTAGAAGGCTGCTAAAGTGATGGAAGACATGATCCTCGATTGGGGAAGAAGTATAGTGACAAAGGAAGGAAGAAGGTTAAGTGAGAACATTTGGGACGTGACAGGATTGAGAAGCTGTAAAAAAATAGAACTCAAAAGAATTTCAACTCAAAGTTCTCAAGTCTGGGTGACCAGAGACATGAACATATAGCTCCTTAACAAAAATCAAGAGGATTTACTTTAGTGAAAATTCTGGAGAGATTGTGTGAGTGTCCTGAGGTGAAAGGATGAAGATGAAGAAGAACAGCATACAATAGTTCCCACTTACTCGAGGTTTTGCTTTGCAAGGTTTGTTACCTCTCGGGAAGCAGATGATCCTGGTTCCCACATACTGTCAGAAGGTCCATAATGACCTAACTCTCCATCAAAATGCCTATCATTCCCCTCACTTCATCTCACCATGTAGGCATTTTATCATCTCACATCATCACAAGAAGAAGGAGAGTAAAGAACTTTACAATAGATGTCCCTGCAGGTAAGAGGGACTACTGTAATTGGAATTTTAAAAGTTAGAAAGGGAGAAAACGAGAGAGAGAAAGTGTCAACCATTTAAGACTGTGGAAGTAGGCAGAAACCAGACAGTAAGGGCTTTTAAGTAAGTTAAACATTAGAAACTTTGTGCGAACAGTAGGAAGTTTTAAACACCAGAAAAAAACATGATCTGATCAATATTTTTGAAAGATCAATCTGACCTCTGAGTTCACACAGGTAAGAAAATTACTAATTAAACCAATTACATACAGTATACACAATCTTTCAGCATAAATGTGTCAGCCCTGGAATTATGGCAACATGTCTCCTGTGTAAACAAGATAACTAAAATGGGTTAAACATGTTTTGAGTTTTTCCAGAGTACAAAAAGGAAATCTCTAGTTTACAAGTTGAAATACACATCTTTCTTCATAGTAATACCATTAACTACTTGGGGACTGGTTAGAAATGTCCAAGATTATTAACAATACAATGCAGCTTGTGAAAATATATAAAGTGATAGGCAAACACTCAGATACATCACAGATTATCTACTAAGAAGCAATAACAATAGGGTTATCTAAGAAGGAAGTCGTAAAAGCCACAGCAATTTCACCTAATCAAAACCCATTACACTGGTGAGAACACAATAGTTCTGGCATGCCAACACTACTGCAACTTTGTTTGAGGTTGGAGAAATGGGTATATTATTTTGGTGATTATCAAGTATTCCTTTCTTTATTGTGGCATGATTTCCCAGTTTCTCCCTTCTCCTTGGATGCTTCGATACAAAACCAGAATTTACAGAATATTCAGGTGATTTTTTTAAAAGAATGCTTTGCTGAAGTACTGACTGGATGGAAAGGAGAGCAAAATAAATAGCACACCACATCTCAATTTTCCAAATAGCTTACACTTTCCTTTTTGTCCACAAAATTGACATTTAAGTATCTCATAACTTTGCATGTTATTTCTCATTGAAGATTTATCTTCTCCTGAAGATGATTAAAGATTATATAGATTCGTATACACATAAATGTATCTCCTACACCTTTATTTAAATATGAAATAGTGATTTTTTTTTTTTTTTACTTTCTAAATTAAACTTATGAAAAACTGTAAAGGCCAAAGTTAGAGTGAACTTATTCTATTTTCATCTTAACCAAAGTTGAACTTAGTGTAACTAAATTACTTAAAAGGAAGAAGCAAATATTCTTTTTGTAACTACAAGTCATTTTTAAGAGTATCAAAGTATACATAATAGCAAAATACACTTGAACTCTCCAAAGGGCAACCATGAAAAACAAAGGAATCACAAGAAGGAAGTATCAGAAGTAACAAACACCAGGTTCTATTTTAGTACTTTTTCTCTCATCTGTGTTGCAAATATTTTGGTTCTCAAGTTTTGCTCATATTTTGACTTAACTTATGGAATTTTTTTTTTTCCATGAAGAAATTTTGTAATGCAATTCAACTCAACAATTATCCCTATTGTTGCTTCTGGATATTTTGCAATGCTTAGAAATAAATGCAATTAAATTCTCCAATATTTTCTTCTTGTACTTTTTTTATGGCTTCCATTTTATATGATATTCATCTTCACTAATCACCAGGAAAATGCAAATCAAAACCACAATGAGATATCACCCCACATCCCTCCGAATGGTTATCATTTAAAAACAAACAAACAAAAAACAAAAAACAAGGACAACAAGTGTTGGCAAGAATGTGGAGAGATTGTAATCCTTGTACACTATTGGTGGGAATGTAAAATAGTGCAGCTGCTATGAAAAAGAGTATGGAGTTTCCTCAAAAAATTAAAAATGAAACTGCAATATGATCCAGCAATCCCACTTTTGGGTATAGATCCAAAATAATTGAAATTCAGATCTTCAAGAAATATTAGCACTCTCATGTTTACTGCAGCGTATTCACAATAGCCAAGATGTGGAAACAAGCTAATGATGACACGATAAAGAAAACATGATATATAGACATACACTGGAATAATATTCAGCCTTTAAAAGGAAGAAAAATCTATAATATGGGACAAAATAGATAGACCCTGAGGACTTTATGTTAAGTGAAATAAACCAGTCACAAGTACTGCATAATACCACTTACATGAGTACCTAAAATAGATTCATAAAATGAAAGAGTGGAATGATGATTGCCAGAGACTGGGGGGAGGGGCAGGAAATGGGTGTTATTAATCAACAGGCATATAGTTTCAGTTAAGTACAATTAATAGTCCCTAGATAAGTTGTACAACATTGTACCTGCAGTCAACAACAATGGATTGTGCACTTAAAACTTGTTAAGAGGATAGATCTCACTTTAAGTGTTCTTATCACAATAAAAATAATGATATTTAGTTTATTGGAAATTTACTGTGGGATAATGATTAATGTAGGGGGCCCAACTTTTTATTGTTTTCCTGAAGGCTATTTCAATGTTTCCAGCAACGCTAACTGAATGACTGACCCACTTTAATCAATGCCACTTGTACCACAAATTTATTTGAATACATTTCTGACCTCCACTGTGTTCCATTGATATGACTTTTTATTTTTTGAGTAAGTTGTACCATTTTATGTATTGTAACCCTAAAATTTATTTTAACATTTATTAAGAATAGATTCCTTTCATTAAAGATTTTATTTATTTATTTGTCAGAGACAGTGAGAGAGGGAACACAAGCAGGAGGAGTGGGAGAGGGAGAAGCAGGCTTCCCGCTGAGCAGGGGAGCCTGACACTGGGCTCTATCCCAGGACCCTGGGATCATGACCTGAACTGAAGGCAGACGCTTAACGACTGAGCCACCCAGGCGCCCCAAGAATAGTTTTCTGCATAAACTGGTTCAATTGACAAAATGAGGTCCATTTTGAAAGAGAGACCAAGACAGAGACTTTAATTGGTAAATTAAACAAATTTGACTGAAGTGACATAAAGAAGTCAGCTCAGTAGTTTTTATAGGAGAGAGGGCAGAACTATTCCCCAGTGAGAGGTGAAGGATTCATTTGGGGGGGCTCCAGAACGGATACGCAGTTGTCAATCCTAAGTATGAGTCTGGGAGAGCGGAGTCAGAACTAGAGGAAGCTCAACTGTCCGCCTTTTCCGTGCAGACTTACATGTAAAAGGCGACAGCACCACAATCCTGTCTGGAAAGATCTGCTGGAAACCTCTGCCACTGGCAGGGGCACTTCTTATCCTTAATCTTATGCAATGTACACTTGATCCCCACTAGTGTGGGCACGGCAGGAGGGCAGGAACTATCTGTTTTGTTCCTTTATTCCCAGCATCAAGAACTGAGCCTGGCTTGGAGTAAGAATTAACAATTGCTGAATGTTGAAAAAAATAAATGGAAAAGCACACAATATACTTTGACTGAGAACGACTCTTTACCCATCACTCTCAACATCTTGAGTTAACACAGTTGGGCGATCTTGTAACGACAGAAATGGGACAAGGGTCAGTTTTGTCACTGAGAGTTATGTTAATCAGATCCTGGACAAGCAGTAGTCTTCTGTGAATTGCCTATATTATTCTCCAGTTTCAGAAACTTCTTGGTTATTTAGGCAAATTTTATTGTTGTTGTTGGTTTGGTTTGGTTTGGTTTGGTTTTTTTTTTTTTTTTTTTTTCATATAAGAATTTAAAAGATTATCTGATTTTTAAAAAATCAGTTTTTGGGGGGGTAGCTTGTTAAATTAATACATTATTTGAGAGAAGTGACTCATGCCCAGACCAGTAACAGATTACTTCTTCCTATTTACTAAAGTTCTAGTTTATGACCTTAAGTAGCTTTATAATTAGTTTTTGACATAGGTCTTGCTTTTTGTGAAACTTATTTCTAAGTATTTTATATATTATTTGCCTATTGTACATGAGGTGATTTCCTTCATTATATTTTCTCTTTGGGTTTGTTCATATATAGAAAGATAAATGCTTCTCCATATAAATACTGAATGTAGCTACCCTACTGAATGTTCTCATTAATCAACATAATATTCCATGTCACTGTCTTGAGTTGTATATCTTCAATAATACATATTTTTCTTTTACTATCTTGTATTTTTTTTAAGCTTTTATTTATTTATTTGACAGAGATAGAGACAGCCAGCAAGAGAGGGAACACAAGCAGGGGAGTGGGAGAGGAAAAAGCAAGCTCATAGCGGAAGAGCCTGATGTGGGGCTCGATCCCATAACGCTGGGATCAGGCGCCCCACTATCTTGTATTTTTACAACTAATTACAGCACCAGTAACTCTAGAACAATTTTAAATTAATTAACGAAAATTAAATTAAACATTTTTGCTCCACCTTGATTGTAAAATTCTGGTATTTCATTATAAGATATAATCCTAAGGATAGAGAGATAGATAAAGAGATAGATAGATAGATAGATAGATAGATAGATAGATAGATAGATAGATAAGCTAACTATCCCTACTTTACTAAGAACTTTTTAAATCTAGGGGCGCCTGGGTGGTCAGTCGTTAAGCGTCTGCCTTCGGCTCAGGGCGTGATCCCAGCATTCTGGGATCGAGCCCCACATCAGGCTCCTCTGCTAGGAGGCTGCTTCTTCCTCTCCCACTCCCCCTGCTTGTGTTCCCTCTCTCGCTGGCTGTCTCTGTCAAATAAATAAAATAAAATCTTAAAAAAAAAAAAAAAGAACTTTTTAAATCTAAAACAGCTAAAAAATTTTTTTAGCCAATGCATGTTTAGCATTTCTAATGATCATGATTTTTATTTTGAATTAACATTGTGAATTACTAACAGATTCCCTGCTTGTTAAATTCAAGTCATTCAAACATGACTACATGCCTGCTATGAGCCAGAATTACCAATGCCACATAATAATATTAGATAGTATATTGTGAGGCATCATAATAAACACGAGTGAGTAGTTTATATTCTAATAAACTTTCACAAGTGCAATCGCTCCGCCAATGTGTTTTTGTATGAGAGAATGTATGTATCTGTGTGGATGTATGTATGTGCTGAGCTTGTGCTAGCCCTTAAAGTGCACTTAGCAAATCTCTGACTTCAGGAATGGAATTGAGTGATGGCCCCAGCTCTACATTCTCCAATCCAACCCAGCATTTGCTCTGGAGCCATGCATCCTGTGGGCCAGTCGCAACCAATAACTGAGCACAGCAGGGATATAGCAGTGACTTTGTTCAAAGAGCTTCTATGGGCCTGGCTGAACTTCTTCTTCAGAACTGTGCTGAAATCTACGATGCATTCTTCCAACCTATATTTCCCTCTCTTTGGTAAGGATCGATATGCGTGGCAGATTCCTAGCTCTGGCAGCAACTTTGACTCGCTTCCCATTCTCTTTCACATTCATGTCTCCTAGAAAATCGTTTGTATATTGAATCCCATTTTGGTGTCCACTTCTCAGAAAACTCAAGACTATCACAAGTGGCCCCAGAGTGGTCAGAGAAAATGGCCAGGTAGGTGGGGATTTGGGACTGGCCTACAGTGAGCAGTAGATTCTTAAATGGAGTTAATGGCTCTGTGTGAGAATATTCTGTGACTGACAAGAAAGAAAAGAGACTACATTAGAAGAATTGCATAAATTAGGTAGGTAGCATGTACCAGCAGGACCCAGGGAAATATACCTAGCATTGGCTTTTTAGGGTGCTTGACCAAAGTGTCTAGAATCTAAGACTGGATAAGAGTTCATTGATTTGGGGATGTTTTCTCAGGAGAAGGAATTAACAGCCCAGCAAGGATACCAGGGGTGTGCCTAACTCTGCTGGCATGCTCTTCAAAACACAGAAAAAGTGATGTAAATCACTCAGAAAAGAGTAAATGGCTGAGTTTCCCTGGAAGATGGCAGAGAAACAAGATGCTGAGGGTTGCAGGCATGCGGGAATAATAAATATGTGAGACAAGAAGATTCATCAGAATATATTCCATGGGAGGGCCCAAAGGACACACCTTTCATCAAAGCTTTTAAGGAACTGTTGGTGACAGAGGCATCAGCATGACATAGAATTTCAAGGAGGCTGCAGGCCGGTAAGGTAAGGATGATGATAATGATGATGGTAAGAATGGTGACCACAGAGCTTGGCTCATGAACATCTACAGGGATGATATGGCCTCAAAATGGTAAAAGTCAAGTGGCAGGACTTAATTGCCAAAAGCCAGGAGGTCATAATTATTGGGAAGTTGCTAAAGGAGATTAGGCCAATAAGGAGGCTTGACATGCAGGATATTTTAGAAGTGGTTTATTGAGCACGGCAACCATAGAGGCAAAAGGACAGGTAGCCAACAAAGGTGCTGTGACTTCTACAATATCTGCAACCAGAAAGCAGCAGAATGGAGGAGTGGGAGACTGAAGGTTATTGCTGCAATACCAAACTATGATCCCTTGCTTAGTTCTCACCCCTAAGGCAATTTTCACATCTGGAGCCCACTGACTGAAGAAGAAATATTCTGTAACACTCGTGATGACTCCCTGAGTCTCAAAGGGAACTATGGCAATTAACTCAGGTTGCACTGAGGAATAAGAATTACCCAGCTATTTCACGGACTATGAGACACAGGGTCTGAGTTGGCATAGATATCATCCTGGCCCTTGTGTTAGCATAGGGATTTATGGGGTCAGATAATAACAGAGTCCTCACAAAAGTCCAGTTCCCAATGGCTCACTGAATCTGCAGCCCCACACAGTGGTTATTTCTGTAGACTCCAAGTATATCACTGGAATTGATAAGCTTGGCAGTTGAAGTACCTCCCATCGTGTGTTCCTGTCCTATGAGGTAAGAGCTCAAGGAAAGGTCAAGTGAAAATCTCTAAATCTAAGCCCCCTAGCTCACCCAAGATAATGAATGAAACACAGTATCACAAGCCTAGGGAATAAAAGAAACTAGTGATGTGACTAAGGACCTAATGGAGCCAGGGTCACGGCCCCTTACCGTATCTCCATTTAATTCACAAATCTACCTGAAGAAACTGAATGGATCCTGGAGAAGGACTATAGACTACTGCATGCTTCGTCCAAAGACTAGCCCATATCAGAGCTACTATGCTAAATATGGCATCATTGCTAGAACAAATTAATAAAGCTATTTATTTAGTGAATGCATTCTTTTCCATTAGAAGAGAGGATTCATTTATAGGGCTTTTGCCTCAGAGTTTTTGAAGTCTCCTGCCCTGTGTCATAATACAGTCTGAAGAGTAAACCATCTGATTTAAGAAAAAAATTACACTGACTCATTACAACAATGACATCATACTTTTTCATAAAATGAGCAAGAGGTGGCTAGCATGCTGAAGTCCTTGGCGAATACGTGATCTACAGAGAGTGGGAGATAAACCCTGTGAACGCTTGAGATCTGAAATTCTATGAAGTTTTTAGAGATCCAATCATCAGGTGCAATGTCAAAATAAATGCCAAAATTACTGCATCATTCATTTCCTACCACAATGAAGGAAGCATAGCACTCTTTGCCTTCTGGAAGTAACACATTTCACAATAATAAGCCAGCCTGTACATGACATGGAAGGCCCCAGCTTTGAGTAAGTCCCCCAGAGGGAAGGATTCTGCAACAGACTCAGACTGTGGTGTAAAAGGCATTACTGCTTGACTCATACCGTCCAGCAGTCACTATGATGTTGGTGGTAAGTGCTGGGAAAAGATGTCATATGGAGCTGAGGCAAGCCCCAGTGGGAGAATCACAACACTGGTTCATGGGATTTTGGAACAAGGCCATGGCCTCTTTCATGGAGAATTATATGGCCTTTGAGAAATTGTTCCTGACATGTTAATGAGTCCTAGTAGAAATGCAGTGCTTGACCGGAAGCCACAATGTGACCATTCTCCTACAGCAGCCATTATAAACTAGATTCCACGGCACTTGCCAAATCATAAAGGTGGTTGTGCTCAGTTAGCGGTCCACCATAAAATAGAAATAATACACCTGGGAATGAGCCTGAGCAGAGCCAGAAGGCACACACGTACGCTTTGCCTAAGAAGTACCCCTCTTTGGACTTGCACTTAGAGCTATGAGTGTGTCATAAACCAGCTGAATGAGGGGCGCCTGGGTGGCTCAGTCATTAAGCGTCTGCCTTGGGCTCAGAGTCCTGGGATTGAGCCCCGCATCAGGCTCCCTGCTCCACTGGGAGCTTGCTTCTTCTTCTCCCACTCCCCCTGCGTGTGTTCCGTCTCTCGCTGGCTGTCTCTCAGTCAAATAAATAAATAAAATCTTTAAAAAAAAAAAAAAAAAAACAGCAGAATGAGAAGGACTGAGCTTATTTTGCACATAGGTTAGCTCACTATGTGTACACAGCCCAAACCAGATGTGAATGGATTGCCGGCACAATTAAAGGTACCACGGAAAGACAGCGGAGAGGAGAATTCTCCGCAACAGCTGATCCACTGCATCGGGTCATTAGCTTTAGGTGAAAGGGACTTGAGATGAGAATATATAGATTCTTAGGCACTACTTAGGTCTTGGATTTCTTCAGGAGTTTGCCTATACATTTCGATGTGATAAACTATTGTACATATATAACATAAAAGATAATGTTTAGATTATGCATTTTTCTTTTTTAATCTTTCTTAGTCATGTACATTGGTTTTTACATCAGAAATTAACTTATCTGATATTAAGATAGTTACTCTTTATTTTTATTATTTTGTTCCTTAGTCTTTTCATGTTCAACCACTCTCAGTTCATTTCATAATATTTCTCTTACAAATGACATACAGTTGAGATTTTTGTTGAGATCTGAATCTAAAATAATTTTCTCTTAATAGAAAAGTTTAGTTCATTCACAATTATGGATATAACATATTTCATCTTAGTCCCGATAAATTGGTTTATATTAGGATGGCTGTTCTTAATGAGATTCTTGTTCTTATCTTTTATTAAATTTCACCACTGCCTTTCCCTGAAGATTTTTGTAGATATAGTGGTCATCACATTCTAGCATGGGGCTGCTGCTGTAGTCTGAGGTTCTGAACTTTTCCCCTTTGTAAGTGACATATTTTGCTTGAATGATCATCTAATTTGGGGGGATTATGCATAGATTATATGTTATTTCCTTTTTATTATTACTTATCTCTGAGTGCATTTAATTCTACAGAGAAAAGATTATTGAGGCAAAAAGAAGTTGAAGTTAACTTCTGAGTTCAGGAAGTACCCTGACTTCACAGCAAAGATCCTTAAATACTGGCTTGTGGGTGATGGTTTCAACTACATTTTTCCCACAATTTTCTAGGTTTCTGGGGCTCTTCAATTATCTGAATAGTTCCAGGGTCCTTCAGATAAAATTCAATTTTGTTTATTTGGTTTATCTTCTTTCTGCCTTCAACTACATTGTGTTGGGTTTCTTTAACTGGCAACTGAAAGAAAAGGGATACAAAGTAGACAACATAGACATTTGGAAGTAACAAAGTTGAAGGTTAAACATCTTAGCTGCTCTTTCAGAACAGTAGAACAAAAATTCCAGACCTTTGAATGATGGCATGCTTTCCTGTCTGTTTGTAGTAATTTGCCCTAAGCACCTAATGTATTCCCAAGGTCTTGCACAGCATGTGGTACTTGCAGGAAATTAACAGAGTGAGAAAGTTCCCAAACCTCAGCCAGCCTTAATTATACAATATGTGAAATGAGGGAGAGAGTATCTTTCAGAACAGGCATAAGAATTAGAAGCAATGCATGCAGAACATTTGATTGAACGCCATGGCATATTATGTAAAGAATGTAAGCAGTATCGATTAACAGCAAAATGTTATTAGTAGTATTATTAATGAGTGATTATAAATTAAATTTGAATGGCAGCTTCTTAGTGAGTGGTAATAATTTCTTAAACTACTTAAACTTCTTAAGTGATTAAACTGAAAGTCACACTATCAAGTCATCTAAGACGAACTTCAAATGCTGATGGCCGGAAAAAGAAGCTTTCTAAGTGAAAGGATAAGAGACTGGAGTTTAGTTAGAATATTCAATATGTGGCTCTTGACGGTCCCCACAAATTATTATTTCTAACACAATGTTTTGAGAAAACGTGTAGATGCCATACTAAAAGTGGGCTCTAGGAATCAGAAGCACTATGGTATTCATAGAAAAGTAACAGCTGTGGTCTTTGAATAAAGCCCCAGAGACACAATGAGGCTGAAATCAGTCCTGTTGGCAGGTACCTGACTTCTCCCAAAGACTTCCTTTTTTTTTTTTTTTAAGATTTTATTTATCTATTTTAGATAGTAATCACAAGTGGGGGAGGGGCAGGGGGAAAGAGAGTCTCAAGCAGACTCTTGTGCAGAGCCTGGAGCTCAACACGCATGGGGCTCGATGGGTGGGAGGGGCAGGGGGGAGCCTCTATCCCAGGACCCTCAGATCATGACCTGAGCCAAAATCAAGAGTGGGCCGCTTACCTGACTAAGCCACCCAAGCACCCCTCTAAAGATTTCCTAATTCAGGAGCATTAGGGTGACTGTTGCAAACTAAATCCATACAGAGTTTTAAATTTCATTATAAATGAGTAATCACACATACACACACAAGAAGTTGACTGAACTCACCTATTAATCTCAAGTTGAAAAATAAATGTTAAAATTTCTATAAGGCAGGAATTCTACTATTTCTGGGTAACTTAAAAAATACGATAAATTCATTATTTTGATCATTCTCCCAAACTAATCAGAGGAGGACCCAGGAAGTAATTCTTTCCACTCTCCCAAGCCCATCCTTCCAGCAAGTTATTACAAATCTAGCCTAATGCAGGTGTGCGCTTTAAGCATCTATTATATAATGAATAATAAATTATATTTCCCAGTAATATCTCCCAAGTCTCCATAACGTATTATTAACACTAATCAGTTAATCAATAGAGGAATAAGCATTTCAGAAATGCAGAATTTCAGCCAGTGTAGTTTTTCCTATACATACTCACTGTTTTTGGTTTCTACTGATAGAGAATCAACACAAAATGAGATTTTTGTAATCCTATTTCTCTTTATTTTTACTTGCTTCCTTTCTCTTAAAGGTATTTTTATAATTAAAAAGGAAAGAGATCTTACATTATAAATAAAAATGTTAACTTTGCCTAAAATATTGAGAACATTAAACATTAGTTTCATGTGAGTTCAGAAAGAGATAACATAAATTCAAAATGAGAAAATAATTAAAGATAAAGTTCAAAGAGTGTATTAGCGGCCTCAGAGCAGAAGGAACTATTGGAAGCCTGTGCTGGCAAATACTATTTTGTGTGCTAGAATGAAAACCAAAAGCATAAGTCAAACTCAGAGGGCCTAGGAGCTGGCAAGATAAAATGACAGCAAGCCTATTCAGAAAAAGGTATCACCAAAACCCAAAAGGCTCCTTGTGGTATATAGCATTAGATAAAGCCAAGAAATACACGTGGAACAACACACTATCCTTGTGGCCCTCTGATACTTTTATTTTTTTTTTAAATATACTTTTTTTTTTTTAAGATTTTATTTATTTATTTGACAGAGAGAGAGAAAGCCAGTGAGAGAGGGAACACAGGCAGGGGGAGTGGGAGAGGAAGAAGCAGGCACCCAGCGGAGGAGCCTGATGTGGGGCTCCATCCCAGAACGCCGGGATCACGCCCTGAGCTGAAGGCAGACACTTAATGACTGAGCCACCCAGGCAGCCCGGCCTTCTGACACTTTTAAACACTACATGGAACATGACAGAAATACAGTGCCCTCATCATTGACCTCCCCCCCTCTTTGCTTTGGAAATAATTTTCCAATAGAGAGTCCCCTGCCAGTGCATTACAGCCAGTTTAACCACAAGCAGACCAAACTCTCTATCCATTGTGAGTTCTCTGTCATCATCTTTCCTAAAAGAACGGGTCAGTCAGTACCTAAGATGTAATGTTATTTTTCACTAAAACTATTTTTAATTGCACACACTAAAATGTATCTTGCACATCTATTGCCAAATTTCTAAGTTTAAAAGATGAAAATCTTCTTATTCATGTAGAAAATATTCTAAAACTTCTCTTCTCTTTAGGTTCAACACTTAATGAGGGCCTCCTATGCGTCAGAGTCAGCTGGACGGTTCCACATGCAGAGGCGTATCTACTAGATTTTGGCTTTTAGCCACAGATCATGTCCCCTTATGTGGAATTAGGTAATGTAACGAGCAAAATATATTCATGTAGGTTATATAATCTCATAAACATTGTTAAAAATAACTACCATAACAATATTTATATATTAAATTAATTTTTATCTACAGATCATTATCCATCACTTGGTGAATCCTGTATTCTCAAAATATCCCTATATGACTTAAATAAGAGTCATATATATCCTATTATAAAGTCCTCAAAATACGTGCATTCTACCTGTTTCCTTTATAGAAGTTTGTTTTGATTTTGAAAAGTTTTCATTTTTAAGTTTTTTAAGATGTATTTATTTATTTTAGGGAAGGGGGAGGGGCAGAGGCAGAGGGAGAGAATCCTCAAGCAGACTCCCCACTAAGTGCAGAGCTTAACACAGGGCTCGATCCCAGGACCCTGAGATCATGACCTGAGCCAAAACCAAGAGCTGGATGCTTAACCAACTGAGCCACCCAGGCACCCCGTATTGAAGAGTTTTTAAATTAAAATCATGATTTTATTCAAATATAATATATGGTTTCATTGTCCCTCAATTTCATTCTCATTATGTTTCAAAGTAAAACAAGTAACAACAAAGAAAAAAAAAATCTTCAATAGAACATAGGAAAGGACTGTGTGAACACCAGGAAAATTAAAAGAAGAAATTGTAAAGCTAAGCGAGAGATAAAGAATAAAATCTCCTAGTTAAGGGATGTGTTTTATTTGTGCACTGAGGATGCAGATTTGAATCTTCCATTTAATCATGAAAGAGTCTTTCAATCGATTTCCTCAAAGACTCCTCGTTCATATCGTTGACACTGAATTATCAAACAAGGGGCAGATCAGTGTGTAGAAATCTCATGTTCCAGAAAAATCTTGAAGTGTTTTCTGACATGTAGCAAATTCCATTAGTGTCACCTCACATATATAATTAGTTCTTAATGACAATTCAGGGGAAGCACTACAGAGTAGCCAGATAACTGGAACTAATGTACTAGGGAAGACCAAGCACAGGAACTCAGAACAGTGTGCCAAGAAGAAATGAGAGTGAGGACTCTAAGCGGTTTCTGTGTGGGATGCTGACTTGGGAAGAAACTCAAGATGGTTGGTCACAGAAAATGTGCTGAAGAAAGGTCAAAACATGGTTTCCAGACAAGTGAGACATTTGGATTTCTATAAAAAGATGGTGTTTCCTCATCATCCCTGTCCTCTGCTTTAGTTAGAAGCCTCTGTGATGGTTTAGAATGTTTGCTTAGATTAGTCAAACAACAAGGGAAGTTTTTAGTTGGAATTAGAGAATGCATATCTAACAGGAAAGGCCCACAATTCCTGTACCGACAGATGAAAGATGACTCCAAACTTTGCTGGGACAGAGAGGAGAAGGCAAGGGGGTCAACGTTCAGAGATGAAGACCCTTTGCTCTTCTTTGCTCCCGCTTTTATTGGTCCCTCAGGATAATCACAAATCCTTACCACTGTTTCTCAAGAACATGATGTGTGACAAGGGGTCTTACTGAAACCGAGAGCATCTGTTTATGGGAAAGATACGGGAAAGATACTATATGCTAATTTGTGTGTTCTACTAGTTCTGCTAAACATAGCCTAGGGGACAATGCCTACATCTCTTAGATCCCAGGAAATAAAAAATAGCAGCTAAGCATCAGATCCTCTTTTAAGCACTCCTTAAATAATCAGACAAAAGAACTTCTCTGACCACTCTTCTAGCAAATTTTAATTCATTGTATCTAATGCCACACACTTTCTTTATGAAGTTAGTCTCCAAATTCTTTGCTGCTTTTTTAAGAAATGTTTTCTATCCCTTCCTGTCCCTGTCGTCTCCCTATACCCACCCTTACCCAACCCATCAGGATAGCAGACTGAAATTACTAGCCCTACCCCATCTTCCCTGCTGACTAATTCCCTCCCTCCTCCTAATCCCAAAGCCCAGTGCTATCAGTTTCTAAATTTATGGAGAATTACTTGTGGAAATCAGTTTATTTTCCAGCTTTCCCCACTTATCTGGAAAATGCCTCAGGTCACTCAGTTACCACTCATTCAGTTTCTTAACAGTTTCCCAAAATACACTGCTGTTGCCTTGCTTCCTTTCCTTCCCCTCCCATCATTCATCCACCAGATACTCATTTTGTACCTCTTATTTTCAAAACATTGTTCACATACAGTTCATACTGTTAGAGTGTTAACTCGTGTAAAGAAGCTAAGGCAGTCATAGGGTCACTTTGGTACAGATTTTAGAAGTATTATAAAGCATACATTCTTTTTTTTTAAAGGTACTAACTAGGGGCGCCTGGGTGGCACAGCGGTTAAGCGTCTGCCTTCGGCTCAGGGCGTGATCCTGGCGTTATGGGATCGAGCCCCACATCAGGCTCCTCTGCTGTGAGCCTGCTTCTTCCTCTCCCACTCCCCCTGCTTGTGTTCCCTCTCTCGCTGGCTGTCTCTATCTCTATCAAATAAATAAATAAAATCTTTTTTAAAAAAATAATAAAGGTACTAACTAAATTTACAACCAAGGAGATGACTTCTGGTGGAGGACATCAGGGAAAACGTGGCAGAAAATGTGCCTCTGAATTGTACCATGAAAGACAGAGGATTCTTCCACGAGGATTACTGTCTGCTCTGCTCCAGCTTTCTCCACGGAGTCTGTGGATGGCACCTGATACCCTTTGCTTATAGTATAATGGATGTGAACACATTTTTCTATTTTGGAACCAAAACCATATAGTTTCAAATTCTACCTCTGCTACGAGTTTATGTAATCATAGACATATTACCTAAGCTCTCAGTGCCTGAGTTCCTTTTCCTGTAAAGTGAAGATAAAAATATTTATCAAATAGTGTTGCCACATATACTACACTTGTTAATGTACACCCAAGTCCTTAGAATAGGGCCTGGCATATGGTTCTCAATACATGTTAGATATTATTTGAATTTAAAATTCTATGCCTACGGCACTGCATTCTCAGTCTTGGTCTTATCTTTAAGCTTCCGTTTCTAACTTGCCACTCTCCCTTTGTTCTGGAATACTCGGGCCCGTATCCTCCCATTGGACCACGTCTCCCCTTGCTCTCCCTACAATTTTAGACTCCAGAAATATTCATAGCAACAGGCAATATTCTATGTTGTTAATTATTTCTGGGGCCCTGCTGCTCCCTGGACTTGGAGTGACTATCCTTGCTCTTTCTTTGGTGATAAATTCACCTCCAAATCCCACTCTAGACATCATCTAATCTGTTATAAATAAAAGAGGCTTATGATTTTAAAACAGGAAAAAATAGAAAGATTGGATTTCAAAGATGTAAAGTAAATGAGAGAATTTTGTCTCACCTCCTGATTTTACATCCAAAATACTATGTAATTTGCTCAAGGAAAGAAGAATGGTAATATCGGGTAAGAGGTATTGAGTACTACGCTCTGGGTACTTTGCTAAGTACTTTATGTGCTTTAATTTTCTTAACAACTCTCTGAAGTAGATGGTGTCACCGTATCTACTCCACAGTTCTCATGCCTTCCCAACCCTGCCCCCACCAGTTGCAGGAGGAAACTGAAATACAAAGGGTATATTAGTTACTAGGGCTAACTTAATAAAGTACTAAGAAACGGAGTGGCCGAAACAACAGAAATGTATTGTCTCACAATTCTGGAGGCTACTAGATGTGCAAGATCAATGTGTCCGGAGGGTTGGTTTCTACTGAATGTTGTAAACGAAAATCCTCAAGGGAGGTAGACTCCTATCTCCCAGTTTCTGCGCGAAGCCTTGTTCCAAGCTGCAAAACTTCCTGCTGTCATAAAGATATGAGAAGTTTGTTTTCCTTCTGGATAAAGCCAACTAGCTAACACAGATGGTCACCCCAATTACCAGGTAAAGTTAGCAGGAGCTCTGTGTGACGGAAGGTGTCATCAAGTCCTCCTACTTGACTAGTCATTGTTTAATCTTGAAAACGTATGTGCAGTGGGGTCTATCTGCTTAGTTATACAAAAGGTGAGGGTTTCTTTCTATTTTGCAATCTCTTAGCAGATTGTCTGTGATGCACATCACATTCTAGTTTAAATCACGTTCTATAATAACACTGTTTTCTTTTCATACTACCTCTGTGGAAGGATTCTTGAATGGGGAGGAAAGTTTCTTTTAAGTTCTATTTCTCCAACTACACCTCTGTGTCCAAATTTTCCTCTTTCTATAAGAACATCAGTCATATTGGATTAGGGCTCACACTAATCACCTCATCTTAACTAATTACATCTTCAGTGACCTTATTTCCAAGTGAGGTCACATTGTGACATACGGGGATTAGAACTTCAACACATGAAACAATTCAACCCATAAAAGAATAACTAATTTATCCCAAGCTTAACTAGTAAGTGAAAGAACCAGAGTATATGAACGACATATATCTCCTAACAGTACTTTGAAGCACTATACATACTTATTCCAAGTGCTTTTCCCACTGTGTAGAAATCCAAAACTAAATGACCGGATTTCACATAGCAGCAGACTCACTCAAAACGAACAGCACTTCCAGGCCACCGCATCCTAATTGGTATTTTGCTGATGAAGAAATGCCATTCATCCCTCATCCTTTTATTCTCAGACTCACAAAGAGCTAGATCATCAGTGGAAGAAGCTTCAAACACAAAATATATTTTTAGATCTTTAAATATGAATTTAAGATGACATTCTATTAAAGTGCTTTAGAAAAACAACAAGCTTTTGTTTCTTTTGATTATTTTTTTAGAAAAATAACTGCCTGGTAAATTGTATATGGGTTCATAATCTTGTGATTATAGGTATAATTTTTACTAGCCCGAGACTTTAATAGGAAGAAGAAAACAAAGGGAAAGAGCTCCCTGCTTCCCTGTCGCAGCCTCTGTTTCAAGTCCAATGATCTTCTCCTTTTTCCTTTTCAATTTTTTACAAGTCCTGTAACTCTTTCATTATAGCATCTCTGCCATACAAAACCATCTGAACATGAATTATTTCTAATTCTTAATAAGACTTCCAAATGAAAAAATGTGTTTATGGCCTTTATTGTTGCATTTCATCTATTCTCAGGCCAGACTTCACTGCTGGCTTCTCCTTTATTGGTACAGGAGAAGTTTATTGCATAATTCATAGCCCATTAATGATCTGGCAACCAACGAAACTCTTAAGGCACTGCAAGAATAGCCGTGTCCACTAAACAGAGAGATTAACTGCGCCTGGATGCTGTGAACAACTGTGCAGGGAAAACAGGCAGATCCAGGAGGAACTTGCCTAAGCAAAGAAACTAAATTCACAATTCCATCTTCTTCATTAGAAAGAGAATTTTCTCTTAAGTATTTTCTGACTTAGGACAATCTAAGAAGCACAATATTTCCCATTCATTCCACAAGCACAGAAATGTGTACTTGATGGTTAATAAATGCCTCTTTACATGAAAACATAAATCTTCTATTTCTGTCTGTGGAAATAAAATTGTGAGCATGCTCCAATTAATTTGGGTGATTGGATAGATCACCATTTAAGATATGACATCAGTATAAAGTCCATCACCTGTTCTATCTCTATAATGTAGTCAGTAAACAGCTTCATGAGGCGAAATTTATATGTTTCAGTTTTTAGCCATTCCTTATGGGCCCTTCCACCTAAGTATTTCATTTTTCATAGAAATGGATATAATGGTTCTGCCGGCTTTCAGTAATATTCTTCCTACCAGTGCTAGTTCATCCCAGCATAGATGCTACTGCTTGCATGAACTATTGGACAATCAATCTCAGATCACTCTCTGTACCACCAGGTCTTACCCTGTTTCTGTGGTAATTTTCTCCAGCTGTGTTGCTGATACAGGTAATATAGCAAGCATTTATAAAATATTTGAAATCTTTCTTTTTTAGTTGAAGTCATGTTCAGAGCTTTCTCCAAGTCAACTCTGAAGACCTTTGACATATTGTGTACTTTCTAAAATAATTTAGAAGTTCTGGGGTTTTTCTTTTTTAAAGTAAGTTGGAGGACTTCAACAGAGAAAAAAAGGAAGAAAGCTGATTGTTTCAGTTACATTCAGACACTTACATAGGCCATACATACTAGGTTTGCAAAGCAGAAAACCATGACGTAATGTCTGAAATTTAATTTTTTTCTAAGAGCAGCACTGTGACTTGTAAGTAGCCTTTTTCTTTCAAATCCTTGAAGTTTACATCTTAAGTACCTTCCCGTTGCACGTCTTTGATGGAAGTACTATATGGATCTGTCCCAACAGTACTTCTCCAAGCTTATGTTCCATCACACCAATTCGAGAGGCCTGCAGCCATACTAGGCTACTTTCCTTACATCACTTAAATATTGACTATTTGTTGTTTCCTTTCAGCTATTTATTGTGGGACTCTTACCACCTACCACCTAGAATCCCTTCCTTTTGCTCAATAACCTTTTAAATTCCTTAATACTTAAAAAAAGTCCCATTTTCTCCATGTCGCCATGTTAATATATTTCTTCTCTGCATTTCTACAGAACAGAAGGTAAGAGAAGGAAGAAATGTAGTGGACACTGTAGAATGACACCCTTATTTTATGGGAAAAGATTCTGAGCTGTGTCCATGACTCATTCATATGAGTCATGATTTAAGAATACTTCCAAATCCCTCGAGGATCCTCCAGCAAACAAATAATCCAATATAATTATATTAGGCCTTAAATTTCAAGAAGTAGCACTTATGTTGCTTTTGTTCAATCAATAAGTCGATCAACCAATAAATATAAAATGAAAATCTACTATTTACTGGTACTGTATTAGGTGCTATAAGAAATACAGTACATATACGATGTCTCTCCTCTAGACAGTTGCAGGTTGCTTGACAGATGTAAGAATAACCAATGTAAGATGTGAAAAGAATTATAAGAGTGAAGATGGAAAGCCACTGTGGTCGAGAAAAAGGCTTCATAGAGGAGATGGACCCAGATGAATCTTGAATCATGGGTTGAAATGGCCATATAATGAGAAAATACTAATAATAAAGACAGGAAAATGGCAAAGTACAAAGTCTGCTTTAAGAACATACTTGCTTTAAAGTTAATACCAACAAGTAGAAAAGAAAAGGTTTTAAAAGTTAGCCATCTGTCCTATTGTGAAGCAGCTTCAATTCCAGTTTTAGAGGCCTAGTCTTAATCTTGAGAACGGATAATATGATGTGGTAAATGGAACATTAAGTTTTTGAATACAAAAATATGGCCAGAAGGAAATAATGATTTGGGGGGGCTACTAAATGTGTATAACTGTCTAGAATGAATTGTTGCAGAGTTATCACCATAACTTAATTTACGGTGATAATCCAGATGTGAAAGGACAGTGAGGGTAGGAAATACTAGGAAAACAAACAAACAACAACAGTGGCTTATGTAAGATAAATGATCTTTGCATGGTATTATGCATACAGTGTGTTTCCCAAACTTTCTAGATGACAGAGTTAATAAATAAGCTTCAGTCAAAAAGACAGTTCAAGGAAGTCGTATCAAGAGAGGTTCCCCTGCATTACTTGTAATTGAGTCTAATGTTTACCGAATATTAGAGCAGAACTTTGCCCAACAGGGATATTGTACTTCATCTTAGGCAGGGTTGGATTTAGCTAAAATGGCTTTGGGCACACTGGAGGCACTAAGTTCTTAAAAGCAGCAATGGGCCTTTTCTTTGCATGTCCTATGCAGTTAAGTTTTCTAAGTCTGTTATTAGTTGGAATAATACTATCAAAATCCAGAGTAGTTCATGAAGATTAAATGGCATAATGAAAATAGTCCGATTAGCTCACTGCCAGAAACAGAATATTTGTCCAATAATAGTAGGTGGTCTGTTTTATACAAAGAAAATAAAGGAACTAATACTGAACATTGAGAAAGAATTGCAAAGAGTGAATGCCTTTAGTAAGAAGGAGACAAATCAGTAACAATAAGGCTACGGGAGCTGATTTAGAAGTGTGCGCGGTGCAGATCTCTCACTATTAAAACTAGAAGCTGAAGCATATACAGTTTAGAAATACTCCGTGACCAGGTTAAAAATACTTAAGAGATAGTTTGGTATCACCATTTCTTGATTCCCTTATTAGCATAATCACAGTAACAGAATAATAAAAATAACACTGTACAATTTAGGACAGTTAGAGTTTTTCTATTTTTTTTAGTGTAATTTCAATTTCTACTTGTAGGAGTCCAAGCTGCCTATAGACAGTCCCATGACTGGTACACACAGAATCACTTGCACCCATATTTTAACAATATTATATGATGCATATGTAAAATAAAAATGATAACTTGCTAATAACAGCAGTTTTAAGAAGCTATAGCATGGGTTTAGAGAAACCAAAACATATTACAAGTAAATGTACCTTTAGAGACAGCATGCTCTCATCTACTCCTATTGAAAGAATGGTAGGAAAGAAGAGTGGGTTTCATCTAAGAATTTTTATATTTAGCCAAGTGTTTAATAAACGTGATAGAGTATATGAGGCAATAATGATGGCCCAGTTTATGATCAGTAAAACATATAAGTGATGCCATATAAATATGCCTAATACTTTCTCAAAACCTTAAAAATATGACAAAGATATTAAAAGAATTGCTATGTTGTGTCTTTAACTCATATACTGCCTTCTATTGAGATGATCATAAAAACACTGAAATAGATTCAAAGTACTAGTAGTGTTGAAAACTTTTGGGTGAAGTACAGAATAGCACTTATAAATAGGGACTTTGGAGCTAGGCAGGCATGGGTCTAAGTCCCAGGTATGCAATTTACTAACTCCATTACCTTAGGCAAATAGATGGAATGCTTTCACCTTGCATCCTGTTAACATTGTAATTGATGTTATAAGAACCATTATTTTAATTAAAAATGAACACTAAAGCAATACCATCATGATTATGTACCATTTTCTGTAATTTCTAATCAATGCAGTAACATATGAAATGCAAATGAGATAATAACTAATACAAATCAACAGAAAGTAAAAGAATACAAGAATTGCCAGGCAAATCAACTGAAGCCTATAGCCATCCAAAAGGCTATAATTTGTTACCTGATAAACTTGGAAACACAAATTAATGAAAAAGATAAGGTTACTAAACTGGGAAAATTGGTAACATATATAACATTTTTTAACCAAATGTTTCAAGTGAATTAAAGAGGCAGAAGAAAAGAACACTGAAAAAAGAAAATGTAATAAACATATTTTTAAATCTCTCAATCAGAAAATATTTTTTTAAGGATAATGGAACAAAACATGCAGGTCAATGAATCCCTGGGTCCCTACAGCATTTTAGTGCCTTTTAGTTATATCCCACTTCAATTCTGAAAATTAAGGAAGAGCAAAAAAAAATGTGGATAGCAAAATGATTAAGTGTACTGGCCCAGAAGCACATGCTTGCTACGTCCTAGCTGTGCAACCATAGTTGGCAAAGCAAGTGACCTTCCTCTGCCTCAGTTTCTTCATCTGTAAAATGGGAATAATGATAGTAGGTACTGGATCGGTTTCTTTTTGAAATAAGAGATCAGTCATAACAATGCCTGGCAAATTGTAAGTTCTCAGCAAATGCTAGGTAGCTATTATTATCATTTTCATACACACAAAATCACACCTAAAAGAAAACATGATGGTATCATGAAATAATAAATGAAAGAGAAAGAAAGAAAGAAAGAAAGAAAGAAAGAAAGAAAGAAAGAAAGAAAGAAAGAGAAAGAAAGAAAAAGAAGGAAGGAAGGAAGGAAGGAAGGAAGGAAGGAAGGAAGGAAGGAAGGAAGGAAGGAAGAAGGGAGGGAGGGAAGAAGGGGATGTGGGAAAGCCAGCAATTTGACTCAATGGGTATAACAAAATGATCCTCTCTCTTATGTTGGTAGGGCTTCCAATTTAGCTCTACATTCTCAGCCAACCCAAAAAAGAAACATCAAGATTTACACAATACCTGTTACCCACAAGTTAAACATTAAAAATTGCTCTGAAGTGGCATTATTTTTAACTCTAAAGTCACTCAGGGATTTCTGCCATAAGCATACATTGTGCACCATATGCCCCTTCAGATTCAGTCATTTCTTTTGTTGTTGTTGTTAGTTTAATAATAATAAAAAAGATCTCTTTGTTATTAAAAGAAACTAAGGTTGTTTTTTAAATTTTTTTAAGATTTCTTTTTTTTTATTATTATGTTCAATTAGCCAGCATATTGTACGTTACTGATTTTTGATGTGGTGTTCAACGATTCATTAGTTGCATATAACACCCAGTGCTCACCACAACACAAGCCCGCCTTAATACCCATCACCTGGTTACCCCATCCCCCCACTCCCTCTTCTGTAGCCCTCAGATTGGTTCCCCGGAGTCCAGAGGCTCTCATGGTTTGTCTCCCTCTCTGATTTCTTCCCATTCAGTTTTCCCTTCCTTCCCCTTGTGGTCCTCTGCACTATTTGTTATGTTCCACACATGAGTGAAACCATATGATAATTGTCTTTCTCTGCTTGACTCATTTCACTTAGCACAATCCCCTCCCGTTCAACCCATGTCAATACAAATGGTGGGTATTCATCCTTTCTGATGGCTGAGTAATATTCCATTGTATATATGGACCACATCTTCTTTATCCATTCGTCTGTTGAAGGGCATCTCAGCTCCTTCCATAGTTTGGCTATCGTGGACAATGCTGCTATGAACATTGGGGTGAACATGCCCCTTCTTTTCACTACGTCTGTATTTTGGGGGTAAATACCTAGTAGTGCAATTGCTGGGTCACAGGGTAGCTCTATTTTTACCGTCTTGAGATTCATTCATTTCAACATCACTCTCCTTACACGAGCCCTTGCTACTGTTAAACAGCGATGGCATGGTACTTCCCATCCATTATAAGTTTATTTCTCTTGGTGGATTTGAATATTTCCCATCTCCATTATTTTATTTATCTTCTGTCAGCCTTCCTGATGCACCAGGGAAAGCCAGCAGAGCTTCTCATTGAATCTGATGTAAGGGCCAACCCCTCTGCATGGTACGAGAGCCCCACTTGTCACTCCCCTCCACAACGCACTCTGCACACAGGCCATTAAGAACAGATTGACATCCTCTCAGTATTTCCAGTTCACTCACTGTTCAGAGGCTTCACAAATGTCCTTTTCTTTATGAGAAATTTTTCTGCTCCCCAACCCAATCTCATTATCATGCCTCACACAGCATGTTCCCTCCTCTGAGAAGTCTCTTCTGACTTCTCAAGCCCAGGGAGCTGCCGCCCTGCTATCTCCCACAGCCCCCTGCAGAGACACCTTCCATGCCACAGATACCATCCAGTCATGTGACTTTCCCAAGAGACTCCGCGCTCTTTGCGGGCAATTTCTGCATCTTCTTTTCTCCACATCAAAACCCGCATGCACGCTTGCTCAGTATTTGTCAAAACAATTATTAAGTGAGAAAATGAGTCTCTGTGAGTATAGGACGTGAATGGAAACTAAACCGCGTGAACGAATGTCTCTCTTCCTGATTTGCGCCCACTAATTTCCTCTCTCTCACTTGTTGGATGTCTTCTATTGATATTGCAGATTTGGGATTCAGGTAAAATTCCGAAAATATTCAAGGACACTTGAAAATCCCAGGTAAGAAAATGGGATAAAAACCTCCCCACTGTACTTGAACTAATGGTGTGGCTATTTAATGGTGAGGCATTTAACACAATGGGATTTTAAAGAGAGCCGATTTTAAAGTGCTTCATCTGCATGATGCAATTAGTCTAGGATGTTAGAAACTAAATTATAAAGAAAACATTGTATTAGTCATGAATAAACTGCCAATCACCTCCTTGCGATTTACGAAAAACCAGATATTTTTGAAATATGGCATTTGATTTAACTACCACACCTTAATGAGACTAAATAATTCACTAAAAGCGGCAGCTTTTAACTGGCACAATTTTCAGTTGCAGCCCCATGTTCCATTTCAGCAATGCCCATCGCTTCTCTAACTTACTTATTTGTGACTTTAATTCCCACTCAACAGCCTCTACTTAAATAAATTTGGAATGCTACCATTGTGATAGAAGAAAATGTCAACCTTTTCTACAAAACTGCATACCTGGCCTGCTGAATTTTATGTATCTACATTAGAGCAAGGCCCATGATGATATCCTATCCATATTTAGAAAGATGACTATTAGGTTTGCAAATAGTGTACGGCTTATTCCTCAGTTAAAAATAAAGGTAAAAGTCAATTATCTAGTGATTTTTAAGTGCACTTGGATACCAGAAGAAAGAACTGGTGCTGAAAAAAGTGTTGATACTTGGACTGAAGAATCAGAAAAGCAAGCACAATGGTATGAATGAAGCATTTAAACAGTTAACACATTTTGGGATGTTAAAAATTATGTTCAAGCTATCATATTTGAGCAGACAGACGTCTGTGTGAAAACTACCTTCAGACATAGTGTGTCCGCTAAGAGCCCCTATGTAGCTGGTCACTGTACCTCCCTCATCTTTTGAGATATACTCTTTATCCAGTATTCTATCCCTTTTCCCATAAATACTATGGCAATTATCAGAAAATAAATTTCAATTCTGAATCCAGATAGTTCAGGTCGGCCAATGATTCAACCCTTCCTCCAAAGCATCTGAATTTCTTAGTATTTAAGTTACTCTCTAATATCTCTGGGAGCTATCGACTTCCCTCCAACCCAACTTAAATCTGTGAGGCCAAGCCACCATCCATTCTCTCTTGAAACCATGCTTTAAGGGGTTTCTATATTTATCCTTAAACTTTTCCAATACACTCTCTACTGAAGATCTAGGGAAATTTTAAAAATATTTAAGTCGGTTATGTCACTCATCTGCTTAATAACTGGAGTGAATTTCTACTGCCATCAGGGTAATATGCAAAATCCTTCTCACACCCTTTAAGACTGCAGTATTCTGGCCCCTGCCTACATCTTCCATTTCAGTTAGATGCTATGGTCTGTCTAATACTCGTTGCCCTAGCAACACTTCCTCAGCTCTTTCATATATTGTGATCTTTCCTACCCTAGAGTTTTGCCTGCCCTTACCTTGAATTTTCCTCCCACTCTGTCCTTCACGTGCTAACTTTTATGAACTTTCAGGTCTCACCGAAAATGCCACTTCTTCAGAGACTGCCAGTCTTTTACATACATCTACATTTTGCATTTCTTCCTTATCGTATGTATCCCACTGTAATAATTTCTTATACATCTGTCTCCTGCATGAGAGCTAAAACTCTAGCATGACAGAAGCCATGTCTGTCGTGTTCAGCATTATATCCCTTCTCTATTCTTAAGCCCTAACAAAATATAGACTAGGTACACTGGGCTACCTCTAAGCAGGAATGGATTGAATATCAGCACTCCAGTTCCACTAAAGTTCATTGCAGTAAAATCTGATTGCCCTGAGTCAAAAAAACCCAAGTTCAAGACAACCTGAGGACACTCTCACAGGTGTCATTCTACAACAGAAGGCATTGATGTGCCATATGCCCCAACAACCTGAGTTAATAAAACACAGAAAAAGAGAGAATAAAATAATCTAAGATTAAAAATAATTCAGGTTAAAAGTCAGAATGAAAATTTTGTGACTTGAAATAGAAAACAACCTTGGGCATTGTCTGACATAACTTCCTAAATAATAACAATAATAATAAATCATATTTCCCCCCTTTTAATCCTACTAATGGTGTTCCACCTTCTAAAAAACAAAACAAAACAAAACACCCCCAAAAACTGTGTTGCTGAAACCCCTGGGGATTGGGCCTCACGAGACAAAGGAATCCTCTGTGTTTAGAGAAAAAAGACAGAGGCCTTAGGGACGAAGTTCTCCTAGGCAAGTGCTCCTTGGTGAGGTAAATTACAAACCTCACTTTTTCCTCACACCCACATTTTACTCTCCCATTTCTTTTCCCTTTCCTTCATTTTATTCCCTCTTCCATCATTCATCTCCCCCTCCCTCCCTAGCTCTTTAACTCTATATTACCCTCTTCAGTCTGGCTAATCTTCTTTAGTCAATACCACTTCTTCAATTAAAATATGGTTTTTATTTCTATCTTACTGGGCTTAAAAATAAAAGACAATGACAAAAGTAAGAGAAAAATGGTGAATTAGGGCAGAACGATATATGGAAGAAATTTAACCCTGTGCACTCTACCGTACTCCTCTGTAAATTGGATCCAATGTAAGAATGGTGAGGGGTGGGTGGCAGAAACACAGCCAGAAAGAGATGCATGAAGGGAAATGTGCTTAAACATCTGCTTTGCATTCAAGTATAAGCTATAATGGATTGTACTGAGTACACTGAATGAAAGCCAATAAATGAATTGACAGTCAATCTGTAATTACACAGATCATAAGATAATTACTATTTCTTCTAAGTATTTAATTTGAAATCTTAATACACCACTTCAGAAAAGAAGTTAGGTCTTTTCTGCAAACCAGTTACATTTGAGTGGCATGAATAACTAGTTATTGTTTTTAACATTTCACACTCATAATACCTTGCATTCCCATTCACAGAGAACTCAAGGGCTGAAGAACCTTCCAAGATCAGCAGAGAAAATTGCTTCACCCATCACAGAGATGGCACCTCCTCCGGAGAAGGAGCTGGCAGCTCTTTAACAATGCATGATGCCTCATGACATTCTAGAAGGGGTTTGAAAGCTGAATTCCGACTGTGCTGTGGCATATCCTCCAAGGTCTGTTACATCACACTCAAAAGTTAGTCTCTACCACGTGGATTTTTTTTCCCCCTCTGAGCATAGCTTCTTATAAATAAGGCAGCTTATTTCTCTGCCCTTTTGTCAGGTGTCAGAAGCTTTACTGATTTATGTTTTGGAAGTATGTTCAGCTGATTCTCCCTTACAAGATGTAAGAAAAATAGAAAAAGAGATAATTATGAAGACAGGATCTCTGGACTTGGTTCTATCTTTTTAATGTGTAATCTCCTGCAAATCCCTTGAATTCTGCCTTAGGTTGACTGGTAAAGGTTAGGTATTAGTATTTTTGTCTACCAGAGATTGTCTAGGTGCCTATACCATAAAATCAGTACATGTTACTTCTGTGTTAAGAAAAATTCATTTATTCAACAGATTTTCATCATGGTTCTACACTTCCAAAAATTAGAAATATAGCTATAAACAAAATGAAATTTGTGTCTTCCTGTAGTTTATACTGAAGTGGGGGCAGATAGACAATAAACAAACAAATGTCAGAATAAGAGAAAAAAACTAGCAATGGTAGGAAGTGGCTATTTTATAGAAAGTGATCTGGGTGATATTTCTGACAAAATGACATCTTAGCAGACTTGAAGGCAGTAAGACTGTGAGCATGTTAGTGTCTAGGGGAAGAGTACTGTACACAATGCATAAATTAAAGGAGCAGCAAGGAAGCCAGTATTCTTAGCTAAGAGAGAGCAAGAGCAAAGGGAGAATATCAGAAGATGAAGTCAGAGAAGTAGCAAGTGTCTGAGGAGGATAAAGTCTATAGGCCATGAAAAGGTTTGGATAGGGCACAGGAATGACAAAGCCTCATATCTGCTTTAACAGGATCACTCTGGCTAACCAGTAGAGAATAGACGAAAGAGCAAGGTTGGAAGTAGGGAGACTAATTTAGGATGCCATAGCAGAAGCCCTGCAAAGAGATGATGGTGCTTTGAATTATGACTTAAGATAGTATATGGAGTATGATATTCAAAAGGAAAAATGTTCAATGGAAAGCTTATCATAACTCACTCAAAGAGTTGATTATGGAAAACATAATGGAAAAATTTAAAAATTTTCACCTGTGATATCTATCACATTGGGAATGTGTAGCTTATCTTTATTATGTCATAGTCTACCAGTTGTTTCTCAATGGGTGACATTTTTTTGCAATTTAGGGGAAAACTTGGAGTTTTTCCTTTTCCATCTATCGGTAGAGCCCTCTCCTTAAAAAAACCTGCTCTTTCTTCTTCCACAGCATAAATCTAAACACAAAAACAAGACATACACTCAGAGATACACACACCACACACACAAAACCATCCTCTCCTTACCAAATGACCAACAACTTTACTTTTCATAGGAAGATACTTCATGTGTTTTTTAGGATAAAAATGTTATAGCATTAAGAAACACAATGAAGCAGTATCAAATTTGTAAAAATACATATGGCATTCATGATTGAGCATGTCATAAATTTATTAATATATATGCATAATTTATTCATACATGTGACAGTTATTTTTGACTACCTATTATGTACTAAGTTATAAATAAAGATATAAATAAACTAAGATATAAATAAATTGACATTGCAGTGAACAATTGGCTGTAATTATAAACAAATTCAATGATGGACTGTACTTAACCATCTATTTTTTTTCCCACAAATATTAACATATTCCTGGATTTTTCAATGTGTTAATGTGATCTGATATGTGTCTTTTTCCTCAGGGGCAATGGAGGTAAACCAGGAATACCAGGGAATTGAGAAATACTCAAGAATTGGGAGATACTTGTTTTTCCCTCTCCTTCAAGTACATTTTCTTTTTCTCTCATTGATTCTCAGGGCTCCATTTTAAGAATTCACATAAAGAGAAGTTTTCTTAACTTGGGTTAGGAGGTTAATGAATTACTTGGATCCAGAAACCCATGAAATTATAAGTAAACTTTAGCAATTAGTATGTGTGTTAGAGAAAAAAAGAAACCCAATGCAAACTTTTTTAAATGAAAAAGGGAATTTCTTGGCTCACATTAACAAAAATCAATGACTACAGCTGACTTTAAGAAATTCTTGTTCCTGAGGCACAAAGGACATTAGGGTTCTGTCTTTTCCTTACCTTCAGAACAGACATTTGAAAGGTGACAGAAATGATCTTTCACCTGCTCAAGACTCACATCTTGCCCCTTGAGAATCTGAGGGAAAGAGGGTGCTGCCCCAATAGCTTAGGAAAAAGTTCCATGGAGGGGTGTGATGAATAATTTTATGTAACTTGATTGGGCTAAAATATGCCCAGAGAGCTGGAAAAACCTTATTTCTGGGTGTATGTGTGAGTGTTTCTGGAATAGATTAGCATTCAAATTGGTATACTCAGTAAAGAAAATAATCCTCAACAATTACAGTGGGCTATCTACCCTTCCTGAACAGAAGGAAAAATGTGGAGAAAGGGTGAATTGGCTCTCTGGCTTGAGTTGGGACATCTCCTGCCCTCAGACTTCATCACTCCTGGTTCTTGGACCTTTGGACTCCAATTGGGACTTACATTGGCTCCCCTGGTTCTCATTCCTTTGACTTTGAACTGGAATGACACCATCAACTTTCCTGTGCCTCCACATTGTGGAAGGTAGATTGTGAGGCTTCTCAGCCTCCATATTTCATGGAGCCATTTGCTCAAAATAAATCTTTTTCCATATATCTCTGAATGTCCTATTTGTTTTGTTTCTCTGGAGAACCCTGGCTAATAAAAGGAGTATATTGGGTTTGGCTTAGGTCGTGTACCGATACCTTACTGAATCACTGAGGTGAGAGAGATGGCATAGCTGAAGGATCAGGCCTGGGTAACATGTTAGTTTAGTTAGTTAGTTTAGTCCTTGCTAAAAATTTTATTATGGTAAGAACACTTAACATAATATTTAGTTTTCTAACAAATTTTTAGGTGTGCAATGCAGTATTGTTAACTAAGGTACAGTGTTGTAGAGCAGATCTCTAGAATGTATTCATCTTGCTTTAACTGAAACTTTATGCCTGTGGATTAGTAACTCCCCATTTTCTACAAACCCCCCACCAAAACCCTGGAACCACCATTTCACTCTTTGATTCTATGAATTTGACTATTTTGGATACCTCATTTAAGTGGAATCATGTAATATTTATCTTTCTGTGACCAGCTTATTTCATTTAGCATAAAGTCCTTAAGATTCTTCCATGTTGTTCTTTTTTTTTTTTTTTAAAGATTTTATTTATTTATTCGACAGAGATAGAGACAGCCAGCGAGAGAGGGAACACAAGCCGGAGGAGCGGGACAGGAAGAAGCAGGCCCATAGTGGAAGAGCCTGATGTGGGGCTCGATCCCATAACGCCAGGATCACGCCCTGAGCCGAAAGCAGATGCTCAACCGCTGTGCCACCCAGGCGCCCCCATGTTGTTCTTTTTAATTCTTGGGGATTTTCTTTTCTCTGCACCTCCAAGTACAAAGTACAATGCTATTTAAACTTTTTTGGGGGTGGGGCTGTGTCTTGGACTCCTCTAACAATCTGAAGAAATTCCTTTCCCTGCTCATAAACATGCATGTCCCCAAGAATGAAAAAGCAGGTATTTTTCAATATCAATTAGATTTTTGACCAGCATGAATTTCCTTTTGTCAAATAACCGTAATTAAGCATTAAGGGACTCACTCAAGTTCTTATAGAAATGGAGACCATAAATGTTCAGAGCCTAAATCAGGTGGTGGATATAAACTCAGCTTCTGGTGGGATGACTTTGTTGTTACTTTTCTTCTTTGTAACTGGTAGGTCTTACAATCATGACACAGAGTATACAATCACAAAGAGACATCATATTCCACTTTCTCTTTGAAATTCATTTAGTCCAATAAATTATTCACCTCCTCTTGGATGAAAACTCAGGAAGTGCCATGACTTACGTGGTAACTCCTAGATTGTAAGGGCATGGTTACTTTAAATCATCAAATATAGTGGGACTTGGGAAGTTAAAATACCTATAGTAATTAAAACTCTGATCTTCATTTAATTTTCCTTAAAGTCATGGCTCCATTTTCATGTCTAAGGATTTTTGATGTGCATCCAGCATCCATCTGTGGTAATGTATGTAGATTGTTAAAAAAAGAAATCCTGAATGCACCCAACATATAACACAACCAGAACACTGAACAAACAAGACTAATGGAATCCAGTCCCAAAGCCACTTTTTCTTCTTCCCTTGTCTTTTATCTTTGTCCAAGAAAGCTAGCTTTTCCTACCTTGGGTAAAATTTGCTTAGTGCTCAAAACTTAGATAACTTAAGGGGTGTCTGGGTGGCTCAGTTGGTTGAACATCCAACTCTATCCTGGTTCCTGATCAGGTCATGCTCTCAGGGTCATGAGATCAAGACCCTCATGGGGCTCTGTGCTCAGTGGGGAGTCTGCTGGAGATTCTCTCTCCCTCTCCCTCCCTGTCCCCCCCAAGTCCAATTTACTGAACTAAACACACCCCTGTGCTTGCACTCTCTCTCTAAATAAATAACAACAACAACAACAAAAAACACACAAAACTTAGATAATTTAATATTTCTTTAAAGCAACAAATATATAGCCTTAATTCTTTCTGGGCATATCCAGACTAATGTAATAATCCAAGATTCTACTTTCATTCAAAGCTACAGCTACTCTGTTCCATTCTAGGGCCTATAACAGATAGAAAGATAAATGAGCCAATGAAGAAGGCATATTCAGCTTATTTTTTTTCCTCCCTCTCATCTTCCACTATATTGCTAACTACAGTTTCTCAATAATCCGAAATTGGAGCATAGGGAATGCAAGATACTCATCAGAGATGGGAACATTTGTACTTGATTGTTATTGTCATAGCTTGTTCTAAATTCTCTGAACCTGGCTGCTATTTAAAGTTGACTTTTTTTTTCTTCTGCGGGCGCATTTGTTGGTCCTGCCCCAACCATTAAGGCCCTCTCACCTGCAGTATCCCTGATTTGGGCCAGGCACTTTATGTCACTTCCATTTTCAGAGTCTGGAAATTCACATCCAATCTTTTTCTGGGCTGAGTTTGTTTGCTTCCCTAGGCAACCCGCTAGGTCAGGACTTGAAATAATTTTACTCAAGTTTGATCTTACCATTGTCCACATCAGCTGCAAGTGACACACTCACTCATCCTTAGCCCTCCTATGCTCAGGGAATTCAGATCCATCCCCCAGAGTCACTTCCCGGACCATTTAGATGGAAGGAGACACCAGTCCATGGTATCCTTTATTCCTCCTCTTACAATGTAGAAGGCACAGGCCATGCTCCCCTCTACACTTGGATGAGAAGGTGAGGCCAATGATAGTGATGTGGAGAACAAAGGAGAAAGAAATGTAGATAAAATTAAATTTCCTTATAACCAGCAGCCCACTGACAAATACTTCAGGCAGGCAGAGTATGACAGTCCTGCAGGAATTCCCAATCTTAATATCAGTGCCTTGCTAGAGGGAAAAATAGCATTAGCTTCACAATAGCCAGGCCCCCAGGATCCTGGAAGTCTTCTTTAACAGAAGAAAATCACTTGGGAAACTTCTTTTGTCTTTACCTCCTCCAACTCCAAAGTATATAATCAGTCACTCCTGACAATCCCATGATGGCTCATGGACCCAAACTTCAAACCACATCTATAGAGCCTTTACATGGAAATTCTTTCTCAATGTCCACTAACCTGACCCTTGATACTATCAATTTTGGCAAGGGATCATGTAATTGATTCTCAAATATTTCCTTTAAAATTTTGCATTTTCTGCTCTTCGTTTTGGCATATCATGTTTATTTGATTTTGGTGACTCAATCAAATGTTCTAATTTAACAACTTGTTAAAATATTATTTGCTATTTTCAGATACTTCTCATTTTGTGTCCAATAACATAATCTGATTCTAAATAAGCTGGAGAAATTCCTGCAGGATTCCATGAGTCACAGTGTTTACATTTTTATTCCAGTTATGATGTGGTTTGAAGTGGTGAAGTTCAGAGATGACAGCCAAGAAGAATTCTTGAGATGTCTTTGGTGCAAAAAGGTGGTTTTTATTAAAGCATGGGGACAGGACCTGTGGGCAGAAAGAGCTGCACTGGGGTTTGTGAGGCTTGACTGATTAATATACTTTCGAGTTGGGGGCGGTAAAGGGAAGTTTCTAAAAGGACATCCATATGTTAAAAAAGACATACAGGACATTGGAGGCCTAGCTGTTGTCAAGCTAAAGTTGTTTTTCCCTCTAGCAAAGGATTAACATTTAGACAGGGAGTTTCTGGAGGAATGTCATACTCTGCCTGCCTCAAGTATTTGTCAATGGGCTGCAGTTACAAGAAAATTTAATTTTATCTACATTTCCTTCTTGCCTTTGTTCTCCACATCAGTTACAGTGTCCATTTACTCTAAAATTGTTCAATAAGAATGACTATACATCAAGAATAATTGTTTCATCTTCTCCTCAGGTGGATGTATTTGTCTCATGGATTTAGCCTTTCTCTGGAATATTTATGATTGTTGCTCTCCTCCAAGTCACAATACCGAGTCCATAAACATACACACTATCCATTTCATCCTGCTCATCTTAAATGGAACTTTCCTGCATGTGGACATTGCCCCTCACCTACTGCTTATGCCCATCCCCACAAGAAGCCCAGACATTATCCTTGATTTGCCTGCTACTTCTAATCCTCTTATCTCCCCATCTTAGCTCCTGGTACAACTTTGTTCAAAAGACTTTATGAAGGAGCTACTCAGGATCCCAAGATTACGTAGGTGTGATTTGACTTCCAGTGACCCACATCCGGGCACTCTCATCAGTGCCTCAGGCACATCAGTTCAAAGGGATTGAAACACAAAGAGCTAGTATCAATTGCTATCACAAGACCCAGGGATCTGTTATGAGTTAGCTATTTATTTGATAGCGTCCATTTGATTAAGAGATATTTATTTTTATCTTGAAAGCAGAGTGCAATTTTTAAAGTGAATCTGTCCCTTCACTCTTTAACTAAAATAGGGAACAATTCCTTCTTCTCATTCCATCAATCAAAGCATTACAAACAAAGCTTTGATGGATGAGCAGCCAAGATGGATTAGAATTATGTCATTATTAGAAAATATCTCATCATCACTTTTCCAAAATGTGTATCAATTACAGAGTCTTAGAATTGAGATGTAATAGCCAGGAAAACATCTTCCTGTCCACACCCTTCACACAGATTTGCACCTTCAGCAGTTCACTCTTTCTTTGCTTTGTCCTTAATGGCTGTGATTTTTATACCATTGTATCAACCTAAATAATAGGTTGTGCTTCCTCTAAAGACATTCCTTTTGACAATCTTCATAATCACACTGCTAGATTCCTACAGTACTTTCTAATACAGAGCAACCAACTGAAACTGAAGTGGAGAGAACATTTCATTCCACATCCAAACAATTGTCACTCACGCTAGTTGACATTTTGAGTCTCATTTTACTGTTTGACGAGTAAGTCATGCAATAACTATACACTGTCTCATAATATTTTACCAAAATGCTTCCAAACTGTATGATACAATAAAATTCCTTGGTATTCCACCTGCCAGTATTTCCCTGCTTAAAAAAAAAAAGCCGATAAATGAACCATTCATTGTAATGAGCTCCCTAGGGAGGCTGCAAAGCCTGATAGTGTTTATGGAAGTTGAGCCATAGTGAAAAGTAAACGAGTTTTTGAGTCAAAGAGAATTGTTACATCTTTGATGCTTTTGACACCTTCTCCTTGCAAATTCTCAAAGCACATTTATTTTATTACTGACATTTTTGATATCTGAAAATTAATACATCAAATATGTATGAATGCCCAGCATGATTGAGAAATTAGATTTAGCCCACTGAAGTTAATGATAAGGAAAAAAAAAATGTTTTTCTTGCAGAAATCAGTATTAGTATATACTATATTCTTAAATGTTTTTCAAACTGGACAGTATGTACATTGTATTTCTTTGGTAAAGATGAGTGAAATGCAAAACGCATCTCCAGTGACTGGAGGAAATTATAGAGGAAAAGCAGAAAAAAAGTTAGACCAAAGTTTCATTAAAGTGGAAATTGTGGCAAAGAAAGGAATGTTTTCTTTCTGCTTTGATAGAGTTTCATTTAACAATATTGAAAGTATTATTTTTATAACAAGAAAATATAGAAGCTATAAAATAGAACAAATTGTGCCTTATTACAATTGCAGAAGATAGTTTAATCATCTAAATGCTGTATTCTCTCTTTTCAAAAAGGAAAAATAAGCCCCATTTGTAGAAATCACAATCTTTACTTTTTGTTACTATTTTCAAAATTTCATTTTTAAATAAATTTTGCTGGAGTAAGTTGCCACCAAATAAATCTATATTAATGTGGAATTTGCAATTTGTCTAGCTTCCTGGAGACAACTACCTAGTTTCATAATTGCTGGGTAAAAAACAGATGGGAAGAGGACTTCAGTCATGTTTTCAAAGTCAGTGAAATCCACTGAAAGGAACATTCTACTAGGGATGGACAGGACTATCGTCTAGCTCCAGATCTTTTATGAAACCACCAATTTTCCTTTCCTGTGATTTATATGTAATATCACTTGCCCTGAATATCTCTCAGAATACTTATAAGCAAAAAAACAAAAATGAAAAAAATAAATAAATGCTCTAAAAAAGTGTATTGTGCAACCGAACCACAAAATATCTTAATTGCAGAGCTCATCGCAGTTCTTGATTTTCTAACTTGGATGCTTCAGAATGGTTTTAGCATTTATGTTTAGCAAGAGTAAAGAAAATTAGATGACAGGTAAATTTCAGTGGAGATACATCCATGCCGCACAGCTCTTGTCGGACTGTGACAACAATATTACATTAGGTGGTGTGGCAGATAGACTCCAAGCCTGCTGCCCATGGTCCCTCCCTCCCAGTGTATACTCCCTTGCATAATCCCCTCCCCCGGAGCATGGGTGAGGTTTGTCACTTACACCTAACCAACGGAACTGTGCAATGGCATTGAAATTCTACTTTTGTGATTGCAGTACTATACATAAGACTCTTTCTTACTAACAGACTCTCAAAAGACCCTCCTTCCTGGCTTGATGAAGTAAGTGGCCACGTTGGAAAAGCCACATGGCAAGGAACTGTGAGTGGCCTCTATGAATTTTGAGCAACTTCTAGGAGCTAGGTACAGCCTCCCGCAGATAACTAGCAAGAAGCCGAGGCTCTTGGTGTAGATTTACCAGAAAATAAGTTCTGCTAATAGCCTTCATGAGCTTCGAAATGGATTGATTGATCCTCATCCCCAGACAGGAATGCAGCCCCGCCACATCTTGGTGCAGCTTTATAAGCCCCTGAGCAGAGGTCTCCACTACCCTGTGACTAGCCTCCTGAGCCACAGAAACAGTGCAATCATAAATGTGTACTGTTTTAAGCTGCTACGCTCATGATTATTTGTTATGCAGTAACAGAAAACTAATACTATTGGCAAAGGATTTATTATTAACTTGACCTATGTAGTGATAACTATCAAACCAAGAGGTTAAATGATATTTTGAGAAGTTACAAACCTGTACTGATCATTATTCCCTCTGAAGATACTGATTATAAAAGGAATACTTGAAACATTTGCACTGAATCAACTAACTAAACCCTAAAATTTGGAAATATAAATCAAAAGATGATTTGCCTTTAACCATTAGCTACATGTTGTTTGTCACTCTAATTGTAAGAGATATCGAATAATATTGGGTCTGTAGATATATGGGAATAAGAAAGTATCTGTAAATTATGTCTATTCTTTCCTTATCACTGTCTGTTTCATCTCCAACAAAGCTACTATTAACCGTCTTTTGTAGCTGAAACAATAAAAATTTAGGCACGTGATTTAAGCAGAGCATATTAAGTGCCACTCAGTATCTCTATTTTCTAATAGCAAAAGACACTATTCTGTTTCCATTTTCCCATTATCTTCTATTATTTTACTCATCATTGGAGTCTTTTCTATTAAGAGGATAATGAGGAATTATCTAACACCAATAATTATTCTTCTGGCCCAACAGGCTCTAAAGAAATGAGAGGAAATCTGTTAGGTCTTCTTATCTGCGGATTCAATGAGATTAAGTTCCTAGCTTGAATGTTAAATGCATCCTCAACCATCCAAAACCATGTGAGTTAACTCCCCACGACTAAAATAAAAACAGTAATCTAAAACTCCTTTTTTTCAAAGAAAAAACGTAACTTATTCAATTAAAAGAAAAGTTTGTTATAATTGGACATGTGTTGCATGTTTGCAACGGCCAAGGATAGTTCCAACAGTCTACTCACTGACCTATTTTCATCATATGTTCTATCAAGCTGTATTCATCAACCCTGGCTAGTGACTGGTCCCTGGAAATGCAAATAAAGAGTTCAGAATTTGAATCTTTGCCAGCTAGTAAGCATATGGACCTTCCTTTCCTAGCAGAGAGACACCAAAGAGAACTTTAGGTCACTCAATTGGAACGTTTCTATTTAAGTCAGGGTGAAGTAGTGAACAACAACAAAAAATCCTCTTAAAAAAAAAAAAAAATCCTCTTCTCTTACCATAAGCGCTCCTCCCCAGCAAGCCAGGCAGTGCTCTCTTGAGTCACCTCCCTTTATGATCCCATATTCTTACACCACATTAACTGCTAGAAATTGTTCAACCATTATTTTCTGGTGTTTACCCCCATGGTTTTGTATGGATTTACCTCATGAGTGTCCAAATAAGTACCCAACAAAAGAGTAGAGTCACCTGTCTGCAAATCCCCAGATCTCATTCTCCCTCCTCTCCTGTACTGTGCCCTACACATTCTAGCCACCCTGCCTTCTGACACTCTGACTTCTATGTTCTCACCGGGGTGATTGTTAGGCTGCTTAAGATCTCTCTCTCCCTACCTCCCTCCTTCCATGGCAGCCTGGAAACTGTTTTAGGCACTAAGGTAAGGCAATCCTAGGCTAGCCTGATGTTTTACCTTTTCTTGGAGATAATAGATCTTCATTGCCTGTTGTCTAATGTTAAAAAACAATTGTTTCATATATTTTCTTCTGTTTTTTTGGTTGAATCGAAGAAGTGCAATCCTTGGCCAATAGCAGAAGTCCTCCTTTCTTCTTTACCCTATCCCTCACAAAATGCAGGAATCAGGTGTGACTTGGCATTACCATAGACAGTGCCAATATCACAATCCCAAAGAAATGATAAGCTGGAGAGAGAGGTTTTCACTCTGAGGAAAGCAATTTGGAGGCTTAATGAACAAGAGCACACATTCTGGGTTTATATCCTGGCTTGCTATCTATTAGTTACCTGACCTTTTGCAAACCGTTTAAATGTTCTCTGCCTCAGTTTTCTAAGATGTCAAATGTGGGTAGCAATACGGTGAAGAAATGATCTGATATATATGTAGCACAGATTTATTATTATATGTTACCTGTAATTGTGAGTATTCTCACTACTACTATTAGTTTGAGAAGATAAGAAAAATGGTCTTGAGAAAAATGGGTGACATGGCTGTATATTTGGTTGGAGGGTAAAGACAATAGTCGTAAATACATGTGAGCTGTTAAGTTACTAAGGGGGTTCTATAGTTCTTCATGAGGCTAAAGTTTAAGAAAATTTCTTGAAAGTATACACAATTACAGCTAGAAAAGAAACAAATTCCTTGACAGAAATGATGATTGAACACTGAGTCAGAAAGTTTTGTGAACCCTTCTCTGATGGCCATAAAATGAGGAGGATCCAGAATCCTCTGACTACAAGGATAAAGTTTTGATTTCGCCTGACAGCAGGTGGTTGCCCATTTACCATGTGTTTGTTTCTTTATAAAGGGTGATTAGCATCTGCTTTGGGTGCTGTTTGAGGGCCTATCTGATAAGAAGATGAATCAGGTGACCCCTACCCTTGAGGAACTCATGATGTAGAGGTAAAGAAAAATACAGAAACATAACTTCAAGGCAATATAATCAGACTTCTAGTCAGAGTAAGACCAAAATGTAATGAAAGAATCAAAAACTGAAAGGGGAATCCTCTTGCATTCTTGGTTAGAATGCAAACTGGTGCAGCCACTCTGGAAAACAGTACAGAGGTTCCTCAAAAAGTTAAAAAGAGAACTACCCTGGGACCCAGCAATTGCACTACTAGGTATTTATCTAAAGGATACGAACATAATGATCCGGAGGGGCACATGCACCCCAGTGTTTATAGAAGCAATGTCTACAATAGCCAAATTATGGAAACAGCCTAAGTGTCCACTTACTAGTGAATGGATAAAGAAGATGTGGTATATATACATACAAGAGACTATTATTCAGCCAGTAAAGAGAATGAAATCTTGCCATTTGCCATGACATGGATGGTACTAGAGTGCATTATGCTAAGCAAAATTAAGTCAATCAAAGACAAATATATGATTTCACTCATATGTGGAATTTAAGAAACAAAAGAATCAAGCAAAGGGAAAAAAAAGAGAGAGAGAGAGAGAGAGAAAGAGAGGGAGGCAAACCAAGAAACAGACTCTTAACTATAGAGAAAAAACTGACGGCTACCAGAGGTGAGGTGGGTGGGGAGAATGGGTGAAATAGATAATGGGGGTTAACTTGTGATGTACACTGAGTGATATATGGAATTGTTGAGTCACTATATTGTACACCTGAAAGTAATATTACATGGTATGTTAACTAACTGGAATTTAAATACAAACTTTTTAAAAATGAAAGAATCAAAAACAATTGTCTAAGAGTACTTATAGCCTTATTTTAAGGTTGAAAGAAACAGCATTGACAGTTTATTTTAAAAACTTCACATTTTTTCCCTACAATCTCAAAAAAAAGAAAAAGATGCTTTGGTTCATTGATAATGAGTAAATATTATATGCCAATAAATGTATTTGATCATCAGCTAAAATTTAATCTCCAAATATTCAAAGATGGCATAAAACAAAGATAAACAATGTTTTCCCCCACTTTGATATTGCTTAGTATGTATTGCAAAACTTCATAATTTCAAAATATGAGAATGATGACTAATTCTAGATACTCCCATGATGATCTTGATCTTCAGGAAATCCATTTTACTTCATTTGTTGACCTAATTTTCATCATGATGAACTGAAGCTGTGTCAAGGTAATAGGGAATAAGAGATAAAAATGATAACTACTATTTTTAAACACTATTATGTGCCAGGAACTGTTCTAGGTACTTAAGATAATTGACTACATTTAATTTTCATAGTCTTCATTTGAAGTAGGTACTATTATTTTTCCTTCCTAGGTAAAAGGAAACTGAGTCTCAAGGGTAAAAAATGAGTATAGGTTCTGTGGTTCCTAAGTGGTGAAGCTGGGATTTGAAACCAGAGCCAAATCCCTAGCTCTTAACCACAGCTCTTGCTACCTCCAGACCTGAGTGGCAAGCTTGGCCCAAACTACTGCACTGAGGGATAAGTAATAAAGCCCTCAAAGGGATTCCTTCCTGTTCCTAAGGCATTACGGTACAGGCATAATGGAGTGCTCTAAAACAACAATTCTTTAGGAGTTTTATTGAAATATCCTACAAAAATTGGTTTCTTCCACTTTATTTCCCCCCATCATTTTTCTCCACTAAAAAGATTTAGTATTCTTGTAGAGGAAGAAAAAAATCAAGTTACTTCAACAGATAAGATTGATGGGACCTTGGAAAAAAAAATAATGATTGAAATTCTCAGCTGCTGTCCAAGATGATTAAATCCTAATTGAGGGAAGGGCCTTGTGTGGACCGCAGGCTATAGCAGGATGGTTCTGTGGGCTCTTACGAAGACACAGTGGGATCTATTGCATTCAGCAATTGCTTTAGGCAATTCCATATCGAGTGGTTACAATGCAATAATGGGAAGGGCTGACATTATAATGATTTCTACTCTCCCTAATTATTCTGTGATGTTTGTTGATGTGCATAAGCAATGATTCTGAAGCACCATTTAAGAGGGCCCAGAGACCTCTCATTTAGGTACACAGAGCTCAATTTTAGGTGGGGTGACATTCTATTCCTGTCTTAAAATGTATTGTATATCCAACATTTGAGGCTAATACCCTCTGGTTGTTATCATTACTTATCAATAGAAGACTGTTCAGGTGAAGGAATGGCAAAGTCATCTTAATATTTGAGTAGCCATGCATCATTTAGATTCCCTCCAGAGACAAAATCTTGGAGAACATGCGTACAGGTTTCCAGGGAAAGGACTTTCCCATTTTGCAAATTAGGAAAATGGGGTTCAAAGATGTTGTATGGTTTATCAAAGACAACACAGGATGTTAAGAGCAAAGTCTGTGAGTTTTATTTTGTTTTGCTTTTGCATTATGCGCTTTACTGATTTTTAAGAGAGCAGTCTTTTTTCTCTGAGTCAAATTCACTTAGCAATTTTCCATGTAATGGGTAACTAAAAAGTGCTACACACCAAATCCATTTAACAGATCTTTTTGGATGCCCACCACGTACCAGTGGAGCAAAACTCAAATGCTATTGCTTTCCTTTAGGAACTTAAAATTGACTGATGAAGACAAACACTGAGCAAGTAATTGTAAGTAAGATTTGAGAAAGTTTAAAAAATTCTTATAGGTAATGTGGAGAGAAATTGAGAAAGAAGGGCATTACTGTCTTTTATCGGACTCTTTTTGAGTTTAAAGAAGTGGAAAGAAAAGGAGATCTTTGGGGGACAATCTGGGAAAACATTAAAAATCAAAAGTTTCATGAAATGATCAGCTTGTATAATAAAGAGTCTGACTCTGTTTTTGATGTTTGACCACTGACAGCTTTCAGGATCCACCCCTTTTCTCATTCCCTTTTGCCCCACATAAGAAAGTCTGGTGTTCCCTCCCATGGCACCCATAGGTAAGATAACATGCAAACCCTGACCTGTGTGCAAGAATATCCCCTCCACCCCCATCCCTTAACCACAATACAAACCAAAGCCATCAACTCTGACATAGCTGAAGCAATCCAAACAAGCTTCGGTACCTGTCCTGTCCCCTCCACAAAGAACTCCATTTTGTGAGAAATAAACCTTTTCATATCCTCTTAGTGTATGTGTGGCATCATCTGTCTTGAAACCTGAACCAATTTGGGGAAAGAAAACTGGATCCCACCCTCTATGGGGCAAATATAAACCACTGCTGCGGTGAACAGATGATCAAGATCACCACCACCTGCAGACTGGCTCTGCCGCCTTCCAGGGAGCACGACTTTGGAGTGGCAGTCTGCCGGCTAGTGTGCATTCTGAGCTGTGTTGCCGCCTGCTGGTAAGCTTGGGCTTTGAGCTGCACGGTGGTGCTTTTACGAAGTCCTACCAAGTCGTGGTTTTAGATTTATGGACCCAAGTTGCAAGCTGCAACAACTGGCATTTAGGGACAGGAGTATGGAATTGGGGCACTTCTTAAAGGACAGCTGGGCTGTGTGGCTCAGCTTGTGCCTTGTCTCTTAGATTCCTTGTGTCTTGTATTGAATCGTATGTTTTAATTCCAGCTTAAGTCATGACTAATGCCATGGTCAAGAGAATGTCCTTCACCCTGTGACTATTGGTTATCTGTTTCAGTCAGTCATTGATCTGTTCTATGGAGCTCTTGGGAGATAGACGGATCCCCTGTACTATATAAGAGCCCATCAAGTAGCCATGTGTGTGGAAGAAGAGATCCGTGTTCCTAGATACACATTGCTTGGGATCCTGAGAGGACTTACACGCTTCTACTGCTGCTGCCAATGCCTCCATCACCAAAAAAAGACTTTGATCTTTAGGGTTATAGGAAAAAACTACCTAAGGCATCCCATGGCACAAAATGTTTTGCCCCCATCCTTGTTAAAGAACTGAAAGATACCATACACTAATGGATAACTGAATGGACTGACAAAGGCTCTGGGTTCAACTGAGTGTCATGGGTTATCAACATGTCAAGGACTTAATTCCAACTCAAAGTAAGCATAAAGGGTACCTAAATCCCAAAGAAACAGTAATCACCATAGAGAAAGTTCCTTACCCCAACAATATCCAACAATATTTATTTGGGACATTCTGGAGAAAGAAACTTATAGATATGGGGAGGGTAGAGAGGACCTCCTAATATATCTAGCAAACACACACACATACCCCAAACCTGATACCAAAGGAGGAAACAAAAATTGAAAGAGGTCTGTTACTTGACTTAGTTGGAAACCTAAAAGCTGCTATGTTAATTGGAGGAAAATTACTTTGAAACCACATTTCCAAATCACTGGGAGCTCAAGACTATATTCTACTAAATCTAATTCTATTAATTAAGAAAGTAATCTTAGAGATGATGGACCCTGTAGTTCTTACTGTAGCAAAGTATGGTTAAGTCTATGTGCTATGCTTTTCTCTAATCAACTACTTATTTCATATAAAATTCTTTGATTCCATACAGAATATGCATGAGTTTCTTTTTTCATTTTCTTCTGTTAAATAAGAATTACTTTAAACATTAGTTAAGCATCTTTTCACATTTCAAATATATGAAACATGGGGTTATTTGAGAGACAACTTTAACTCCAGATTTTTTTCCTAAATAAATGTTTGTTAAAAAACTGCTTTTGTTACAAGTTACAAAAAACTGCATGTTACAAGTAAGACAAAGTGTCCCTTTATTCTTTTGTTTTGTTTTGGTTTTCCCCAGAGAGAAAAAAAAAGTGAAAACGCCCACAAGCTGGGGGCAGAGGGTGGGAGTGGGGAGGGGCAGAAGGAAAGGGAGAGAGAGAATCCTAAGCAGGCTCCACGCCCAGCACAGAGCCCAACTTGGGGCTCAATCTCAAGACCTGAGATCATGACCTGAGCCAAAATCAAAATCAAATCATGACGGAGGCTTAACCAACTGAGCCACCCAATTGCCCCTTTTATTCTTTAATATATATTTATTGTCTGCCTACATGTGTCAGGCATTATGCTAAGTATATAACCATTCAAGACAAGACCTATGCCTTTAGGAGTTTATGAACGGCTGCAAGTAAACTAGCTATACACAAAGTGCCATTCCTCCATCGATAGGACTAGTGCAGCAAAGTTGCTGCTTCTAACTACACGTACATGGCCACTGTTTTGCAAATTTAGGCAACCCTGATAAATTGCTTCTGTGAGCTTCCCATCAGTGGGTCTTGGAGTCCCAATCCGTGCACTCGTACACGTGCTTCAATACGTGGCATTACTTGCTTTAACAGAGTAAGGGTGTAAAAGAGGAACTTAAGTTGCCTGGTAAGTCAGGAAAGACTTCACAGAGAGTTGCCTGTGAAATAGCATGAGTTTATCAGGGAGCAGTGTTGCTGGGAGGTTATGTTAAAATCCGAGAGGAGTAGAAATTTGACTATAGTTAGATTTTCAGTGACTATAATTTATTCTTTAGTGTAGATGAACAAGAACCACTGAATGATTCTGAGCAAGTAACACAGTCTGATTTGGACATGTGAAAGAATATTTTGGTGGCGTATGAGGAGAATGAATTACAAAGCAATAAAGATACTGTGATAGTCTGGTGTTTTTGGTATGCTTTGTGTATAGACTTTCTATGCTTATTTCTGTATATCACAATATTAGAAAAGAACATAAAAGGTGTGCTGATGACTTCATACAAAATGGTAACATTAAATTAAATAAGGCAAATTATTTTCTTAAATTTAGGTGTATCTAGCTTATCCAGCTATCCCTCTTATTGCCAACCATTCTTTTAAAAAATAACAGTTCTGTCAACTAGCTATCTTCCTCTCCATTGTATAGATGAAGAAACTGAGACTAGGAGAAGTTAAGTCATGTAATAAATAACAAAGCTGGGATGTGAATCCAAGTCTATCAAATATGGCTCACATCGAATCCTTACCTCTCACACTCCACTGGCTCAGGCTGCACTAATCGCACTGTCTGCCAAATACCACCACACTCACAGCTTTTAGATCAGAAATGACAGCTTTTAGATCAGATTCCTAGTGGCTTGGCTGACAGATCTGATGAATTGAAGTGATGTACTTTAATGAAAACGAGAAATGAGAAAAATATAATTACTAACCCATTGTTCAAGCATTCATTGGCAATTGTGCGTGATTTATTTTCTTTTTCAGGTAAAGAACGATTAAACTCACAGAGATTACAGAAACAAGGTCTGTGTACATGGCTACCCTCACTTAAATAGAATTTGTTAAAAACTATCAAAAACAGCACTTAGGTTGAGAATTCAGAGAAGAAACAATTACATATACACATAAAAAAAAAACTGAAGTTTGGTAAATGCTTTGAAATTGAGTGCTTTTCACTTGCTATTTCAAATCACCACCCTAGAGGCCAAGAACTGACTGTTGGAAATATAATGAAATATCAACATGCACCCGTATTCTTTGGTATATTATGTTTTTGTTTGAGAATGAAACATCCCATTGGGAAACGTTCTTTTAAAAATTAGGCACTGTGAATTCTTCACCTGTATCTCTCCTCATTCCTGTCAGCAGTATGATTTTATCAGTTAGGAAAATGATAAGTGGAATTCTTTTGAGTTCAACAAGAATTCACACTGAGCGACTAGATTTCAGCAGTGTTTTTATAAATTATTTTGAAGAGTCTTGTAACACCTGTTAACCCCAAGAAAAATATAAATTATTTTTATTTTGCACAAGAAAGGTATACTGGAAAAGGAGATGTTTTTCTCTCATATAATAACTTGCAGAACCCTAGTTTATGATATATAAACAGGTGACATTTGGGTGCCACAGAAAGATTTATCTAGCAATATATAAGGGATTAATGATCTTTCATTCTTATAAAAGAAAAAGTTGCCTAGGAAACAGAGGTATAAGATTCATGCTCAGGATACAAATAAATGTTTCTTTAGCATTCACAGAATAATCATGCAAATAAGAAATACGTTTGTAGTATCCAAAATACACAACATTCTTTGTTAGATGATAAGTAGATTTAAAAAATAATAAATTATTTTATTTTAAAGAACTGACCCTCTGAGTCAAAGACAAAAAATGTGTGTCACTCATGCTGTCCTTCTGGCCCTAGGCAATCATGACTTGTCAAAGACACTCTTTCAGAGCCCTGACTAAGCCCCACTAAACCCTCAAAACAATAATTTTTCTTAGCCTCAAATGAATCTAAGAGTTGGCTTACAAACTGGATTCTATTAACCAGCCTCATGAATATATTGAAGATAAAATGATAAGAAAAATGAGACCAATATTTGAGGGATACCTATTCCACACAACATGGAGTCTGGTTGAGTCTGAGTAAAGATAAAGGAATAGTTCTAGATTCTATCCACTCATGCAGCTGAGCCATGATTACGGAGTCAGGCTAAAACTGCTTACTTCAATATCATCTTTGCTGTAGTTAACAATAAAGCAAAATCGAAATTAATGGGCTTCCCGTCAAGTTAAAAGCGCCATTGTCTAGTATTTAGCTCAGTTCATGAAATGATGCTTCATGAAACATTAGCACTGTGGAATGTTCCATACGGAGAGCTATTAATCAGTCAAGTTAAGGGAACCGTATATATTACTTACGTGTCCATTCAGCCAATAAAGACGGAGCCACCTATTTTGTGCCAAGTACCTTCTCAGGTGCGAGGTCCAACGGTGACACAATCAAAGTGCCTGATTGAGGTATGTTTAAAGTATACGATAACAAAACAAATCAACATATATAATATTTCGGATGATGATAAATGCTATAAAAAAAGCAAGTGGGAGTGATGAGTGAAATTTCTATTTTATATAAGACTTTTGGAAATATCGTTTTTAGAACGTGACCTATGAGTATAGAATTGAAATAAATAAGTTGAGAGCAAAATGCAATATCCAGGATAAGTTTGTACTTGACACAGGGAACAGCAATTGCAAAATCTCCAAATTAAGAATGTGTTTGGTGTATTCAAGGCACTGTAAGGATGGCAGTGTGGCCAACAGTAGAGTGAGTGATGAGATTAATGAAGCTATGTTATGTAGGAGCTTTTCAGCCATTTTAGGAACTTTGGTCTTTGACTAAGTAATATGATAAAACAGTGGAAGGTTTTGAGCAGAGGACAGATGTTATCTGATGTACCCGTGAAGTGAGGCAATGGAGACTATGTGGAGAATACACTCTAGGAGCAGAAGGTGTAAAAGGCAAGAAACTAGTTTGGAGTCTATTTCAATAATAGAGAATTTACAGGGTGTTTGAAATGGATAAGGAAAAGAATGTTTGGATTCTGGATATATTCTTCTTTTTAAGATTTTATTTTTAAATAATCTTTACCCCAAAGTGGGGCTCGAAATAACAATCCCAAGATCAAAAGATCCATGCTCTCCTGATTGAGCCAGTCAGGCACCAGATGTCCTGATGTTCTGATGAGAGAGTCATTAGAATTTCCTAGTATATTAGAATTTGCTAGTATATTATTTGTGGAATTTAAACAAAATAGAAGAGTTAAGGATAACTCCTGGGCAAAAAGAAGAATTCACTACACTGTGCAAATGGCTCAGGTTTCACCTTAGAGTTTCCACTTCCTAACTGGGAAATACTGAATAAGCCATTTAATTTCTCCATGTCTCAATATTCCCATTGATAAAATGGGCATAATAATAGCACCTACCTCACAAAGGTATTGTGAGGGTTAAATGAGTTAATATTTAATAAATCACTTGAAATGTGTTTGGCACATTATATGTCCCATTAGGCATTTGTTAAAAAAAATAAGAACTGAGAGATGACTACTTGGATGAGAAGTTTTGAGGCAGAAAAAGTCAGTAATTCAGTTTAAGATAGCTATTAGCTATTCAAAGGAAGAAGGTGTGTAAGCAGATGAATATAATCACTTAACATTCAGAGGGAAAGTCTGCCAGATAAAAATTTGGCAGTCATCAGTGTATAGATGCAATGTAAAGTCAAGAGCTTAAATAAGATCACCAGTAAGGACAGGTAGAGAAGATGATGGGGGAATGAGCCTGGGGCCAAACTCTGGAGATAAAGTTTTTAGGACTGCAAAGAAAGGAAAAATCAGGGTGGCAGGAGGAGAAGCTAAGTAGGTTCTGGAAGCTAAGCAAAGAAACTATTTCCAGAAAAAGTGCATTACACAGAAAAGTACATTCTATAAATTACAACACCCATTCATGTTAAAATTCTTAAGAAAAACAGAAATTGCTGGTCACCACCTGAATGTAATGAACTATATAGCAAAATGTATATACATTAATCTACGAGCCAAAATCTTACTTAAAAAGGAAACAATAATAGCTTTCTCACTAAAGACAGGACATAAGAAAAGGATGCCTATTATCCCCACCATTGTTTGAAATAGTTCTGGAATGTTAGTCAATGCAATGAGAAAAGAGAAAGCAAACAGAAGTATAAAAATGAAAAGAAACAGAACTGTCTCTACTTGTAGACGACAGGAATATCTAACTATCTATCTATCTATCTATCTATCTATTATCTATCTATCTATCATCTATCTATCACCTATCTATCATCTACCTATCTCAATATATCTTATATTTACTTGTGGATATGAGTATATAGAATTAATAAATTAAAATTCAAATATACAAACAGAAGCCAATTATAAAATATTACAGAAATTAAGATGCCATTTAAAATAGCAACCATAAAAACACAACACTTAGACATAACTTAACAAGATATGTCTAAAACTTATATTTATAAAACCATAAAATACTCCTAAAAGACACACAAATAGACTTAAATGAATGAAAAATGTGTGATATTCTTGGATAGAAAGACTAAACATCTTGAAGATATTGGTTTTCCCTATGCTAATTTATAAACTGAGCAATTCTAGTTTATCAGTTTTCTTGCTGATGTTTTATATTTTTGAAACTAAACTGATTATAAAATTCATTTGAAAAACAAATAAGCAAAAATAGCCAAGGGAAACACTGAAAAAAAATCACTGCAATGATAGCCATACTAAACATCAACACACACTATAAAGCCTCTGTAATTTAAAAATAAAATCTGGTATCAGTGCATGAATAGAGAGACAGATCAGAATGGAAAACCCAGAAATAGTCTAATTGTGTATGAAATTCAGGATATAATAATGGCAGCACCACAAATTTCTGGGGATGATTACTCTTTTTAACAGGTCGTGTTGATATAACTAAAGATCCTTATACGGAAAAAAAAAAACAAACAATACAATTGGATGAATTTCAATTTGCAAATTCCTCTGCATCAGAGAATGGAATGTAAGTAAATGAAATTATACAGTAGTAGAAGAAAATACGTGATTTTCTCTATAATTTGAGCAGAGGAAAATTTATTAATTACGACACAAATCATAAAATTCAAAATCAACAAAAGAAAAGATCAATTTTAATTACATAAAATTTTAAAAAGAAAATTTCTTGTATGCCAAACCACATGTAAGCAAAGAAGAAAAGATAATTGGAAAACTGGGAAATAATGACAACTTCTATCACAAAGAGTTGATGTCCCTAATATGTAAAGAGCCTCTAAAAAACAGAAGACAAAGGCCAATACCATTAGAAAAATAGATAATTCACAGAAAAAGAAATGCAAATTGACCTTAACCTTAAGAAAGAGATGTTCAGTCTTCTCGTAATAAGAGAACTGCAAACTAAAACTACACTGACATACCCATCGACTGTGAGCTTCAAAAAGTCTAAAGGTTTGAAAGCATATTCTTTAGGTCAGAATGTGGGAAAGCAAACACGCTCAGATACAGTTGGTTTGTCAACGCTTAGCAAAATGAATGTATGTACTTTATCTGTCGAATCTACAATTCTACTTTCAGAAATCTATCTAAAACACACACTGGCAAAAATGTGAAAAAAAAATGTATGTAGGAGACTGATGATCATGGCACCATTTACAGCCCAAATTGCTGACTTGTATATTCACGCTGTGGAATGGTGTGCCAACCTTACAAAGGACTGTGAACGATCTCTGTATACCAGTATGGATGATCTTGTGATAATACATTAATAAAAGTGGGGCATATAGTATTCTGTTGTTTATAAAAAAAGATATTTGCACTCTACTCTGGAGATGATTACACTGTAGTGTACAACAGAATACACACACATGCATTCATGTGAAAGAGGATCTCAGAGGGCATTCCCATGTGCATATAGTGTTCGAGTCTTTCCCAGAGTCTTCTCTTGACAGCTGTATCAGGCAAGTAAAGGAATAAGAGGAACTCAGGTGAGACATGCTCTATGGTGAGGAAATGTGTCATTTCCAGTTAATGAAACAGTGCGGAGTGAAGAAACAGCATTAAGAAACAGATTATTTACTCTCTTAAAAGATAGCTCCTGTTTGGATTTTTGATGTATGTACATTAGTTTGCAAGCTTTTATTATCTCCAGCTTCTTAGAAAAAAAATAAGATTTAAAAGGGTAAGGTGTTTCTTTTGCATGCTTAATGAAATCTAATATTTTTTAAAGTTGATAATTATAACATTTGCATTAAAGCAAAGACTTCTCATATGCCAGGCATTAGCAAAGTAATGTTCCTTTATTCTATATTCTTTTCTCTACTGAATAAGTAATGCCTTCTTTACAGATTTGATAGTTTGTTAGTTAATCAACTGGAACTAAAATATTTAATGTGTATATAAAAATGATAAAAGTCAGTCATAACACAATCATATAAATAAAATAAGTACTGCATTTTGGTCCCCAGTGGTAAAAGATTTCCTTAGAAATATAAATGAGATAAAATACTGGTGAAAAATTCTTCTCCAACTTAACTGCAAATGAACCTCCATAGAAAAATCTGGATTTCTGAGTTGCATGTCGTAAGTACCATAAGGAGTGGGGCTTACCCTGAAACTCTTAAAGGCACTATGCATTTAATCCTATTACATGGGATGGAAATGTATTTCAGTGATATCTTTATAAATGTTAAATTTTATATCACAGGTGTAAAAAAAAGCTCACAATTTTTTTTCCCAATCTGTATATTTCCCATACTAGTTGTCCCTTGGTCCTGAGTCAGACAGTCAGTTGATATTTATTTAGTATGAATGTGTACTCACGCCAGGCACGGTGGCAATATAACAGTAAAGAAGATAAATGTGGTGTGTGTGCTTGTTCAGCTCCGTTTCTACACCAAATACCTCCGGAAATTGGGCCCCCGCTTGTAGGCTTCCTTTTGGGTTTACCCAAAGGTAAGGTCTGTTGTGCGAATGCTAGACTTGCCTTCCACCTGCCATTCCATGTACGACCACATCACAGGCCTTTGTGGGTTAATAGCCTTTCCTGTGTATGCTAGAGCAGAATTGATTAATTACCTCTGGCTTTATACACAGGTAGTTTCCTAGATTCTGAAGAATCTCACACTGGTTTATTTAGAAGTCTCTATTCACATTATTAAAAGAATCCAATTAAACCACAGTCATTGTAGAACTAACATCCTTGATTTTTTTCCCATCACATTAAGTACACATGCTCTGAATCTGTTTAATGACAGATTTTTCCCCCCATCTCTTTTTTCTTCACATTACATTCTGAGGTTGATTTGCCCTACCCGGATTCTCTACAAACATGTCTTTTCTAAAGAGTTTCACTTCAGAATATTATGACATGGAAGTTGCCAGGAACTCAAATACCACCTTAGTCTCCCTTTATTACCATCATTAAGATGTCTTTTTGAAATTTATTTAAAGTTAGCTACCTAATATTACATAGACTTGGTATTATTTTCTTATTTTTCTCTGAACTACATTATATTATCATTGACTTTTCTTCTTTTGTGCATTCTTATTGCCTAATAAGAAAAAAAAAAAAAAACGAGTATAGAACAGAGGTTAAGAACCTTCTGTATAGCGAGACTGTCTGGGCTAAAACCCAGACTCTGTCATTTACCAGCTGCATGGACTTGAGTAATCTCCTTATTCTCTTTGTGGTTCTTTCTTCATATGTAACAAAACAAAACAGAAAACAAACAAAAAACAGGGTGGGATAGGAGAGATAGTAGCATCACCTACATCAAAAGATTGATTTAAGAATTAAATAGATTAACAGACATAAAGATCTGAGTGCCTTCAGGCACATAATAAGTGTTTAATACATTTTAACCATTATTCTGTTATTCATTTTAGACACCCTGACCTCCAGAGCACAGCTATTATACAATGTCTAGGCAGCAGGATTATAGAATTGGCAAGGTGGTTTCTCAGCTATCACTTATATGACTTTGTTCACTGGGACAGTTGAGTGCATATCCTGACACAGCAGTGTTGCAGAAAGACTTCCACCTCTTGATACTCAAAACCCCTGGTATCTGAATAAGTACCAAGGAAACAGACTGGTATAAATCCATACCTAAGAATCAGGAAAAATGAGGACAGCTGAGACCTCAACCAGAAAGCATGAATGAGGGGCGCCTGGGTGGCACAGCGGTCAAGCGTCTGCCTTCGGCTCAGGGCGTGATCCCGGCGTTATGGGATCGAGCCCCACATCAGGCTCCTCTGCTGGGAGCCTGCTTCTTCCTCTCCCACTCCCCCTGCTTGTGTTCCCTCTCTCGCTGGCTGTCTCTATCTCTGTCGAATAAATAAATAAAATCTTTAAAAAAAAAAAAAAAGAAAGCATGAATGAAATTGCTCTCAAATGGAGCAATGACATATATACTTTGAGATTCATCAAAATTACCTGAATTTCTTATGAAATATAGAAATTCTATTTTTATGTATATTATGTATATGGAATCAGAATCCATCTATTCTATTCACTAGGTATGTGCTGGGACCCCAGTATAGGTCTGGGCCAAGCTCCCAGATGATTCCTATGTAAACTAAAGTTTGAGAATCATTAGCTTTGATCTGGGATTGCCAAACTATGGCCTATGGGCCAAATCTGGCCCATTACCTGATTTTGTAAATAAAGTTTTACTAGAATACAGCTACACTCACATTCATTTACATGTTATCTATGGGCTGCTTTTACCCCACCATGGCAGAAGTTGAGTAGTTCCTACAGAGAACATAGACCCACAAAGGCGAGAATATTTACTATCTGGTGCTTTACAGGAAAAAAGTTTGCCAACTCTTAGCTCAGAGCATGGCAGGGAAGCAACTTGTCATGTGGAAGAGATTAAATTATCTTTTGCCACTCCAGACAATAGGAAATTGAACCATTTTCAAAATTTCCAGTTGCATTAATTTTTCAAAAGCTATACACCATGAAGAGCTTCTTCCAAAAGGAAAGAAATGAGAAGAGTCTCCAGCAAATCCATTTCTCCTCATTTTTGGTGGGGAGAATGCAAAGTAAAACCAAATGGGAAATCATAGCTTTATGTTATTTTTAGCATTTAAAAAAATTTTTTTAAGCATACAGTAGCTATAAACTTCATTTTCTTTAAGAATAAATCAGCAATAATTGAAATCAAACATAGAATGGGTGTTAGTAATAGGCATTAGGCTCCAAGATTTTATTTTAACAGTAGTTTGATTGAAGCTAGATGTTAATGACATAATGAACTATTTTTTAAAAATTACATCCCATCAAAAAAAAATCCCAAACTGATTAATTTCAACATTATTTTTTCTCATAACATTTCTAGCATTATCCTCTGCTTGAACGCACACAGGAAATAGCTCTGGATGATAGAATTACTGCTCCTGTTCCTCTATCTGCTCCACACATTTCACATGAACCTGAACGCTGCTTGGAAAGTCAGAATTCTGTGAGAGAAAGTATTGATTTTTATCAACCTGGAAAGTGAAACGAGAGAGAGAATGACATTGCTAGCCATAGGGAGTTTAGTTCAGGTCAACAACCCCTAAGTTTTATGGGAATTGTTCAGAAATTACAAATGTTGCAGTGCTAAAGGACTCTGACATAGACCTGGAAAACACATTTTGACATTGGGTAGTGTCCAGCCTCTGTTCTGCCACGGTCACTGAAACCCAGAGCATATTAAGTACACCACAGAGGTTCAAATGAGGCTGTTTTTTGGAATGGCATTTGGCCTAGATGGAGCAAAAATTCACATGCGAAGTTAATTCCAGTGCCACAAACTGCAGTGTGTAAATCAGCCAGTTTGCTGTCTCTGCTCTATGTGCGCTTGTCCATGTTATCAAAGATGTCATTACATTAGGACATAATGTGACAGGCCCCAACAGATGAAAATGTGTACCAACAGAGCATAGGAAATAGCTTTATAAGCAATCTTTTTATGTTCTTCTCTCTTTAAATCTCTTGGTTTGTTGGTTTGTTTGAATTAAACCTAATCTTATTGGGGAAACGATACAGCCATGTTTTAGTTTTGTTTACATTTTTCTTCTATAATTACAAGTCAGCTTCTGCAATTGGTTGCACAGAAGTAACTAACTATGAGACAGGTTATTTTTAGTCTTTTCACTTTGGTGCATTTTATTATCATTATTATTGTTATTGTTATTATTATCATTATTATGATGCGGTGCTTTAACATTGTTAGTGTGTCTTATATGCTGCCCTTTACAAGTCTATACCAAAGGAAATGAGAGTTAACACCTCAGTCTGGAAAAGCTTTTCACTCTAATGGGCTTGTAAGGTGTCATATTATTCAATCAGTGCTCTCTTAGTATCTTCTAGTTCATGTGCTACCATATCTGTCAAATACACTTTCCTTTTTATTATAATCTCACTCACTTATCAGACTGTATTGAGTTGATAGCTGAGGTGTATAAAAAATTAAAAATAAAAATGTACACAATAAAGAAAAAAGAATCAACGCATTTTGAATGTCTTCTGTAAAGGACAGAATTCTCAAATTTCCTAATCAATCAATAATTTATTTGAGTTAAAGCAAACCATTATGTTAATGGAATGTGTAACAGGGGGCTAAATCAAAGAGGACTCAGCATGGGGATTTGTATTGGAGCCTTTATACCTATTCAGGGGAAGGGTAATAAGAGCTGTTCACGAGAATCAGGATTTAGAATTGCTAATTTTTTATTCTAAGATCAACCCTCTCCAAGGAACGTCAATGTCAAAAATACATTGCATGGTCGATTTCAGGGGCTTTGAAGATTCTCTAAAACCTGGCCTGAGGTTAAGAATCCCGCTTGTATCATGTGTCCCATAACATCACATTGTACATAGTACAATGGCATATTTGATAGTATATTAAATCATTTCTACTTTGATAATAAATAAAAAATAAATACAGACTATTTGGAGGGCACTAATTAGTCCAACCTGGGAAAGAAGTGTAGATAACAACCTAAACACATGCATTTGCTCATTTACATCGTGAAATAAATGAAATGTCTTCAAAGTACTAATACAATTTTTGATGAAAAATATTATATAATTATTACAATAATAAATATTAAAATAAATAGTTGTTATTTTCCATTATATTCTACTACATCATTATAATTTGTGAAGGAAGGTTTTGACCAGAATAACCACTTAAAGAATTACATCACAAAGCTGCTAATTTCTTTTTTCCTTTATATAAGTATTTTGGAGACTTCAAAGAAAGTTGCTATATGGAAATGCAAGAAAAATTACTCTTATTCTGATAATGTAATTAGAACCACACTCTCTTCATTGCACCAAATTATCCTAATGATCAATTTTAGACTTGGGTTTTTATTCAAAATTAGTACAATTTTCCCACAAGAGAAGATAGCACACTGAAGCAGATACATGAATAAGTAACAAATACATTAAAAGTAGAAGCATAAAATATGTCAAGCAGAAAGATAATTTAGTAAATATATTAGTAGTTTGCTTACTTATTGTGAGGAGAACAGATTTTTTCAGATGAAGTAATTCTAGGCTAAGCCATCTGTTATAATTCCCCTTATGAAAAGCATTTAGTGATTCTGAGATACTCATTAATTGATTCATTAATTCATTGGACAAATATTAACTGAAAGCCTACTTGTGCCAGACACCATGGTAGAAGCTGAGGATATGAAGATTAAAATGACAAAAAGCCCACATTCAGGCACAGGAAGTAGGTATGTAAGCAAATAATCTAATGTACTCAACGAAATGATAAGGACAAGTGGTGCACCAAGAGAGAATGTGTCCGGGCAGAGTTGATTACTCACATGGGACAGGTCTGGGGAGGGAGGGCTCTAACCAAGACTTCATAGAAGAGTTTCTGCTGAGAAAAAGGAAAACTGGTATTTTCATATGCTTATAGCAATCTAAGCCTTGTCTATCTAGTTGACAGGCCCAAAAATACTGAATATATTAAATATACCTTGTTGCCAGTAAAAATAATTCAGTGGAAACTGAAAACTGAAACACAAATATGACTTTTTTTGCATGTTTCCTTATAGTTTCATTTTTCACTGTTAAATATTCCACAAATGTCAGCCTTTTGCAATATTAATTTCAGATCAAAAAGCATAATTTAAACTCTGTTGTACATGAAGCATTAAGTAGAGTAAAAGTAAATTAGCCATTCATGAGCTTATTCAACCTGTTATGTACTGAATGTGTTCTAAGTGCCAGGCATTGTGCAGAGCATTAAAGGTAAAAGGAAAAGCACAGGAAACACAATTCCTGCCAGAAGAGTTAAACCTTCGTGGAGAAAGATAGGCATTAATAAAATAATCAAAAAAACGTACAATTACAAACTGATATGAAGAAATAGTAAAAAGGGTATCTAGGGAATGTAAGTGAGTTAATGTAATATTAGGGTCAGGGAAGCCTTCACTGATAAAATAGTATTTAAAGTGAAAGCAGAAGTATAAGTTTGAGTGAACGAGGAGAAGGAATGTGTGTGTCAGCTTTTAAGGGGAAACAAGAGAAGAGGCAGAGTGGGAGAGGCGAATCCAAACTGAAAAACAACATCTGCAAAGGCCTCAAGAAAAGAGATCATATGTATTACTCAGAGCCTTACCGGTCATCATAAAGATTTCACCATCCATCCTCAGAAAAATAAGAAGCCATTGAAGAAAAGAACTGCCTCAAAGAACTCAGAGTATGGCAGGAGGAACTTCCACAGGTAATAAAATTGGTGATATAAAGAAGTTCTCATTGAGGGTTAGAGAAGCACAAAGAGGACACTTAGTTCAATCTGGGGATCCTGAATGCCTCTCTGGGGAATAAAATGCCTGAATGAGTCTTGAAGAATGACTAAAAATTATCAAGAGAAAGGAAGATGGATAGGTATTCCAGACAAAGCAACAATCTATATAAAGAAATGAAAATGTAAAATAAATGGCATAAGCCAGAACACACAGATAAGTTTTTCATTACCAGGAAATAAAGGGCAAGAAGGGAAAAAGGAGTGAGACTGTAGAGAATCTTTATGGGTAGGGCCATAAAACCATGATAGGATTTAGTAATTCATTCTATAGGCAAGTCATTAAAGGGTGTTCAGCAAGTGATTATGTGATTCACATGTTATGTAGGTTATTCTGAATGGAGTAGAAAGCATAGATTTAAGGTGGTCAAGAATGAATGCATGGAGACCATTGAGGATGCTGTTCTCATAGGGTAGGAGAGAGGAGCTGAGAGTCTTAAGTAGAATAGTAATAGCAGGACTAGGGAGAAATAGATTTAAGACATATCTAGGCAGTAATATTGGCAGGAATTAGTCATTAATTGGCTATGGTAGTGAAGTAAACTGAGAAATCTAGGAAAAATTACAGTCTATTGCTTGGCTGCTTGGCTGTACAGCAGATTCATTTAGTGATAATAATAATAGAAAATCAGATTTTTGGATAAACTATAATGAGTTCAGAGGTGGAACTTCTAGAATGGCACTATGAGAAGCTTGAGGAAACCCCCTGGAGAGACATCTATTAAACTAGTCAAAATTAGCAAAGACAGCCATTCAATTTCTCTGGAGATTGATCAAAGAGCTTGCAACAACTCAAGAAACATTAATTCAACGTAATCTAGGAAGATTAGCAAAAAGGGTGGGATACCATGGCACTCAAGCTAAGGGCTCTGTCCACAGCCCTCCAGCTTTGTGCACCCAGGGTTTTAATTTTGCTGGGAGGATGCAACAGAGGCAGGCATACAACATAGTTGATGGTACTGATCAGAGACCATGAAACACACCCTGAGAGCAACAAAAGTGAAACCAAAAGAGAGATGAATTACTGAGAGAAGACTGTGGCATCAAGCAAGTAGAATTGGATACGTGATATAAAAAATAAATAAATAAAGTTGAAGTTGAGGGTATGGAAGAACTGAGAGCATTAAGGCTGTAAACAGAAAGTAAAACACTGGAGTTTGGTGTTTCTGATTATAATAATAATAAAAGTTACAGAGTGACTCTGCATGTTGTTGGCAATAGGTAGGAGAAATTTCATTGAGTTCAGTATATCACATGGAACAGAACTAAGGGACTAGATTTATTATCAACATGAACACTGAAATCACCTTGACTGATGCTTAGAATTCTGTGGTTGAGAGAAAACATAAGACTACATTGGATATAAGGAACTGACTATAATGGTGGCTGGTGATTGCAATGGCAGATGTGGTGACATGGACATACAGTTTTGACCACAGAGGAGGGAGACTTTTTTCCCAGAGGTAGAAGAGTAATACTTTGGAAATGGCTATAAAGAGATAGAAGAATGCTGACCTCACTTTCAGGCATTTGACCATGTTGGGTATGGCAAAAAGTGTATTTCTGTGTCTAATAACAACAACAACAACAACAATAATAATAGCAGTGATATCAGTGTATTAACAAGTGTTTATTAAGGCAGGAGGTGGCTGGAAGGTCAATGAAGAGGCTGAAGATTTAGTAAAGCTGCTCATCATGGAAGTAGGTGCTGGGATCGGAGGTTTCAGAACTTAAAGGGCAGAATGGTGTAGAAATGTGCACAGAGGAGATGAAAGATGACTGAAAGGTGTTATGTTTCAGATGGATGCTAGAGGGAAAGAATATGAGGAAGAAGGGTTTAGTTAGCTATAGTCATCCAGATGTAACCTTGGTGTTAAACCGTGGAACCACACAGCAAGGGAGGCTCAGTGGGGGTGGGGGCAGGAATGGAAGGGGACCTCAATACAAGTCTCAGCACTGCCATCCTTGCAGAGTTATGGCCTGGAGATCTGCAATGGTGCATTCCAGGCTCAGATTTTCAACAGTCTGTAATTTGTACCCTATTGTAACATACCCTAAGTGGGTAATTTATAAAATTTCTTCCTGACCGCAGATGTTAGGGAAAAAATTCTATTGAAGAAGTTATTTCAGAAAGAGAAGCAGAGTTGGGGGTGGGGGCTATGGTAGAGACAGAGAATGAGGAAGAAAGGGAAAGAACTGAAAGGTAAGAGGGAAAAAAAGAGAATCAAATCATTCTATCAGTAGTTGCATGTAATAAATAAGGGGACCAGAACCAACTTGCAGAAGGGATTCTTTTTGTTTTCCTGTGAATGTTGACAGTGTCTAAAAATACAAGTTAAGAATGCAGGTGTCCTGTTCAAATATTTGCCTGGTGGCTGTGGGAAAGAAGCTTGGATTAAGGAGCCCCCAAATATTTATGTTGCTCACATTAAGTTAATCTATGTGGTATAAATCAGGATGCTTATGATTTTGTTAGAATATAAACTCCTCATGGGAAGGATCCAGCTCTTTTCCTACTTAAGGAAGTGTTTGTATTAAAAACATACATAAAAATACCTTCAGTAAATATATTTGATAGCTTGATGATAGTACTTACACTTTAATATTTTTTCATTCTCTAATTCACTACCTTCTAGGGAAATCAATATTTAATCCTAGACTAAGATATGTAGAATCTTCCTTCTGCTGCCCTAGTACAGACTAATTCATTGTTCAACAGCACACACACATGCGTGTACCTCACACAACTATACACATACATGCATGCTCATACAACTACACACGAAACCATGCCTAGGTAACTGTATATATGTTTATACATATAACCCATGTTTCTGCAGTTAAACTAGAAACTTCCATGTTTTCCTTCATAGCTATTATATTTTATACTCAGTGACATGTAATGTCACTGAGTATAATAGAGCCCGATTTCTCTTTGTTTTGTATAAAGCACTGTTTTTTTCAAGTGCCGAATAAAGCCACGATATCATTTTAAGATAATTAACATGGGTGATAGATTTCCCCTCACAAGTTTACAAAGCAGCATTAAAAAGTTATGTATATTTTAATATGGAGGAAAAATGTTTATTAAACTAAATTCTATGAAATTAAAGATTCATTTTTAGGAACAGTTTTGGTGCACTGGAAGGTGCATTGATTCCTCAGGACAATGTTATACATTCTTCAGCTATTTCAGACTAAAGTATATTTATATAACTATATTTTACATCCAATTAAAGAACTATTTTCTCTTCTGAAAACCTGCTGATTTCTTTTTTACTCCTGTGACAAACATGTTGCAACTATTGATAAGACATTCAACTGAAAAAAAACATAGCTAGAAATATTATCACAATTCATAATTGATCATCTTTTCCAAGGTATCGTACTCAATAATTCAAATTCCCTGCAGCATTTGTTTTTCCCATTGCTATTTTTAAGACTTACAGAAACCTGTTGGTCAAGACCTAGATTTACATATTTTGTTTTCAGTATATCAGTGTTTTCCTTCTTTCACATTCTGTACATTTGTGTGCAATTATCGATGGTTGCGAGAAATCTCCCTATGTAGTGTGGAATTTGAAAACAGTTGTTTAATTATCCTTTGTGTTGAATATTTGTAGCCAAGTATCACTTCATGTGTCAGGCTAAAAACTCTTCAATTAAGTGACTCTCCAGAGAATATATACTACCTTGTAGTATAAATGTGACATGACAAGAAAGGAAAGACAGGGAACAGAGTTGTCCTCATCTCTACGAGTGAGTGGAATTAATTCTTACAGGCAGTGGTTTATGCAGGTGCCCTGGAAGCCAACTCCGTGATGGAGATTTAAATGCTGGATGGAGGTTTATTGAGGAATGGTCTAGAGAACAACGCCTGAAAAGAGAAGGGAGCAGGACTGAGAGGAAGGTGAGTCGAACTGTGATGCAGTTGCTTAGAGGCTTCGGCTGGTCTCCAGGGAGCTCCAGTCCTTCACAGTCACCTCAGATCGAAGCCAGAGGCTAGGCCTTTGCACCTTGTATAGACCAGTCATTGGATGCAGAACTCCCTTGGAGGCAGGGAGAGCGTTTGGTGAGGCAGCCTGGAAAGGGATGCCCGTGTGGGCCATCAGCCAAAAGGAGGAATACCACCTCCTAGAGGTATCGGTATACTCCTGTGTACTGGCTGGATTTCTGTAACATGTTTTCTGTCAAAATCACAAAATACAATTCAGAGAAAATTTAAGATAGCATTTCAAACAGTCCTATTACTTCTTTCGCTAGAAAGAAAAACAAAAGAAAAGAAAACAAGAACAACATAAGAAAACATTTCTTAGACAAAAGTCAATGTAATGATTCTACTCATTGACATCTTACCAATGGTAAGATTATTGCTAAAAAGAGGTCATGCAGCATGATGAGAAGCCTTACAAATTTCACAAGAAAACATGAAAGTTTATTATACAGACTTTATGAGGGAAGGAATTACAAAAAAAGCAGAAAAAAATAATTTTTGCACAGGTGACTATAGGCTATATTCTCATACACAAAATATAAGCATAATACTTGAAATTTAATATATTTTGCAGAGGCCACCAAGACTTTTTTTGACTGGGAATCATAAAGTTAATATGACAATGTTAGGACGATTCCAAGTTACTGAAATTTTCACATGCAAAATACATGTGCATATCTCTGTACCTATAAACCTCAGAAAGTGAAGTATCTCTCTACTTAGCCAAACATTCACTCACCCATGCATTCAAAAAAATTTAATGAATACCTGCTATGTGTCAGGCATGTTCTGAGATCAGAAGATAGAAAAGTATGAATAAAAAATACAGTTGTTAATTGTGTTTCTAGTCTTCATTTTCTCGTCCCTGCTATCATATCCTTTGAAAAATTTGGCTTTTTAATTTTTTAAGATCTTAATTAATTAATTAATTGAGAGAGAGCACAAGCAGGGGGAGGGGCAGAGAGAGAGAGGGAGAGAATCTCAAGCAGTCTCCCCAGTGAACGCAGAGCCCCACACCACCAGATCCCATGACCCTGAGATCATGACCTGAGCCAAAATCAAGGGTCCAACACCCAACTGACTGAGCTACCCAGAAGCCCCATCCTTTGAAAAAGTGCTCTCCCACTGTGGATGGAGAATACTTCCTCGGTTTTTGACTTTGGAAATGGCCATATACTTTGATTCGGCCAATGGAAGAAGACAGGCAGGGTTGATGGTGTTAGTTAGACCTTTCCTGTCTCCACTTGCTCTCTTCACCTCTGGTCAACACAATGAGAAAAATGTATCTGGACTAGTTTTCTAATCCCAAGGGGAGAAAGAAAGACACATTAAGAAGTACCCCAGCTAAACTCGGATTAGATCAATTGACCCCGAGACAGCTCAAAGTTTCAGGAATAAGTAAATGTTTATTATTGTATGCCACTGAATATTGGAGTTTTGTAATAGTTGCTAACTGAAAAAAAAAAATACCTTCAGGCATTTCATAATTAAATGTGATAGAAAAACATATGGATATAACACACTTTGGTAAACAACATAATAGAAATAGGAGCCGAATCCTGGGAGAAATGAAACAAAAAATAACTGCCTTAAATGATCAAGTACATAAGTATAAAATTGTGATATTGTGAGAACAGGCAATAAATTACCTAACATTAAAGAGAATGTAGATCCACAGATTGTTTTTAATATAAAAATCACAAAACTGGCACTAATTCAGGATATATAAAAGGATAGGCAACTACTCAGACATCTAATTCTAATTCCGCTAAAAGCAGATCATCCAATAAACAAAAGAAAAAAAAAAACAGCATTATTTATCTTTCATTGAAGTTCATTTCTCAACAGACTGAAAAGGGCAATGAGAAAAACTGCTTACTCTGGATTTAATTTTTAACTAGAAAAGAATGGCTTGTTAGTAAACTCAACTATATAAAGTAATATCCATATATTGGAATCTACCACATTAATTTTTTAAAATAAGTGTTTTATTAAGAATAGTTTTAGATTGTGGAGAAGTTAAAAAAAAATAGTACAGAAAGCTCACATATACCCCACATCAAGATTCCCTTATCTTTAACATCTCCCATCTGTACAGTATATTTGTCATCATTAATGAATATTTATAAACTATTATTTTTTAAAGCCATTTTTCTTTCAGATTTCCTTAGTTTTTACCTAATATCCTTTTTCGGTTCCAGTTTTTCATTGAGCAAATCACATTACGTTATTTGTCAAATCTCCTTAAATTCCTTTTGACTGTGATAGTTTCTCAGGTACTCTGTTTTTAATAACCTTGATATTTGAGGAGTACTGGTCACGTATTTTATAGAATGTCCCTCGACTGGGATTTGTCTGATGTCTTCCTCATGATTAGATGTTATGGGATTGGGGAGAAAGATCACCCAGGTAAAGCGTCATTCTCATCACATCATACCAATGGCATCGGCTATCAATATGACTTGTCCCTGCTGATCACCTTAACCTTGATCACTTACCTCTGGCTGAGGTAGTGTTTGTCAGGTTTCTCCACTGCAGAATTACTTTTCCTTCCTTCCCATACAGTACTCTTTGAAAGGAAGTCACTGTGTGCAGCCCACACTTAAAGACTGGGGAGGGCACCACCCCTTGAGGGCAGAGTATGTACATAAAATTATTTGGAATTCTGCACGGCAGATTTGTCTATGCTATTTTGTTATTTATTTATTTATTTATTTATTTATTTATTTATTTATTTATTATTTTTATTTAGTCATTTATATCAGTATGGAGTCATGTATATTTATTTTATACTTTGGATTTTAATCTAATATTTATTTATTTTGATATTCAAATTGTTTCGACTTTGGCAATTATAATGGAGCTCTTTCAGTTTGCACCTATATCCCTCTGACATACCATACTGGTGTGTGTGTGTGTGTGTGTGTGTGTGTGCTCATTTTCTTACTTTCTGGCACTACACCAGAGAATAATACTAGAAACCAAGTTCTAGGTGCTATATGTGTTCATTGTTACCAGAATATCATTGTTTCTAGTGCCTCTCAGCTGAAAGAAAAAGGAAACGTATGGGGGTGTACCAACTCACGTATAAACACGTATCTTTCTATGTTAAGCCAAAGCTTCAGTTCATACTAATGTCCCAAACTCTAATCCATTCCCACATGGATCATTCTGCCTCCTCTACTTGTTTATTTGTAAACTTCCACTCCAGCAATGGAAAACTGGCTCCCACCATCCACTATCCACTTACCTAATTTTTAAATTGTTAACCTATATGCCCATGGGAACCAATTTTATCAACTGGAAGACACTGCCTTTAGTTTTGCAACTCTGCCCATTTCCAAAGTTGCATAGATCAGCACCATTCTTTCCACTACTTTCAGTGAACTGTTTTATATATTTGTGCTACAGATAGATTCTTTTATCATATTATATATTCCATAGTGAGATTCCTTGACTGCCTAAATACTTTAAACAATTTTTCATACCTTAAAGTTCATTCTTTGGCCTGTAAAACTGTGTAGGTTTTGACAAATTCACAGTGTCCTGTTTCTACCATTAAGATACCATACAGAATATTTTCACAACCTTAAAAATTCCCTTGCTTCTCCTATTCAACTTCTCCCCAAAACACTGTCAATATGTTCACCATCTCAACAGTTTTGCTTTTACAAACATATAAATTGGAATCATACAGTATGTAGCCTTTCCAGATTGGATTCTTTCACCTAGCAATATGAATTAAAGATTTGTCTATGTCTTCATGTGGCTTGATAGCTCATTTCTTTTTATCATTAAATAACATTCCATTGTACAGATATACCACAGTGTGTTTATCCATTCACTACCAAAGAAAATATTGGTTGCTTCACATTTTTGGCAATTATGAATAATGATGCTGTTACCATCTGCGTGCAGGCTTTTCTGCAGACATACAGTTTCAAATCAAGTGGGTAAATATCTTGGGAGTGTGATTGCTGGGTCATATGGCAAGAGTATATTTCGCTTTAAAAAAAAATTAATTCCTATCTTTGTTCCCTTGTTCCTCCATTAGCAAGGTGTTTTTGTTGTCCCCTTTAGAGTCTTTCAAAATGTTCTCTTTCTCTTTGGCTTTCTGCAGTTTGAATACGATATGCCAAATTTATGGGAGTTTTTTTGTGGGTATTTGGTCATTTTTGTTATTATTTTATTTTTTTATTCATTATTCTACTTTATCGGTTTGATATTCTCTGAGCTTCCTGGGATCTGTGCTTGGTGCTTGTCATTAATTTGGAAATTTCTCAGCCATTATTACTTCAAATATTCCTTCTGCCCTATTCTCTTTCTTGTCACTTGGAATTGTAGTTTTGTATATGTTACACCTTTTAAACTGTCCCACAATTCTTGGATGTTCTGTTCTGGTATTTTTTGTTATTGTTGTTGTTGTTGTTGTTTTGTTGTTTTTGTTTTGTTTTGTTTTGTTTTGTTTTGTTTTGTTTTAGTTTGGAAAGTTTTTATTGACCTATTTTGAAGCTCACTGATTCTTTGTTCAACTATGTCAAATCTACTGATGAGTTCATTAAAAGTATTCTTCATTTCTGTTATAGTGTATGTAATTTATAGTGTTTTCTTTTAATTCCTTCCTAGGATTTCTCTCTCTCTCTGCTTACATTACTCATTTTGTCCTTGCATAGTGTCTGCCTTTTCAACTAGATTCCTTAATGTATTAATCATTGTTAATTTCAATTTCTTGTCTCATAATCCCACCATCTGTGTTGTACCTAAATTTGGTTCTTCCTCTCTTCAGATTATGATTCCTCTTCCCCTCTTCCCTTTTGACATGCCTCATAATAATTTGTTGAAATAAATTGTTGAAAGTCAAATACATTGTATCAAGTAATGGAAACTGAGATAAATGGAACTTTAGTGAATTCTATTTGGTTAGAAGTTGGGCTGTGTTTAATGTTTGTTACAGCTATAGATGGTTAAGGCTTCAGTTTCCTCTACTGTTTTTATTTTTGTCCTCCCTCTTGATGTTGGGACTTCATAAATATTCATCTTCAGAGAGAGAGCCTGTATCTTACAGCTTTTTCAGCTGCAATCCCCTGTTGTTATACTACCATGTTTGTGTGGTGATAAGGTGTGAGTAGGTGGAAACATTACATAATGTTCTGAATCAATCTCAGTCTCTCAGCTGGCCTGTCTCTAAGCTGTGACCTACGGAATTGCTTCTCCAGTGGCACAGCTCCCTCTCCAACTCTTTCCTGCCTTAGTGTTCACAGTCTATTCCCTTGGAGCCCCAACACCTTTTGACTCTGTTCTCCCTGCATACACTTTGGTGAGACAGTAAGGTTAGATGGTCCTGAAGTGGAAACAATGTCTGTTTCCAAGTAGGATACAAATCTGGTAAGGCCTTTTTCCCTAGAGAGTAAGCTTCTGTTATGGAGAAAGTTCTGGGTCCATTCAGAGTGATTACTCTTCTCTTCCTGCAGGAGCTACAAAGCCATCCTCTTCCAAGCTTTACCATGGGAACCCTGTAGAATTTCTGGAAATAAAATCCAAAATAGTGTGGGGAACTCCCCAGGACAAAGGCCCTCAGTTGTTTCTCACTTTTCATGCTAGCTTACACAATCTCCAGAAATTCATCAGAATTAGTATTTCATTGTTCCTACCAGTTTGTGGTTCCAATGACTTCTGTTCCAGGTAAGCAGATCTTGGCTATGACTCTGGATGCTCCTGTCTCTCCAGACTTCAAGGAGATAGTTGGCTATTTGATCCCAGTTCTCTGATGGGTCCAAAAGAAGTCACTGATTTTTAGTTCGTCCAGCTTTTTCTTATTTTAAAGATGAAAGTGATGGCTTTCAAGCTCTTATTATGTCTGAGTTGAAACCAGAAGTCTCAGGTAATTCTTAAACAGTCAGGATCTTTTAAAGTAGATATGGTGCTTAGGAGATTGTGATTTCACTCTAATTGAACAATATAATTTATCATGAAAGGGGCAAAGCATGTGGCATAAACATTATAGAGATAATTCATATACGAGGTATGAAATTGTGCTAAATAATTATCTGGAATGTTTTCCAAACCTGAGATTCCATGATTCTCTAAACTGTGATGAGACAGAGCAAGTCAACTCAAATGAACAAATTCACCAATGGTATGTTTATCAACATGAGAATGCCTTAGAGCAAGCAGGGGGTTTTAGCTGAAAATCCCTAAATTGAATTCAAGATTATGATGAACTTTCTGAAGCTATATAAAAAACTGTGCATCTAAGAGTGTCTGTGCCTTTGCTCAGGCTAAGAGAATCTATAGCTTTCAACATATTCTAAAAGAGGCACATAACTTCTGTAAAATATTAAGAATTAAAAATTTTGACATTGTAGACTGTGTCTAGCTGTGTTGAATAAACAAAAGATGAGTGATATAGAAGCTTTATTGTTTCATATTAAATTATATTCAATTCAGAAATCAGGTATTGCCTATCAGGTATCAGACACTAAGGACTGAATGAAATAGATTCTGCCCCAGTGAGGGAGAAAACTGAGTAAGCAGAATATTAAATATTTTTGGTAAGAGGTTCAATGCGTTCAAAAGTCCAGATATAACAGGGAACTACGAAGAGTTCAATGTGTTGGGCAATGTGGGTGCTCATTTTGTGAATAAAAGGATATCTGGGTGGAAATGCAAGCAGAGGTCAATTCATAAAAGGCCTTGTGTACCATGCTAAGGATTTTAAACATCCTGAAATCCATGAAGAGTGACTGGAAGGTATTTTTAGCTGAAGAGAGATACACTGTCCATTTACGTGATAGAAAATTCATTCTGGCCCATCCTGTGAGGAATATATAGGGTAGTAAGGTGGGAAACTCAGGCAAAACTAGATCTGAGAAACCAGTCAGATAAATGCTGAGATAATCCAAGTGAAAAAGGAGTACCCGGACTATGATATGTAATAAGATGGGAAGAAATAATATGGATTCCAGAGGCGTTAAGATGAGTACTGGATATGGTGAGGAGGAGGAGAAAGAAATACAGCCTGACCTTTCTTGTTCCTAGTTTTTGCATTCCCAGGTAGTAATTAGGACTTTTCATCATTAATTAATTTTCTAATTGATTAATTACTTTTCTAATTAATTAATTAGTCAAATAAAATAACACTTTTACTCTTAATTTTAACAAATGTTTTCATAGATTTTATTCAAAGCTGTAGCGTCCAATGAAATATCAGGTAAATACTTATGTGTACAGAAGGCACTTGTTTGTATATTTGTTTGATTTGAATTTACTGATGCAAATATGAATGGTGCCTCTGGAACAGATTTTTTATTTTTATTTTTATTTTTTGCCTCTGGAACAGTTTTGCACCTTTCTGCTAGATTGTTCTTCTAAACATGGTTTAAGCATAAAACACTTGGAAATATTAAACCTGTATCTTTTTATCTGCACAGTAAAAAAAGAAGACCTTCTTTCCTCTGGTTGTTGCTTCTCTAGATTATTTGAAGTGATGCCTGAATCACTGAATATGCTGCTCAGTGATGCCATGTTGTGAAATATTGATGATGTATTTCTGTGAAGCAATTTGAGGCACTGATGTGAAAGGTGCTATTCAAACTGAAGTTAGAATTTGTTCTTAGGCAACACATGGCAAGGTTTACCAGCATCTGTAAGCAGCTAATCTCAAGCTCAATTATACTTAAATTGAAAGAGAGATACCTGCTATCACCATCAGAGGCCAAAGTAAAAAAAAAGATGGGGAAAAAAAAACCACTATAGTTCCTAATGAAATATCAAACATAGAAAATAAAAGACTGAAAGATTGAGTTTTATCAGCTTGTAGCACATTTGCAACAAAGGATTCCTCTAAGCAATGAGGGCAACTTCCAAAGCATAAGACATTGGCTGAGGACTGACAAAAGCAAAGTAAAATTTTCCTGAGCAAATGACTCTTCAGTGTTTGTTCTTTCATAACAGTTGTCAGGTCCATGCTGCAGTGTCTTTTATATTACAAACGGGTATCTGGTTACCTATAGAAATATGTAATGTTCTGGTGGAGATAATATTGAAGAGAATGCAGAAAGCATTTTACCACTTCTTACTGCTTTCCAACTTTGGACTTCAAAAAATTAATAGGTCAGCCGTGGAGATAAGACACATCTCTCTCTTTCTGGTTCCTGAAGGTAAATGGTTCTTAAAATGCCACAAAAGAGTCCATTTTCAGGAACTAAATTATAAGAGGACCCTGGAAAACATCTCTGGTGATCCATTTGTAAAGGGGAAGCCCCAGGAGAGAGGAGATTCTGGAGACAGTTAATGCTAAAATAGACCTAAAACTATTACAAACTAGGTACAAAGAAGGCATTATACACATGTGATAACAACCTCAACCCCATTTTTCTCTTCCTAACACACTACACAAACTGCCCTATTTCTCCCCGTTTAATTGATCATATTAACCAGTCTTCACTTCTTTAAAGATTTTAGGTGGTAGGGGTTGAGACGAATGGAATGATTCTGTTCTAGGCCATCTCGCCATTAGACCACATAGCAAGAATTCTAGAATCTAAATGAGTTGTAATTTAGAAATCAGTAGTGGTATTACAGATGTAGGTGCTGCCCATCCATTTTCTCCATCACCCATGTAGTACTCAGCACCCTATAACCTGGGGACTTCCTGCTTCCCTTGCTTAACCTCTACCTCCATTTGGTGGTAGCCCACTTCTCAAAGTATGTTACAGCACAAAATCTTAGAAAACTTGGCTCTTTGTAAACAAGTCTTCTGTAGACCACCTTCTCCAATAGATGACAAAGGCTAGTCTTAGAAGAATTCTATCTCCAGTGAGGAGTCCATCAATCATATTTGCATAAATGAAAGAATAGAGGAATATGTCCCTAGAAGAATTATGATGCATGACGTTTCTTTTCTTCCCTGAAATGCTCTGTGTGGAAATACTAGGCAATTTGTTTAAGAAGTTTAAGAAGTTTCTTTGACCCTCTAAAGTCAAATTCAATTTAATTCAGCAAAATTTTAATTAGTGCCTACTATAAGCCATGTTCTGTACTAAGCAAACAAATGTGAAAAAGACATGGTCTCTATCCTCAAATCCAACAGCAGATAGATATGAAGACTGTCACTACACAATATTGTGGTATATGCTATAACAAAGGGAGGCTACAAAACCTCAAACTACACAGAAAAGGCAGTAGCTTTCTGTGCCTTGGGATACAGAGAAGACACACAAATGGAATTACAGCTGCATTTTGAAGGTTATATTCATCAAATGAAAAATAAAGAGCAAACATAAAAAATATATATATAAATGATATATGCAAATGTCATTGACAAGAAGGAATAGCAGCATGCTTAGGAACTCTTAAGCAATACAATGTATCCTGTATTCAGCACACTTGGCCCATGCCCTCTAGAGACAGAGATGACTGGCTGGGTTGCATCTACATAATGATGGTTTTTATATGCCAAAGGAGGAGAACAGATTTTATTTTCAAGTTAGCTTTTAAGATTGAAGGTATAAAGCCAGAAAGTTGACAGGGTACAGTACAGGAAGACAAACTAGAATAGGAAAGATACTGAGAAAAATAAACCATAATACTGTTTTCTAGCTAAAAGCAGTGGGTCCGTCAATTTCCAAAGTAATACATATATACATACATTCAAGCATACATAAAAGATTACAAAATTAATTAGTATTTTATTACAATAAAAATTTGATGTTAGGCATGAGATCTGGTGTTTAAAGATGTAAATATAAGTAAGCCAAAAGAATTGAGCTTCCCTTTCACATAAAGTGATCAGTGAAGTATTACCTTCATTACCTCAAAAATGTAATTCTGACCTTTAAGGAACTGAAGGGCAATGCAGGACTTTACTGAATTCTCTTGTAAAGGTGATGGAGGGTCAAGAAGAAAGGCGAGGAATTAAACTACATAAACACAGCAAAATTTCCTTAAAATCTTCTGCAGACATCTTTCTTTTGAGAGTGCCTCTTGTCATAGCAGTTGCTTACAAATTTATCCCTTCTCCATTTCTACTCTCCGACCCCACTCTCTACTATTTTACCCGCCCACCTATTCCTCCAGCCTCCTTCCACAAATTACTGTATGCCTTTTCTAATAGAAATGTTAGTTAACTCTCTTGATGGTTTCTTCCAGGTTTCCTCTGACCTCTATCGGAACTAATATCAGATATTAACACTTACCAGCAAAAGCCTGGAAGACTATCAGTATGATGAATCCTCGATTTTTAGAAGACAGGAGATGAGAACAGCATTATGAATTCTTTGACATTCATATTTTATCCTGTTACTAAAGGACAAAAAGCAGTGGAAGGGAGGGGACTTTTGTGTCCACACTGTTAATTAGGAGATTAACATGCAAGGAGAACGTGCATGCATAAGCACTGATTCATATTCCCCTTTGTATATAGAGGAAAGGTAAGTAGAGTTATTCAAATTCTGTTCCTTTTAAATTTTTGTAATTTTTGTTATCTTGGCCTCACTTTATCTATAACTTGAGGATCATTATAGAATATATTTCAAGGGCTCTTCATGGCAAAGCTACAATTTGGGCATTGGCTTTGGTGTCAGAAGACCTAGTTTTGAGCTCCTACTCCACTATTATTAATTAGCTGTGTGGCATTGAGCAGGTCCTATAATCCCTGACGGTATATTTACTCCACTGAAATATGGGGAGTCAAGCATCCATCTCAAAAAGAAAACAAAATAATGATGTAAAGTGCTAACTGAACCCATTAACTACTATTCTAGGAATCAATTCTCTAGGATTCCAAGTTACAAAAAGAAATACTGATAATATTTTTACAAGATAATTTTTTAATTTATCCCCCTAGCCACATAGAGACTTCAACTTAAAATGTTCTTGACAGATGAATAACCATTCTTATTTATGTTAAAGTCTTACTGGGAAAACATTACTATCTCTTTCAATAATATAGTCTACTAATATTTAAATCCAGATCATCTTTTTCTCTGCCTACTTGTGATGGGAACAACCAGTCATCATTCTCTATATAATAACCTTTCATGAAATGTACTCAGTATAAATTACTTTTTTATTATTATTACCAAGCTGCTGCTGTTATAGTCATGGTACTTAAAACAACAGTTATCCACAATCCTCTTATCCCTCTATACAGAATCCATTTACTGCATTGCCTCCCTTTACTGCTGATTACTTCAAAGGGATGAAGAGAGCACAGGGAGGCTATGTTCCTTGTTAAGATTAAATAATTAATTGAGTAAATAAAATCAAGGCCAGGAAGAAAGGAACTAACTGCTCCTTATAAATGTTTACTTGGTTTGCCTTGATGCCCACAGGTAATGGTTCTTTATCAAAACCTGGATGCTACTTATGACACAGTAAGATATTAAATGGTGAGAAGAATAAACAAGTGAACAAAACACTGATCTCATTAGCCTTGGTTCCTGAAAGACCGTTTTCCAGCATCTTCTGCTGACCACAAACAAATACATTTTGAGAGATTTTCTGAACTTGTCTCCATATTTTGGTATTGTTTGTACAATTTCATATCCTATGGCCTTAATTTGTACTTCATTACTCATTTCCTTTCCCTGATGAGTTACACCCTACTCTATTTTCAAAAGACTTGACATAATATTTGAATTTTCTAGTTTACATTGACTTCTGCCTTCTAGCAACTTCCATCATGCCTAACAATGTCGTATCTATTTATATAAAATGGTGCATTACCGTTTGTCGATAACATACTGTAAATTTTGTTTCTATAACTTTACCTACAAATACTCAATTCAGGAAAGCATATATAATATTTATTTTTGTATCTCTAAACACATAGGGGACGTAGCCCAAGATTGGCTCTATACCCAATGCTCTACAAACACATTTATTGGTTGTTTTCATCCAGGATACTATATTACCCAAATTCAAAGGATGTTATTCATTTAGCATGCAGCTTGGAAACATTAGCACTATGAAAATGAGGTGGTCAACAAGACCAAATGCAATGGAATAAAATATTGATGAGGACCGTAGAGTGATTCCATGCTGGCAACTGTGCATAGACTACACTAAGCATTCTTTGAAACTACAGATGAATGATAAAAAAAATAGTCATAGTTTTAAGAAAAAGAAATAGTATATTTTTGCTTTCATTTCCCTTGCCTTTAGAGATGTGTCTTGCAAGAAGTTGCTGTGTCCAAGGTCAAAGAGGTTGCTGCCTTTGTTCCCCTCTAGGATTTTGATGGATTCCTGTCTCACATTTAGGTCTTTCGTCAGTTTTGAGTTAACTTTGTGTATAGTGTGAGAGAATGATCCAGATTCATTCTTCTGCATGTGACTGTCCTATTTTCTCAGCACCATTTATTGAAGAGACTATCTTTTTTCCATTGGATATTCTTTCCTGCTTTGTCAAAGATTAGTTGACCATTGAGTTGAGGGTCCATTTCTGAGTTCTCTATTCTGTTCCATTGATCTCTGTGTCTGTTTTTGTGCCAGTACCATGCTGTCTTGATGATCACAGCTTTGTAATACAGCTTGAAGTCAGGCATTTTGATGCCCCCAGCTTTGGTTTTCTTTTTCAACATTTCCCTGGTGATTCAGGGTCTTTTCTGGTTCCATACAAATTTTAAGATTGTTTGTTCCAGCTCTGTGAAAAATGTCGATGGTATTTTGATAGGGATTGCATTGAATGTGTAGATTTCTCTGGGCAGCATAGACATTTTAACAATGTTTATTCTTGAGACAAACCATATGAGACTCTTGAATCCAGGAAACAAACTGGGGGTTGTGGAAAGGGAGGTGGGTGGGGGCATGGGGTAACTGGGTGATGGGCATTAAGGAGGGCATAGGATGTGATGAGCACTGGGTGTTATAAACAACTAATGAATCGTTGGACATTAGATCAAAAACTAATGATGTACTATATATTGGCTAATTGAATTTAAATAAAAAAGAAAAAAGAAAAAGAAATAATCACAGTTTTAAGAAAAATGACTATACAGCAATCAATTCATTTTTTAAGAAAATATAGCACCTCTGGCATTATCCAAATTTTCCAGAAACTTAAAGTATCTACATTTATGAAATTAGACCCAACTTTAAATTCAGTTAATCTAGGAAGACATCCCTGACACTTTCTCAATAGCAAAGGCAAAGGGTTATTTCTCTGTGTTCCCTTAACACTCCTATATACTTCTGCTATTGCATTTTATCATCTCCCATTCTAAATTTTATTTGTCCTCTTCATCAGAATTTAAGCTTTTCATAATTGCCGTATGGTCAAGTCCACTGGGAATTCAGCTGCATGGCCCAGTAGGAAGGAGGAGTAAGGCAGAGTATTGCCCAATCAATTTTGGAAAACTGACTAAAATCAACATCTAACCCCTAAGAGAGAAATCAGCAAACCACCAGGCAATGGCCAGGGCTACTCAGGCTTGGTACTAGCATGCAACAAGTGGTAGGAAATATATCATTACTTCAGTTCAATGCAACAGCAGACAGAGGTGCAGCAGTTAGTATACACAGTACATTATGGAGAGAAGGCACATTTAACCAAAACATGTAGCTAATAGAAAAGAGGGTTAACAGAGAACTCCAGGAAGAGGTGGTACTTGTACTACTCTAAAAGGAGTAAAAGAAGTTAAAAAAGGATTCTAGACAGGCAATAGCATAAAGATAAGAGGCAGGACCCAGCACTCACACATAGGAGTTACAAGTACTCCACTTCATCTAGAATAATTTCTGGGTTAGAAACTATGGACAAAAAAAGCTAGAGGGTAAGCAGAGGACAGATTATCATGGGCTTTGCACGCCATGTTAAGGGCCCCGAACATTATGCAGGTAGAGGAAATCATCAAAGCAGTTAGAGAAAGAGTGCCCATATGTCCTGATTTATCCAAGGGCTTCAGGGGGAAAATGATGAGTTTCTGGCAGGACATACAGATTAAACTGTTCTGCAGATAAAAACATATTGGAGACTAGCAATTGAGGAAAGAGAGAAACGAGGAGACATTTGCTAGGGAACACATTTGGGATTATCACTTTGTAGGTGTTGGGCATAACTGTGAGACTAGATGAGATCACTAAGAGAGCAACTAGTTTTTAAATCAGTGTGAGAGTTTAAAACACACATTTCTAGGAGCGCCTGGGTGGCTCAGTCATTAAGTGTCTGCTTTTGGCTCAGGTCATGATCTCAGGGTCCTCGGATCGAGCCCCACATCAAGCTCCCTGCTCAGTGGGAAGCCTGCATCTCCTTTTCCCACTCCCCCTGCTTGTGTTCCCTCTCTTGCTGTCTCTCTCTCTGTCAAATAAATAAATAAAATCTAAAAAATAAAATGAAAATTTTAAAAAAGTAAATAAATGAAATGCACATTTCTAGGTATACATAACATCCCTACCCTAGGTATTCTGATTCCACCTTTGGGGTGGGTCCATAACATCTACAGTCTTAAAAATATCTTCAGCTTATTCTGTTGTGCAAATAGGATCAAGAAACAATGTTTAAATGCTTCAATGAAAGAGGGGAATCTGCCAAGAAAACAGACACGGTATAGCCAAAGAGGTCAATGGAAAAAAAAACAAGAGGGTGTAGGGTCCCAAAAGATAAGGGGATGCAGAACTTCAAGGACATACAGGTTCAGCTCTGGCTTTGCCTCTTAGTAACAGTGTAACCAAGCAATTTACATAATCTCCGACTCCTAACTTCCTTGTCAGTAAAATGAGGATAATAATAGTAACTCTCTCATAGAGTCACTACGGGGATAGAATGAGATAAGTATAAAATGCATAGTATAATCAAGATATATCAGACAATGCCAGTAAATGTTTGTTTCACTAATATGAATATTATTATGGATATTGTGATTAAGAGTCTCAAATATTACAGTCGCCCTTTGGATCTGAGTGTTAGTAAATTATTGATGGTTTTGGCAAGAGTAATTTTGGTACTGTGCTAAGAACAAGAGCCAAATTATAATGGATTGGAGAATGAAGGAAATAACAAAAAAGAGAAAGGAAAGGTAACCATTTTTTTTTCCAAGAAGTTTGGGTGATACAGGTAAAAGAAAAGTTGGATGGTAACCTAAAAGAGACAGATGACATAAGCAGGTCTCTTTTGAGGAATAGAAAATATTTGAATATGTTTCCAGACAAAGAGGAGCCAACAGTGATTTGACAGGGAAGATACATGAGACAAAGAAAATATTTTGTTTTTAGCCCCAGAAGTGCAAGATTTAAGAAGATAAAGATCTCAAGTCTCAGGACCTAAATTAAGGAAGGAGGTAAAGATGTATATGGGTGTATTTGTGGAGATGGGGGAAAATATGGAAAAGTGAAGAAAGACCACATTTGAAGACATTTTTAAAAAGCATTTTATTTTACTTTTTTTCATACCTTTTTATCTCTTTTTAAAATGCTCTTATATGTTTTATAAAAATGCCCATAGGGCTTGAATTGATTTTTGCCCCTCAGTAGTAGGTTAAGTCCTCTTTGCTGTATGTGTTAAACCCAACTAACATAGGAATTCCAGTTGCATTGAATGCAAGATCATCACATGGAGCATAATCGAGGAGTGTACTGAAGGTTAATATTATTGTTAAGAAAAAGAGTTGCAACCCTGACCAGTCCATGTAAAATGACAGATCATCAGTGCTTGAGTCCAGCTAAAGGACATGAATATTTGCTACAGCTGACAAAAATTCAGGTACAAACACAAGAATTACAGCACTGACCAAAGTCTGAATTTTTTCTGACTAGGTCAGAATGAAAGCTAAGGGAACAAGGGAATTAAAGATTCTGGTGAGAGTGTAACTCAAAAGATTAGTCATTAAGTTTAGAATAGACAAGGAAAGAAGAGAAAGCAGAAAGTGGCTGACAGATTTGGTATGAAATGGAGCATGCAAACAACTGTGAGACCAAGGAATAGATGGAGGGGCAGCAATAAGTAAGGCAGCTTTGAGCAATATTTAGTATCCAATCCCCACATGCATTTGGTACCGTGTCTAAAGTAACAAGATGAATTATAGACCCACTGACTGCCAAGAGAAAGGTAAAACCTACAGGACGGGAGGCATCTGCTTCACTCTTTCATTGTAGATTTTGGTTTCCCCCAAGGTAAGCTCTCAAGGCATAGAGACTTCTCTAGTCCTCCTTCTATTTCATCATGTAGGAACAATTCTTTCTTTTCAGAAGATCAGAGTTCCAGAGTGTCCATGCCTAAAACTACTTATTAATATGACTTATTTATAAGCTTTAAACAACAACAGTAAATTTTAGAACTTGGGACATTATACCTTAATTACAAAAGAACTCAATAGAAAAGACCCCTTCAGTCAAAACTCTTGGGGGAAATGTGAAACTTCTTCAAAGCTATCCTAAACCCAATATAACATTAAAGACTTAAAATTCTTTTGGTGTAATAAAATAACAAAGTAGCATATATTTTTATTTCTCCAATAGTTGAATGGACTTTTACCTCAATCATTAATCCTCTTGTAAGGAAATAAAATGGAATAATAAATCACCACTACAGATACACTGAATTTGATCAATGTTTCTCCTCAGAAGGAGTAAATAATAGAGCAACATCCACTCTGCAGTATTTATGTACTGCAGGATTCTGTCACTCAGGTATGGGGATTGATATGGACTGCTGAGAGAAAGCAAGACCTCCTCTCCCCTACAGAACTGCTAAAGCAACAAGTCATCATTTACAGGGCAAATAACACCTCATTCCAGAGCAGTGTAATATGTTCTCAGGAAACAACTGCCCTCATCCTCAACCTCTTCCTCCCATAAGGAAACTAACAGTAGCTTATTTCATTAATCATTCTAACTGGCGGAAGAAAGGGAATATCATTTAGAAAGGAACTATTTTGCAGTGAGCATTTCAGATATTTTTTTTAAGTAATTCTTAAAACACAACTGTGAAATTACCACACCAATTTCCAAAGAGGAATATTTTCATGTAGAAGTTTCATATAAATTCTAATGTCACACACAAATCAAGCTAGGTTGGAATGCTGATTCTTCTACTGAATGTCTAATCCCAAATTCCATCTATCTGCTGTTTGCTACAATATGTTTTTTTATAAGGAGAAAACATTTTATTCAAAACCCCTCATTCCAAAATCAAGTGGAACTGGCTATTTCTAGTAAATGTTTCTTTAGACAAAATAGTCATGTCTAGTAATAAAATCAATGAATAAAAAGTTTATGGCCATGTACCCCTTAAGAGACTACCAGAACCTTCAGGAACCAGTATGTCTATGAGAAGATTCAGAAGGGATACAGTATGTGTATTTTATAAAGTCTTCTAGACTCCCCAGGTGTTTTTGATTCTGTTGTGCCCCTCCTTCCTCTTCAGACCACAGTAGCTGAAAAACCACTCTTCAACTGAGCTAGGTAAAATGCTGTTAAAATGGTTGTCCCTTCTCCAAGCAAGATAGCAAGTGCAATAAAGTTTCACTTCATAAAGAGGCTGATAAATTGAAAAAAGCGGGAGGTGAAGAACAGGAAGTTTGCATAGCTGAAGAGCTGGATCATAAAAAATGAAGTAAAGGCACAACATAAGCATGGCAAGATGTCCATTATCCTTCCAAGAATTCAGGCTTCTCATCTGTAAAATAAGGAACTGGGTGAGATGACCTCAAAGCCTGTCCCAACTCATAAGAATCCATGAGGAATGATACCCGAGATTTTTGGTTGTTGTTGTTTGCTTTTATGGTTTAATGAGTTAGGGAATTCTGTAGACTACTTCTCTTTCTAGGATATTCACAATGCAGGATAGCATATAAAGCCCCATTCAAAGACCCATTCAATTTTGCTTAGCCTCATTTTTTTCCAAGTATAATTATATTCCTCTAGTCTAGAGGAACATCTGTTCAAACTTAAATTATCTGCAGAACAGTTTAGGAAAATCTAGATTAGAAAATAACAATATAGAAAATATCTATAAATATATATATATACACATATATATAAAATATTTTGGATATTATAGTAGATAAGAGTAGGGTGATGAGGCTCTGACGTGAATAGTGTAAATGACAATTTCTTAGAGTAATAGTGGCACTGAATAACAGTGTTTGGGATAAGTTTGAAACTCAAATACCTATAGGGCCTGGAAGTATGTGTACATCGATGAAGAAGAAAAAAATATAAGATGGTAAATCTGAACTGACTTCCACACACAAAGAAGGAACAGGGAATAGTGCAATCTTTAGTGAAGTGGAAAACGTAAGCTACTTTTAGGAGGATAACTACTATTAGTCTCATGCACCAGTTGCCACATAGGAATATGGGTGCTCTTTTACCAGTGTTCCAACTTCAAAGAAACTAGAAATTCTTATTTTTATTGGAAAATTCCCACACTTTTTGATATTGGAAAGTAATTCAAATGAAAACACTGTTTTTCCATTACTTTGGAAGCAAACGACCTGAAGATCAGAAAACATCTGCAGGTCATCCTTGGCTCATGAGTCAACTGCCTGTGGTGACTGTCTGAACTATCATAAACATATTGAACACTTACTGTATGAATCACCATGAACAAGTGCAAGTGAGAGAAGGAGCAGTCTTTAATAGAGACTTTATGGTGAGATGATATTACTTGCCCCCTCCCCCCAAAAAAATATTTTAACTAAGGTTAGTAGAGTATTATGGGAAAGTTCAGGGATGAAGTTTGCTCACAGAGGTCCTACAAAGCTCAATGGGATAAGCTTATAGTGAGATTGAGAGGTAGCCACAGTTGTAGTGAGGTTAACTGAAAGAGAATGAAATGGAAGGAAATGAAATTTGAAATAAAGGAGCCACAGAAGCGAAAACATCAAAGCATCCTTAATAAATAAACATTCAGGGTACCATGCAGGTGAGTGATTTACCAAAGGTTGTATTCCTTGTAGTGCTAGTGTTGGGGGAGACACAAAAGGCTTCCAAATTCCAGTCTAGTCTTTTTTTGTCACAAACCATGATGCTTTCATTTTCTTGAAACTATACTTTTACCATAAATATATTACAGATATATTTGAATAAATGCAGTTTTTAGTAATACTTTTGTCACCTTTTTCCAGACCATAAAAATGATATAATAGAGTGTCCTTTAAAGCTAACCGCAGGCAGCCAATACTATACATGATAGGATATTAAAATGAGATCCATTCAGTAATTAATTTTTTCTTCAACACAGTTAATGTAATTCCAAATTCTGAGTCAAGATATAATAAAGCATGACATGAGAAGTTCTGTTAACCTTACTCTTAGTATTTTTTTAAAGTTAACCCAGATGCATTGCTACATTGAAGAATGGATGCAGAGGAGAAGAGAAATTGAGGAAATCTCATAAATAGTCCATAGTAGACATTTCCAAATCTGACTGCATAAGAATCACCTGTGTACCTTTTACTAAACATTGATTATAGAAACTCACTCCAGATATTCTGATTTAGTAGTGATTGGATAGACTGTAGAAATATATACCTTTATAGAACTACATTTTAAAAATTGTGGTAAAAATGTATAACATAAATTTTACCAACCTAAGCATTTTTAACCATGTTAAAATTTACCATGTACAGTTCAGTAGCATTAAGTACATTCAATTGCTCTAAAACCACCACCACCATCCATCTCTGGAACATTTTCATCTTCCCCAAATGAAATTACATACCCATTAAACAATAACTCCCCATTCTCCTCTACCCACCATGGACAACTGGCATTCTACTTTTTGTCTATATGAATTTGACTACTTTTAGGTACCTCATATAAGTGGAACCATACAATATGTGTCCTTTTGTAACTGGCTTATTTCACTTAGAATAATGTCTTCAAAATTCAACCATGTTGTAGTATGTCAGAATTTCCTTATTTTTGTTAAGACTGAATAATATGCCATTGTATGTATATCTACATTTTATTTATCCATTCACCCACCAATGGACATTGGATTGCTTCTACTTGTTGGCTATTATGAGTAATGTTACTATTAACGTTGGTGTACAACTATCTGTTTGAGTCCTTGCTTTCAGTTCTTTGGAATATATATTCAGAAGTGGAATTTCTGGATCATATGGTAATTCTAGGTTTAATGTTTTGAGTAGCCACCATATCATTTTCCACAAATTTCCCACTATTTACATTTCTACTAGCAACACACAAGGGTTTCAATTTCTCCACACTCTCACCAATACTTGTTATTTTGGTTTTTGTTTCATTTTGGTTTTTTGTTATTTATAATTGCACTCCTAACAGGCATGAAGTGACATTTCATAATGGTTGTAATTTATATTTTCCTAATAGCTACTGATACTGAGCAACTTTTCATGTACTTACTTGCCATTTAAATATTTTCTTTGCAGAAATGTCTATTCAAGTCCATTGCCCATTTCTAATTGGGTTGTTTGGTTATTGTCATTGTTGTCATTGTAGAGTTGAAGGAGTTCTTATATATTTTGACTATTAATCCTTTATCAGATATATGATATGAAAATATTGTACCTATTTTTGGGCTGCTTATTCATTCTGTTAATAGAATCCTTTGATGCACAAGGGTTTTGAATTTTAATAAAGTCCAACTTGCATATTTTTTTCTTTGCTGCTTGTGCTTTTGGTGTTGTATCCAACAAATAATTTTTCCTTACACTTTCTTCTAAAAGTTTTATAGTTTTAGCTCTTACATTTGGGTCTTCTGTTCATTGAGTTAATTTTTATATATGGTGTAAGATAAAGATCCAACTTCACTTTTTTGCATGTGGATATCTAGTTTTCCCAACATCATTTGTCCAAAAACTGTCTGTTCCCCATTGAATGATCATGGCACTCTTATTAAAAATAATTTGATGGTATATTCAAAGGTTTATTTCTGGGCTTCCTATTCTATTCCATTGGTATATATGTCTGTCTTTATACCACACCATTTTGATTATTGTAGCCTTCTAGTAAATTCTGAAATCAAAAAGAACTTTGTTCTTCATTTTCAGGATTTTTTTGGCCATTTGGAGTCTCTTGAGATTCAATATGAAATTTTTGATGGATTTTTCTATTGCTATTAAAAAAGTCACTGGGATTTTGGTACAGATTGCATTACATTTGTAGATCACTTTGGGAAGTACTGATGTTTTAACAATAATAAATCTTCCAACCAACAAACACAGAATGCCTTTTCATTTATTTTGTCTTTTTAAATTTCTTTCAGCAACATTTTGTAGTTTACAATGTACAAGTCTTTCACATCCCTCATCAGTTTATTCATAAGTATCTTATTCTTTTTGATAGTATTTTGAATTGAATTGTTTTCTTAATTCCATTTTTTTAAAAAAATATTTTATTTATTTATTTGACAGAGAGAGACAGGCAGTGAGAGAGAGAACATAAGCAGGAGGAGTGGGAGAGGAAGAAGCAGGCTCCCAGCGGAGGAGCCTGATGCGGGGCTAGGTCCCAGAACACTGGGATCATGCCCTGAGCTGAAGGCAGACACTTAACGACTGAGCCACCCAGGCACCCCGATTAATTCCATTTTGAATTGTTCATTATTCATGTAGAAACACAACTGATTTTTGCATGGTCATTTTGTATCTATATAACTTTGCTAAATTTGTTTCTTAGTTTTACAGTTTTTTTGTGTGAAATTTCCAGTTTTTTACATTTAAGATCATGTCATCTGCAAAGAGAGATTATCTTACTTCTTTCTTTCCAATTTCAATAACCTTTTATTTCTTCTTCTTGCCTAAATACTTTGGCTAGGACTTCCAGTACTATGTTGAATAAAAGTGACAACAGTGAACATCCTTGTCTACTTCCTGATCTTAGAGCAAAAGTTTTCAGTCTTTCACCATTGATTACAATGTTGTCGTGGGTTTTATATAGAGAGCCTTTATTGAGGTAATTTTCTTCTACTCCTAATTCTTTTAGTGTTTTTATCATGAAGGGATATTCAATTTCATCAAATGATTTTTCTACATCAACTGAAATGATCATGTGTTTTTTTTTTTTCCCTTCATTCTGTTCATGTAGAATATTACACTGATTAATGTTTATATGTTGAACCATCCTTGTATTCCAGGAATAAATCCCAACAGGTCATGGTGTATAATCTTTTTAATATGCTGTTGAATTCAGTTTGTTAGTATTTTGTTGAAGATTTTTGCATCAGCATTCACAAAGGACATTGGTTGTAGCTTTAATTTCTTGTAGTATCTAAGTCTGGCTTTGGTATTTGGATAACATTGGCCTCATAGAATGAATTTAGAAATATAATTTTATTTTAATAAAAATTTATCTGTTGATTCTGATCCTCAGCTTCTGTAGAAAACCAATTTTTCTATTAGCAGATATGGTATTTTAATATTATTTACAATTACTTTAAATAAGCTTTAACAATAACATTGTTAAGAAAATCATCCTTATGCTTATATAGGTTTTAAAATGTATTAAGCAGTTTCACAAAAAGTTTGACCTCCTAGCAATTACTCGATAAAAAAGTTCATTAGACTTTCATTTTACAGATCAGGAAATGTTGATACAAACAAATTAGCTTAAATCTTGCTAACAAATGATAGAGCTGGGAGATGAATCAAGGACTGAATTGTGCTTTAATATCCATTAAATAATGTGGCCTTATAAAAATAACTAGAGTAGAGGAAAAGTGTAGAATTAAATTGTTAGGTATGATTATATTATATGGACATTTTAATTGTGATGATATATATCAAGTTTACAAAGTTGTCTTATAGTCACAAATATCATAGATACTATATAGCACCTTAAAATAGTAAATGAAGTTTTGTTTTAATTGATCATTTTCTATAGTATTATCTCAAGTTGGATTTTTTGATTTATAGTGTTTTCTACAAAAAGAGTGATGATTTCTATTGCTGGGTGGTTTCTTTGAAACACAGACTCTGAGGAGGATGTCCACGTGCACAATGTTAAAGGATAAGGAAGGGAAGGAAATAAATATAATCAGAAAGGGAGAGAAGTTGAGTTGTTGTAATGAACTGAATTTTTGCATGCTGCCGAAATTCATATGTTGAAGCTCTAACACCTAATGTGATGGTATCTGGAGGCAGGAACTTTGAAAATCAATTCAATTTAGATCAGATCTCAACGGCGCAGGCCAGGATTGGATTAGCGTTCTTACAAGAAGGAGAGACCAGAGTGCTCTCTCTCTCTCTTTCTCGGTGTCTCTCTCCCCCATGTGAGGGTACATTGAGAAGGCAGCCATTTGCAAGCCAGGAACCAAATCTGCCAGCACCTTGATCTTAAAATTCCCAGCTTCCAGAACAGTAAGAAATAAATGTCATATGTTTAAGCCACCCAGGCTGTGGTATTTTGCTATATCAACCCAAGCTGATCATACAATTGAAAAATAGGTCTAACAAACTTAGAAAATTCAGAGGGGATTCTGGAGCTGTAATAGCCTTTCAGAATTATGCCTAGTTGGGCTAAGATCAGGTCTTTACAGTCACTAAAAATTTGGGTATTGGTGTGAGCTGCAGTGGAAAGGGGTGTGACATCAGGCAAGGTAGCTCTCTGCAGCTGAGGAAATCAGTCCCTCACTCAAAGGATCTGCCTAATGTGTCAGACTGTGCTAGTCCATGAGCTTTTTCCAGATCTCTTCAGCTGTATTTTCCTGTCTCTATATCACCTGTTAGTTTTACACTAGCATGCTTCAAAATTGAATCCTCTGCTTTTGAAGTTGTACACTGAAGTTTCTATATAGGTAGGATTTTATTACTTTATAGAATATACTTGGCAAAATGTCCCCATGTTCATTATCTTAAGAGACGTTATCTCCTATTCCTGTTGTCAATGAGAAAAAAATGCAGTTCATTTTCTTACCAGTCTTTTCTTAAGATAAACTGAACCATGTGTGATTTGTCAGGCAGTATATGCTTTTTTTCTAGAGACCGAGTTTTTACATATTTCATGATATGGGATATATACACCAAAAACATAAACTTTTCTCTATAAAAAAGAGAAAATTATGATGTTTTCCTTATCTAAGGAATTAAGTGGTGAGACTTCAGAAAAACCATAAAGATTTCATTGTCCCAATAACATATCCACACATTTAGGTATTTTTCCTTAATTTTTTCATTGTATGTTTTCTTACATTCTTTCAACACATATTCATCTATTATTTACTGTATATAAGGTACTATACTACATATTAAAAACACACATGACTCATCATATAATCCCTTCTCTCAAGGAGATCACAGTCAAGTTGAAGAAATATACAAAAACAAACAAAAGCAAAAATGCAGTGCAGAATACTATACATTGATCGCTGGCATAGCACTAGTGGTATGAGACAGGAAATTAACCAATAACCCCTGATAATATAATTAGAGACATATGAAAACCATGGAATTGTTTTAGAATGAATCCTAAGGGTCATTTACACAAATCAACCATCTGACACTTGAGTACCTTCTACAGCCTCCTTGCTCAGAGATGGTTAAGCTTATGTTGATGACTTTCATTGACAAGTAATTCCAATTCCATCTACAGCTAGCTCTGATGTTAAAACAAAAATTGAAAAGAAAGAATATTAAGATGGACTCTGTCCCTTCAAATATGATGCTCATTAGTCCTTTTTCATCCTCTGGAGAATGAATCTAATCTCCTTTCCACATGTCAGCCCTTCAAGTACATAAAAACAATACCGGTTGTGTGGTTTATCTCCTTCTATCTACAAAACATCTCAGGATAGGAATTCAGACTGTATTTTTTATATTAAACAGAAATTTGTAGGAGGATAGAGAAGGAGCAAATACTAAAAAGAATGTGTACCTAATTCAAACATATAAAGAAAAAATGGGCAATGAGAAAAATAATGAAATTAAACTAAGGGGATTAAACCAAATATGACAAAGAATTTTCAAACTTTTAAGGAAATAGGAAATATCAACTCAATAAATATCCCTCAATAAATAAGAATAACAAATGAATGGCAATTAATAGAAGAAACTGAATAGTAAATATGCATATAGAAAAAATTCTCTTGCTAGAAAAGGTGACATTAAAAAACATATGGCATCATTTTACAAGGGCTAAATTAACAATTTTATTTTTTATTTTTTATCAATTGTTTTGTGTACATGGTTATGTTTTAGTGCTGGTGTGGTTAAAGTGAAATAAGAAGTACTAGATGATTTTAAATCAGTATATTGTATTTTAAATTATTTATACTTTGGAATAAAAATAATAATAACTCTATGTAGTAGTTATTCAGCATTTCTGATTGCAGAGCACTATGTGAGATTTGTATATATCTCATATAAATTCCATATAATTCCAAAAAAGTAGATGCTTTCATATTACCCTCATTTTATAGACAAGATTTCTCAAGGTCATACACATTATAAGTGACGGAACCAGGACTGATACCCAGGGCTAACATCGGTTCACTTTCCATGTGCACTAGCCCCAAGGAAATAATGTCACAGAAGGAAAAAAAAAAAAAAAAAAAGTTAAACAAACAAAAGGGTATTAATCATAGTGTTATATATAACAACCAAACAGTAGCCAAATATTAAAAAAATGAGAGAGTATGCGTATAGAAAAGAGTGTCTAATTTTTAGTCATTACTGTGAGGATAATGTAGAAATAAGGAATGTCAGGGGTTAAAAGTGGAATGCAAATGGTATGTACATTGATTATAACCATCTACGTTGGCAGGTAGAAAAGGAGAGGAATACTATGTACAATAAAAAAGCTATTATCAGAGATGACTTCTTTCAAATTTTCATTTCATTTTTAATATCGTTCCAAGAGTGCTACATTTTTCTTGCTTTAGACTTTTGTCTCATTAAATTACACTTAATTTTGGGGTAGGTACGCATATAAGCCAGTTAGTCTTTTGCACCTTAATACTGTATAACTAATCTTGGAAAAAGAGGAGAGGAAACACACTCAAGAGGAAAACACAGAGAAGGAAATGAAGAGGAAAGACTTAAAACTAACCTTTTTTTCTGGATTTAATGTGAACAGTGTTGTGGAAAAAACACATTTAGAATTATGTGTGACCACTGTTTGATTGCTTTAACTGAAAAGTTAGTTTAGTCTTAAGTTGAAGTCAATCTTTGAGTTACTCAGTAAGAAAAACATTAAGAATTTTTATGATTTTATATAAAATCCCCTGGCAATACTCTTATTTCCTATTCTAAAGAGATTATACAGGCAGAAACAAATATCTAGCAACACTTTGTAACTTCACTGTAAAATATGTAAACTTTCAATATAGAGGCATCCTGAATTAATAGAGCAGAGTTTAAGCAGCAGCAGCAGCTTTTCTTATCATTCTACCAGATTAGGCCAAAAAGCAGATAACAGACCTCAGTTGATTGTGACAATTTATTATTTACACAGACTGTAAGCAATATTAACATGGAGTGAATCTCCCAAATTCCACAGGATGGCACCAACCTGGAGGGGCCAGATGAGAGATGTCACAAGCGGTTGGTCTCCCTGTTGTGGGAGAGTCAATTCTGTACCAACTCATGGAAGCATCCAGCAAGATTGGGCATCTCCCCAAAACAGAGAGGCAGATGGGAAAAGGACAGTAAAAGCTTACTAAAGGATACCTATCTTGCCATAGGTTGGTGGGATCACAGGTCTTCCACCAAGACTTTGGCCTAACTGATATTGAAACTTGCCTTTGTGGCCAAGGTAGAGAAATGCAAAGTTGCCAAGTGGCCAGGGCACTGGGATGGAGCCATTCTTCTATAGGCATAATAATCTGAAGACCTTCACACTGGGATGAGGATCTTATAAGTATATTCTCTGTGAGTTTAAGCTTTATGGAAGTGAAACATATAATGAGGGAAAGAAACACAAAGAGAAATTTTATTAAATGAAGATGCCTGAATAGACAGCAAATTTACTACATTTGTTAAAACTCAGTATTGTTTTCCTTTTATTGAGTTTACCACAGTTAAGGGAAAACAAAACTGAAAAAATACTCCATATCCAAAATACCAGCACTTATTAGGTCATTAAAAATCTATGCATGTACCTACGAATATATTTGTAAACCAATGTTTAGCTCTAACCTGAATGATAGGCATGATATTAAATCAGTGCGTCTCAAACTTAAAGTGCATATGAATCACCTGAGGATTTCATTAAATGCACATTCAGATGTAGTAGGTCAGGGATGGGGTCTAAAAATTTGCCTTTCAGAGAAGCTTGCAGGTGAAGAAACTTGCACATTGAAAACAGTAAGTGATAGTTACGTGGTTGTCTTCTTTTGCTTACCTCTAAAAAGTTTAAAAATATTAATGGAACTTTCAATAGTAAAGTTTTGTTACACTTATTTTTTATCAGTGATCTATAGTCATGGTGAAAAGAGGTTACGGCTGCATCAAATTCACATCTATTTATAAGAACACATTTTATTGGGCATACATAACTGGGTGTGAGTGGTATGAGTGTATTCATGTTGGGGGAGGTATTGTGTGGAACACATAAAATGGTAAGGAAATTCATCTCTGCTATAAGAAAGTTACAATCTACTTAGAGAAAAAGAGACACATACACAATTACACAACAATATTCTTCATTAAAAACATCGTAAAAAGAAGAAACTGGATTTGCCAGGAGGATCTAACATTTGAGATGACTAGTTGACACGACTGCTATCTCATCCACATTCTGGTTGGACCAGGAGTCAGTCCAGCGCCCTAGCCAAAGGTCAGTCATCAATAGGGCAGATCCTTGCAACAAACTTTGAGGAGGCTCAATATGATGCATTTATTTAAAATGGGTATTCCATGTTGAATTGTGACAGAATTTTCATTTTTGGAGCTTTGAATGCAAAGCCATGAAAGAGGTGACAGAAACAGAAGCAGCAGGGAAAAAGAAGAGCAGAGAAGAGCTGAGTTGCAGTCATAGCAGAGATATTCATGCAGGCGACAATGAACAGTGGCTTCTGAGGTAATTCTGAGATAGTGTAATTGAGAAAGCAGTGATTCTCAAAATTGGCTGCACATTAGAATCACTTAGGGAGCTTTTCAAAATCTCAATGTCCAGGCTGAATGAACCCCAGCCCAGAATCTCTGGAGATATCAGGTTACAGTGTTTGTTTTAAAAGCTTCTTAGGTGATTTCCAAAGTACAGCCAAGGTTGAAAGTCACTTACTGTAGATCTACTGTCAATCACTAGAGCAGCTGCTGACTCCCAGAAACAAGAAACCATTGCTCTGGGTCTCTTTGACACTGAGTTATTAACTTGTGACCTGGTTGCCTAGGTCATCTTACACCACAGGTTCTCAAGCTTTAACTGTCATTAGAGCTATCTGGAGGACCATGTATAATACAGATTGCTATGTTCCTTCCCAGAGTTTTTTATTTAATAATAGATCAGGGGTAGGGTCTGAAAATTTGCATTTTGACAAGTTCCCAAGTGATGCTAATGCTAGTGACCTATGGGCCACATTTTAAGAACCAGTGCCTTATATTACAGAAGAATTAGGAGATCGGGAGAAAGTAAAAACGAGAAGGAGAGAAGGAAAGGAGACTGTTTCTAGGTTTGGGAATAATCTGAATAAATATACATTTGTGAAAGATGGCGGCATGTCCATAGAATTTAAGAAGTTCACTGTGACTGTAGTGAAGGGAACAAAGTGGAGAGGCAGGAAATAACACTGTTAGAGGAGGCTGTGAAAGCCAACCAAGAATGTGAATTTCGTCCTATAATGGAATGGTAATTACTCTGACCAAAGGTGGGAATAAGAAAGATAATTCTGGCCTTCGTGTGTTAGTGATTAATGTAAGGATGAAACTGATCCTTATTTTTTCCAAAAAAAACCTAAAATACACATTTCTTGAGATATTTTTTTCACAAGGAACATTTGGGAAACAAGGTAAAAGACACATGTATAATATGCTGAAATGTGATGTTTTAAAAATGAGAGATTGTGAAATAATAAATCAAAGTTTTAGATATGTAGAACACAGTAGAAAAAAATATTTTTCGAGATAATTGAAATTTCTGCCTCCAAATATTACAAAACTATTTCTTAATGGTGTTTCAAAACTAGAATATCTGTTCTTCAGGTTTTTTTTTAATACTTTATATACTTATTTATTTATTAGAGAGAGAGAGAAAGCATGAGCAGGGGTGGGGGCAGAGAGAGAGAGGAATAAGCAGACTCCCCACTGAGCAGGGAGCCCACTGCAGGGCTTGAACCCAGGAGCCTGCCATCATGACCTGAGCCGAAGGCAGATGCTTAACCAACTGAGGCGCTTCTCTGTTCTTCAGGTTTTTGAGAATATGTACATATGTCTCCATATGTCTATTTACATTTGTTTACTATTAATTTCTGTTTTACTCTGAAAAAGATTTCAAATGTATTCTGTTATTCATTAATATGAGGCATAGATTTTCAATTAAAAAACACTTTTCTGAAGAGTTTCCAAAATAGCAAAAACGAAAGGAATTCGTGAACACTAAACTAGCTCTGCAAGAAATACTAACGGGGACCCTTACAGTGGGAAAGAGAGACCAAAAGCAACAAAGACTAGAAAGGAACAGGGAAAATCTACAGGAACAGTGACTTTACAGGTGATACAATGGCATTAAATTCATAACTATCAGTAAGTACTCTGTATGAATCAAAAAGACGTAGAATATCAGAATGGAAAAAAACAGACCAATCAATATGCTGCATACAAGAGACTCATTTTAGACCTAAAAAGACATCCAGATTGAAGGCAAGGAGGTAGAGGGGGGCATGGCTGGCTCAGCTGGTTAAGTGTCTAACTCTTGATTTCAGCTCAGGTCATCATCTCAGGGTCGTGAGATCAAGCCCCACATTCAGTTCCATGCTCAGTGCAGATTTTGCTTGAGATTCTCTCTCCCTCTGCCCCTCACCCTCCTAATTCTTCCTCTCAGAGAGAGAGATAGAGAGAGAAAGAAAGAGACAAAGTGAAGAGGTAGAGAAGCATTTATCATGCTAATGAACATCAAAAGAATGCTGGACTAGTCATATCAGACAAACTAGATTTTAAACCAAAGACTAATAAGAGATAAGAAGGGAATTATATCATAATAAGAGGTCTATCCAAAAAGAAGATGTAACAATTGTGAATGTTCATGACCCAAACTTGGGAGCAGCCAAATATATAAATCAATTAATAACAAACATACAGAAACTCATTGATAATAAAACAATAATAATAGGGGACTTTAACACCCCACTCACAGCAATGGGCAGATTATCTAAGTAGAAGATCAACAAGGAAACAATGCCTTTGAATGATATACTGGACCAGATGGACTGAACAGACATATTCAGAGCATTTCATCCTAAAGCAGCAGAATACACATTCTTCTTGAGGGCACATGGAACATTCACCAGAACAGATCACATACTGTAGTCACAAATCAGGCTGAACCAGAACAAAAAGATTGATATCATACCATGCACATTTTCAGACCACAATGCTATGAAACTTGAAGTCAACCACAGAAAAAATTTGGAAAGACCACCAATACATGGAGGTTAAAGAACATTCCACTAAAGAATGAATGGGTCAAACAGGAAATTAAAAAAGAAATAACAATAACAACAAAAAAATACATGGAAGCAAATGAAAATGAAAACACAACAGTCCAAAAAACCTTTGGGACACAGCAAAAATGGTCCTAAGAGGGAAGTATATAGCAATACAGGCCTTCCTCAAGAAGCAAGAAAACTCTCAAATATACAACCTAACCTTACACCTAAAGGAGCTGGAAAAAGAACAGCGAATAAAGCCTAAAACCAGAAGAAGAAGGGAAATAATTAAGATTAGAGCAGAAATAAAAGATATACAAATTAAAAAACAAACAACAATAGAACAGATCAATGAAACTAGCAGCTAGTTCTTTGAAAGAATTAACAAAATTGATAAACCCCTAGCCAGACATATCAAAAAGAAAATAGAAAGGACCCAAATAAATAAAATCAGGAAAGAAAGAGGAGAGATCACAACCAATGCCAAAGAAATGCAAACAATTATAAGAACATATTATTAGCAATTACATGCCAACAAATTGGGCAATCTGGAGAAATGGATAAATTCCTAGAAACATATAAACCTCCACAACTGAAACAGGAAGAAATAAAAATTTGAACAGAATCATAACCAACAAAGAAATTGAATCAGTAATCAAAAATCTCCCAACAGACAAGAGTCCTGGGCCAGATGACTTCCCAGGGGAACTCTACCATACATCTGAAGAAGAATTAATACCTATTCTGCTGAAGCTGTTCCACAAAATAGAAATGGAAGAAAACCTTTCAAACTTGTTCTTTGAGGTCACCATTACCTTGATTCCTAAACCAGACAAAGACCCCACTAAAAAGGGGAATTACAGACTAATACCATTGATGAACATAGATGCAAAAATTCTCAGCAATATACTAGCTAAGCAGATCCAACAGTACAGTAAAAGGATAATTCACCATGATCAAGTGGGATTTATTCCTGGGCTGCAGTAGCAGTTCAATATCCACAAATCAATTAATGTGATATACCACATTAATAAAAGAAAGGATAAGAACCACATGATCCTCTCAATGGAAGCAGAAAAAGCATTTGACAAAATACAGCATCATTTCTTGATAAAAACTCTGAAGAAAGGAACACACCTCAAAATCATTAAGGCCATATATGAAAGACCCTAATATCATCCTCAATGGGAAACACTGAGAGTTTTCCCCCTATGGTCAGGAATAGGACAGGGACGTCCATTCTCACTCTGTTGTTCAACATAGTACTCGAAGTCCTAGCCTTGGCAATCAGACAACAAAAAGAAATAAATGGCATCCAAATCGGCAAGGAAGAAGTCAAACTTTCACTCTTCACAGACGACATGATACACTATATAGAAAACCCGAAAGACTCTACCAAAAAATTGCTAGAACTGATACAGGAATTCAACAAAGTTACAAGATATGAAATCAATGCACAGAAGTCTGTTGCATCTCTATACACCAATAATGAAGCAGCCGAAAGAGAAATCAAGGCATCGACCCCATTTACAACTGCACCAAAAACCATGAGATAGGAATCTTAGGATTCCTAGGAATAAACTTAACCAAAGCATTACAACCAAACTTGTAATGCTGCAAACTATACAACACTTATGAAAGAAATTGAAGAAGACGCAAATAAATGGAAAACATTCCATGTTCATGGATTGGAAGAATAAATATTATTAAAATGTCTACACTACCCAAAGCAATCTACACATTCAATGCAATCCCAATCAGAATAACACCAGCATTTTCACAGAGCTAAAACAAATAATTCTAAAATATTTATGGAAACAGAAAAGACCCCTAATACTCAAAGTAATATTGAAAAAAAAAAGAAAAAAAAAAGAAGCAAAGCAGGAGGCATCACAATTCTGGACTTTAAACTGTATTACAAAGCTGTACTCATCAACACAGTATGGTACTGGTACATATACAGACACATAGATCAATGCAACAGAATAGAGAACCTAGAAATGGACCCACAATTCTACAGCCAACTAATTTTCAATGAAGCAGGAAAGAATATCCAATGGAAAAAAGACACTCTTTTCAACAAATGGTGTTGGGGAAACTGGAGAGAGGCATGCAGAAGGATGACATTAGACCACTTTCTTACACCATACGCAAAAATAAATTCGAAATGGATGAAAGACCTTAATGTGAGACAGGAAACCATCAAAATCCTAAAGGAGAACACAGGTGGCAACCTCTTTGACCTCAGCCATGGCAACATTTTACTAGACATGTCTCCAGAGGTAAGGGAAATAAAAGTAAAAATGAACTATTGGGACCTCTTCAAGATAAAAAGCTGCACAGTGAAGGAAACATCAACAAAACTAAAAGGCAACTGATGGAATGGGAGAAGATATTTGCAAATGGCATATTGTATAAAGGGTTAGTATCCAAAATCTATAAAGAACTTATCAAAATCAACACCCAAAAAACAAATAACCCAGTTAGGAAATGGGCAGAAGATATGAATAGATACTTTTCCAAAGAAGACATTCAGCTGGCTAATAGACACATGAAAAGATGCTCAATGTCACTCATCATCAGGGAAATACAAACCAAAACCACAACAAGATACCACCTCACACCTGTCAGAATGGCTAAAATTAACAACTCAGGAAACAACAGATGTTGGCAAAGATGTGGAGAAAGGGGAACCCTTTTGCATTTTTGGTGGGAATGCAAACTGGTGTAGTTACCCTGGAAAACATGCAGATTCCTCAAAAAGTTAAGAACAGCACTACCCTACAATCCAACAATTGTACTACTAGATATTTATCCAAAGGATAAAAAAATGCTGATATGAAGGGGCACATGCACCCCAATGTTTATAGCAGCACTATCAACCATAGCCAAAATATAGAAAGAGCCCAAATGTCCACTGATTGATGAATGGATACAGAAGATATATGTACATGCACACACACATGAATATTACTCAGCCATCAAAAAGAATGAAATCTTGCCATTTGCAAAGACATGGATGTGGATGAAACTAGAGTGTATAATGCTAAGCAAAATAAGTCAGTCTGAGAAAGACAACTATATGATTTCATTCATATGTGGAATTTAAGAACCAAAACAGATGAACATAGGGGAAGGGAAGGAAAAATAAAATAAGATAAAAACAGAGAGGAAAACAAACCACAAGAGACTCTTAAATACAGAGAACGAACTGAGGGTTGCTAGAGGGAAAGTGGGTGGAGGAATGGGCTAAATGGGTGATGCGTATTAAGGAGGGCACTTGTCGTGAAGAACACTGGGTGTTCTATGTAAGTGATGAATCACCAAACTCTACTTCTGAAACTAACACTACACTGTATGTTGTTTAACTTGAATTTAAATTAAATATATGCCTTTGTGGAGAACTTTTATTGTTAAGCAGCTTTATTTTCATTTCTGCTAGTAGATTGATACGCAGGTGAATTCATCGGTCCTCATCTTCAGGAGATACATTTATTTTATTGTTTTAGCTTGTGTAAAAAGCTTTAAAAGTCGTAATCACTCAGGTTCACCCTCAGTTTTACCTGCTTTCATCCCATTGTTTAATACATCAGTTATATCTACTGTGACTGCTTCCGCAATAGTTTATTTAAAAGCCTAATGCTAGAAGTGGAAATGTTTTCTTCTCATTTATATTCAGTCTTGAAAGTCTGCATATTCATTTGTATTTGAGTTTATTCCTCAAGTTATCTAGCCCTTAGATACAATAAAGATATTAATTATAGATCACATTTGATTTATTTTTGTCATTATTTTAATAATGATCTTTGATGAATCAGGAAAGTATCAATTACAAATATCACAACTTTCTTTCATTTTAGTACTACTTTTCTCAATCATTTGCAAGCCCATGTATTTTATCTTGAAGAATGGTCTTAAAACTTGGGTGTTTTCCTTGAGAACCTTTTTGTAAGCCAAAGTGCTGTATATAAATGTTCCAAGGGTGCAGAATCCCCATCCATTTGCATCTGATCAGTTCCCTTGGTAACAGGAAAAAGATCCAAGGGTCCTTTTCCTTTGGACAATCATTTGGTTGGCCCCTTTATCTTCTTGTTAACTTGTTCTCGGAAGCGATTACTCCAATCATGGTATCCTTAGATTACATGATATACTTTGCTCAAAAAATATATATATATTTTTAAATGGGAATCATGATCAAAGAGAATTTAGAATTACAATGGAAAAAATATATACTGAGCTTGGGGAAAGCATTATTCACCACTGACAATGTAGCTCTGGTAAGAAGGTAGAAATTGAGAATGTCAGCTTATATGGGAGATTCAAGCCAAAGAAGGGGGTGCCTGGACTAGCTATGCAGACTGGAGATGTCCTGGGAGAAGGTGACTCCAAAACCATTTTCAGTGATTTCAAAACGATTTTGGATTCCATAAAGAACTTAGAATTCTACACTATACTAGGATTTTTCATTAATTAAAATATGGACTATAGTTAAATATAAATATATTTGTGTAAAAGAAGTGCTGCTTTTGACCCATGACTAAAAAGAGAATATCAGAAAAGAAGTTTAGGAATTTGTAGTCACACATATTGTTCTTTTCTAATCTTATGAGATTTAGGGGGAAGGGTTTAAGGATCTTACAACCAGTTCTTTATCAAAATAATACTAACTAGAAGATTTATTTTAATTTAGACATTCTAAGCTTTGGCATAATATTACACAACATCAGAGAAGTAGGAAAGGAATATAATATATTATTTGAAAAAGAAAAAAGCACATAGTTTTTAAAAAGCTTAGGATAAATTTTAAATTTCCATATAATAAGCAAATAAGAATGTAAAACTTTTTAATATATTAATATACATGTTATATTATTTAAAAATTAAATAGTAAAAGGCAGAAATTAACTGAAATTAATATACATTATATATAGCATATTTGTATAATATTGTTATTTGAATATAATCTAAAACATATACCATATTATAAATACAATATGTAATATTATAACTATTGATTCATTATAAAGCTAACTATAGATCAGTAAGTATTTTTTAATGGGAGATCAATCTAGACTATTTAGACTTGGTATCTAGACTATCTTTCTTGACTCACTAATTCATTTCAACTCAAGTTGTCCACATACTGGTAGGCAGTGAAACAGGGTAGTTGAGGGTAACAACAGAAGAGTGAAGTGTTGGAACATTATATCTTAAGCTGGGATATGAAGGAAGTTAATATAGAGGGAACTGGTAGAATCAGAGTAGATATAGGAGCCAATGGACTGGTTTTGTCAGGTCAAAGAACTGTGGTCTTGGGGCACCTGGGTGGCACAGCGGTTAAGCGTCTGCCTTCAGCTCAGGGCGTGATCCCGGCATTCTGGGATCGAGCCCCACATCAGGCTCCTCCACTATGAGCCTGCTTCTTCCTCTCCCACTCCCCCTGCTGTGTTCCCTCTCTCGCTGGCTGTCTCTATCTCTGTTAAATAAATAAATAAATAAAATCTTTTAAAAAAAAAAAGAACTGTGGTCTTAAGAATTGCTGATTGAGAAGGTAGGAAAGACAGGAGTCTAGTAGACTGAATGAAAGACATTTATGAGTCATCACCTCTATCATCACCCTGAAGCCTGACTGATAAACGCAACACATTCATGACTTCTATTAATACAATACAAAATAATTACTCATTTAGAGTTTTCAGATCTTTGTCAAAGTTTGTATTATTATGTGCTACAATTCTAATATCCAAACCCTATACTTTTTTTTTTTTTTGAGAAAGAGACAGCGTATGTGAGCACTGGCATGAGTGGGGGAGAGGGGCAGAGGGAGAGGAAGAGAGAGAATTTTAAGTAGGGTCTGTGCCCAGGCCCAAGCCAGATGCAGGGCTTGATCTCACAATCCTGAGATCATGCCTGAGCAAATATCAAGGGTCAGGCACAACCCAGGAGCCTGCCCTTATAACCTACACTTATTATATAAATTGGGATTAATCTAGTCACGCTGACATTTCATATATACTTATTCCCTTCTATGACATTTGTTTGCTATGGAGAAGAAGAAGAAACACTATAAAAAGTTACAAGTCATAATTAGGAAGATATTTTAACATTTCAATACCCATTTAACTCTATAAATATCAAGAAGTATTTTTATATATCTCTTTTTGGTTGTGTGCCTTTTATTGTAAAAGAAACTTTAAAAACCTTGAGGACATGCACCTTAAATTAAGTGTTTTATTCAAACACCACTCATTATGCCCCCTTTTTGTACAACTGCTAATATCCATTAACTACAGGAAAATTAGTCTGTACTTGAATTTTTACTCTACATAAGAAGGTATATAATTTAACTAATGATTCTTGTTCAGAGTAGCTAATAAAAGTGTGCTTTTCTCACCCTTTCTTCCCCAAAGGCTAATCATCAGGTCATTTACTTCTCTATTTGGTAAGAATCATTAAGAATTCAGTAAACAAATATTAGGATGTGAATAAGCTTAACAACTCAAAAATTTATTAATTTTTTATTACTAATAAATAGTAGGGTCAATATATAGGTTATCAATACCCTTTATCTGTTGTCAACTATCTCTGATGACATAAATTGATGGAACCAATATCTGTGGGTGAATTGTCCCAGTGGGTACAATTCATTCATTCTTCAACTAGTATAAAATATACCCCCGCATTTAAGTTAAATATGTGGAAAACTGATATACGGACTTTAGATTAATTATAGATTATTGAATCATGCTTTAATATGATCCCATTAAAATATATTGGAACTTGATTTTGAAACATTCTGGAAATAGGTTGATAAATATACTGTTCAATCTGTTATACGTAGCACGTAGTTATATATGAAAACCCTCAAAAGAAATTCATACCTGATTTTAGGGTTAATTACAGTTGTGCCTTTCCTAAGATATTGAATTGCTCTTAAATTTATGGACAGTGAACTATGTGACTTACCAGATTTCCCTCTTTAGATTAGCTAGAATGGCCAACTTTGTCATCAATAGCTATCAAGAGCATAGATATTTATGAAATACTTTTTAATAAGCATATTTAGTCCAGCTTATTTGCTTTTAACATTTTTGTCACAATTACTTCTCATGTACATTAATTTGGTTTTTTAATAATCTGTTCAGAAGCCACTTGGTGTCTCCTTTTTCTTTGGAAGGAGATATCTAATTAAACAATTAATAAAGCAATCAATTATAGAAGTGCTGGTATGAATACAGTTAATGAATCTCTTTCATATATATGTACACACTTATATATGACTCCTGCCATTCTTTATTAATTGCTTCTTTTATTAATGTTTCATGTTCTTTGACCAAATTTAAATCAGATAAGCTAGTTACCCCATGTGAGTGACTTATACAAATTTGTTTACATTGTCCAATTGTTGCTATTTTTAAGAAACACTGAATTTCCCTTTAGCAACAACTGTTTCATTTTTGTAGTAATTGTCTCTGTTCAAGACAATTAGGAGTGATGGGGGCTTTATTAGTTAATTAGCAAGGTCTGAGGAACATTGCTCCACCAGCTTAATTAAATCCACTTTAAAATACGTAATATAAACCATAGCTGGTTTTTTTTTTTTTAATATTTTATTTATTTATTCAACAGAGATAGAGACAGCCAGTGAGAGAGGGAACACAAGCAGGGGGAGTGGGAGAGGAAGAAGCAGGCTCACAGCGGAGGAGTCTGATGTGGGGCTCGATACCATAACGCTGGGATCACGCCCTGAGCCGAAGGCAGATGCTTAACCGCTGTGCCACCCAGGCGCCCCAAACCATAGCTGGTTGTTAATGATCAACACTTGTCTATTTGGTTCTATTTTTTCCTCTAAATCTTTTCTTTTAAACCTGTGAACTTCCAGCTGTTTCCTCAAGACAAAGTGAAACAGCTGCTGAGAGATATTAACTCAAGCATCCAAAAGACATTCAGTACCTTCAGATTTCCTATTTCCTGTACTGCTACTATGGCATTCACTTTTAAAGGTAACTTTTTTTTTAATCTCACCATTTTTCCAAGTAAAAATTTTTTGCTAAAATAACGAGTTATTCAGGAAATAGGGCAATCCTTTGTTTATCTCCTTCTTTGAAAAAAAATAGATAAATTAATTATATTGATTATAGGATCCTTCTCTATTTCTTCTTAATGACTTGAACAACTGAATATAAAAATGTCCTATCCTTTGGCTATTATTTAAATCTAACTTAGACTTTTTCATTTGTATGTTATCATTTTTTACTCCTTTTTTTAATTTTAGTTCCCTTTCTCCTATAATTTATATCTCTTGTGTATCTACCCTAACATCTTGCTTTGTCCTTGTTTATGCAGATATATGTATAGTTTATTTAAGTTGAAAAGAGAATAATGAATAAAACAGGATTGCCAGGCTCTTTATATATAAAGCTATGACGAACTTGAAAGAGACTGAAAGAGAAGACAGAATAGGAGAAAATAGAGAAGAAAGGTTAGGCATTCCAGCTATGGGCTGGGAATCCTTTTTCAGGTCCTGGGCTATTTCAATAAATAGCCAGACAGATACTAACAGATCACTCTGGTTATTCTGTGTATAGTGGTTTTGGAGAGGAGAGTCAGAGATAGCTAGCTGTCCACCAATAGCCATTGTATATTTTTCCTACACACATATAACCCTAAACACACATTGTTGCAATATTAATGTGTGTAACTGAAAACTACATTCTTCAGCCTGCCTTACAGATGGGGGTGGTAATGTGGTTAAGTACTGGCCAACAAACCATAAGAAAGAGGTTTAAAAATGACTTCTAATAATACTCCTTTAAAAGAGAGAGACTAGAATATGTCTCGTCCCTTTTCCCTTCCCTTTGCCTCAAATGTAGATGTGATGGCTAGAAATTCAGCAATGCTTTTGTGACCAAATATATTTGTCCACTGCTGCATCCCAGCCTCTAGAACGGTGGCTAATATGGGCTCAAAAATATTTGTCAAATGCTTTTAGAGTCCAAGATGGTGGAGGAGCAAGAGACCTAGTTTTCATCTGGTCCCAGGAATTCAGCTAGAGAGCTATAAAACCATTCTGAAAACCTACAAACTCAACTGAAGAATGAAGAAAAGAATAACAGCAACTGTATGAACAGAAAAGTGACCACTTTCTGCAAGGAGGAGAAAAGATGGCGGAGGAGTAGGGGAGCCCTTCTTCAGCTGGTACCCTGAATTGAGCTGGGTATCTACCAAGCCATCCTGAACACCCACGAAATCAGCCTGAGATGGAGGAAGATACACCTGGATCTCTACAAATGAACGTCTCCAGCGCTGAGTATTGAGGTACCAAACGGGGAGCCATGAGTCCACGCAGAGATATCAGAAGATAAATGGAATGGGAAGGGGACCGATGCACTTGGGCGCTGGGAAATAGTAGCCACCTGCACTGGGGAGGTGGCCAGACTCCCGGACGCACATGCCCGACAAAGGAGACTTAGACCGTGAGCCTGGGAATGCGCAAATGACCAGACTGAAAACCGGAGCTCCAGAGTGCACACTCGACTAGACTGAAACCAAGAGCTCAGGAGCATGCATGCAAACAGACTAAACCGGAGCACTGGAGCGCGTGTGAACCACACTTAAACAGGGAGTTCAGAGAGCATGGTGAACTGGTGGCAGCTGGCGGTGTTAGAAGCACAAAGGACAGAGACACGCTGGCCCTGGAAGGGAGGGCTGGGACACCGGCTGTGGGCGCATAACCCAGGATGCTGCAGGGTTTTTAGCAGCACCGACAGAAACAGAGTTAAAATGGCCAAGAGAGCTCACTGGAGAGCGGACTGTGATCTCTCTGCTCTGAGACAGAGGCTAGGATATGGCCACTGCTGCTCTCTCAGAAGAGCCACAGAAAACCACCAGGGAAAGCTGCCAGAGAACAAAAGCCCGGAAATACTGGTTCACATTGTGCCCATCCCCATCCCCCCTCACAGGGGACAGGGCAACTCTACCCAAACAGGGTTGCCTGAATATCAGAGCGGCAGGCCCTTCCCCCAGAAGGCAGGCTGAAAAATCAAGAAGCCCACATCCCTAAGGTCCCTATAAAACAAGTGCACACTGCCTGGGTCCTCATCAATAATTTCGGCTTTGGGCATCCCCTCATCAGAATGACGAGGAGGAGAGATCCCCCCCATAAAGAAAATATAATGAGTCTGTGGCCTCTGCCACAGAACTGATGGATATGGATATAACCAAATTATCACAAATGGAGTTCACAGTAACAATGGTCAAGATGATGTGTAGGCTTGAAAAAAATATTAACAAAAATATTAACAAGAATAAAGAATCTCTAAGGGTGGAAATGAGCAAATCTGGCAGAAATTAAAAATGCTATGAATCAAATGCAGTTTAAACTAAACGCTCTGACGGCCAGGGTAAATGAGGCAGAAGAACAAATTAGTGAATTGGAGGATGGGATGGTAGAAGAGAAAGTTAAAACAGAAACTTGGCTCAAAAAAAATCCAATCTCAAGAATGTAAATTACAGGAGATTACTGACTCAATGAAACATTCCAATGTCAGAATCATCGGCATCCACGAGGGGGTGGAGAGAGAGAGAGGTCTAGAAGAGATATGTGAACAAATTGTAGCTGAGAACTTCCCTAATCTGGCAAAGGAAACAAGTATTCGTGTCCAAGAGGCAGAGAGGACCCCTCCCAAAGTCAATGAGAGAAGACCTACAAATGTCACGTCATAGTGCATTTCACGAATATTAGATCCAAGGATACAGTATTGAAAGCGGCCAGGGGGAAGAAAATCCTATGTACAGAGGGAAAAATATCAGAATAATGTCAGACCTGTCTACAGAGATCTGACAGGCTAGGAAGGGTTGGCAGGGTATTTTCAAAGCTCTATCTGAGAAGAACATGCAGCCAAGGATCCTTTATCCAGCAAGGCTGTCATTCAGAACTGACGGAGAGATAAGGACCTTTCAGGATCGGCAGAAGCTGAAGGAATTCGTAACCACCAAACGAGCCCTACATGAGATATTAAGGGGGGGTTCTATAAAAGTAAAAAGGCCCCAAGAGTGATACAGAACAGAAATTTACAATATATAGAAACAAAGACTTCATAGGCAACATGATATCATTAAAATCATCTCTCAATAATCACTCTCAATGTGAATGGCCTAAATGCTCCCATAAAACACCACAGGGTTGCAGATTGGATAAAAAGACATGACCCATCCATTTGCTGTCTACAGGAGACTCATTTTGAACCTAAAGATACATCCAGACTGAAAGTGAAGGGATGGAAAACCATTTTTCATGCCAATGGACCTCAAAAGAAAGCTGGGGTAGCAATTCTCATGTCAGACATAGTAGACTTTAAACTAAAGCCTGTTGTTAGAGATACAAAAAGACCCTATATTTTTCTTAAAGGATGTATTCAACAAGTGGATATGACAATTATAAATATCTATGCCCCCAACAAGGGAGCAGCTAGATACTCAAGCCAACTCTTAACCAGAATAAAGAGACATATAGATAATAATATGTTTATAGTAGGGGACCACAACACTCCGCTCTCAGTAACAGACAGATCACCTAAGCAGAAAATCAACAAAGAAACAAGAGCCTTGAATGACATTCTGGACCAGATGGACCTCATAGATATATACAGAACACTACATCCCAGAACAACAGAATACTCATTCTTTTCGAATGCACATGGAACTTTCTCCAGAATAGACCATATACTGGGTCACAAAACAGTTCTCAACCGATACCAAAAACCTGAGATTATTCCCTGAATATTCTCAGACCACAATGTTTGAAACTGGAACTCAATCACAAGGAAAAATTTGGAAGAAACTCAAACACCTGGAAAATAAGAACCATCCTGCTCGAGAATGATTGAGTAAACCAAAAATTAAAAATGAGTTTAAACAATTTTTGGAGACCAATGAGAATGAAAACACATCGCTCCAAAACCTATAGGACAATGCAAAGGCGGTACTAAGGGGAAAATACATAGCCAACCAAGCCTCACTCAAAAGAATAGAAAAAATCTAAAATGCAGTTTTTATATTCTCACCTCAAGAAGCTGGAACGGAAGAACAGGCATAACCTACTCATGAGAAGGCAGGTGATCAAGATTAGAGCAGAGATAAATGAATTACAAAAGCAGGAGCACAGTAGAGCAGATCAACAGAACTAGAAATTGGTTCTTCGAAAGAATAAATAAGACAGATAAGCCACTGGCCAGACGTATTCAAAAGAATAGAGATAGGACCCAAATTAATAAAATTATGAATGAAAGGGGAGAGATCACAACCAACACCAATGAAATAGGATCGATCATAAGAAACTTTTATCAACAGCTTTATGTCAATAAATTAAACAACCTGGAAGAAATGGATGCCTTCCTGGAAACCTATAAACTGCCAAGACTGAAACAGGAAGAAATTGATTATAAACAGACAGATTAATTATGAAGAGATTGAAGCAGTGATCAAAAACTTTCCCAAAAACAAGAGTCAGGGCATGAGAGATTCCCCATGGTATTCTACCAAACATTAAAAGAAGAAATACTGCCTATTCTCCTGAAACTGTTAAAAAAAATAGAAACAGAAGGAAAACACCATACTCATTCTATGAAGCCAGTATTACCTTGATCCCCAAACCAGGCAAAGACCCCATCAGAAAGGAGAATTACAGACCGATTTCCCTGATGAATACAGAGGCCAAAATTCTCAACAAGTACCTAGCTAATAGAATCCAACAGTACATCAAAAAGATTATCCATCAACACCAAGTGGGATTCATCCCTGGGATGCAAGGGTGGTTCAACATTCGCAAATCGAACAGTGTGATAGATCATATCAACAAGAAAAGAGTCAAGAACCATATGATCCTCTCAATTGATGCAGAAAAAGCATTTGACAGAATACAGCATCCTTTCCTGATTAAAACCCTTCAGAGTATAGGGATAGAGGGTACATTCCTCAATTTCATAAAAACCATCTATGAAACGCCTACAGCGAATATCATTCTCAATGGGGAAAAGCTGAAAGCCCTTCCCTTAAGATCAGGAACACGACAAGGATGCCCACTCTCGCCATTATTATCCAACATAGTACTAGAACTCCTTGCAACAGCAATCAGACAACAAGAAGGGATAAAAGGTATCCAAATCGGCAAAGAAGAAGTCAAACTGTCTCTCTTCCCAGATGACATGATACTCTATATGGAAAACCCAAAAGAATCCACCCACAAACTACTAGAACTTATAGAGCGATTCAGTAATGTGGCGGGATACAAAATCAATGTTCAGAAATCAGTTGAATTTCTATACAGGGACAGTGAGACTGAAGAAAGAGAAATTAGGGAATCCATCCCATTTACAATAGCACCAAAAATCATATGTTATCTCGGAATTAACTTAACCAGAGACGTAAAGGACCTATAGTCTAGAAACTACAAATCACTCTTGAAAGACATTGAAGAAGACACAAAAAGATGGAAAAATATTCCATGCTCATAGATCGGAAGAATTAACATAGTTAAAATGTCTATGCTCCCCAGAGCAATCTACATTTTCAATGCCATCCCGATCAAAATACCAATGACATTTTTCAAAGAACTGGAACAAACAGCCCTTAAATTTGTGTAGAACCAGAAAAGGCCCCGAAATGCCAAGGAATTGTTGAAAAGGAAAAACTAACCTGGGGGCATCACGTTGCCGGATTTCAAGCTATACAACAAAGCTGTGATCACCAAGACAGCATGGTACTGGCACAAAAACAGACACACAGACCAATGGAACAGAATAGAGAACCCAGAAATGGGCCCTTGGCTCTTTGGGCAACTCATCTTTGACAAAGCAGGAAAAAACATCCAGTGGAAAAAAGACAGTCTCTTCAATAAATGGTGCTGGGAAACTTGGGACAGCTATTTGCAAAAGAATGAAACTTGACCACTCTCTCATGCCATACACAAAGACAAACTCCAAATGGATGAAAGACCTCGATGTGAGACAGGAATCCATCAAAATCCTAGAGGAGAACACAGGCAGCAACCTCTAGGACATTGGCCACAGCAACCTTTTTCATGACACATCTTCAAAGGCAAGAGAAACAAAAGATAAAATGAACTCGTGGGACTTCATCAAAATAAGAAGCTTCTGCACAGCAAAGGAAACAGTCAAAAAAACTAAGAGGCAGCCCACGGAATGGGAGAAGATATTTGCAAATGACACTACAGATAAAAGGACAAGATCTACAAAGAACTTCTCAAACTCAATACACGAGAAACAAATAATCAAATCAAAAAATGGGCAGAAGATATGAATAGACACTTTTCCAATGAAGACATACAAATGGCTAACAGACACATGAAAAAATGTTTAAAATCGTTAGCCATCAGGGAAATTCAAATCAAAACCACACTGAGATACCACCTTACGCCAGTTAGAATGGCAAAAATGGACAAGGCAGGAAACAACAAATGTTGGAGAGGATGTGGAGAAAGGGGATCCCTCTTATACTGTTGGTGGGAATGCAAGTTGGTATAGCCACTTTGGAAAACAGTGTGGAGGTCCCTTAAAAAGTAAAAATTGAGCTAACCTATGATCCAGCCATTGCACTACTGGGTATTTACCCCAAAGATACAGACGTAGTAAAGAGAAGGGCCATATGCACCCCAATGTTCATAGCAGCGTTGTCCACAATAGCTAAATTGTGGAAGGAGCTGAGATGCCCTTCAATAGATGGCTGGATTAAGAAGATGTGGTCCCTATATACAATGGAATATTACTCAGCCATCAGAAAGAATGATTACAGAACATTTGCAGCAACATGGACGGCAGTGGAGGATATAATGCTAAGTGAAATATGTCAAGCAGAGAAAGACAATTATCATATGGTTTCACTCATTTATGGAACATAAGAAATAGGAAGATCGGTAGGAGAAGGAAGGGAAGAATTAAGGGGGGGGGTAAACAGAAGGGAGAATGAACCATGAGAGACTGTGGACTCTGGGAAACAAACTGAGGGCTTCAGAGGGGAGGGAGGTGGGGGATTGGGATAGGCTGGTGATGGGTATTAAGGAGGAAACATATTGCATGGTGCACTGGGTATTATATGCAAATAATGAATCATGGAACATTACATCAAAAACTAAGGACATAGTGTATGGTGAGTAACATAACATAATAAAAGATTATTATTAATCTTTTTTTTGGGGGGGGTGGTCAAATGAGGGGCCCTGAGTGGCTTAGTCAGTTATGTATCTGCCTTTGGCTCAAGTCATGATCCCAGGTTCCTGGGATCCTGCCCCACCATGCTTTGGGCTCCCTGCTCAGTGGGGAGTCTGCTTCTCCCTCTGCCTCTCCCCCACCTTGCTTGGGCTCTACCTCTGTCTCTCTGTCTCTCTCTCTCTCTCTTAAATAAATAAATAAATAAATAAATAAATAAATAAATAAATAAAATCTTAAAAAAATATTTGCCAAATGAGTGAATTCATCAACCAACCAGTTGATAAATGAAGGATGAAGGTACTTCTTCCTCAGGAGCTCCTCATCTTTACCCCTTCCTGAGATTTCTCTTGTTGGTTTTGAAGATCAGCATTTGTAAGGCCAGATTTTAGAATGGTTGGCTACATTTATTTGCTACATGCCCTTTAGCAAGTCATTTACTTTTCATAATGTTTGGTTTTATCATATGTAAACTGTGATAATAATATCTATCATGCGTGGTTGTAAAAACCTAAGATAGCTGATCATTTCCCTGCCTTGTTGCCCTGCATGTTACAGTTTCTGAGTAACTCATCCACAAATGTCTTGTAACTGATATCTTTCCAATAAATTCACTAATGAATATAATGCGAAATAACTAAAATTTTATTGAATTCTTACTGGTTGACATTTTATGCTAGGTATACAGAATTTCCTAACTAGATACTCCTTCCTCTTAAGCTACCTTTTATTTCATCATTACCATACACTCATTTCAGAATGTCATTATGCAAAATTAAAAATATAAAATATAAATAAAAATAACATCTTGGAAAATCTTCATTAGTTTCTTATATGTTTTCCATTGATAAGATAGCAATTATAGATAGATTATTAAAGTGTAGTTTCAGAGTAGGACAGTATGGGAGTAGTGTAGTTTCAGTGTGGGACACTCAGGGAGATTTTTCTAAAGTAGAGGAGATAACCATGATATAAGGTAAAATATGAATTCTATTATAGAGAGAAAAAAGCACAAGAGAAATTCAAGGGAGAGGGAGACTTCTTTTGGCTGGTAACATCAGAAAAGGCTTTAGAACAGAGGGACCACTTTAGCCAGGATTTAACAGATGGAATAAAATGGAAGAAAGGGCATACGGATTGATGGAACAGCCCGAGAAATGACAGAAACAGAAGACATGTCCAGGTAGCAATCAAGAAATTGGTTTGACTGGAAGAAAGAATGAAAGCATAAAGAAATGTAAAAAGAAGTAGTACAAGATAAAGCTGGAATGGCATCAACTCATAAGCTTAGTGGGATAAAAACAGTTAACCATTTCCCAAAAGAAAGATGTATGCTCATATACCTCATTTAATAAGAAGTTAAGTTTCTGGAAATGGGAGAGGTGACTGAATCAGAGCTATGAAAAGGCATTTAATGTTGACCTTGTGGTGATGCAATCCTAGAGTCTTTTACTGGCATCTGTTCATCCTTTCCTTCAATCACCTGAACTCATGACAGCCTCCAACTACCTTTTCTGTAACTGGTCAAATGGCCCAGGATGCAAAGATATTTCAGAGCATTTCCTAGTGTTTCCAGAAATCCCTATTGTCCTTACTTTCTAGCCCATTTCCTGAACAAGAAATGTGCCTCTGACCTATGCCACTTGATGTATTTCTTTTGGTTCTTTATAACAGTTCGACGCTATCACTTAAATATCTTGTGGCAGATATGATGGGTCAAAACAACCAACCAAGCCACATCAGATTCAACAGCAGACATTACAGAACACAAACAACAGGAAGGGTACACTGTCTGAGAGAGTGTTAGCACAGCCAAAAAACCCCAAAACAGAAACAAACAAAAACCCTGATTTCAGGATATATCTTTTTTTTTCACTAGAAATGTATTTTTCTCCTCTCTACAACAGTTTTTTTTTTCTATTTCATAAACTGAAATCTCGTCTTACCCAAGACTTTTGGATTTTATTGTTACATTTAATTGCTCTACTCTTAAGGGAGGGAAAAGAGAAAGAAAGGAGAAAAAAAAGGAAAAAGAAAAAGAAAAGAAAGAAAGCCATTACATAAGCCCCACATCTCCTCTAAGTCTCTTTTGATAGTATGTCTGACAACTAGAATAATGCACGTGGAAATACTCTTCCCTACACTCAGTCTGCTTCTTTGTCAACTTCAATAGCAAGGTTCACTGAATGGTCTGTCTCGTTGTCTATAAGCAACTCCAGAGCCCCTTAAAACTCACCAGTGAGGCTGGGAGAATCAGTAGACATTTGGCCTTTTATCACAGGATGGATCCATAGCCTGACATGCCAATTAAACTGGGTAGAATAGGAAAATGTGGTAACTTGAACAAATCTCATCTGTTAATGACACTCCAGCCTTCAGCTGTTCTACAGCTTCTAAAATGTCAAAGGCTGAGAAATCTTTTTTGAGTATCTCATTCACTGGTGGAGTCAGGTAGCCTCAAATACGATGCAAATTGCTTCTGGGGCATGGCATGGAGCAGTTTACCTCCTGCTTTTTCATACACTTTGCGGGACTTGTTATAAAACCACTGGTTTTAAAATAAAACCACTGGTTAATGTACCTCCTGTACATTAGGAGGTAGTCACGGCTCTTCAGAAAATATGTGAAAAGTCAAAACTAGAAAAAACTATGGATTAAAAATGCAGTGGAATCTTTAATCTGCCTTAGATACCGCAGCAACATCTAAGGGCAATCTTCATCATGCTGAGTCAATCGAAAGGAGTCAAAGTCTGAGAAGATTCAGTTTATTTATAACTAAATGCAATTTGGAATGGTTTATAGATCATTGAATATTGAAGATTAACAGACCCCTAATTAAAAATGTTTTGCTGGTATAATGAGCATTGGTTTCTTTCATGAAACACACACACAAGAATAATTTGCAGTATCTTCTCTGCTTTTTTTTTTTTTTTTCACTTTTACTACCTTCTATTTCATGTGGGTGCTGTAAATGCCGAATCTCTTTTATGCCAAAATGCTGCTCTCCTACAAGCATTCTTTTTCGAAAAGGCTTATTTTTCAGTGATGAAGGTTAGATTTCTGAGTTCTTAACAGCATTCATATCAAATACTGTTGACTCTTTAGCTAAGTCAACCTACTCTGCTTTCTAATCTCAATCAGTAACTGAATTTGCATACATGCCAGTGGTTTTTTGATGTGTGTTTGGCAGCATACTTTCCCCAGAAATATAGAGAGGAATATTTTTCTCCAAGGAACATGGTAACACCTTCCTGGAACTATTGGACTTTTTTTGTTTGTTGTATTTTTGGTGGTTGATGGAAAAGATATTCTAACTGGCAGTATATGTAGTCATTAGCTATAGAGATGTTGGAGTCACCCAAACATGGGTTTAAACCCTGTTTCCAACATGTATTATTTGTATAACTTTGGGTGATTTATCTTCTTTGAGTCTCAGTTTCTTTATCTGCAAAAGGGCAGTATCTACATTATAGAATCATAATGAAAATATAAAAAGATAGTAGCATTAATGCTTTTCACAACATGTCATATACATACATAGTAGGCACTCAGCAATAGATAGCGTGCAACAAAGACATTACTGCCATTCTTCATTTCTGTCTGTAAAGCTGTAAAAAAACATCAGGAAGCTCACAATCAAACTATGATACAATAATCTTCTCAAATCACTAGAAATCATCCCCTGTCAATCTTTGTTTGCTATAATATATGACAAAGGATCTCCTAAGTTGGGTCACATACATAAGGCACCCAGACCATCCTAATGTTCCAAAAGATCAGACTTTGATCTAATAGAGCCAAGGTAGAAGAAAGAGAATCCAATGATACTGAGCTCCTAAAATTGTGGTGGATGAGGAGCAGGATGAAACAGAATGGTACCATGACAGAACTCTGCCTCCCTCTACACTGAGCACATTTCCTTTTTAAATATGACTTGTATTTTTATGAATTAGGTATACTGACCTTGAAGGAGGAAATATGAAAAGCCATCAAAAGAAGACTGCATAAAATGGCAAAGACAGCCTATTCTCTCTGTTACTTTCAACTCACTGCAGCCAAGTGAGGGTTACATACAAGATGTCTAACCAGTTTTGGAAACCCATGCCTTTAACACAGTGAAGAGAGATGTTGGTCTGCTGTACTGCCAGTGTCTCTGGCTGATAGTAAAGCCACTGAGTCTACCCTATAAGGCCTTATAGCATTCTCCCTTTTCCAATCTGTCACTTCAGGTTTTTTTTTTTTTTTTTTCTAGTATATGTCCTTGATCTTTGCTTTGGCCAGGAATGTTTTGTTCTGTTCTCCTGGTTTTGTTCTCTCCTCCCACTGTAATCACACTTTTCTATGCAGCTGCTAGGAAACAAGTAGGTTTATCCTTTTTTATTCTTTTTTTTTTTAAGACTTATTTACTTACTTAATTTATTTATTTATTTGGGGTGGGGGGTAGAAAGAGGGGAGAAGCAGGCTTCCCACTGAGCAGGGAGCCTGACGCTGGGCTCAATCCCAGGACCCCGGGATCATGACCTGAGTTGAAGGCAGATGCTTAACTGAATGAGCCACCCAGGCACCCTTTATTTATTTATTTATTTATTTATTTATTTATTTATTTGTTTGTTTGTTTTAGAGAGTACGCAGGGAGGGCAAGGAGGGGCAGAGAGAGAGGAAGAGAGAATTTCAAGCAAACTCCATGCTGAACACAGAGCCCAACGCGGGGCTCTCTCTCAGGACCCTGAGATCAGGACCTGAGCCAAAATCAAGAGTCATTTGCTCAACAAACTAAGTACTCAGGTGCTCCTACCTTTTTTTATTCTTAAACGCTAATTTAACCATATCCTTTTTGTGATAACAAGAAGCAACTAATTCTATCTCTATGTTACTAATGAAGTTGAAACACAGAAATGTTAACTGATTTCAGCAGAGGGAGCAGAGGGAAACATCTAGGGTTTAAAACAAAGCTTGAAGACTGACAGAGCTGTCCTTTAGAGAAAGGTGAGCATCTGTTTTCAAATTTACTTCTTTTTATCTTTTACTAATAAAATCGAGCATGTAAAGGGCATGGAGCCCATTACAGTTTATGACAGTGTCATCAAATACATAGTTGGTACTAACCTTCAGAGCAACCCTTTGAGGAAGACTTACTTCCTCCATTTTACCTGTGAAACACTGATTGTAGACACTTGGCCAAGGTCACATTACGGTAGTCCTGTCTGAATATTAATCAAAAGCTTCTGACTCCCAAAACCAAAACCATGTGCTCTTTCCATATAAGTCATATGACCAAGGTTAACTCCATGCTTAATGTTCTTTCAGGGATTTTAGGAAAGAATCTGTTTCCTAAAATATCTCTTCACTAATGCCTTGCAGTGGAACATAAATACTGCACATTACTAATTTCCTTGCATAAAAGCACAGAGGAACCTGTGATGTAAAAATGACATCAAAAGTGGTAACATAACAAAATAGCTTCATGTCATCTTCAATCATTATCAACCAACTTTGACTGAATTTATTAAATTAAATCAGCAGGTATATAAGTTTTGCAGATAATCAATATGAAAAACAAATGTTTGCAGGAAAATAAGTTGCAAGTCAGGCATGCTTGGGTCTAGCCCCTTGAGGAAAGCAGTATAGAGTGGGTAATTATCAAGTCCCTCCATTGTGAGATAGTGGTGTCAAGTAGTGACAATGATGTCTATACCAGAATGACACTGAGGTTTTCTTGGGTGTCACTCCTGGTCCCATGGTTTGAGTCTGATTCTGATTAAAGCAGAGATACCAAGATACTTCCAAAAATTCCCTTTCTATTTGAACAGATTGTAGCAAACCCTGCTGGATGCTTAATGAACACTTATTTCTTCCTTTTCCATTTTAGGAAATTACTGTGGGTTTTTTGGAGTGGTAATGTGCCAATTTAAAAACCAAACAGCCTACAGGCCCCATGCTGTCTTTATAGCCATCAGTGGCCAATGAGATTCAACACAAGTCTCCCAGAGACTTTCTGGGAATATTTTGCCTTCCAAATATAGGTACTGTCTTTCCTCCTTATTCCTTCCTCTTCTTCCTGCCTGAAAATTAGGTGGAAATCTGTAAATTGGGTAGATGTTTTGAGATTATGAGGAAATCAGGAGAACTAAACCACAGGTTAGAGACGGTGGAACAGAAAAACAATAAGAGTCTGAAATATGGATGTTTTAAAGATCCCATGTCACCACCATACATTTATTTGCAGACTTACTTATCTAAGAAACATAAGCTTTTATTTGGTTAAACCACTATAGTCAAACTTTTTATCATTGTAGGTGATACACTATCCAAAAAGATTCTTCTTCTTCTTTTTTTTTTTTTTTCCAATTAGGAAATCTTTACAATCCACATACACAGCCTGAAAATATAAACGTACATGATTTATTGACATAAGTCTCTTTTCTGCTCCTTTTGACCTAGGACAAGTGATTTTAATTTGTAGGATCCTAGCATCCAAAAGTGAGGTAGTTGACCTAAGTAATATTTAAGATGATTTTCTTTTCTTCTAAAGTCTAAATTTCAGGAAATTTTCAAATGGAATTGAAAAATAAGTATTTCTTCACTTGTAATTTCTTTGTAAATTGAATCAGTTATAGTTGAGAAAAGAGAATGAAAATGTTTCAGAGAGATTATGAAGGATTTGATTTTGTGTAATTGGGTGAATTTGGGGTGGGACGTCATACACTCCACAACTGGAAGCTAAGCGGAACATATATCTAATTACAGATAACAAAATACAGAAATTTTATTTTTAAATGAGCTAATGATAAAAAAAAATTAGGATAAGGCTCTGGAAGGTAATAAGAATTCAAAAGGTATTATTGCACACATGAAAGAGGCAGGATGTCGGAAGCTGCTCTTTGATGTGAAACTATGTATTGGTCACATTGTAGTAGACGGTGCTCCTACCTACTTCAAACATTCATCATTTGTTGGGAAACCACCTTTTTGAAGATGTACTACACACAAATCACTGTGGGAAATACAACGGAGTGAGAGAGAAATAACACCAGTTCAGGTAGCTTTCAATCCACCAAAAACAGATACATCAGTGTCATAAATAACCATGAAAAATAGCATGGAATGGGGTAAGGAACATAAAAGCAGGGTAACCATGCATGTGGTTTATGTAGGACAATCCTGGATTTACCCTGCACTGCTACTCTGATTTAATTACTGGCGTTGCCCCCTTCCATACTTCAAGGTGCCCCACAATGGTTACATGGGTTTGAAATTGAAATGTTACTTCATATATTTACAACCCAAAGCACTGATTTTTATCCCCATTACTTTTACAATAATGTAAGAAAAAAATTGTAAATCTCCAAACTTAGCCTTCTGCTCTTTAATTCACCAACTTGGTTCTTTTTCATCTAACCTTGTCATTAGCAACACAAAAGGAAACCAAACAAAATCTGAAGAAGCAGTATTTTCAAGAATGGTGATAAAAATGATCTGCTATAGCACCTTTCAAAAATATATTGAATAAGACTAGGTTAAAAAAAAAAAAAAGATCAAATCCAAAGAACAAAATGAACCTATAGGGCACACATGAGAATTATTAATAGATTAGAGATTAAAAGCATCCTCTTTGCATAAGGGAAGATGCTATTAATGTGTTCTCTGTAAAAGATAAAACTTTACTCCCATTATAAGTGCCATTTGCCAAATGAATTTGTGATATCATATTTTACATTATTAGTGGTAGTATTAGTTCTTCTGGCAGGAGCTGACTTCCAGAAGGCACTCACAGATAATGATGATGTGATGATGGATGATGCAAAAAAACTATGTTAAAGTTATGTGTGTTGGCCCTGAAGGAGCACACGGTGAAAGGCAACTAACTGACATAAGCTTAGGGCTCATTCTTCTACATAGGAAGCTCTTTTTAGGGCTACTAGTAGACTTTTATGATTGGTTTTAGTGTTCCCTTTTCTGATGCCATTAAAGAAAAATTAAAAACACTTTTCATATCCTTGGAACCCACTAGAAAAATTATCTTCTTCTCTAATAATAATGGGAAATACTGTAACTAGAAGCACAGAGATTTTATTCCTTGTCAGTGATTTGACTTAGCATAAAGCCCCTATCATAAAACCATTTATCTATGGTTTGTTGTGACATAATTAGACTTAGAAAAGAAAAGAAAAGCAGTTTTGGTTAATAATGCAGCACTATAAATTGAGCAGGATTAATCTAGTCCATTATTCTAGACTTCAAAATGAATTGGGAGGGGCAAGAAAACAGAGAGATTTTTCAAATTTTCACTCGTTACCTGAAGCGAACTAAAGAGACCTATAAATAATGTATTAATGCTGAAAACAATGTTTCTAGGTTTAGACAAAATATATTAGAAGACTACAAAAAAAGTGTAATTTTGGGGGGTTAAGGCAAACTTAACTAGGAGTAGAAATTTGATTGAAAGTAAAGTCTGGTTAAAAACAAACCATAAAATAGAACTATTCTCCATCTATTCTTGAGGCTCTTGTCTTTCAATACTTAGCAAGATTAAGTTTGCACAGATAACATCTAACACGGGCACAGAATTTTATCCTTTATCTCTCTGATACCTCAATTATGAGGTTCATCCTCTTTGCCAACCTAAGTTCTTCCATCATTAGGACCACTTCAGCTTTCACATGGTTAACCGTTTAACTTAATCAACACCCCGATATCATTGTTCCTTGACATATAGAATCCAGCATAATGCAGCTTTACAATTTAAGGAAGGAGTCTTAGGACCTCACATGAGGATGCTCTATCATTTGGAAGTTCTTCATCTTTGAAATCTCAACCTTCTAATTCCCACTTTCTGGCTATAGCTTCTCTTCTTTTACATCCCCTGTGGTTATGTGGGTACTCCCAAATGTATCAATTATTCAATGATACTTAATTACCCTTTTCCTTGACTCTTCTTTAGTCTCTTCCTTCAAAAGCCCATGTCTATGTTTCATCTGCTTTCTTCACTCCATCTAGACTCACTGCTTGATGATTTCAGATCATTCCTAATTCTTACCTAGCAAAATTTGGTTAAAAGAGCACTTAATATAAAATAATACATACAAAGGTTAAAATTCTGCTTCTGCCATTTAGAACTTGTGACTTTCTCTAAGTCACTAGGATTTTTCAACTTTAGATTCTTATTCCATACAAGAGAAATAATGTCTACCTCTGAACAACTTTGTGATGACTAAATGAGGTAATGTGAGTAAAGCTGATCAGTAGATTAGAGGCTAAAGTTTAATCTCCCCTTCCTTCATTTTCTTTGTCATTCTGAAGAATTCATACTGCTAATCTCCATTCCAAGACCTAACCAACAAATATTTCAATTTCTGCAACTATGCTATTGAACTATGATTTGAACCCCCCTCAAATGTGTATATATATATACAGCCTCAACTAAACAATTCCAATAAAGCTTCCTTTTACTTCTCTCTAAGCTGTTCCCTCTAACATCCCTCTGTTTTTTGTGGGTTGTTTTTTTTTTTTTTAGTCTTTTAGGCCCTTATTATATTTTTACAAGACCATTTCAGTCTGCTTTTTTCAATCTTAGCAAATTATCTTGCCCGATACACTTCTGAGAATCTAAAAGGCTATGAGACATGAACTCCATCAACTTCCCTCCTACCACATCCACACCAATCTATTTCCTATCTACCAACCTACTAGTTTTCCCCATACCAATTCTTTCTTTTCCTCATTTATGTCTCCAAAGAAGAGATTCCCCACCCCACCTCCCAGATAGATAGCCCCAAAAGATCTCATTTCCCTACTGCTCCTTCTGGGACCCAGACTGATTGATGACACCCCCTTTCTCTTGTACTCTGCACTTTTCTTCTTAGCACTTGAACATACTTATTCTTTTCCACTGAAACATATTTTGGGGGGTCATATGTTCCTTTCATAGCATAATCCTTGCTCTGTAATTCACTATATAGGACAAGTTCTTGAATGAACAAACTATACTTATTTTCTTCACTTTCTCACTTACCATTCCCTTCTTAATCCAGGAAAGACTTCTGCCTTTAATAACTTAAGAAAATGTTTTTGATAATATATTTGGGTACTTCTTAATTTCAGAATCCGGTGGGCATTTTTAATTTAATATTTTGCTTGATCTCTCAGAGGCACTGCTGTCTTCTTAAGAATTATTTTCCCTCTTGGCCTCAGGATATAGTTCTCTTCCTAACTTCCTTATCAATTCCCTCTTCATCCAGCATTTTACCCTACCTCTTTACAAAGCCTTAAATATTTGTTTCCTAATTTCTATCTTTGATCTTCCCTTACTCTATAGACTTGTCTCTCAAGATCATTTTCATGCTAATGACTTCAGTGGCCAAATATAGAACTTGAGAATACTCATATTTACATTTTCCCTGTACTGATTCTTAAGCTACCAGATAAATCTGTAACTGGTATTAGACATCTGCAACTGGATATTCCCTCATGCATGAAGAATCTACATTAATCCAGTCATTCAATATAAAAACTTGCCATAACTCTTTTTGAGTGGATAACAAGTATTCATGTTAGAGTTTGAGCCAAGAAGCTTGAGAGAGGTCAATGGTCCTGTTTCCAGATAGTCAAGAGAAAATGAGTGCGAAACCAAAAGAAACACCCTAAATCAAAGCTAAGGAAAGAAACACACACACACACACACACACACACACACACACACACACACTTGGCAAAAATATCCCCCCCCCAAAAAAAAAAAAAAAATCCTGGGTGATTATTTATAATGCCAAACTCTTTATGGGTAGATCATGTAGACCTAAAGGCAGGCTCAGTGAACACCAGTCCTTCATTCCTCAGTTTCTAACATCTTTACGTAAAATCAACCCAATTACCAAATCCGTTTACTCCTACCACCTAAACATATCTCAGAACAATTCTCTTTACTCCAACCATTGTCACTGACTGAGTTCAGGTCACCATTATTTGTCACATCCACTCCTGCAACAGCCAGGCTAATAGGTCTCCCTTGATCTCGCTGCTACTAATGTGTGTGAAGTCTAATAAATCTTCCCCACTGCCTTCTGAGTGATCTTCCCACAACACAACCTGGTCAAGTCATTCCACTGCTGTAAAAGTCCTCTGCTGAAAAGCCAAAGCCTACATCACTTAGCATGTCGAATAAGAATATTCACAAACTCACCCCTGCCCACTTTTCTAGGCTTCACTCCAACTGCTCACGTCAATTGTGCTCCTGTTCTCTGATCAGGAGATCTTTCACACCTTGTATTCTCTGTGGGTCCTGACTGCTATGTCCTAAAACCCATGTTTTCATCCAGTGAAACAGCAGTCATTCTTCAAGTTTTAATGGAAATATTATGTCTTTGTCATGGCTACCTGTACTGTGTTGCCAATGGCATGAACTGATATTATCACAATTAAATATTTTATCTCTAAGATTCTCGGATCTACTTGAGTTCAGGGACCACATTTGTTTACATTTGCATGCCCCATAGTTGGATGTGCTGTGTGCCTAACACGAGTAAATGCTCAAAAAATGTTTGTAGTTCCTTTGGATGGCTGGCTGGCTGGCTGGATGGATGGATGGATTAATGAATGACAGATTATTATAAAAATTACCATATCCCATATAAATTCTAAGCTGGTCTAAGTATATCTTACTATGGGAAAAAACACTTTTAGTGCTTTCAAAAAACTCACAATCAGTCACACAGAATGAAATGGATTGCCCACCCCACATACTAGATGACAAGATCAACAATAGTAATGCTTCTTATGGTTACTATTTTTTAAATGTTTAAATGATACTTAAATATTTAAAAATTACTACTTCTCCGTTATTGTAGATTCAGAATTTAAAGCAGACTCAGGGGATAGACGACTATTTGGCAACTAATCAGGAATTATGAAGGGGATGAAGCTGATCAATGATCATCCCTGCTCCCCCCTGTCCCTCTCAGTAAGTATCAGAATCTTTCCCTGGCAATCTCAGCACCACCCCTTCCCTTAGCAGTTTATGAGATGTATTCAGCCTCAGAAGTTATCAACTGGCACAGTTAGAAGTAACATGGAAAGCTTTCAGCCTACTCTGTTGGTTCATTTTATGCCACTATTTCTTGACTGACTTACCCAGGTCTTTATCCCAGTCTGTTTTGTAAGGCTCTAAGACTTCACTTATCTTTTGTAAGCTTTCTTCCACTTTGGCTGAATAAGTGGATCACTCAAATTAAATCACTCTTCCCTGCTCCAATGGCTGTAGTATTGCTTGCCACCTGAAAACTTTATGAGCTCTGAACCTTCTGTTTTATTACAATGCTTGCTTAAATCGAGCTTGTGTTTGCATCTTACCTTCAGACATTCTGTATGTGAACCTGGGTCCTCTTCTGAAGTATCAATTCTAGAATCTAGATGTGTTTTTATGCCTCTTTTTCAGTTTACATCAAACACAGTGGTTCTTAACAATGGGAGGGTGGGCATATTGTTCCCCATGGGACACTGGCAACATTCGGAGACATTTTTGGGTGGTCACGATGGGGGATGCTACTGCCATCCAGTGGGGTCAGGGATGCTGTTAAACATCCTGTAACACATCAGACAACCCTCAGCTCCATCCCACAGTAAAGAATCATCTGCCCCACAAGGTCAATAGTATACAAGTTGAAAGATCCTATATCTAGCATTTCCCCCTTACTTGCCTACCTACTAGTGTTTAAAATACCAATATGCCACATGGCTGTGCTGACCTCAGTGATAAAACCAGGGCAGAAAGCATATAAAGTTTGCCAAATTTGGATACTGTAAGCCAGTCACTTGGATTCCTTTTTGCCCAGGTTTGCCATCTTGATAAATAACAGCTGACCATCCCTTTTCTACAGAGGGCCCTGGAGGTTTAATAAATCTATTTTAATGAGGTGCTTTGCCATCCTCAGGTGAAAAATGTTCCATGAGTGCTACTCCTATCACAAGCAAGAGCAAGGATTGCTTTGCAGACTGGCACATGAAGTTCATTCCTGCAATGCACCTGCATCCCATAGCTCCAAAGAGTACAAAATCTGCTCATAAAAAATAGAAGTGGACTGACAACTTCAGCATTTTCTTTTACCTCTGTCAGGAGCAGTGAAGTCACTGAAGAATCAGCTGTCGGGCGGCTTCATCTCTAAATTACCCAATGCATCAGCCACCACTGCTACCGAATATCTCCCTCAGTCTATAGAATCCCCTAACGTATGAAGCACATAGTGGATGACAGTACACTGACTACCAAAAGGGGGATTAAAAAGTCCTTAATGTAACCACCCAAACTTTCATTCTGGCAAATGTGGTTTATGGATTGGGAAAGCAGGAAAGATTGGGAGAGAAGAGATAAGGACTTTGTCTGCTTAGCGTTCAGAAAAGGCATAGTTTCAATCCATCTGATAGGATTTAAATGTTGATCTATCTCTGGGAAGCTGCCTATAATGGTAGTCTAGATGGACTAAGTTTGCTTTCCCTTCCAAATGAACCTATGACCAAATGAAACTTAAAAAGCTAAATTTAATTTTTTAGTCATTTATTTATTTTAACTAGAAAGGCATTAATATAAGATTGGCATAACTCTTTTCCCTTTTATATACTATTTAACTTATTATATATATTCTTTTTTTAATGGATTTTATTTATTAGACAGAGAGAGACACAGCGAGAGAGGGAACACAAGCAGGGGCAGTGGGAGAGGGAGAAGCAGGCTTCCTGCTGAGCAGGGAGCCCCTTGCGGGCTCGATGCGGGGCTCGATCCCAGGACCCTGAGATCATGACCTGAGACGAAGGCAGACGCTTAATGACTGAGCCACCCAGGCGACCCTGTTATATATATTCTAACATGATTGCAATCAGGGTGAATTCTAGTTTTGTGGTCTTCTAACTACCGTAATTATCATTTTAGAAAATTATTCATTTATTTATTCATTCAGTGTTTCTTTCAAGTAAATATTTACACAGTGCATTCTCCAAGCCAGCATTACATTGAATTACCAGCTCCATAAATACCACTGTGTCCAAAACACTGTCTTTCATTTGGACTACTTTGATAACCCTCTGACTTCTCTCTATTTTCAATTTAAGGAAGGAGTTTGGCTGCATATTGAAAAATAACTCAAATAAGAGTGACTTAGATAAAATTGGAGCTGATTTTTCTCTCATGAAGCTAGAAGTGGAATGCAATAGTCCAGGTCCTATGCAATAATAGTTCATAGTCCCTGACCCATTTTGTCTCTCAGACATCCTTGAATCATAGCTTACACCCTCGATCTCCTTACCGTTGCAATTCGGTCCTTCCATCTCCATCCTTTACTTCCGTGTTCTGGGGAGGAAGAAGCAGCAAGAGGAGAAGGGGAAATCGCTGTTGGCTGAGTCAGCTCTATGTAGAGAGCTTTTTCCCAAAGTCCCACTAAGAGACTTCTGCTTCTCTCTTATTGGCCATAGCAGCTACATGACCACTTCAAGCCGCAAGAGGAACTGAGAAATATAATTTTTACTGTGTGCATTGCTACCTGAAAAAAAATGGGGGAAAAAAAAGAGAGAGAGAGAGAGAGAGAGAGAAAACAAATACTGGGCAGACAACTGGCAGGCTCTTCCATATCTTACTTCTTCTCTTGTCTTCCTACAGTCTTTTTACAACATAAATCATAACAAGTCATTTCCTGGTAAAACGCCATCATACCTAAAATCAAATCTAAGTTCTTTTCCATGGCCTATATGCTAATCTATAGTTTGAAATCATTTCCTACGATTTCCCCCCTAATTCCTGCTATAGTCACACTACTTTTTAGTATTCAAACAGCCCTAGTTTATTTCAGCCCCCATCCCACAATCTTGCTATTTCTTTGGCCTAGAACTATCTTCCACAAGGAGTTTTTAATGGCTTGATCCATGTTCTCATTCAGTAAGTAAACTCAGAGAAATCACTGATCACCCAGGGAAGTGCTCAATTCTGAGTTTGTCCTTCCTAGAGTCAAATCCTGGCTTCAACCGTAAGTCAGCTGGGTGACTTTCGGCAAGTACAGACCTCTTTGTTTCAGTTTCCTCATGTATCAAATGGGTTTAATTGTATCTACCCCGTAGGATGGTTGATAACTTTCAGTGAGTTAATGTATGTATAAACTGCATAGAACATTACCTGGCACATTGTAGTCATTTGATAAATGTTGGTAAAAATACCTTTCACAAGCCACTAGCTATGCTTTTGGTTTACTTTTTTTTCAAAACATAGATTACTATCAAAATAAGTTACTACATAACTTATTTATGTGACCACTTATTGATTAATCACTCCAGGAAAATGTAAGCTGTATAAAAGGTACCACTGAAAAACCACAGTTCCCAGCATAAATCAGGTTCTCAAAAAAACCCAAATAATTTACTGAATGAATTATGAAACAATTAATATATTTATTTTCCTGACATTATAAAATTAGGTCACATCTGATAGATGATTAATGGATTATTCAAATATTTGTCACTTGATTATTGAGATCCTTTTTCTAGTTCTGACCTGGTTCCACAAGCCCAAGTTAGAAGCTTGAAAAAGAGGGGCGCCTGGGTGGCACAGCGGTTAAGCATCTGCCTTCAGCTCAGGGCGTGATCCCGGCGTTATGAGATCGAGCCCCACATCAGGCTCCTCCGCTATGAGCCTGCTTCTTCCTCTCCCACTCCCCCTGCCTATGTTCCTTCTCTCGCTGGCTGTCTCTGTCTCTGTCGAATAAATAAATTAAATTAAAAAAAAAAAAGAAGCTTGAAAAAGAAACTAACTTAGATAAACTTTATTTGGAAGCTAAGAAAGAAATCAGAAGATCACACAGGTATATTTCTCAAAGTTTAGAGCAGGGTCAGCAAACTTTCTGCAGGGGGCCAGAATGTAAATATTTTAAAGTTTTAAGAGTCTATTTTTTAATATTAGACATATCTTATTCACAGTAGCTGTGAATATAGAGGTATATTTATTATAAGACATTATCTTAGTGAAAATACCAAAGAAAAGTTTAGACTATTACTCAGTTGAGGTTAAGTGGTTGCTGTGCTGATATTACAAATCACCAATGGAAATCAGAGAATTGTGTCATCCACAAATGAATTAAAGATGTAAAAAAAGATTATCTAAAGTTCTTTGAATATTTAAGTTTTCTAGTGCAGTAATGAATATATGCTTGTTATATATTGAAATAAAAAACTATTTTTATATTTGGATTGTTTAATGATTAGCCAAAAATATTATACAAGTTATTTCACCTTCTTGGTTCTCATTTTCTTGCTTTTTAAATGAAGGAGACAAAAGAGATGGCCTTTGACATCTTTTCCAAAACTAAACAACTATGAGTTTATGAACTTTTTTTCAACTCAAATTGTTTTATCCTCCTAAATCCATGCTCTAAATGTATTAAACAATATAATTAATGAACTAATTGAAAAAATATTTATTGAGTGTCAGATACCATGATAATTTCTGACATGAATGCAAACAAGTCCAACCAGACAAGGGCCGAACATGTAATCCCAGGGGCATCTCAGAAAGCCTAGCTTTGCAGGTAACATTTGTAATAAACCTTGTCATCAGCAAACCACAAAGACTATAATCAAGCAGCAATTGGGTAAAAGTAATTATTTTTGTATAAGAAATCAAAATTAATAGCAGAGCTAACCAAATAATTCCTAATCACTTTAGAATGTTGTAATGGAGGTAAAAGGTTAGATTTTGGAAGTTTATTATAAAAATCTATGTCCATAGATTTATTCAGATTTTCAAAAATATTTTATCTTCAATTTAAGAAATAAAATTAGTATTTCTTCTCAAGACAAAGACTTACAACACATAATGCACTCCAGCATTGTCTTCTTTTCAAAGGGCACAAAGTGACATTATAACTAGGCAAAAGCTTTAAAAAACTCATTTTGATTGTGTGGACATTTAACATGTGCACCTGCTGTTGTGCTGAATTGGCAGGTGGCTAACAATTTTTTACCACTGTGAACCTTTTTCCTTAATGCCTTGCTTGCAGTTTCATGTCATTTTCTGCCCTGAGGAGAAGAGTGTACCTGCTGTTTAATCTGCCTAACTATCCTGCCTGATGAGCTTGCCATTTTGTGCACGCCTGTATTATAGCTGTGGTTTCATGACACATTCTACAGTTGCCTTGTTTCCAAAACTGTCTATTCTTAAGGCCATAATGCAGTTCCACAGAATATTTCGAGAGAGGCAGTAGCAATGTGACACACGAAAATCGTGGGTCTATGGAGTGGGAAGTCGCCCCTGCAAGTGGTTACCACTTTCTAAGGGCTAGCCTCCAGCTTTGCTAATCCTGAAACATAGTTTGATCATGTCACCAGGAACTGATCAGGCTTTGGGGAATCGAGTCAGGGTGTGAGTAACCAAACACAAGAAGAATGATGCTTCATTAACACAGAATGGAATTCTGGATTTCATAAACCTAGCTACACTGGTATCTCCATTCAAATCACCCATTATCAGAATCAAAACACCTGGAAGAATTTATCATGTAAACGTAGCTTGAGGCATGTTGTTAAAGAAGTTGGACATTTTTGAAAGAGGCTTCATCCATTAGCAAATGTGAGGAACTAATACTGTTTCCAGCAGTGGAAAACACTCCTCTTAGGAGGAAAGAAATTCACACTTATCAGGGTTTACACTGTGTCTGATATCATATTATGTGTGTATACAATTTCATTCATTTGCACAACAATCCAAACTGGGTGGTGGTGTTATTTTCACTTACCCAGAACAAATCTGAAGTCAAGAGAAAATCTCAATGCTTTAGGGGGTGGAGCCAGAATGCACATTCAGTTCTATCTGACATCAAAGCCCAACCTAGAAATTTCCTATTTCGTGCAAAACTCTTAACTTCTACTTCAAATGCAATGCCTTTTCTGAATGCGGAACACCAAGTAAAAATTGACCAAAAAATTTGTTTTTATTTTCTCTTTTCTAAACTCGTATATACAACTCTGCACTCTGGTTGACACTTCAATTCCCTTAGACACTTGTACAAACTGTTTTTGTTATCTCCATTCTTATCCTGAGGCTTCCTTGTTCATCTTGATTGGACTTGGGTAGCTCCAAATCTCTAGAAACACTTTTTAGAAAGTGAAATTTTATTACTGAGACATAACTAGCCCTTGGTGAACTCCCATTGCCTTCTAGTGCTCATTATTTTCATTCAAGTAAACTGGATTTTTAAAAGAGAGCTCAACTTGATAGTATAGTATATAAAGTGGTGGGGAACCTGGGTGGCTCGGTCGGTTAAGCGTCAGACTTGACTTCAGCTGAGGTCATGATCTCAGGTTCCTGAGAGGGACACCTGCCTTGGGCTCTGTGCTGGGGGTGGAGTCTGCCTAAGATTCTCTCTCTCCCTCTCCCTTTGGCCCTCCCCACCTGCTCATGCGCTCTCCTTTCTCTCTCTCTAAGAAACAAATAAATTAAAGTAAATAAAATATAAAATGGTTTATTTTTCTTTCATTACTGCCTTCCAAAATGTTCTATTGAATTCCGATTCCCCAACGGAAAGCAGTTTTTTAATGATCAATCTAGGAAGCTTCTGTAGCTTTCCAGACATTGTTGAATATATAGTTAGTCCAACTCAGTTTAAAATTGCACATGATAACCTAGTTAAAGCCTTCATCTTTCCCATTGTTCACTACAACTGTGACTTTAGGAACATTAATTAAAATAAGATATGTCTTCTTTTTCAGTCCTTCCTTTTCTTCCCTCTTCCAGGAAGTAGTTCCTCTAATAATGAAAATAAGCAGAAAGGAAAAGGGTGAACATCGGTGTACTTAACTGTGAATAGCTGAAATTCTGTCTGTAGTGGCTACACTGCTTTTCTGGCCAACGTTGACTGATGTCCACTGTGTGCCAGGTGTGTCTCCCTCTGAGGCACTCCTGTCTCAGAGCATCCCTCCACTTCACAGTTCCTGAATAGGGGAGTTCAAGCTCTTCCTCTTTCACCACAATCTTCCCACCTTCTACCCCTAGCCATCCACCTTATGTAAAGGCATCTTCCTTGGCCCTTAGTCCTCCTGGGCTGGTTCCCACAAAGATGGCTAAAAACTTTCCCCACTGAACACTTGACACAAAAAATTCACACATCCTTACCATGCCAATGAGCATGCAGACTGCTTCATACTCACTCCACCCTGCCCTGCCCCTCCTCTCTAATTCTTTTCCTCTGCTCAGAAAGGCAGAGGGAAAGTCAGAAATCCACTGCCCAAGTGTATAGTCAAATAAGGAAGAACTTCAATCTCTTTTGTTGTAGTAAAAGTATGTGAGTGATTCTTTTAAAGTGTCCCCATCATTTGAATCAGTGGCAGAGCGCCTACCTTTCATCCTTATGGTAGAAAAGTTTCTCACCACAATTCACTTCCCATGAGGCCAATAATGCTGATAACACACTTTTTTAATAAAGATTTTTTAAATTTATTTATTTATTTATTTCATTCATTCATTCATTCATTCATTCATTCATTTCAGAGAGAGAGAGAAAGCAAGAGAAAGAGCAGGAGTGGAGGGAGGGGGAAGTACTGAGGGAGAGGGAGGGGCAGAAGAAGAGGGAAAAGCAGGCTCCCCCGTGGAGCAGGGAGCCCCAGACATGGGACTTGATCCCAGGTCCTGGGATCATGACCTGAGCCAAAGGCAGATGCTTAACTGACTGAGCCACCCAGGCACCCCAACTGATACCACACTTTTTAATCTCCTGCCTCCCTACACTTCTTAGTGGGCAGGAAGTAAGGTTAAGGTGGTGAATGGTAAAAGAAGAACTGATTTCTACAGCACTTAGTAAGGTCCCTGAGAAGAAATACAGCACTGATTTTTGGTAGCTATCTTTAGACTAGAATGCATTTTGTGACTTTTTCTTCAGCTTTGACTTAAAGTCCAATCATATTTCCTACTACACATTTATTTTTAATATATTCAAAAAATTACTAAATGCCTTTTATATGACTGCCATTGTAGTGAATGATATCAAAAACGGATAAAATATAGTTACCGCACTCACAGTTAAAAGAGTCAGATGCATTAGTTCATGCCCTGTCTTTGGCCACAATGCTTACAGCTGCCCTCTAACTTCAACTTGAACTCTTTCTCCCTGTAATGATAGTATTTATTAAGTGTGATAAGAGCACCTAGAAGGGTGAGAATGGTTCTCTGTGGGAGGTGGGAGGTCAAGGAAGGCTTCATAGATAGAGAATTGTTCCAACTGCCTCTGATAGAGCAGGTGGGAATTAGCCAGATAAAAAGAAAAGAATGGGCATTCAAGAAGGAAGGAATGGCTTGTGAAAAAGCAAGAAGGCATAAAAGAAATAGGAAAATACAAGTAATCAAGCACGGCTTGAACAGAGTGTTCATAATAATAGTCGAAGTATGAGCAAGGCAATCATATTTAATGACTTTTTTTTTTTTAACTGTCTTGAAACTAGTGATTCTTAAACTGTATCGGGAAGAAGAATTTTCCCGGGTTCTTGCTCAAATGCAAATGCAAATTTCCAAATCCCACCAGAGACTTCCCTGTCCCACCAGAAATTCTCAGTCAGTACTTGTACAGCAAAGCCTGGTATTCTGAACTTTTAAAGACATTCCAGAGGAATCTAAGCAGGTAGCTTATGTAGTTCACTCTCATAGATTCTGGGACATTACTGAAGGGTTTCAAGCAAGAGGGTAACATGCTTAGATTTGAATTTTAGACACATACCTCTGGCGACACTTTGGTTGAATGACTGGAATAAAGCAAGACCAGAGGCAGGAGACTAATGGCTATTACAGTGGTCCAAGCAAGATATGAGGGTGGACCAAACATTCAGATTGCAGAATGGACCAGTCAGGCAAATGCCTGAGATAGCAAAATAAAGGTGCTAAAATAATCATTGGACAGTTAATACGATACAAGTTAAATAGAAAAGATTTATGACATAATTAACAAAATGGCAAGATGCACATTGATCTTGCTCCTTCTGAATTAGAGAGTAGCAATTTTCAGTGACTCTTGTATTTCTCCAGAATATTGTTTGTTCGTTTGTTTGTTTGTTCCAGGTCAGATGTTCAAATTGGGGGATGCAATTATAAGTCAAACATCCAGCCATGAAACCTTAAGTCCAAAATTGCGATCAACTGAAATTATAAAACTAGAGGGGATATAGCACAAATTGAAAGATTTATCTTATTATCTAAATTATGACCTTTGATATTCCTCTAAAGAAATTTTGTTATGTAAGGAAATTATCAAAGCATACAAAAGAGAAACCAAAACCTATGAAGAACGGAAACCTAGCTAACAAGGGAAACAAACAAACAAACAAAAGACAAAAGAAAAAAGGAAGTCGATGGTCATTTCATTTCCTGTATATCTGATGAATGAAAATAACAGAAAAAGATTGAAATGAGACAAAATCATGTTTAGTTGGGTGCGCATGTACCTAGAAAATATTTTCAGATCTTACTCATGGTATTTTCTTTCATCCTATGTTTTTTTTTTTCTCCCAGGAAACAGGATTTCTTGATATAGGTAAGTGTTAATGCCAGAAATTGGAGATACAGAGAGAGACACTGAGATTTGTGGATTCTGAATTTATTAATTGTGAATGTAGGGGATATTTCTTCAGAGAAGTGGCAAGACCCATTTTTATAAAAGATTTTTTACATACCATAGAATAGCACGGGACTATCTGAAGGAGTCACTTAAACAGGGTCATTGACACTTCTCAGTTACCTATGGGGATTCCCGTTTAATTTCCTCTCAGTTCCTTAAAGGTTCTGATACTCCTTATAAGTTAGATGGTTAAATCCCCAGGAGAGACCAATGTTGAATTTTCTGCCAGCCTTGAGCCAAAAATGTACTTGAGTGATTGAGAATGGAGAAGCTGTATTTACTGAAAACTTGAGCTTGCAGAATGAGATTTACACAACGGAGATAAGGAAACTTCTTGAGGAGTGCTAGAGTCACCAGTTGTGTTCTAACAAAACTGGCCTGGAACACGATAGAGACATGCCTATGGCACAACCAGCAAGGAGGCTGTGTTGAAAAAGAAAATCTATGTAGGAAAGTTCCAAAGAGAGCTGCCTGACCTTAAAGGGTGAACATTCTAGGGCAGTAACTAGCAATTAGAAAAATGGATTGGGTGCTCTTTGACTTGCCTGTGGAATAGAACATTGCATAATGGATTGTATACAGGGCTTGAGAGGGCACAACTAGTGATGTGGAAGTTAAGGACCATAGGGATGATCTCAGCAATCCAGAGTCGAATCAGGAATGGAGCTTCTCTATTCCATAAGTATCTAGTCTCATTTTGCTCTAATTTCTCCACTTATAACAGATAATGGTGACAGAGGCAGGAACACCCACCCATGATAGAAACATGGAGGTATAAGGACTTGGTTACTTGCTTGGAGGCTCTCCCTTTTTTCCAGGGCTCTTTGTGGGCAAACTTATACAGAGATGAGGGGGTATGAGGTGATGTGTCAGTCTGAGACATCCAAAGACTAGGTAGAAAATTATAAGTCTGAGAAGAAAGAGATAATGGTAAAGGTGCCTGGGTGGTTCAGTCAGTTAGGTGGCTGATTTTTGATTTCAGCTCTGGTCATGATCTCGGTGTCATGAGTTTGAGCCCTGCATCAGGCTCTGTACTGAGTGTGGAGCCTGCCTGGGATTCTCTCTCTTCTTCTTCCTCTGTCCCTCCCCTCTACTCACTCTCTCTCTCTCTTTGGAAGGAAGGAAGGAAGGAAGGAAGGAAGGAAGGAAGGAAGGAAGGAAGGAAGGAAGGAAGGAAGGAAAAAGAAAAAGAAAGAAGAAAAGAAAGATAAGGGTAGGGGATTTGGTGAGTGATAACACCATCGTCAGCTTGGCACCTAAAATTTCCACATGGTTGGCATAAACTAGAGATAGCTGTTTACCTTCCAGTCTTACAAGGGGCATTCTACTTGTCTGTCTCCGAGCTTTAGAAAGTCAGGTGACCTTAGAGGCCCAGTGCTGGGAAAAATAATCTCATGGGGCGATGGGGCTGCATCTCCTGATGAGGAACCTACTCAACCCTACCCAACTTCCAAAGCTTGGCAGTTATTATCTAGAACAACAACAACAAAAAAAAATTTGTGCCTGATCTTCTTGGACAGCTCTGAGAAAAAAAGCCTAAGTAAGAAACTTTCATGACTATACAACAATTTACTGAACGAGAATATGGCTGATATAATATTCTGAAATATTAATCTGTGCACACTTCGCTTTACTTTTTTCTCCATTTCTTTTATTAATACTCAGGTTGCAGCAGTACGTGAAAATCTAACATCCTCTATCCTTCTCTTGTCACCATGCAAAACCCTGGGAAAGTGGGAACTCCTGGAAGGCCCAAAGTTTTTCATCAGTCAAGTAGTAACCAAGTACTCAAAAGCAGAAATTAAATGAAAGATTTGAAAATTTTTAAACATTAAATCTCACATCCGAGACTGTGAACCAAGATTCATTCATCCTGATGTATTATAAATAGTTTATTTTGAAACTAAAAAAGATTTATACCTTTAGTAAATGGGAAATTAATTTTCTTATCCACTCAACTGTTACACAAATATTTAAAGATTATCAATTTAAAAGTATGCCAAGTCATTTGATCGTCCCGGTGGCTACACACTTCACCACAGGCCTATATCTGAACTTGGGAAGGCAAGAATAGTTTTAAGAGATACTTGGAAGGAAAATCAATGCCTACCCTTTGATCTTTGATCCAATGTTTCCTTTCAAAGTTATTATGTGTCTTTCTCTCCTCTGTGTCTTATGTTAAGATGAATTGTGTATACGAAGCTTCTTGGGGACAGAAAATGTGACATTGTGATGTACACACTCCTTCATAGTACAGTTCACATAGTAGGCACTAAAGAAATACTTGCTGAATGACTGCATGAGATGAAATTTAAAAGTGCTATATAAGATATTGTTTTGATCCATGCTGAAAAACTACAAACACACCACATAGAAGAAGTAATCTGCCTCCTTTGATTGAACAATGAAACAACAGATAGGGAGTTAAACATGTAATTTCAGATTTCTATTGTATCTGTGACCTTGGTTATAACTTTGGGTAGGTGGTTCAACCACAGTTTCCATCTATTTCCATATCCTTCAATTCTTCTAATCATAGAATCATAGTAATAAAGATAATTCTTACTGACCTCATAATGGTGGTAAGAAATAAATAATTAAAGCTATGGTGAAGTACTTTATGACTGAAACATAATGTGCCTTCCTAAATGTTTGTGGAAGTGGTCAAGCTGACCTTTCAGCAGCCAACTAATTATTCAGATCCCACTGTCTGATTCTAAAACAGTCTGATACTAATCATATTCCTTTGACATTGACACAAGCACAGCAGACATGATTTGATATAAGAAACAATTTCATATAATAGTTATCATATTTCAGTTATGGAAAAGCTCCACCAAAAGCAACCCCAAAATAGCATGAGTATAAAAAAACTAATATGTTCTCAGTAATTTTATTAAAATGTGAATGGTAGTAGAAAATATTAGGCAGAACAGCAGGCCAAACACTAAAAACCATAAGCTTCCAGTTTTAGGCTAGATTTCTGATAGTTACTGTACTTAGCTATTACATTTAAAAAATGCTGATGAGATTTAAAAATCTACTTGAAATATGATAATTTAGATAAATATTTAAATTCAAAGCCTCGTTTCCAGGCAAAGGCCTATCTAGAAAACACATAAGACAATACTACTAGGAGAAAATGTAACTTAGACATGCAGTTAAGGTTGCTCTATTCAGGATACTTATTTTACAACCTCTTTTTCACCTCCACCCAAACACTCAAAATAAGAAATAAAAAGAGAGAAGTAGAAACTCCCTTCATACATTTGATAAAATGAAAAATATTGTGATTATCTAAAAAACCAGCAGGAAATTCTTCCAGAGCTTAATGATGATGATGACATTATCCTTGCTCTGCAGAAAGGATGATCAAAGGTGGTAATGAGAGACAACATAACCTGACATTAGTCAGATTATAAAAGGGATTCCATCAAAAGATGAAATCTCCAAAGTGTAAAATTGAAATGTTACAACTTGTAGAAGACTCTGTGTCATCTTTTCCCTCAACAGCATTAAAATGTCACAACATCAAAGAAAAGGAGAGTACGTTATTACTGAGATGTGATAATGTTATATATAGAGAGAATGTACTTACATGAATAATGTAATGTATAATACTACATAAGAGTGTATACATTTATAATGTAATGTATATTATATGTTATATAATAAGCATATTCATGTAACTATATTAAACCACTCTTTTCTTCTATCCAACTAAACAGACTGACTATGCCTGACAGGCACAGCTATAATTGGTGAGTTTGAATTCACCACATTTGGGAGCTACATGGCCCTGTTTTCTGATTCTTTGGAAGACTGAGGTGAACTTTATTCTCCTTGCATTTCTAGCAAATTCAATCACATCACCCCAGCACTTTTATTTACTAGAGCTAGAAGTTAAGATTTCTTCCCATTCCAGTAATTCACAAAAGCTGTAGTAAGGGTTTCCTGAAGAATATTTCCATTGATCATGTAGTGTTAAAGGAGAGAATATATAGAATTCCCACCCTAACAAAGACAGCAGAAGAAAGAATCCTAACTGCTTAGACTATTTGCCATCTCTATGAGACCCATGCTGCTTAGACAAAATCTAAATAAATTCAGTTTAAAGAGCATGCTCTTTACTCAAATACTATGAGTAGAGCACTGTGATACATGCTAAAAGGGAAACAAGTGACATACACAGTCCCTTAGGAAGTTCAAACTCTAGAGCTAAAAGTATAAAACCTAAAAATTTGCAGATTTGCTGCTTTTTCAATTTTTGAAAAATCTCCTTAGGGAAATGCCATGCTGGAAATAAACATACATCTCTTAATTAGTCCAGCACAGTCAGAGAAGGAATGACCTATTGAGAAATGCTTCTTTATCATTGGCCTAGCATTTTGGGACATGGCTAAAATGCACACCAAAAAATGCTATATCCTTCCAAACTAGGGCCACATCAGGCCATAACTCAGCACAATGCCCCCATCAAAAGCCTGTGGGAACTGAGATCCACAAGCGGAACTTATGATCCATGACTCTTAACTCATGCTTTCTTTGAAAAGAAAGCAGGTAGAGATGAATTCAACAGTAGTATTGAGATTCTGAGCACATATATAGAGACTGAGTAAGTTAAATGAATCTGTGATAAAACGGCACTATATTCATAATAAAACCAAAGCAAAGTAGAGATCCAAACCAATTTCCCCAGGATTTCATAGGAATGAGCCTCTTGTGTACCAGAAATAAGAAGGCATTTCAGGTAAAGCCTTGAAAGTCTAGGAAGACAATGACATGTAAGAAAAGGATTGGAAAGAAAAGTATTCTAAGTGATAGAGACATGTGACATGGCAAGTCTTGGTTATGGGTAATACACTGAATTCACTGAGGTTTTGATTTATATTAAACTGCATATCTTGAAAGGCATTAAATTTCATGCTAAAGAGTTTGAATTTATTCTGCAAGTAGCAGAAAACTGGAAGATTTTTGAGATGGGGAAAGGTTATTATGAACCAGCTTGTGATTTAGGAAGAAAATCCCAGTGGCAGTCGGCTAATGAAATTGAGTGGCAAGAAATTAAAAGCAAGAGGTAAAGTGCAGGCCAAAAGGACTAGAAGTATAAAGAGAAAAGAGAGGAAAAAATACAAAAGACAGGTTTGAGGTAAAATCAAGATTTTGTGACTAATCAGATAAAGGAGACAGGGAGAAGAATAAATTATTGTATTTCAGGCAAGCGGAAGATTGATGTTACCACTAGTAAAAATAATGACCTTAAAAAAAAAAGTAGATTATTTCATCAAGGATAAGAATGAGGGTGGATGTAAGAAATCCATTTCGTTTCAACTGTACTGTATTTAAGGAACCCATGTATACACAAGCAAAGGGATTCATCGGGCCCTTGAAAATTCAAATTGTCAACAAGGAGAATGCTTGAGAGCTACCCGAATAGTGATAACATTTGAAGCAGTAGATATGAATGGGTTTGCCCAGAAACAGAAAGATGTTACCAGTGTGTGCAAGTAGAGAATGGTTTATACAGCCTACTTATCTCATAAAATGATCAGCTTATCACAGGCAAGGAGTACAACTCAACATTTGAAATCTAAGGATAATGTGAGCAAAAAGAAGAGACATTACTGATGTGAGAAGGAGAGTGGCTAACCATGTTATTTTCAGATGCTTTCTAAATAATGCAAAGTATTTCCTGTATAATAAAAGCCTTAAGGAAGGAAAGTATGTAGGTACCAAGGAAATACCTTTAGAAAACAAAAGGGGGGGGGGGGGGCAAAAAGCCAACTTGAAGCCATTTGCAAAATGGGATGCAAATGGCCTTACAAATATATATCTTCCAGGAAAGTTATGTCATAAACATTTTATTTTTAGAAACAGTGCCATCTAAGAAATTAACAGCTCAATAAAGCATTAAAGGAACTTTAAAGTAGACTACATTGCATGTTTGTATTAAAAGTACAGCAATAGCTGCAGTGTTTGTGGGATTTTTACTCTAAAACCAGACACAATCAAATGAACTAGGATAATAATAGATACATGAAAAGTGATCTAACTTAAATAGAAGTTTCCTTCAGTTTAATCACTTTGACATAGCAGGCTGCAAAAGAGAACTGCCTTTGGCTTCTTGGCCTCTCCTGCTGTCCCCATTATATAAAGACTTGCTTTGTTCCTGAGCTGTTTTACCGGATTGGGGGAGTCAGAAAAGGGCGACCTCTAGGACTAGAGGCAGAGAAATATGCAGACAAACGCCCATTCAGAAGGCCAAAAAATATTGTTTGTGTTGGGCCTCTATTCTGATTGGATGGTGTTTGTTTTGCAAAGGTAGTTAAAGACATTGAATATCAACCCAGGAAGAAACAAGAACAATGTTTCTCCAACTAGTTTTGATAAAAGACCAGCTTCCCCCTACCCTACACAATCTATCACAGACCAACATATTTTTTAGATACAAATAAAATATAATAATATAAAAGTGAAATTTTTTAAAAAGGCAAAAATCAAGCCCATGTTTTGTTACTAGACTCACCAAACAACAAAACAACTCTCTCAATATGCTATAAAAGATTCTAAATATTTCCTCTCAATTTCTGGATTTTCCTCTTTGCTGTTGGCAGCCCACATTTCTGGCATTGCATGCATCTGCACACCACTTTTAGAGTCGCCCTGCACTGGAAGACATTGTATTAAAGAAGAAAGGAAAGAAAGCCATAGGTCCAGGAAGGTGACAGGACTGGTGAAAAAGCCAAGAGTTCAGCTGGATTTGGAGAGGTATTTTTTGGTGTGGAAGGAAAAATGGAGCTTGAAGAGAAGCTTTGAGGGCATCTGCTATGGAAAATAATTTTAAGAACTATTGCCTTGGGTAAAAACTAGAGTTGACATTCTTTAAGAAATACTGAGTAAAGAATGAATGTCCTTTTAATACTTTTGGCTGCTGATTACTTTACTGAATTTAATACTAGAAGAGAAAAATATGCAAATACAGTGTGGTTAGCCCTAGGTTTAAAGAGAAACTACTCAGCTCTATCAAAGCATGCTGTATACCATAAACTTATACAGAGATGTATGTCAATTATTTTTCAATAAAAATGGAGAAGAGGTTAAAAAAAAAAAGAAGTAAAATCACTCCATCCACAAAGGGAAATAGTTTTTATCCAATTACTGCCTCTAGCTCCCAAATCATCACCTATGAATGATGTTTGTTCTAACCAGTCACATTTATCTGAAACTATACACATTCTGGCAATTTCAGGAATCTAAAATACCAACCTTGAAAGACACATGTTTTGACATTTTATCTAAAATAGATGGCTGTTTGGCAACTACTCCTCTTATGTACATAAAAATATGCCAGTCTTGGAAAGGAACTCCCCATTGCCATTCAATCTATCTCTATTCAGCACATTCCACATATTAGGATCTGATATTTGGAAAGAGTAAGCTCATTTTCTATTTATTACATTGGCCAGTTTTCTTATATTTGCAAATGTCATAAGTCTAAAGTTCAGGGGGTACAAATGGCTAGAGGGGTTGCTGAATTTGGTGGGTTATCTAAACAATTTATCAGTGTATCTTTTTCTATCACTCTTCTCATTTTTATCCTGTGTTGGCTTATTTCCGGGCTAAAATTTTCCTATGAGGTGGCAAAGATAACCCCTGGCAGCTCTAGGCTTAAATTTTTGGAAAAGTAACAATTCCGGGAAAGAAAGGGACATTATTTTCCAGTAGTGCTAACATAATCCTGTGAGTATGATTCCTATCAATTTGGCTTGAGTCATGTGCTCCTAAAGCCATCACTAAGGTGCTGTGGTTGCATAGGCCTGCATAGGACATTTTTATACCTAGAACCAGGAGGTCAGATCAACCCCACATTAACCTCATAGACCAAGAATGAAGGAGGGGCTGTTTCTCCAAAGAGATGGTCAGCAGAAAAGCAGACATCCAGTGAGTCTGGAGTCTGTATGGTTGAAATTGCCAGAGAGGAGACTTACTCATAAGTGAGTGAGGTGGTTGTAACTACCTTCAATTTCTTTTGATGGTCTTTTGCACCATAAAGCACCAATGGTAAGTAACACAAATGGGCTTTGGTCTACTTTTTTAAACTTTCACCATTTCTCTCTCTCCTCTCCTACATTATTCAATTTAATTCCACAGTAATATATTCAATACCTGTTCTTTGCTTTTAAATACATATGACGTACCCTTACATTAGTGGTATTCTAGTAGAGAAGACAGACATGTTAAACGAGTAACTTCGTTATAAGAGAGAAATGAGTTAAGTAAGTTCCACTGCAGTGGAACTTAACTGTATTGATTTATCAGATTAGAATTACAAGAGCACTCTTTTCCAAAATACATATTCTGTCTCTGTGAGTCAGTTTTATTCCTGGGAATATAATAATGTTCTTCAGTGGTTACAACAGGTCTTTATTTACTCAGATTTTGTGTTCGCTGAAAACAGATGTTATGTAATGCAGTATGCCAACTGCACAATTTAGATATGCCATGAATGAAATTATTAAATGAGCTACGTGGAGTCATTTCCCACCACTTACATTGGGATATATTATTCAGATATACCAAAATGGTTTCTTATGGTATGTGTTGGAATCAAAATATAAAAATCTCCTTAGAAGGTAAAGACTAGGAAATATGGCTTCTAAAAGTATGCAGCATTTTCTGAATTTAAAGATACCAATACAGTGCTGACACTTTGATTCTTACACAGGACACATGGCAATTAACAGTAATAGGCGTTTAAAGTTCACAAGGAGTGCAACGTTATCACTCAATAGTAAAATATTGGAGAGATTTCCTTTACATATATCTTTGACATAACCTGGACTTGCCAAGTTTGTCATTTCGGCATAAATTCTCTCAGAATATACCTGGGAAAACTAAGCTCATAAGATTTATGGGTTTTGTAGGGAAAATCATCTGTTGATTTCTTCATTTCATTGTTAATGATAAGGGTTGTAAAGCAAGGAATAAGTAACCAAAAATGATGGAACAAGATGTCAGATTTTATGGTATTCTAAGATAGATACAGTAACTTACAGATGTGGTTTCAGAATTGCAATTTACTGGCAAAAACTGTATCTAAGAAACAGACTTAATATGATCATGTTTCAGCTATGCATGGCTGCCTATATAACCATAAAATAATCAATACATGCTTTGAAAGGGTCTCTGAGAAAGGGCCTATTTCTCAGGAAGAAGTGAGCCAAGCTTGTTTCCTATTTATTCATATGAGAACACACATACAATTTTCCAAACGCTTACTGCAGAAATGTTGCCTTGTAATTAAGAAAGGGAGAATTAAGAAAAGGAAAAAAGTTGGATTTCTTGACTTTTCCTCATAGTGTCTAGATTAAGGGTCCATTAGCAAGGACCTTGGATAGAGTAATAAGCATATAATCTTAAGATATATGATGATGTGTTATCATTTTTATTAGCTTTACATAGTGGTATTGTCAAAAGATACCCATTAGAAGCTACATCCACCAACAATTAAAACAGCCTTTCAGCTTTCAATATTTCTCCCTCAAATGTACCACAGAAAAAAGAGATAATGGGGAAGGTGGAAGGAAAAAAACAGAATTCTGAAATAGAAGGAATACTTGAAAATTAAAAAAAAAAACCTCCTTGAAATTTTTACTTATCACTTGTATAATTCTAATAACCAACATTAAAAATAAACAAGAGCGGATGTCAGATTTAAGAACAAAGAAGAATCTACAACTTTTACTTTCCTTGGCTCTAAGCAAAGAGGAAAATAATACTTTTCTACTCAATACATTAAAATAATTCCATAAGAACTATGCACACTGTTGTACAAAAGAATTTCAGAGCCCACGGAGAAGATGGGTGAATGTTATCTTCTATCATTAATAAGCTATAACTGCTGCAATAGGGTCTTGAGAATGTAGACAACAATATTTGGTTGGAAAACTGTCAGATATTCAATAGTTATCTCTCCATGATGACACCTCATTAAGACTTGCAGGAAGAAAAAAACATTAAGCCAGTTATATACAATTATTTTTGCCCAAGGCTTCAAGGTTAAGATAATGGGTATGAAGATTAGACAGCAAAATCTGTGTTAACACTTGAAGAATGCGAGACTTCCCACCTAAAACTCTCTCTCACTACCAGAAAGTCTGTTTTGCCACATAATGTATGTATTCACAGGCTCTGGATTTTTGGCATGGCATCTTTAGAGAGCCATTTGATTCTCCCTATTACAGTCTCCTTTTAAAATGCTTACTCCTAAAGGAGTCACTTTAAATCAGTATATCTAAACTGATCACTACCATGAATTCTTTACACAGAGACTCCATAATTTGAAATTTTGTATCTAGTCAACAAAGTCATTTATTAAGTGGCTAGAAATTGATTGTATTTTTATTAATTAAAATACTTTATTATTGACAATTAGACCTTTTGACTACGGGGAGGTAGGCACTGTTATTGAAATGAGTTGATATCACTAAGAAACATCATAGTTGTCTTCATTTATTTACTTTTATCCTAAGTTGCTCAGGTTAGACCTTTCAGAACACTTCGGATATTTTGGATTCATGCTGATATGTTCCTGAATAATGCTGAAATCTATTATTCAATTATAGCTTTGAATCACAAAAAAAATCCTGATGATAAAGAAACAAAGCATTTGACTCCTACGCATTCCTGTTTTGGAGAACAAAATCATCCCTAATAGCCCTTCTGCACACTTTGTCTCAGGTCCCATTGGTGGGTTTCGGTTTCTGCCTCTATTGTGGGAGATCTGTTGTGTCAATAAAGAGGAAAGGAAGAGGCTGATGGACAGCAACCAACAGCACCATACTGGCCACAGTTTAAAAATAAAATCCATAATTTGTACTGTGGCAAAGTTTGGCTCTATTTTTGAAGTCTGGTTGCTGATAGTTTTTAAGACCTACCTCCCCTCCTCCCCTTCTGCCCCCATCTGGATGAGCTGATAAGAAAGAAAACCAGGCGTTCTTGCATTTGGTGCCATGGGACCCTCACCCTAGCCCAGTTCCTAAACACCATAAAAACCCCATGCCAGTCTCTTTTTCCTGCTTTCTCAAGCCATTTTCAGCCAGAGAGTCTATCCTGCTCTCCTCAGGAAACCCCATTCTGTGAGACACAAACGGTTTCATACCCTATTGGTATCAGTCTTGATATCCAAACCAAATTTTGGATGAGGGCCCATCCTTTTTCTGTGGGATGGCTCAAACAAGTTCTCAACTTCTGCAAAGTGTTTTTAAATGCATTACCTCTTTTGATCTTTACAATAATCCTTTCAGGCGGTTTTAATTATCTAAATGGTTACAGATCAGTAAACTGGGATTCTAGAAAATGAGTGACTTTCCCAAAGACAGATGGCAAATGAAAAACCTGTCTCAAAAACTCCAATTCAGCATTATTCCTTCTGTACTCCAGTACCTGTGATACGTTCTCCCAATACGGTTTGGTAAAATGTCTTTATTTCAAGAGCAACTTAAAATTAATGACATATTATAGGAGACTTGCAAAAATTTCTTCACTAACAGAAAATTCTGCAAAAACAAAAGATTTATATCTAAAATAACTGTATAATAAGGATTATAAGAAAAATACTACCATTTTAATTTTTTTTACATGAACTATTTCAAGACCCCTGGAAGTTGCAATGACATTAAACCAAAGTTAATCTACACAAGTTAGGAATATATATATATGCTTGTATGCCCGTCTGTGTATTCTCTACCATTTGCGAGAGCTTCCTGTGAGAATCGCTACGCCAGAAGCCTTACATACGCCATCGTATTTGATCCTCACACTCATAGCAGGTAGACGGTTCTCCTGTTTCACAGATGACAAACCAGAGGCTTAAAGAGTTCATATCACTTGTTCAAGATTATAGACTTGGGACGTGGAAGCCCTGGGGTTTGAACACAGACTGCTCGAATCCAAATAAAGTCTGTAATCTTAACCAGCTTTCAATACTATCTCCTTGATAATCACTCTTCTAGAAATCAAGTCTTGGGAGATTATTAATCAATATATTTGAAGTGTTTTTAACTGTAGTTATTATTAAAAATCCAATATTTAAACATACCACTAACTCAGACTTATCAATTATCTTAAGGTAATGGTTATCAGATATTATTTTCCACGTCTTAGGAGATGGCCTGAGTCTCCATATCTTATTACATTTTCAGATATTATTGTTAAAGAAAATAAAAATACCTTCAAAATTGACTTTATATGTTCATTATTCATTTTAATAATTCCTTGCATTTCTACAGTTATTTTTATGGTTCTGAAGAGCTTTTATATTCTCATTTGCTCCTCATAAACAACCCATCAAGGTAGGAAGAGAAAGCATTTTTATTCCTATTTTATAGCCACGGCTACCACAGAGAGTTTATACATCATGTTTCAGAGTCTGATGTAATGCTTTTGATTTGAGAATAAACAACAATGTTGAAAATATAACAGCTTCTGAAGAAATATATTTTTTAAAGTCATTTAATATATCATTGTGTACTGCACTGCAGGAAATGATTTATAAGATATGCTTCCAGCTGAAAAGTTTTCGGAGTCTTTTTAATTTTTTAAAACATTATGCATATTCACCATGCGTTATCTTGCACGGTGTGGCATATTCTGTACAATGAAGTATCGAATAAGCAACAGAGCTAAAAGAAGGCTTATTTTAATTGGCTTTAACTTATATCACTTTTTAAAACTACACATTTAAATTAAGATCCTAAGAAATAAATTATAAAGTTTATATTTATAAATAAAGTTTATTATTAATTTGTTCATTCATCCAGCAAATTTTCACAACACAAACCAAGGTGGCCTTCATGTTCCCCTCAGCTTAACTAAACTTTAGACAAGCGTCTTCCTGACTCTCAGCCCTTGAACTTCCTTTACTTACAGAATTTACTTCAGGAAGTTTGCAGTTATAAATGCTTTTTCTAACCTTTGAAATCTTTTCAAAAGCAACTTGCTAATTTTACAACCCAGGAATGTCTTTCTCAAGAACCAAGGAGCCATGCCTTTGAAATATAATCACGAAGGAAGATAGCAACACTATTTTCCAGTTTCTGTGGGAGGGTAGGAGCCTCACTTAGGCAGGCACCTAGCTTTAAGCTATAAAACCATTTCCTGCCCTGAAGACAGGAGAAACTTTACCTGCAATCCCTTCACCCAGCTCTTAAAAACTCTCCAAACTTCTGTTTCAGCAGACTGAGCTCAGACTGAAGTTTGGCCTCTCTTCTATTGCAATAGCTTCAGATAAAGTCTTCTTGCCTGTTTAACTTCACTGGGTGCAATTTTTGCCTTCAGAGCATTAATTACCTGCTAAGCACTTTACTACGCATTGAGGGTAATGCAGAGGAGTAGCATGGTTACCACATCCCAAAGGAATTCAGAGTCAAGGAACTGGCAGAGAGCAGAGGAGGACCGTGCAGATAATTAAACGGATCATCAGAATCTGTCATAGTGGTGTTATAAAAGGCACACAGAGAGAGATAAATAATTTAAAAGATAACAAACAAAGGTAGCTATAGACGTAGGTCATGCAGTACTTTCCAGAACAAAACTTGAGGTAAACCTTAAAGATAAGCTACTAGTAAATTTTAGAATTACCATAACAAGCAAGGACTTGTTATTAGCAAATTACAGATTAATACCAGCACCATTCCAGCTGCCCCAGAGGCAGTGGTTTCGCCACATATTTATTCTCTCTTGATCGTATTCTTTGTGCAATGCTGAAAGTCATTGTGCAAGGCCCAGAGGATATAGATATTAGTAAGGTATTAAATCTGGCCCCAAGAGCTGACACTCTGCATTAATCCTCAAAATGTAACTAGCAGTTTAAACCAGGCAAAATTGCAAAATAGTGCAATCTGTCAAAGGCTCCACCTTCCACTATCTCCATACACTTCTAGGCATCCAAAATCTTAAAGCCCCAGAGCCACCCTGGCCTCCAGCTACTCAAACTCAGCACTGTACTAGTCTTCCTGGCTGCCTTCCTGTGCTTTTTCCTGCAAATTAATTAAAATTCCCATAACATATTTAATTGTCTCAGAGACCAAATCCCTACACTTCCATTTTTATGTTAACAAATAGAGTAAACAAATTGGATCTAATGTACTAAGTGTTCCTAAATTCAAGCCCTTCCTATTGGCATTGTTACAAGATGAAGTAAATATCTTATAAATTTTAAGAGTTTGTTTATCTGAGCAGAAGCCAATTCCAATCAGGCAGTGCCAAACTGGAAGTGGTTGGAGCATCCCACTGACAAAAGCTAGGGGAGAGACTTTCACAGAAGAAAGGAAAAAGCAAAGCAAGGAAATGGTTTGATTGGCTATAGTTTAAGCATTAGCCTTGTTTGGAAAAGTCTAGCTGGCTGTGATTGGTTGTTCTTGTGTTTTGATTTCTCAACCTTGAGGCATTTATAGGCTTAGGTGTGGGTTTGCTTACAAAGGCTGCTAAGGTATTAGAACCACCTCAGTCTAATGGCCTCCTTGTTTAATTAATAACAGTGTTATTAATGCGTTGGGTGAAAGAAACTTCCAGATTTTTTAAGTTAACCACCTTCTGAAACTTGACACAGTCTCAGGAGACTTATATACCACAATTAGAACTCTGCCTCTTCCACTCATTTCCCTTTTCTTTCCCTGTGTTACCTTCATTTCTCTGAACTGCAGAAATTAAATAGTAACTGCCCCTTCCTATAAAGTTTTGAAAAATTAACTCTTCTTGACTAATAATGAGGATTCCATAAATGTTAGTTATAAATAACTTCTTTCTATTCAATCATTTGTTCAGTAAGAATTTGTTGGTGGGTAATGTGTGCCAAACACTGCTTTGGGAACAAGCGACAAATGTTAAATACACTCCCCCAACTGGTCATTAACCTTCTATTTAAAGACCTCCAGTGATGTGAAACCAAAACCTCCTGAAATGGCTCATTCAGGCAGTTGTGATTATGAGAAATACTGCCTGATATTAAGTAAAAAATCAGGTGCCCTGCAATTTCTATCCACTAACACTATTTCCCTAGAACTTGAGCTCCTACTGAGTGTGTTGGCTTTTCACCACATAGGCTTTTAAATAATAATAGAAGGCAATGTGACATGATGCTTGGCTTCTTAAGAGCCTGCAATGCTCTATAACCCTGGACTGGTCACTCTCTCCAAATCTACCCTTTGCTTGTTTTCCTCTGTCTCTTTTCCTCTTTGAAAGAGTGGTATACACAACCAGTCACGGCATTTCCTCTTTTAAGGTAATGTACCTTTTTAAATAAAGTACAAGCTCAAGGTAGATTTACCAGTAGCCACATTACAATCACAATTCATACTGAGCTTTAGGTCATCTGGTCTAAGCTTCATAGCTCTCATCTTATAACTTGCGAAGTTTTGTGATGTTTTAAAATAGACTACAAAATGGTTTATATTTTATCTTTCTATATTTATCACAGCAACATACTGACATCAACTTGCCTCTAGTTTTTACCAGGCAATATTCTACTTCTCTCTCAGTTTGTATAATTTGCAAATTCAAAAGTGTCCCATGTCTTCCCATATAAGTCATTGGTGTAAAATGTAGACCATTATTGGTGTTGAGACAAATTCATTGTTTCTGGGTTAAGCTTTTTCCTCCAGTTTAAAATCAAGATAGCCATCATCACTGTTTGGACACCATCATCTGTGATAAACCCATCTGATAATGCTATTCTCTCTAGACCCATATTACCATGGTGAAAATTGGAATTATAATTTCCAACCTCTTTTTGTGGCATTTATCTTAGTCTTTATAATTCTTAAAAGCTACTCTCTAATATTCCTTCTACAAGTTCTCTCATACAATAGAATCTAATTATAGAACCAAAGAAATATAAAGCTCACTTTCAGAATCCAATCACTCCCTTACAATCTCTTTATCCTTTGGGAATGTCTTCTCCTTTTTCTTCCTCTCCCATTATGGTTTGCTTTGACTGAGTGGACAGTAATTTGAGAGGTTCCAATATCTTCACATCTTTCTCATTAATATTTATACTTCTAAACCCAAGTAGTGGGATCATTTCCTTCCTTCCTTTTTGCTTCCCTCCCTCTCTTCCGACCTTTCTTCCTTCCTTCCTTCCTTCCCTCCCTCCCTCTCTCTGCCTGGCCTCTTTTTCTCCCCCTCCCCTCCTTCACTTTCATCTGTTTTTCTTTCTCCAGAAATAATTATAATTCTTTTTATATGTAAAGTCCAAAGAGCACAAAGGTTTGGTCGGACAAGTATTTCTCTATGACTGGGCATATGCTTAATCTCTTTAAACCTACTTCATAAATTTTTATTAACATTAATTTAAAGGATATAAAAGAATTAGAGCATCTTTAAAGAATAACAGGTGTTAAATAAATGTTATTGCAGCATGAGTTTAAAGTCACACACTACAATTCAGATGGCTCAAATACGTAATTTGTGTTTCTACCAGAAACTGACCCAACCTCTAATCCAGATTCCTCATTCCTGCTCAGTGGTGAGAAGAAAGGACACAGGGTGACGGAACCCTCAATTTGGCACTAACACTACCTCAGTCTATCTCAGTTTTAAAACAGTGTTTTTGGACATTTGTTGTTGTTGTCGTTGTTTGGGAAATACACAGTACATTTTAAAAATCAAATATTCTATTTCCTGCTTCTAAGGCAACTCCCCTCTCCCTGCTCATTTCCATGGTGGTCTCAGGCAAAGTTCTCCTAGTCACCCTTCCTCTGGCCCCATTTACGAAGCACAGCACTTTCTCCTTCATCCTTTCATCTGATGGAAACTTACTTTACATCATACCTTCTATCCTTTGACTTAAAAAAAAAAAAAATTCTATGATCCAAGTCCCCCAGAGAAGGCTCCTGAAATGTGAAGGGGAGAATTGGAGCAGACTGGCTTTGAGGAAATTAACAAAGCAAAACAAAAAGCCCTCTCACCTTGTTCAAGTTGAAGAAAGGAGTGAAAGTTAGTAGTTTTTTTAAATAAGAACAATGATAAGGGGCGCCTGGGTGGCACAGCGGTTAAGCGCCTGCCTTCGGCTCAGGGCGTGATCCCGGCGTTATGGGATCGAGCCCCACATCAGGCTCTTCAGCTATGAGCCTGCTTCTTCCTCTCCCGCTCCCCCTGCTTGTGTTCCCTCTCTCGCTGGCTGTCTCTATCTCTGTCAAATAAATAAATAAAATCTTAAAAAAAATAAAAATAAAAAAATTTAAAAAAAAGAACAATGATAAGAAACATAAAGTCATTCTGTACAAATTCTATAAATCAAAAATTAAAAATAATATAACAAATTTGAATTTGTAATTATTAAAAGTTTAAGTTCACTTAGGATATAACAATTTGTTGTAACACAGTTATGCTCCTTGTTTTCATGGGAATAAATGTTTATTACAATTTCCAAGCACACTTGCTCCAATATTTGTTTTCTACTAAAAAAAAAATGGATTTGAGTCATGTGACAGAGTGGACCTTAAGTAATTTTTTATATATTTTATGTTATCTAGCCAATCTGTGTCCAAATATATTTCAAAATTATAATGAAAGCTGCATTAGGTTTTATAAAATTTAAGCATTTTAGTTCTTCAAAAATAGAGGCTTCACAAATACTGCATTTCTTACTATGTCCATCAGTCAATTTCATTGGTAAATATATATGCCATGTTAAATGTATAAAATCTAATTCTTTCAACATAGTAAACCTTGTGTAAGGAAAAAATTGCATTTGACATGAGAAAAAATTGATTTTGAGGTTATGTCTGAATCATAGATGTGCTGATTGTTGAGTTTCACACTCAAAATGAGTCTTCCTTATTCTACTTCTACTGTGGTTTGGCATTAGAGAGGGTGGTGTCAATACTATAGTCTGCAATTTGTTTAGCATCAATAATATTTTCATGAACATCAACAATTTGTATTCTTCAAAGAATTTCATAATGTCTTCAATGGTTGCAGAACTATTATACATTGACTTTTGTTCATGTATCATTTTGCCTATGACATCAACTTTGCTTAAAATATCATTAATAAAGAGCAAATAAATTCTAAAAGTATCTATTTTTAAAGTATATCTTTGTTTATCATCACAGAATCTAGATCTTCATTAATACATCAACAATTTCTAAAAGAGCATTAGAATAGGATCCTCTAACGTGTATTCTGTGGCCCAAAAGCACCAATTCAACTTTCCCATTGCCTTTGTGACAATGGTTGCAAACTTATGGAGGTAAATGAATTTTTAGTATCTTTCAACATTTCGTCACACTGAAAAATTTTTATAATGTTTCAGAATTAATAAATATTTTCACCTCATTGTTTACCACTAAATTTAGATAATGAACAGAATAAGAAATGTAAAATATCTTTAACCATTATGTTCTATCCATTCTCTCTTTCAATTATATGTACAGTATTGTTATGCCTCTAACACCTCAAATTATATTTTTATGTCTAGATTAAGTTTTTTTTCCTTTAAATAATCTTCCAAGAATATTGTTCTATGATTACAATAGTCCCTCCTTATCCACAAGCAATACATTCCAAGAGCCCAAGTGGATGCATGAAACCAGGAGAGTAATAAAAGTTATGTAATGCAGTCCTCTCTCAAAATATCTTATTGTACTGTACTCACCCTTCTTCTTGTGATGTTGTGAGATGATAAAATGTCTACATGATGAGATGAAGTGAGAGAATGATGTAGGCATTGTATCATAGCATTAGGCTACTGCTGACCTCCTGACCATATGTCAGAAGGAGGATCATGTGCTTCTGGACCACAGTTGATCATTAGTAACTGAAAACAACTGAAAGTGAAACTGTGGTAAAGCGGGACAATTTTATATCTTTTATTGGATAAAAGAACTCAAATGTTCATTTTCATAGACTTTCTGTAACAGAAGAAAATCTATGATATATCATAGAGCTTCTCGGATTGTCCTCTAAACACCAGTCATTGCCTGGGCAAAAACTAACTGTATAAAATTTGATCAAAGAGACTGCCAATATTCTTCTTATGCTAATTTACTCTCTATTGAGGAAGCTTCAATCGTTTGCTGGATTTCAGTTTGGAATACTTAACACTCTCTCACTCTTTTCATGTTTGCCAAGACCATTTGATAAATGCTGGCTATGTTTTGTCCCTTCTCATTCTTAAGTTAAATATTTTCCATCCCTGCCTAATTTGCAATATAGAAAAAAAAATATACAGAATCCTTTGGTTTGTAATGAAGTAACAAGGATCTGGTATATTTTTAGCAATTTAGAAGAAATCATTAATGCTTCTGAAGTCTGTTCTGTCATTTGGTAATTTAAAATTTTTCCATTGCTTAATATTCAAATTACATTATCAAGTATCCAAATCTTCAGAAAATATATTTGGTTTAATGGATTCTTCAAGTATATTGTATCCCAGTTTTTCTTGAAATTAATCACTTATGGTTGACATGGAAGTAGAGGCTAAATTCACATCCTTTTTTATCAGTGACATATTTGTGCCACACTATACTAAGACTAATAGCTCTGAAATCTTTTTATAGCATTCTGTTTACTTCTTCAAAAATGTATTCAAATAATGCAAAAGATTTTCTTTCATTTAATTCTCTGAAGGCTTTCCATTTAATTTTCTAAAACTTATCTTTTTATCCTGACATGTGGGTAAAGCAATATGTAATAGCTTAGAAATTATTTTAAAATGTGTAACAATTAAAATTAATATGAATATGATAAACTCATCAAAATTTAACAGCAGGTAATTTTTGTACTGACAAAAATTTCCATAACAATAATAGAAAACACTCGCTCAAAAATAATTGGCCAAACAACTGGCTGATAATTTATAACTACTTATAATTATGATAATTTATATATATGCAATGTTTATTTTGTGTTTATTGACGATAAATGTATTCGTCAGAGTTCTCCAAAGAAACAGAAACAAATACTTGTTCTGTGAGCCGGGGGTTTTGGAGACTTGTTGCTGAGTCCTGCCCTTGGGTCAGTATCATGGAAGTATTTAGGTGATAGAACCTTTCCACTTCCCACTGCCAGGATTTTATATTGCCTCAGGTGCCAAATAAATGCTCATATTTATTTAAAAAACACAAAAAAACCTTATGTTTTTTATGTTTTAGTCACTTATGACTAATCCTTTATAAACAAATGCCAATCTTAAAAACGCGATTCCAGAATAAGTGCAGTTACACTGGGTACAGATAAAAAAAGAACAAGGAGCTCACTGGCTATGCTACAGTGAATGGATGAAAAGTAAAATTGATTTTATACTGGAGAGTTCAATAAAATAAATAAATAAATAAACAAACAAGGTGCTATCTTTTTTCCTGGTGTGTATGTTTAGATTTCTTGTACAAATAACAGAATAACAGAATGCCCCATCTCATTCACTTCAGTAGAATGAACTCTTTAGAAAAAGACTGAAAATATTTAATAATCAACTCCCAAATTTTCTTCTTCTTTTTCCAATTTCTATCAGTTTCCTGACATAGTTAACATAAGCAGGAAAATCTTTTCAGTAAACTGAGCATTTGGAGACTCAACCAAATATATATATATAGAGAGAGAGAGAGACAGAGACAGAGACAGAGGGGGGGGGGGACTTACTATAAGGTATTGGCTTACAAAATTATGAAGGCCGAGCAGTTCATAATCTGCATTCTGCAAGCTGGAGACCCAGTAAGGCCAATGGTGTAGTTAGAAGGCCTGATAGCTAGAAAGCCAATAGGATAGATTCTAGTCTGAGTCTAAAGGCCCGAGAACCAGGAATTCCAAGGGCAGGAGATGATCAATGACCAAAAAGTCATGGGGGAAGGAGGGAGGGAGGGAGGGAGAGAGAGGGAGAGAGAGAGAGAGAAAGAGAGAATCCTTCCTTCCTCCACATTTTTGTTCTATTCAGGCCCTGAATCTCTTCTGGAATCACCCTCACAGACACACTCAGAAATAATGTTTAACCAGATATCTGGGCATCCCTGATCCAGTCAAGTTGACACATAAAATTAATTATCACAATAAGTAATTATTAGTTATTATACAGTGATTCATATAATAATGAAGATACTTGTACATTTATATTGTGAATGCAGCAATCTGATTTTTGTCCTATAAATATATGGCAGATGATACAAAGAACAATATTACATATAACTTAACTAGCCCACTTACAATAGAGAATTGTTTTCCTTTTGATATTAAAAAATAAAAAATAATATTGTTATGTAGAAACATAGCTAATTTTAAATTTTGTTAGATCAACAAGCTCTTTCAGTTGCCAAACTCATTCCTCTGTTATAAGTCAAAGCAGAATGATATACTAATATATGAATTCTGCAAGAGAAAACACTTTACTTCCATCTTTGGGAAAATTCTTGTAAAATAACAAATGATCGACTGCCATAGTTGTTACCATCACCATTGTTACTGGAAGTGCTTGTTTAAATCGGTACAATTGGAGTTTGCATCTCTCTTTATTTCTGGCAGATTGAATTCCTGCTACCGTTGCTATTTTTTCGTGCAGATTATTGCCCCAATATTTCCAGTCCTGCCCAAATTATTCTCCAGAAGTTCCTGAAATATCATATACCACAGGCGCCATAGTGCAGGCCTCTGTTCCTGCTAAATGCTTCCCCTATTAGGATACATAGAAGCCCCTCACCAGGGAAACCACTGCAAGTTACCTATAGTGTTTTCCATCCTGATGTCATCTCTGATGATGACGAGGCTTAGGATAAACAATCTGATTTACCCTTTTACTAAGGTGCACTTTCTGTAGCTTTCTGATGAATGTCTATTTCTTAAGGTAAGGAGAAAACCATTAGGCTTATCATAAGGCTTTGCTGTTGTTGTTGTTGTTGTTGTTGTTGTTCATTCCTAGAATCTTCGGAGGCATGAGATCTGTACAACTTACATTAATTCCTATTATGGCAGTTGGCTATCCAATTTAGACCCTAATACCACACCAGTTTTCTCCTCACAAAGTCCCCAGATACCTGTCTATAAAACCCTAGTGGACTCTTGGGTTAAGTTTTTAAAAACACAGGTCTAATTCAATCTTTGCATTTTATTGTGTAAAACAAGTCTCAATGGAATTCAGTAATTCATTCCATGTCAAAGGCATTTAGTAGCTTAACTGGTCTGCGCTGGAGTAGAATATTCAGTATGGCCTCATGTTTCTTGTTACGGTAAGTTTATGAATTTATAACTCATAATTCCCAGCAATTTTTTAAAGCAGATATTTTTAAAGAAGCCCATTTTGTTTGAACCAGACTATTATGCATCTGAACGATGAGTTAATTTCCAACTCGCCAATTCTCCCCAGAGTTCTAAAATTCTAGAGAAGATATTTTAGAGCTTCGCACGTCAATATTATTCCTAAAGTCTTAGATTTTTTAAAGCAATGCCAGAGGTTTTCACACATTATTATTGGGTCCTTTAAGCTCCCCTTCCAGAGCTCAGTTTGAATATAAAATCCGTTGGAGGAAAAAAAAACTTATTAAAAACATCTTAGCAACATAAAAATAGTCATATCATAAATGAGAGATAATGAATTAAGACAATTCCACCATGTGGCATAAATTCTATCGCCATATTCTTACTTCTTATTTTGTTTTCACATTATGTTCTGACTAAGAAGCATCAGATTTCATTTTTCAAAATCCTCTGTTGTAATAAAAATGTATTAAAAAGCCCTAATACTTTCAGGCTTGTTAGCACATTTTCAAAGATAACATTAGATGTGTAGCCCCAAGTGGGAATATTAAAACAACACACATATCAAGCTATTGGACTTGAGAGGAAAATAAGTTTGTGGTATGTTTTGTTTGCCCTGATTTACAGTTAGAACATAACTTCTGGTCATGCATTATTAACTGGAGATAGGACAGGAAAAGGGTTTTATTGTCCCAAGATTAATTAATGGCTGTTCTTCAGTAAAAATTGCCTCAAAGGCAGAGTTAGCTGAAACAATTTCCTCTCCTATTCTGGGGAACTTGCCACTGTGTATCTGATTCAACTTTGTAGAATCCTAATACCTCAAAGGAAACAAAATAAAATAAACAAGAGAAAAAAACCTATGACAAAGCTGAGCTACCCATGGGAACACAGACAAGTATTTGACTCAAAGGAACATTTTTGCCTTTGCCTTGATGGGAAAGCCTCTCAGAGTTCATGGTGCTTTTGCATCTTAAAGTGCAGAGAGATGCTTCTTGATTATATCCTGAAATAACTAGTTACATGGGACAAACTTACCTATGACTTCCTCTTCTTCAAAAGCATTTGGCTGGCACCCTGAGGAACTGAGGTTTATTCCGTATGGTAAACAGCAGTGAACTTTCAACCTAATATTGCTGAAGGTTCCAATATCTAAAAAGAAAGAAAAAAGAAAAGAAAAGAAAAGAAAAGAAAAGAAAGAAAGAAAGAAAGAAAGAAAGAAAGAAAGAAAGAAAGAAAGAAAGAAAGAAAGAAAAAGAAAGAATTAAGCATCAAGGGGTTGACTTCCAACTGGACTGTGTACCTCACCACATTCTTTTTTTTCCTTTCCATCTTTTTTTCTTTTTGCTGAGAAGTGCAGCAGGTAGGGTATAAGGATCAAATTTTGGTATCAAAGTCCTATGTCAGAATACCAATGCCCCATTCTCATAAAATATCTGTCTGGAGGCGCCTGGGTGGCTCAGTTGTTAAGCGTCTGCCTTCGGCTCAGGGCGTGATCCTGGCGTTATGGGATCGAGCCCCACATCAGGCTCCTCCACTGGGAGCCTGCTTCTTCCTCTCCCATTCCCCCTCCTTGTGTTCCCTCTCTCTCTGGCTGTCTCTCTCTCCGTCAAATAAATAAATAAAATCTTTAAAAAATAAAAAATAAAATAAAATAAAATATCTGTCTTGCTAATATTTTATATTTTTTCCTACAAGGACACTGCTTGCTGTTTCTTCAGCTTTCAGTCATTGAAAATCTTTTGTGATTACCATAGCAATAAATGTTAAATGGTATGCATGTGTATTGCATGAGCCTTTATTTATCTTTGCTACTTTTATCTTTGTTTTTCAGTAGTTTGGGTGTGGCTTTCTTTGAATTGATCCAATTTTGGCATTGAGTTTCTTAACTCTACAGGGGTTGGTGTTACTTGGCATGATGAATGGGGGAAATTCCTGGTACATGGGAAATGGGTAGAGGCTAATATATGAATACATATGTGAAAAATTAGTTGAGTTGCACACTTAAGATTAGTACACTGTACAAACTTACCTAAATTAAATTATTCTGATGAAAAATTAACGCATTTTTTTCATTAATCATTATCACAAAAATGGCAGTTACTATGTTCTTGACATTCTACACAGCATTAGCTTTAGGAACTAAAATAATATAATACAATACAATGGCAATATTTATTTATATAATTGGTTATTTCTTTAGTAACATTTTTTGAGGCATCTACTTTATGGAAAATGTAGAAATAAAACAAAGCAGGGGCACCTGGATGGCTCGGATAGCTGAGCATCCAACTCTTGATTTAGGCTCAAGATATGATCTCAGTGTCATGAGACAAAGCTCTGAGATTGGCTCTACACTCAGTGTGGAGTCTGCTTGAGATTCTCTCTCTCCCTCTCTGCCCCTCCCCCTGCTCACGTGCTTGCTCTCTCTCCCACTCTCAAATAAATAAATAAAATCTTAAAAAAAGGAAATAAAAGCATTTCCTTGAGCTTCCAGTTTAATATGGGAGACACATAGGTTTAGGTACAGTTGTATCAGGGCAGTAATCCTATGACTGAGGAAAGTACATGGTTTGTTTTTTTAAAAAACACATAAGTGGGATCAACAACCAAGTCTGCTGGGTAGAGTATTAGGGAACACTCTCCTGGGGAAGTGGTGGTTGAGCTTGATGGGAACATATAGAGATTAAAATCTAAGTAGAGAAACTTTTAAAAAGTAGCCCCAAAATGTCATTGAAATATGTTAGCAGAGGAATAAAAAAAAATTACACTGTTTTTTTTCCCCATAAATGCATAAACCAGACAAGTTAAATGCAACAGGTGGAGACATTGAGAAATTAATAGCTTATTGAAAATACATTCTCATCGAATATGAAAAGCTCAGGGACAAAGTAAGTGTTAATTAAAATTTTGAAAGATGAGAGGAAAACTACTTCAGTGTTAGCTAGAAACAGGGTCTGGGAGAAGCTTTTTTCTAGTGAGAGAACTGTTAGGCAACAAGTCCATGCAATATTCCTTTGTTTGGTAGAATGATGACAATCATAGCCAGTTGGGGATACACTTATGTAATACCGATTAACTTCAAAGAAATACTCTGGCCCAAGATATTAAAATTTCCCAATATCAATAGTTGCCAGTCAGTGACTCCACTTCATGTCATTTATTTCCTAGCATCAGACTCTGATCCCAAATTACTTACTTGCTAACTTCTCATCACCCCCAGTTGCCAATGTTTCAACCACATTCTCATTCCTTCTGTCTTTGCTCCTTCCTGTTATCCTATCTTGCTTCACCACTCCATTTCTCAATGGTTTTCTCTTCCCTCTTTCCACAAGTAAAAGCCATAATGTCTCAGTAAAATAAAAGTGTATCTCTCCCTCATACAAACTCCAACACACATGGTCCTGTTCATCAGGGGGTTTTCCATAGCATCATTCAGAATCCAGCTGTCCCTAGGGCTTGAAGTGTTGCGTGAATTCTCTTCCAGCTGGCAAATCGGGCAAGAGGAACTATAAAGAATCATACAGGAGGTTTCAATGAGCTAGGACTGGCAGTTGTTCAAATCACTTCAGCCTACTTTCAAGAAGCTAAAATCCAGTCACATGGTCACATCTAAATGCAAGGGAAGCTGGGAAATGTAGTCTAGCTATCTGCTCAGAAGGAAGAGAAAACGGTTTTGGTAAGCCAGTGAACTCTCTACCACATCTGCCCATTACTCTTCTGTAGCCAATTTCCACTTAAATGTGGGCTTCCCAATATAATAAACTTCACAGCCGGATTTCTACAGTCCAGAGGGCCTTGAGTTAACATGCCTGCATTTTGGCAAAGAGATAGTGAAGATACCGAACAACTACTCTGTGGAAGGCATTGTTCAAGGTGCTACGGAAAAGCAGCAAATAAAATGAAAAAAATGCTAACCTTCATGAGTTTACATCATCTTAGCAGCTTCTCACAGCCTTGTGAGAAGAAAGAATAATAGCCACGTGTCTATCTTGCAGAATAAGAAGAGCATCCAGAAGATCTGTTTGATTAGAAATATCTCCTCAATTCAAGTAGGATATCATTAATAGAGATTCAGTCACTTCAGTTAATCCTCTGTCTTTTAAATATATTAAATATTAAGTACTACATTAAAATATCAATTCTTCTGGAAAGAATGACTTATTAAGTCATAAGACCTTCTGTGTGAATCTACCTGTCAGATGTCTTTCTTTGATGCTATTTCTTTGAGGAAAAATAGCGGTATGCAGAGGATAAAAGAGTTGCCATGGACACAGGAAAGGCACATAAAGGACAAATTAGAGAAATATTTCCCACTTTCTAATTTCACTTCAGCCATCTCTGCACGTTATTGCAAGTACTTTTGCACTTTTATGTACAAAATTATAAGGAAAAATGTTATCAAGAGCCAAGATTTCACCCTAGAATATTACACGATGAGCTCATTTTCCAACCATTACACCAGTGAAATAAAATATTCAATCTCTAACTTCATGTGACGCAGGCCAATTTTGTATGCCTCGAAAACCAATGACTGTATAATTGATCAACCTCATGTTACCCGTCTGCAAAACTTGAAATACATACTCTTGAACCTTATAGTTCAAGGAGGTATTTCTCCCCTCCTCCATTCCTGCCTTGAAATCATTGAAATCACTAAATCCTGTAAGTGAAGAGATTATAAATTTTAATAGTGGGATTTTACATGGGAGGTTTCTAAATACAGTTTGTTGTTTTTAGTGTTCCTAAAAGAAGAAATGGTATGAAGAAACCCAGTCCCTATTATCTTCTATCAGCAGCCAGGGCCTTATGCTAGAACTTTTTACTTTCATTTAAAGAGACCACATAGCTATTCAAAGCTTTCTCAAAAATTGTACAGTGATCTTTATGTAAAGTGAGCTTGTCTCCTTAATTATTAAATCTCTTGTCTTGCTAATAGGAAAATTTACTAGCCATTATTTCTTTCAATTTGCAGGAATTTACATTCTTACTTATTTATCATCTCTTTCCCACAAACTCCAAAAAAACTTACAGAGAATAATGTTGAAAATGAATCACTTATATCTGGGCTAAACAATGTCTGAGCCTTTGTTACCTATGTATGAACATAAATACAAAGAAATTCCGCTATAAGAGTCTTAAATCTTATTTAGTTTAAGTCTTTCATTTTACAGGTAAGAAAACTGAGACCAGAAATGTTATGAAAATCCATTTCCAACACTAGAAAAAAACCCTCAAGGGTGGTCTCTTTTAAAGGAGGGTCAGCAGTGTCAGTACTATTACCAAGAACAATGTTGCTAAATTAAAGAACTGGATTGGATTTTCATTTCAGATCTAAATCAGATGAATGGGTTTTGAAATAGTTCAAGGGTAGACATCAAATACAAATAAACAAGGTTCAAAATCTGTTTTTTATGGAGTACTTTAAGTTTACACTGAGTATAGTTCATTGCACATATTCTTGTAGGGGCAGAAACTTACCCAACCCAAGCCCTGTAATTACTTAGGGAAGCAAATATTTTATTCTGTTTTGAAAATGGGTTTACCTCTGTTAAATTAGTTATCCTGAAGGAGGGGAAAAACTAATTCAAAGCTTGTTTATCTATTCAGAAGAATACATTCGCATTCTGCCTGCACTGCAGAAATTGGAGGAAACTCAGGTCCAAGGCATTAATGCCGAAACTTTAAATCTGTTCATTGACTCTTTACAGGATTAACTTTCTAAGTATGCTTAAGTTCTGAGGCATTTGTTTGCGGTGGAAGTCAGACTCCTTAAGCCTAATCAGGAGCTGTTGCTGCAGTTTATTTATAGTTCAGAAGGTCAAACTGATTCACTTAATTGGAAAACGTTGCTTCCTAGTCTATGTGTCTATTGATGTACTGTACTTTTGACGCGATTAGTTACCAGGGTGAAATTCTAATATGACCTTTGTTAATAAGGTGCATTCTCCATAATGCGCTGTTTGCAGTTTCTAAGAGCCGTTTACATGATGTGCTTGGTAATCAGTTATACAGTGCAATTCCCATGGTGTAGAGAAAGATCCACTTTAATTGGAATAGTGCAGAAGGCTCAAATCTCAGAAAATTTTAGTAGTCCGTGGTTGATTACTTGCAGAGTTCCACATATGCTTTTAAAATGGAAAAGGCATGCTTGCATAACTAGCCTGACATGCACTTTCCATTTAGAATGTTGTAGCAAAAGATGTAAATATCATGAGGAAAGGAGCACATGAGTGACAGAATGAACAGTTTATTTGCCATTCAGACAATAGCTGCTCATTGCATAATTATCCCTCATTCACTTTGTAACATAGAACACACACACACAGACATACACAACAATGTGCTTTATAAGCTTGTTCTTAGAATTCCCATTTAAAAGAGTACTGCCATAAAAAGCATTTGACCAACCTGTTTTTAAAGAACACCATTTGTAGATTTTCATGATGCTTACGGGGTACAGAAGACAAGAATGGCAATTTTAAGGAGAAAAAACCAAGTATGCTCTTTCAAGAGAGGAGCATGATGTCATAGAAAATCCCTTGGACTTGGAGCCAGGCAGCCTGAAATCAGTGTTTGCTTTACCTCTTACTTGCTGTGCGATTTTGGTCAGGTTAATTAACCTCTTTGAGGCTCTGTTCATTTATCTATGAAATGAGAATAATAACAAGTATCTCATAGGTGTATGAGCATTAAATAAACAGCACACAGCCTGCTCTACTATAACATGAGAGTTTCTATAGCACTTCAAAAAAATCAAAATATTCATATAACAATTCTATGTATTTTCTAATAAAACTAGTCAAAAAAGGAATTAAGGACAAGGGATTTTAGAGCAAAAAAAGTTTTTTTTCCTGCAATATTTAAATAATAAAATGTTTTTATAACAAAAAGAAGCTATAAAAACTAAATATCAGATCCAGAGGTTAAACATCCCTAAGACACCCAGTCTTTAACAGTTTTCTTATGTTTGCTCAAGAGCAATGGCTTGTTTTTTCTCACTACCACATATTTTTTACACATTCCTATCACCTAGTTGTATTTCCAACAAAACACAAAGCCATTAAAATAGAATAACCCTGCTGATAAACACTACCAGGTTTTTTGTCATAATCCAGTTACTATCAGATGTGGCCTGCATAAGTGCAGACATTCCCAACACCTGCCTGCTTATGCAATCACTCGGTAAGATTCTTAAGAATCCAGATTTCAGGCGCCATTGCAGACCTGTTGATAGAGTCAGTCTGTTATGGGGCCAAGGAATGTGCCTTTTAGTAAGTACTCACTGAGTCTCTGATGTAAGAGGTCTGCAGCATATATCTTGAGACACAAGGGCAGGATGCAAATCATGTTTCCTAATTAATCTATATCCCTAGTTGTGTTTAACGTAGGAACACTCGGACTTTAAGAGAAATGGTTATATTTGAAAATACAAAGCACAAGATGTTAAATTAATTATGTGATGAAGACCATTATTTGATTCTCTTATTTTTCCATTGGAAAACTCCTATTCTCATAAAGCTAGGCAACAGGGATAGGGGTACCATAAAAATCAGGACTGGTGACAAGGCTTCCGCAGGAAACTTCCTGATGGCGGGTCCCTAAGAATTAGACTGAGGTTGAGAATAGCCCTCACTAAACACTCTTGAGAAATCTCTTGTAGACACCAAAAACAATATAGAGGAGGCCTCAAGGACTTACATTAGGGGTGGAGAGAATTATCTGGAAAATGTTTATTACTGTAAGTGTGGAACCCTAATTCCCCCCTGCCCCCAGGCTGATCTGGCTTGGTGAAACAGAGATATAAAGATAATATAAGCCAATATTCTAATAAAATTCATCATATAGATTAATTTAGTATCAATTAATATAAGAGTACTAACTCCACCCTTAGATTAAGAGTAGCGAGGGAATTTTATTTTTTTAATTTCCTGGATTAAGGCACAAATGAGTAAGAAAAATGCAGTAGTTAAAGAAGTGACATGGGGTCTCCTTTAGTAAAGTCAGTGATCATTCCTTAGTTTATCTTTATGAAGGTCCATATTTCTAGATAGACAAATTTCTTTTTTTTCTGTTTTTTTATTATATTATGTTAGTCACCATACAGTACATCCCCGGTTTCCGATGTAAGGCTCGATGATTCATTAGTTGCGTATAACACCCAGTGCAACATGCAATATGTGCCCTCCTTACTACCCTTCACCAGTCTATCTCATTCCCCCACGCCCCTCCGCTCTGAAGCCCTCAGTTTGTTTCTCAGAAGATAGACAAATTTCTTAAAATGGAGACTCATCTATGTTTATTTTCTTAAAGGAAGCAATTTAAAAAGCTTTACCTTTTATTGGTCTGAGAACAAAGGCAAATCAACATTGTTACATTTTCATTTAATATATTTTTAATAAATTTTAAACTTTCAAACACTACTACAGTGATCAAATTGCCTAATTTTTTCTAACGCAATTCCTATCGAGAATATTTTCTTGTTTGATCCAAAATTATAGCCTCAAACAAAAATAATATATAAGAAGCAAGTCTGAATCATGTTGACATTGCCTATGAATTATGTGCAATAATCTTTTATTTAGCTTTATCCTGAGAATTAATGATGGCAAAAACGTTGGATAAATTTTTAGAACAGCTATTTTTAAAACAAAGTTGTAAAAGGAAATATCAGTTACTGGAGCACAACTGATAACTCATCTTAATAATGGTGTGGCAAAGGTCTCATGAGCTGTATGCGCTACCACCTGCAGATGCAGAACTTGCTTCAGTTTTTAGGTTCTTTTTATTTTCAAGGTTTTCACACTCATCTCACAAAACCTTTTTTTTTTTTTTTAGATGCTGTATCCTTCAGTTGATTTGATAGACTAACAGATGCTTTATGCCTCATGTTTCCTCACCCTCCTTAAGGGTGGATTGCTTCTACCTCTATTTTTTATCATGTGTAATATTAAAACATTTCTCTTATGTGGAAAACTAAATTATAAGCTTCCTCTGTAAGAAATGTTTGGGTTTTTCACAGGATCTGTTTTCTGAGCAAGATGCCTCTACACTTTTCTTAAATTGAACATTCACATGCTTTCAAAATAGAACAAGTAAATTTCAAGATCTGAACGCGGAGCCACACTGACATATAGTTGGCTAAGTACAGGAAGACCTCTTCATGAGTGACAGCATCACCAACTGCAAAGACACTGGAGCTAGCTCTATCTCTCTGGTAGGAAAGTAAGAGAATCCATATGTCCTGGGGACCCTATAAAGGTAGAAACTTGTTATAATCAACTTCCCTGGTATTTCTGTAACTTCCTTACAAAGGATCTAAGGTTAATGAATTGACATATAGGAATGAGCCATTCAAGTTATTATAGTAGATACAATGATGTGGTAGTATTGTAGAAAGAAAGCAGACTTTAAAATTAGGGTACCTGATTCTAGTCACCACAGGCAGTCAGTCACAGGCTCTCTCTGGGCTTCTGTATTTTTAGCTTTAAACTGAAGGTCATACAAGGGCTAACCATATTGGGTGGGAGGATTGCACAAGATAAAATATGAGAAGGAACCAATAAGTAGCTGTTTTCTTTCACTCTTTATATCAGAACTTTATAAGAATATAGTGGTAGCCAATTTACCAGAAAATAGTAGAAACTATATTTTTGTCTTATTTATATTTAGGCAGAAAGATAATCTGAATCTTAAATCAAAACATGAAAAATAAAAATCCAGAGGGAAGTTAACAATTTCAATACAAGTGCTGCAAGCAACTGAAGAAAGCAGAGGTACAGGGTCAAGTCAACTGGGTTTCTGGTTCTTAATCTCCCCAACACTGACTTTCTTAAACATAACTGAAAACTAATAAAATTTAAAACATGGTATTCACCACATCTGTCTGATTTTTCAGTGTTTTCTAATGCTAACTGTATTGATTTCCATCTCTCAGATTCATTATAGCTCTGGAAATGGTAAATAACTTAAGTGCTTGTGATGGGAAAAGGTGAAATTAGATAAAATAGGGTGATAGACCTGCTATGCTTGGTCTCCCCTGGACCCCTTCCATTGACTTTTTTTGCACAAGAAAGGAGAAAACATAGTTTTGCCCATAACGAGTCATTTTTATATTACTGCAGTGAATAGAGCAGGATCTGGTCATTATTATACAATCCAGGGCAAAACACAGCAACACGGGGCTAATGGCAAAGTAACAGATTCCACCCAGAACCTCAAATGAGGTCTAGATGGTACACCTTACCACAGCTGCTTTTGCAACTACATGGGATCATGCTGGAGATTTCGGTGATGTGGATGTGAGTACCAGAGGCTCAGAAAGCCCTCACTCAGAAATTCTCAGCTTGGTAGATCTCACCTTGGAGAAACTGCCAATCACTGCCACCACCCAAATATCTTTTCCTTAAGGGATGTGGGAAAAATTCCAACACTAGCCGAACAACTCTAATAGGATGTATCCCTGTCTATTCTGCCGAAATGTGTATCCTTTGAGCTTCTTGTGGTGAAGTGTGGTTTGTATAAGGTTTTATGTTGGAACTCTTATTTTTTTCCAATTCACAATCCCAATTCTGGGATATTCCTGGTATACTCAAGGGAGTACTTCACCAAGTGTAACACCAAAAATAGAGATTTACACAACCGATTTGATTGTAACTTAATGATAAAATTTATTCTAATACAATCTCCTGACTCCCTTGCTTTTTTTTTTTTTTTTAATATTTTATTTATTTATTTGATGGAGAGAGAGACAGCCAGTGAGAGAGGGAACACAAGCAGGGGGAGTGGGAGAGGAAGAAGCAGGCTCTCAGCGGAGGAGCCTGATGTGGGGCTGATCCCAGAACGCCAGGATCACACCCTGACCCAAAGGCACACGCCTAACGACTAAGCCACCCAGGCACCCCCCGACTCCCTTGCTTTCTATCCTATGTCGCAACCTCTCTTTTCTGCCAACAGAAGAAAAGTGATCTTTACCTTATATAACTCTCCCAATGCTTTATTGTCAAAAATACTTAATTCCTGCTGTGTCATCTATTGTTTCTATATTCTCTTCCCAATCCCAAATTAGTTCTTATTCCCCATCCTCATTGACTTTAATGATCACTCTCATTATCTACCTCACCTTGCTTCTCTGGTCAAATATTAGCTGACTGGCCCTTATTTTCCCTGAGTTTTCTCAGTGGTAACCCTAAAATTCTCCTTTTTCTTTCATCTCTCCTACATTTTTTATCTTTTCTCTGAATTATTCTCAAACCTCTCATTCTTCAATCTCAAGTATATTTAATATGTGTGAAAGAAAGTAAATTGATCTGTAACAACATAGGGATAAAGATTATCCTGTGAAATGTACGCTACTTGGTACAACATAAAATGGGGAAGGAATATCTTGTATGCTCATGGGATCAGTCTATTAACTAGTTTAGTCAATAAGATTAACATAGCTAAGGAAAGACTGAAATATCAGCAAAGGGTCATATTTATAAATGAAATGTGGAAAAAAGCGAGTCCTAAAACAAGCTTTGGTAATCCATGTTCATCAACATTCAAGCCCTTTAAAATGCATTCTCTGGTAGACCCAAATAATCCAATTACTAATTAGACACACTCTGCTATGGTAGATATTTCAGACCCTTCCCTGCCTATAAAGAATATTGCTCAAGACTACTTGCCTTCCTAATTCCATTTGTACCAAATATTGCTTTAAGTACTAAATTCAGATGCCTAGGCACATTTATATCAAGAATGCACATTTATGTTAGAGGATGCTCATTGTCTTTTCCCTAGAAAGGAAAATGTCTGATTATAAAGGAATTATTTGGCATACTGGATTATAAATCTCTCTCCAGTGAATTTAAAAGGAATATCTAATCATCTCCATATTGATTGATGAAACCCAGTTTATACGCTTGCAAAGCTAAGCTGCACAAATAATGTCACCCTATAAAACCTCTTGGTGTGCAGTCAAATGACAACAAATATACTTCAGGATTTTTTTTTTCTTTACAAACTTTGATATCAACAAAAAACATCTTTTTTTTTTCTCTGAAAATAAAGAGAAAATTATTTGCAATCTTTAGCCATCTGTATATTATACTGCCCTCCCAATTGTATTCAGTCATTACATAATTCTTTCTGGGAATGCATATTTTTCTTTATTAATTAGTTCAAGATAAAACTTCTTCAAGATTTGGCAACTGCATAGAACATCTAGTTTTTCAGGTTATATTTTTGTCATTGACAATCTTAGATAAAGTCCAATCTCCATTTTCTGCAGCTTACTTGTTAATGTTTTTCAAGACTGCATAGTGACTCATGCCAAGGAATAATCGTAATTGGTTTAAGCTAGTCATGATCATCCTGTCCTCTTCTTCCAGATACTAATTTTTCTAACCTCTTTTTATTCACAGCAAGCGATGACCCAACCCATTGTTCTGGTCAATGAAATAGAAGGTAAGTTTTCTATGGTGTAGGAAAGCTCTTGTTCCTTGATAAAAATAGCAGACACATCAGAAGCATTTATTCAAACCACCTCTTCTCCTGCTTCCTGCCTTTGAATGTGTTGTGAGAATGTGATGTGATGCTTGGAGGTAGTATCTTGTATCACAGGAAGAAGGCCCAAGATAACCAAAAAGATGCCAGCCCAGTGAATTGAGAAGTAACACCAATAATAGTCTATTTCTTGCCTTCATGCTTTGTAAAAAAAAACTATATCCCCCATTTAATCCATTATTAATAGAGCCAACATTATTTCTATACATTTATTCTGGATCTAGGAAAATACACAGAACCATTTTTATATTATAGGAAACCTAGAGGAGCTTCTGGTGTGTCTGGGCTATTTGTCTTTTCTTCCTTAGCATGTCATTCCTCCATCCCAATTCATATTAACAGGTATATCTAAATTTGCACAGTATCCTACATGCTGACATCATTTTTGATTAATGGTTCAGTTGTTTTCCATGAAATCACAGTCTTATTGAATATAGCATTATCTTTGGCCAAAATCAGCAATTCCCTTTATCCAATGGCAATTCTCAGTCTCTTTTTTAAGGTAAACATTTTGTATAGAAAATTGGCATTTTAGGGGTGCCTGTGTGGCTCTGACAGTTAAGTGTCCAACTCCTGATTTCTGCTTAGGTCATCCTCTCAGTGTCATGAGATCAAGCCCCACATTCAGCTCTGCACTCAGCATGGAGTCTGCCTGAGATTCTCTCCCCCTCCCTCTTCCCATCCCCCCTCTCTCTTTCTCTCTCTCTCTCTTTCTCAAATAAATAAATAAAATATTTTAAAAAGCCTTTTGGATTTTATTCAATAATCCTTTCACTCATTCATAATAATAGTATTCATTGTGTATGCTACATTGACTTGTGTATATACTTATACACATATTTCAAAATGGATTTTAAAATTACAGCAAACATTATTACAACATAGGCACTGCTGCTTATCAAGTCTTTAAGCATTGCGATTTCACGATACCTGTTACAACCTAAAAGGCTGGGTCTATTTCTACTTCCGCAATTGGTCCATTCTGAGGCATATCGGAGACAACTACAAAACTTCTCTCAAATTATGTTGCCATAAGAAATTGTTAATTAAAACATAATTAAAAAAAAGAGTAAAGAAATTTCAGCTTGTTCAAAAAAAAGGCTTGAGAGGTTATTTTTATGTAATGGTTTCAACTGACACTTCAGATCCAAAACCCAGTGTCTAACTTGTCTTAAATTATAAAGAGACAGATCCAAAACCCAGTGTCTAACTTGTCTTAAATTATAAAGAGACCCTAATGCCGTGACAAAAAAAAAAAAAAATCTTCAAACATTCAACAACACAGAAGGCACATAGTGATATGATTGTGCATACTTTCCTTTAAATGAGATAATTATCTCCTTCATTCTAAAAGTCAATTCTTCTCCAATTATATCATATCTTCATTAAAATTCCTACCAAATCAAATATTGCAATTTAAATAGGAAATATACTGTCCCTGTAATCAGAAGGTATTTTTAAAAGACTATATGAAAGTGTCACCTAAAAGAAACGTATTTTTAAGGTTGGAACTTCTTGGAACCAACTATGAAGGAGGTACATTTTGACATGCAGAGATGTGGGAAATAGTTAGCCAGGAGGAAAATGGCAGCAAAAGAATTAGAGATGTAATATATGGGGCACATTTTGGGATCACACAATTAGGTTAAGGCAACAGAGACATGAATGGGAATTGTAGAAGATAAGGTGCAAAGGAAAATAGATCCCAAACCACAGAAAATCTTGAATAACATTTTAAGTTTAATACTGATAAGCGATATGGACAGTGTTGAATTTTTATTTTTGATTTTATCCACTTTTTACTGTTGACATAAGAAACAAAAAGCAGTTTACCTTATAATACGGCTCTTAATTTTATCCTAGCCAGTAAAATGTGAGGGTGTTTGTGCCATAGGTAAAGAATAATATTCATACATTGCTGATCACTCAGACCTCATGTTTAAAAGGAGACTAACAGACTAGGGCAAGACAAAAATTGAAAACTGTCTTCTGGACCTGGTAACATAATAAGAATTATGGAAATTAATATTCTGTAACATTTTATAATACTGACAATAAGAATTTGCTTATATGTGTCAATAATGCTGAAGAAATGTTATTTAAGATACATTTTTCAAGGAAATGCAGAAAAGTTAATCTCTTAGGATATCAGAAAGGAACCAAGCAAAATACATTTGGAAATACAGTTGGGGAAGAATGAGAAAAACAAAACAAAAAATAATGCAATTCTTATGGTTTCAAGATGGTGTCAACATGTGAAAATAAATAAAATATGTATATGTAATGTGTGTGTATGTGTCCCAAAATAAGTTTTTTTCAATTGTGGCTAAAGTTGTTTCTTAAAATAGTAAGCCAAAGCCAAAAGAGTAATGAAAAACCTTGACATTTCTCATAATGAAAAAGATTAAAAAGATTGTTTTTATAAGCACTGATGAGAATATAACTACTGAACTAGTTGCTACCCTTTGTTAAAAAAGATAGGGAAGTTGTTTTTTTTTTTTTCTTTTAATAATTTTTATTTTGTGATAAGGGAGTTTTTTGAAGACTACATACATACCAGTTACTATAAAGACACAACAGACAAAGAGCATTTAGCTTGTGGGGTTAAGGTCCCTTCGATGCTAATACCTACTCTATCTTATCATAAAGAAATAGAGTTTGGGACTATTTTATTTGCTGGAAAGAAGAAAGCTCCCTTGTGATACTCTACTCTTCTTACTTATGCTTTATTTTTATTTCCTATATGCTTTTTTTTCATTTCCTATAGGCTTTTTTTTTTTCTTTTGTGCTTTTGTACAAAGTTTTTCTTACATATTTTTACGGGACATTTTATTTACTTGCTACATTTTTAATATAAAGTTGTATTTGTTAGAAACATTCTTAACAGAAAATAAAATTTGCATACCTAAATCGCTATTTATATGCTATGCTAATTAACTCACTATATGTTCTCTACCTAAATTTAGTCTATAATTCTACTATTTGCTAGTCAAAAAGCCTTAAGACCCTTTGACTTTGTTTTTTCCTTTTAGTCCTGTTTTATAAAAATTGTTATTCTAACAGATTATTTTCTGACAAAAACATGAAGCTTGTTTCTTCTACAGAACATTTAGAAATCCAAATTCAGATTTGGGATCAGGGATATGAGAGTTACTTAGCAAAACAGTGGCAGTGACATAAATGTCTAACATCTTAAGAAAGAATATGAAGAACGAACGATAAGGATGAAAGACAGAAATAAAAGCATGTTATGATTTAATCACCCATTTAAAACATGTGGAGAAAGAGTGAGGCAAAAAGAGATTGAAAAAGAGGACATCCAAATTGGCAATAGGAACGTTCATGTCTTCACTCTTACCTCAGGTTTCAAGAAAGTTTGCCTTTCCCTTTTATAAGATGATGACTTAATACTTTAATTTCTCTCCACAAATTTCCCATGTCCCACCAGTTTAGTACATACAATTGCCTCATACTTAAGAGAAATCATTAGACAAAAATGTCATTATCTTCCAACCACAAATCTACACAATAATTTGTATCTACCTCCATATTTTTCTTTCCTCCTATTACAAGTGACAACGTGAATCTTTTTTTTTTTTTTTTAATAAAGTCCAGTTCTTGTAGAAGTGTTTTGGTATCTGTCCCTCACCAGCTTTTCAAAGAATATTGTTCATTTTTCAGTCAATATATATTTACCAAGAACTTTTTCTTTGTAATACATCATGCTAGGCACTGGAAATATAATAGTGACCAAAAAGAGACATAACCCTTCCACTCCTAGAGCTTCCAGCATGTGGAAGACTCAGATATTAATCAAACAATCATACAAATAAACTTATAAGTGTGTTAATTGCTATAAAATAACCACATAATGCAACGAGAGTTCTTCAGAGAAATTAGGAAGAAGTCCCAGAGAAAGTGGTACTTTTGTTAACCTTTCCTGAAAATTGCTAGTGTTACTAGAGCAAAGAAAAAAAGGGAAAATCAAAAGAAATTGGGCTGGGAAGTTGGAAAGAGATCAGAGGATACAGAACTTTGTGGAACATGTTTAGGAAGGCTGTCAATAGCCTAAGGCTAATGGAAAGTTACCGGAAGGCTTGAAACATGGAGGTGGAAAAATTACTCCTTCAGCAATGTGAGACTATATTCCAGAAGGACAGGAGGAGTAGTTGATATGGACAGATCACTAAAACACAGTGTTTGCAGTATTCTAGGCAAAACATTGTTAGATTTTAATACAGGTTTTGGGGAAAGATCAAGAATTTTTGCTCTTTCATCTTGTCAATCCCAGTTTATAAACTGTTCTAATTTAACCCCATCCATTGCCTCCATTTTTTGCTGCCACTTTACAGCCAAATTGCTCAAGTAAACTGATTACATATGCAGTATCCACATACTCACTTCCTATTAAATACGGAAACTGCAGGATTTCACACTCACCACTGAAACAGATCTGGTTAGAATCACCAGATACCTCCATACTGTAAAATTTATTGAATTATTTTCTGTCATCTTATTTTACATCTAAAATGAATTTGACTAAGTTGACCAATGATTGATTCAACAAATGCATTTTTCATTCAACAAATACATACTGAGTATCTACTATGTGGCATTCACTGTACATTGTATTAGGTATACATAAAAGACATGAGTCTAGTGGTTGAAACAAATAGTTATCAAAGAGTCATAAATAAATGAAAAATTCCAACTGAAATTAATTTCATGGAAATAACTGGAAACTCATTTAGTCAAGAGCATCAACATGTTCATCTCAACTATCATTACAACATAATCTACATCTCTGGCTGTTCTTGATATCTATCTACCTAACTATATCTATCTACCTATCATCTATCTATCTATCTATCTATCTATCTATCATCATCATGTCTATTCTTCCAACCATCTATCCATACAGCTGATTGAAAATCACAAATGGTTTAAAGGTAATGCGGGACCAGAAATTGGAGACAATGAGTATGTAAGTTATTTGAAAGAGAAAAGATTGGGTGATGGAGGGGGGTTGTTTGTTTTTTTGTTTGTTTGTTTTGTTTTGTTTTTAAAGTTTAAAAGAACAGAGGAAATTTGACATACCATGCAGAAGGCAGCCAGGGAAAGGGAAAGATTGAAAATATAAGAAAAAGAAACTTACGGCTGATAGAACAAAGACATAGGAGAGATGAGAGACCACTAGTAACGGCAGAGGTGAACTGATAGTTCATTTTAGAATGAAAAACACTTTGTATTCTGCAATAAGGGGAAAGATATAAAAAATGCTAGATTTTTATTTTATAACTATAGAGTAAGATGGTATGGTATGAATATTAATGAATAACTTTGGGAAAGCTGACTGAAGTAGAACTGATATTTAAATTAATAATTTTAAAGTAAATTATTGTTTTGAATTGGGCAAGCCCAAAACCATAACAAGCAGATTTTAATATATTTGTCTGTTCAAAAGATGAAACTGGAGGAGGAGTTTAGATGGCACAGGAGTAGGGGTCCCCTTTTTCAGCTGGTCCCCTGAGTCGAGCTGGAGAGGTACCAGACCATCCTGAACACCCACGGAATCAGCCTGAGATGCGGGAAGATACATCTGGATCTCTACAAATGAACATCTCCAGTGATGAGTATTGAGGTACGAAGCAGGGAGCTGTGAATCCGCACACACATATCGGAAGATAAACAGAAGGGGGAGCGAGCCGTCGCATTAAGGCACCAGGAAGTGGTAGCCACCTGCACTGGGGAGCAGGCTGACTCGCGGACCGGCACCCATGAGAGAGCAGACTGAGACCCTGAGTCGGGGAATGCGTGCGACCAGACTGAAAACCAGAGCTCCGGAGTGGGCACGAACCACACTGAAACAGAGCTCCGGAGCGCGCAGGGGCGACTGGCGGCTGGCGGTGTTAGAAACACAAAGCACAGAGACGTGCTGGCCCTGGAAGTGAGGGCTGGGACACCGGGTGTGTGGCGCACATCCCGGGACGCTGTAGCATTTAGCAGCACCAACAGAAACAGAGTTAAAGTGGCCAGAAGAGCTCAGTGGAGAGTGGAATGCGATCCCTCTGTTCTGAGACAGGGGCTGGGATTCGGCCACTGCCGCTCTGATTCTCAGAAGAGGCACAGCAAACCGCCAGGGAAAGCCACCAGAGAACAAAAGCCTGGAAATACCGGATCACAGTGTGCCCATCCCCATCCCCCCTCGCAGGGGACAGGGAAGCTCTACCCAGACAGGGTTGCCTGAGTATCGGTGCGGCAGGCCCCTCCCCCAGAACACAGAAGGCAGGCTGAAAAATCAAGAAGCCCACATCCCTAAGATCCCTGTAAAACAAGAGTGCACGGCCTGGGTCCTAGTCAATAATCTGGGCTCTGGACAACCCCGCAAACTCTCCTCATCAGAATGACAAGAAGGAGAAATCCCCCTGAAGCAAAGAAAAGACAATGAGTCTGTGGCCTCTGCCATAGAACTGATGGATATGGATATAACCAAATTATCACAAATGGAGTTCACAGTAACAATGGTGAAGATGATGTGTAGGCTTGAAAAAAATATTAACGAAAATATTAACGAGAATATAGAATCTCTAATGGCGGAAATGAGAGCGAATCTGGCAGAAATTAAAAATGCTATGAATCAAATGAAGCCTAAACTAGATGCTCTGATGGCCAGGGTAAATGAGGCAGAAGAACAAATCAGCGAACTGGAGGATGGGTTGGTAGAAGAGAAAGCTAAAACAGAAACTTGGCTCAAAAAAATCCAATCTCAAGAATGTGAGTTATGGGAGGTTACCGACTCAATGAAACATTCCAATGTCAGAATCATCGGCATCCCCAAGGGCGTGGAGAAAAACAGAGGTCTAGAAGAGATATTTGAACAAATTGTAGCTGAAAACTTCCCTAATCTAGCAAAGGAAAGAAGCATTCATGTCCAAGAGGCAGAGAGAACCCCTCCCAAGCTCAACCATGACAAACCTACGCCACATCACGTCATAGTGCATTTAGCAAATATTAGATCCAAGGATACAGTATTGAAAGTGGCCAGGGCAAAGAAATTTCTCACGTACCAAGGCAAAGGTATCAGAATTATGTCAGACCTGTCTACACAGACCTGGAATGAGAGAAAGGGTTCGGGGTGGGGGGGCATTTTTAAAGCTCTTTCAGAGAAAAACATGCAGCCAAGGATCCTTTAACCAGCAAGACTGTCATTCAGAATTGATGGAGAGATAAAGACCCTCCAGAATCGCCAGTCACTGACCAATTTCGTAACCACGAAACCAGCCCTACAGGAGATATTAAGGGGGGTTCTATAAAGGTAAAAAGGCTCCAAGAGTGATACAGAACAGAAAGTCACAATCTATAGAAACAAAGACTTTACAGGCAACATGGCATCATTAAAATCATATCTCTCAATAATCAGTCTCAATGTAAATGGCCTAAATGCTCCCATAATGCCACAGGGTTGCAGACTGGATAAAATGGACATCCATTTGCTATCTACAAGAGACTCATTTTGAACCTAAAGATACATTCAGACTGAAAGTAAAGGGATGGAATACCATCTTTCATGCCAATGGACCTCAAAAGAAAGCTGTGTTAGCAATTCTCATATCAGACAGATTGGATTTTAAACTAAAGACTATATTTAGAGATACAAAAGGGCACTATATTATCCTTAAAGAATGTATCCAACAAGTAGATATGACAATTATAAATATATATGCCCCCAACAGGGGAGCAGCAAGATACACAAGCCAACTCTTAACCACAATAAAGAGACATATAGATACAAATATGTTTATAGTAGGGGACCTCAACACTCCACTATCAGCAATAGATAGATCACCTAAGCAGAAAATCAACAAAGAAACAAGAGCTTTGAATGCCATACTAGATGAGTTGGCCTCATAGATATATATAGAACACTACACCCCAGAACCAAAGAATACTCATTCTATTCTAATGCCCATGGAACATTCTCCAGAATAGATCATGCTCTGGGTCACAAAACAGGTCTCAACCCATACCAAAAGACTGAGATTATTCCCTGCATAATCTCAGACCACAATGCTTTGAAATTGGAACTCAATCACAAGGAAAAATTTGGAAGAAACTTGGAACTAAGAACCATCCTGCTCAAGAATGATTCGATAAACCAGGATATCAAAAATCAATTTAAACAATTTATGGAGACCAACGAGAATGAAAACACAATGGTCCAAAAACTATGGGACACTGCAAAGGCAGTCCTGTTGATCTGCTCTACTGTACTTCTGGTTTCTGCTTGATTGATTTCAGCTTTAATTTTGGTCAACTGCTTCCTTGTGCGTGGATTAGGCCTGTCCCTCTGTTGCTGTTCCAGCTTCTTGAGGTGAGAATATAAAAACTGCATTTTAGATTTTTCTATTCTTTTGAGTGAGGCTTGGATGGCTATGTATTTCCCCCTTAGGACTGCCTTTGCAGATCAGAGAACAATGAATTAGAAACAAGGAGCACAGTAGAGCAGATCAACAGAACTAGAAGCTGGTTCTTTGAAAGAATAAATAAAATATATAAGCCACTGGCAAGACTTATCCAAAAGAATAGAGAAAGGACCGAAATTAATAAAATTATGAATGAAAAGGGAGAGGTCACAACCAACACCAATGAAATAGGAAGGATTATCAGAAATTTTTATCAATAGCTTTATGCCAATAAATTAAGCAACCTGGGAGAGATGGAGGCCTTCCTGGAAACCTATAAATTACCAAGACTAAAACAGGAAGAAACTGATTTTTTAAACAGACCAATTAATTATGAAGAGATTGAAACAGTGATTAAAAACTTTCCAAAAAACAAAACTCCAAGGCCTGATGGATTCCCCAGGGAATTCTACCAAACATTCAAAGAAGAAATAATACCTATTCTCCTAAAGCTATTTCAAAAAATAGAAACAGAAGGAAAACTACCAAACTCATTCTATGAGGGCAATATTACCTTGATCCCCAAACCAGGCAAAGACCCCATCAGAAAGGAGAATTACAGACCGATTTCCCTGATGAATATGGACACCAAAATTCTCAACAAGATCCTAGCTAATAGGATCCAACAGGACATTAAAAGGATTATCCATCATAACCAAGTGGGATTCATCCCTGGGATGCAAGGGTGGTTCAACATTCAGAAATCGATCAGTATTATAGATTATATCAACAAGAAAAAAGCCAAGTATCATATGATCCTCTCAATTGATGCAGAAAAAAGCATTTGACAGAATACAGCAACCTTCCCTGATTAAAACCCTTCAGAGTGTAGGGATAGAGGGTACATTCCTCAATTTCATAAAAACCATCTATGAAAAGCCCACAGCAAATATCATTCTCAATGGGGAAAAGCTGGAAGCCTTTCCCTTAAGATCAGGAAGACGACAAGGATGCCCACTCTCGCCATTATTATTCAACATAGTACTAGAAGTCCTTGCAACAGCAACCAGACAACAAAAAGGGATAAAAGGTATTCAAATCAGCAAAGAAGAAGTCAAACTGTCTCTCTTCCCAGATGACATGATACTCTATATGGAAAACCCAAAATAATCCACCCACAAACTACTAGAACTTACAGAGCAATTCAGTAATGTGGTGGGATACAAAAATCAATGCTCAGAAATCAGTTGCATTTCTATACATGAACAATGAGACTGAAGAAAGAGAAATTAGGGAATCCATTCCATTTACAATAGCACCAAAAATCATACAGTATCTTGGAATTAATTTAACCAGAGACGTAAAGGACCTATATTCTAGAAACTACAAATCACTCTTGAAAGACATTGAAGAAGACACAAAAAGATGGAAAAATATTCCATGCTCATAGATCGGAAGAATTAACATAGTTAAAATGTCTATGCTCCCCAGAGCAATCTACACTTTCAATGCCATCCCGATCAAAATACCAATGACATTTTTCAAAGAACTGGAACAAACAGCCCTTAAATTTGTGTGGAACCAGAAAAGGCCCCCGAATCGCCAAGGAATTGTTGAAAAGGAAAAACAAAGCTGGGGGCATCACAATGCCGGATTTCAAGCTGTACTACAAAACTGTGATCACAAAGACAGCATGGTACTGGCACAAAAACAGACACATAGACCAATGGAACAGAATAGAGAGCCCCGAAATGGACCCTTGGCTCTTCGGGCAACTAATCTTTGATAAAGCAGGGAAAAAACATCCAGTGGAAAAAAGACAGTCTCTTCAATAAATGGTGCTGAGAAAATTGGACAGCTACATGCAAAAGAATGAAACTTGACCACTCTCTCACACCATACACAAAAATAAACTCCAAATGGATGAAAGACCTTGATGTGAGACAGGAATCCATCAAAATCCTAGAGGAGAGCATAGGCAGCAACCTCTAGGACATCGGCCAAAGCAACCTTTTTCATGACACATCTTCAAAGGCAAGAGAAACAAAAGAAAAAATGAACTTGTGGGACTTCATCAAGATAAAAAGCTTCTGCACAACCAAGGAAACAGTCAAAAAACTAAGAGGCAGCCCACAGAATGGGAGAATATATTTGCAAATGACACTACAGATAAAAGACTGGTATCCAAGATCTACAAAGAACTTCTCAAACTCAATACACAAGAAACAAATAAATCATAAAATGGGCAGAAGAACAGATACTTTTCCAATGAAGACATACAAATGGCTAACAGACACATGAAAAAATGTTCAAAATCATTAGCCATCAGGGAAATTCAAATCAAAACCACACTGAGATACCACCTTACACCAGTTAGAATGGCAAAAATTGACAAGGCAAGAAACAACAATTGTTGGAGAGGATGTGGAGAAAGGGGATCCCTCCTACGTTGTTGGTGGGAATGCAAGTTGGTACAGCCACTCTGGAAAATAGTGCGGAGGTCCCTTAAAAAGTTAAAAATTGAGGTACCCTATGATCCAGCCATTGCACTACTCAGTATTTACCCCAAAGATACAGACATAGTGAAGAGAAGGGCCATATGCACCCCAATGTTCATAGCAGCAGCATTGTCCACAATAGCTAAATTGTGGAAGGAGCCGAGATGCCCTTCAACAGATGACTGGATTAAGAAGATGTGGTCCATATATACAACAGAATATTACTCAGCTATCAAAAAGAACGATTTCTCAACATTTGCTGCAACATGGAAGGGACTGGAGGAGATAATGCTAAGTGAAAAAAGTCAAGCAGAGAAAGACAACTATCATATGATTTCTCTCATCTATGGAACATAAGAACTAGGAAGATCGGTAGGAGAAGAAAGGGATAAAGAAAGGGGGGGTAATCAGAAGGGGGAATGAAGCATGAGAGACTATGGACTCTGAGAAACAAACTGAGGGCTTCAGAGGGGAGAGGGTGGGGGAATGGAATAGGCTGGTGATGGGTAGTAAGGAGGGCACGTATTGCATGATGCACTGGGTGTTATACGTAACTAATGAATCATGGAACTTTACATCAAAAACCAGGGATGTACTGTATGGTGACTAGCATAATAAAAAAAATTATTATTAAAAAAAAAAAAAAAGGAGTCCTTGGAAAGGAATATTGTGTGTGATCAAGCTGGTTAAGATTAGAATAAATTGGATTAAGTGTTTTGTTTTTTTTTAAATGAAGGCATTATTTTAAATTATGTTCAGTTAGCCACTATATAGTACTTAAATGAATGTATTTTAATAGCAAAAGCAAGCTGGTACAAAACTAAAATTTGGTTTTCTCTTTGTTAAAAGGATTTAAAAAAAAAAAGATGAAACTGGTTGGTAAAGGTTTCCAATATTGAACTCTCTCTGCAATGTTGTTGAAAAGTTAAATTCAAAATATTCAAAACACAACGCACCCTACTTGTATTTTAACAAAAATTGTGCTGACATTGATTCATTTTTTTCAATAATTTTCTCAATAATTACTTAATATCTCAGATTTCATTATCAATTCCATGTTTGTTTTTCAAACTTGTTGATTGGTTGATTGGTTGGCTAGGTAACAACAGGTTCTACTTTTATATTTATTGTATCATTCTTTTGTTTTCTATGCAACCATGGCCTGTTCATGTGTACACACACACACACATACACACGCCACACACACTGAATCCTAATTTCCGAGGTTAAATGTTTAGTCCACTTATTTTTCCTTATCTTTTAATGTATAAAGTATTTAAAACTATTTGTTTATCTCCAGATATAGATTTTGTTATAGCAAATTTAGTGTGATATATGATATATTTTTCATCAAAAGTATTGTCTGCAAATATAATTTTATTTCCTCTATACAACAATAGTAGTTTAAGGGAGATTTTATTTACTCTCCAGAGGGTTAGTATACGTCTTACTTTTTTGTTTCATTATTATCTAAGTACTTCCCTGAGTGATGTCTGCTTTTTTCAACTCTATATGCAGTCTAGTTCATGATCATAGTTTGCAAATTTTCTAAGGGGACTTAAAACAATTATTCTATGGTAAAAATTATACACACACACATACATATAAACATATATATATATACATTTATAAATATGCTCACCATATATGGTAATCAGAGATAAATGGTAACCTCTTAGAGTTATATTTCTTTATGCAACTTTGTTATTTATATTAATGTATGTCTTCTTATATTTTTTGCTTCTTACATAGATTCATGATTCATACAGATTAATGACGATCTTTATGATACTATATATCCTTACTTTAAGTTAGTTTTTTAAAAGATTTTATTTATTTGACACAGAGTGAGTGCACAAGCAGGGGGAGTGGGGTAGGGAGAAGTAGGTACCCCACAGAGCAGGCTCAATCCCAGGACCCCAGAATCATGATTTAAACCAAAGGCAGAGGCTTAACCAACTGAGCCACCCAGGTGCACCTTCTTACTTTAAATTATTTCTTATACAAGCAGAATGCTTTTGAATTTTGTCTTCTAACTCAGTCTGATAATATCTACCCTTTAATTTAGTGTTAAACACAGTTTCATTGGCCTAACAAATACCTAGTATTATTTTGCTTATTATATATATTTTTTTTGTTTTGTTTTTTGGCTCCTCAATTATTTCTTTCATCTTATGAATCATATTTATTTTTATTATTTTCCTATTGAGTATTAAATTCTATTGGTATGAAACTCTTTGACCATTAAATGGGAAGGAATGTAGATACTTTTAAAATATCAAAGTTAAGAGAAAAATCAGTGCTGACATCCCCACTAACATTAAAAAGATTTTGTTAATTTTTCTTGTACTCTTGTTCAACTAGTACAGATCTGTGATCAATATTTTTCAAAAAGGGTACAATAAGGATAACTTTCTATTACTTTCACAAATGCTCCCCAATTTAGGTGAAGGGCAACTTACTTTCTTATACATTCTATATATCCTTGCCTGTTAGTGTTAAATATTAGGGAGATAAATAAGGTTACTATGAGTTTAATTTCTGTTGATTCTGACTTGGTGATTATATAACTTGTTCCGGATTCTTCTTTGGGAATGTCTATTAATTCCATATGCTATTATATACCTTTGTCTTCCCTACTGTTCACTATGTCTTCAATACTTTCATTGTCATACATTTAAGAAGCTTTTGCAAAGTTGTCTTCTAGAGCAATAATTTGATTTTCTGCAAATACCAATTACGCTTTTTCAGTGCCTTTAACACATCAATTAAATGGATTTCCTTCAAACGTTTTTGTTGTTTCCACAAGATTCTACTATATTTACATTACATATTTTGTTTCTGTATGTTCCATACATATGATCCTTATGTATTCTGTGTTTATCCCTTACTTTGTTAGTTTTAAATAGGACATGTTTTCTTGGATTTTATTTATAACAATAAATAACTATTACTATACTAAATAATTTTTAGAGGTAAAAATTATTTCTTAAAAATTCTTAGTTTCATTTAGGTTATGGAATTTCTTCCCCGTTCCTTTAGCCTTTTGGATTTTGTTTTTTTCTCCCCCCCCCCTTTCCTTTCCTTTTATTTCTTTTCTTTGCTTCATTCTCAAACAAGGAGTAATCTATCCAAACTTGGTCTTTTCTCTCTGACAATCTGTGTGGAGTATATAGTCTGATACTTGGCTTGTGGGATAACATACTGACCTCCCAGCTCCAGACCTAGAGGGGCTCAATTTATTTCCTATAGATATTTATATAAGTGGCTCTGCTAGTCTTGTATGGGAGACCTCCAGTTCCAACAACCAAATTCTCTAAATACTCCTGAATTAGGTGGTATTTTTCTTTGACTAGATATAACACCTGAAAGACAGTATCTCCCCACTTTCAAATGCTGATAGAGATCTCTCCATCTCTGTCTCACCCCCTCCCATTGCCAGATACAGCATATTCTCTAAGATGGCCACACAGCTCAAAATGGACTTGTTATTATCCTCGCCCCTACCTAGAGATGCTGCTATCCTGACATAGCTATAAAAAGAAAGGAATTAAAGGATAAGGTTGGAGAGTGGTCAGGACAGATTGATTTAATCAGTTAAAGCCTTTCTCTGTTTCTAAAATTCCAATTCTATTGAAAATCTTCTTACTATTTTGAATATTCATGAGTATTCTGCATTACCTGAGGTAACACAAAGGTTCATATTATACAATCAGACTCACAAGAATTGGGATCTTACCTAAGATTAACTCTTACTATTAGTTTCAAGAATACAAATCAACAAGAGATACGGGTAAAGCAGCAAGAGTTCTGGGGCCTCGACCATGGCTACCAGGCCCTTTCTCCCAGCACACCAAGCACTGCAGCATGGCATGGCCCAGTTTAACAGATGAGGTTCCTAAATAACCAGAGATGACATTTGGGTTGTAAAGCATCTCTGGGTTTTTTTGTTTTTTTGTTTTTTGTTTTTTTAAGATTTTACTTATTTATTTGAGAGTGAGAGAGACAGAGAAAATGTGAGACAGAGCGAGCATGGAAGGATGGAAGGGCAGAGGGGCAGAGGGAGAGGCAGAAGCAGGTTCCCCACTGAGCAGGGAGACCAAGGCGGGGGCTTTATCCCAGGACCTCAGGGACGTGACCTGAGCAGAAGGCAGGCACTTAAACGACTGAGCCACCCAGGTGCCCCAAAACATCTCTGTTTTATATAACCAAATAATTTCATACCTTATGTGACATTTCCAAGGAGCCATGCCCTATTAATCCATAGGTTCCATGTATGTTTACTCTAAGCAACCCTACGCAATTGGGTATATCTCATTAAAAGCGTTCCATAGATAGGTGACACTCTTGCTCTCAAAAGTTATTTGGTTTGTTTGGCAGTCTGTCATTAGTTTGTAAGGACATCAGACCCAGTCACTTGCCTTCTCCCACTCTCCACCCCAGAAGTGCCCTGCCCACCCCCTATGGCCCACTTGCAGAAGTGAGTTAACAGATTATAGGCATGTTTTTTAAGTGTTCATTTCTAAATTTTAAGAAACTTGGGGATAAGCACAATTTCTCTTGTATTTTACCAATAGAATCACTTAAATTTTTTTATACTCATTTGTTTTTCTATCACCTAAAGATAAAATGGAAAAACTCTAGGATGTAACATCCATGGCCTTCTACAATCTGTCACTAACCACCCTATATAGCCTCAACTTCTGCTTCTCTGAAGCAGAGTATGATTTTGCCACTTTAAACTTCCTACTCCAAAACCAGCATGTTCTTTTAGGTATCTCTATTTGCTTTCTCTCTTTTTTCCAACACACAGTAGGCTCTCAGTAAAGACTGACCAACTGGAGTTCGGCTGCTGCTTATCTACAATAAGGCAAGAAGTATATTCACATTTAGTAACCCAGAGAAATAAAACTGTATCCTAAATAGTTACAAGAAGCAAGGACACACTCTTAATAAGGCTGAAATATTATCAAATTTACCTTGTTAGTAACTGGAAGAAAAGTGAATTAAGCTGATCGCTTTAATTGAAAATGAAATCAGACTAAACCTAATTATACTGTGGCACAACACAGACCCTCTACACAATGAAAACATTTGTCCTACTGTTGCAGACCTTGTAAACATTGCCAGTACTCTGGTAATGCCTCATTTCCCTCAGGCTCTTTACAAATACAGCAGAATGTATTGATGCATACAGGGAGGTCAGATAATGAATTTTCAATGTCATTTTGCAAATAAGAGCAAATAGTTTCTTTTGACTCCTCCTAGATGTCTCTGCATCATGGGTTGCTTCTGCTGAATTCATTAACTTTCTCACCATGCCATACACTAACTAATTTTTTCTGCCTACCCTCATTATAATCTACATTTATATAACCCATATTGGATGTTCAAAACACTCTCATAACTTTGCCTCACTAATCCATAAAATAATGTTTTGAAGAAAATAGAGAGTTGTCACATTCTCCTTTTCATCCTCGAGGATGGAGAATCATGGATAATTTTCCTTTGGGTCTGTAAAATGAATCCAGGACCCAAGTTCCTAATAAAGAGTCTGCTACTCCAACTCTGTGTCTAAAATTTTACATAAACATTTATAAAATGTTTTCCCTTGGGCTGTTCTTAATGTAAGAGCTGCTAGTGAAAACAAACAAACAACAAAGGATTTCTACGTTGTGTGTACAAAGTGTAAGCCCAACAGAGTATCAGCAGAACAGAAGGGAAATGTTGCCTTCTGATATCCTGTCTTTCCAGGCAAGTTACTTCCAGACATGTCTTTTCAGTGCACATTGTCTCTCACTATAACTTATTCCACTCTTCCTTCCCCACAGTGTCTCTTTTTCCTGTTAGCTAGTTATCCATAATTCAGATTCCTATAAAAAACATAAAACCGTAAGACATATCTGGGATCATTTTTGTAGGAAGCCAATAGTCAGATACTCTGCATTCTATAACAAGATGTACCATTATGACAAAAAACACCAGAAAATTTAAATTAGTATTGTTCTAAGTGGTAAGACTCTAGAGTATCTGTTCTCCAGTGCATTCATCTTTTTTAAGGATATGTGTGAAAACCTTAGCTTACTTAAGAAATTCTGTTTTTGGCCCATGAAGCTCTGGATCCATGCTGCAATACCTAACCTTCACCTTCAATAAAATATCTAGGAATGGATATTTGGATATTTTGAGTCTGCTATGGCAATGTAACATCGAAGTGATTTTCCAAGAGGACTTCTTATTAGTATTAAGTAAATAAGACTGAGCAATAAGATTTCAGGGCTACCAAACTGTAGCTTCCTTCTTAATCATTCCAGACTCCCCCCAACTAATAATTCTCTCTAACCACTTGCTTAGTATCTAAAATTTTACAATTATATCTTGATCCCTTTAGGATTCTGGTATCTGTTAAAATAAATATCCTTCTGGGTTAGATAAATAGTTTATTATCTAAGCTGTGTGAAAGAATGAAGCTGTGTGAAATGCATGTGAAGAGGATACTATTAATTAATATGTGAGAGCAATAACAGAAGGCCCAAGCCCAGGCTCTCCAGGAGCCTAGGATGTGTAGTTACCTTTATTAACATCTTAACATCTTCTCGGTAACTTACACTGAATACAAGAGAAATGACCAAGGAATGTGCCAGTGAGTGGAAGCAAATGAACTGTATCCAAAGGGTATGTGGAAGGGATAAAGAGTAATTAATCTGGGTTGTAAAAGGCAAATATTATGAACTTCACAATTTTGTTCAAAATCAGTCTACATTCTCTGGCTAAAAGGTAACTCAGTAACTGGAATTAATAGGTCTAGTAGTTCTGATAAGTGTCTACTTAATTTTAATTTTAGCTGCTGAAATCAAAGAACCCCTTTATCTTTTAAAATTAATCTTAGGGAGGAAGCAGGTTCCCAACTACTGCCTCCTCCATATTTTGGCCACATATGTGTTTGCTTATTTTCCTTCTTACTTCCTTCTCCAATGCCCCAAAAAGGTTGTGCTTTGTTCTGTTCAACAAAACTTTCGGGCATTTGAATTACGGGCAAGTATGTCCATATTATAGACATAAAATCTGAGATTTTGCAAACTGTCCCTTGCAGTATACATAATGCTATTCAATATATTTTATAGCAAATAAATAGCTTTTGAAATAAATATTCTCAATAAGAATATTTCTGCTAACTTGCTGACTTACCCATCCCTCAAGACTCATTCTTTGTGTGTTTTGTATATTTATTATTTTCTTTATCACAGGGTTTAAAGTTTATTTTCTCCTTCCACTCTTCTTTTCTTTCTAAAGATTTTATTTATGTATTTGAGAGAGAGAGCGAGCAAGTGAGAGCATGAGCACGAGCGGGGGGAGGGGCAGAGGGAGAAGCAGACTCCCCACTGAGCAGGGAGCCTGACACAGGGCTCGATCTCAGGACTCCAGGATCATGACCTGAGCCAAAGGCAGCCACTTAACCAACTGAGCCACCCCGGTGCCTCTCCTTTCACCATTCTAATGATAAAAATCATCTCGCCAAAAAGAAGGCAGTGCCAAACTGTCCCATGGAAGCCAGAAAATGATCGAGCTCCTTACTGATGGAGGTGCGTTATGTTTGTCAAAGGGCAGAGTCCTAAGGCTATGGAAAATAAATGGGTTTTGATACAACCAATTCCTTGGTTTTCTGAGGGCCTCTGATGAACACACATTAACTTTCTTTTCAATCTCATGTGAAATACAGGATCATAATTTCTATCTCATCAATCATGCATAAATACTATGTTAGAAAGGAAGGAGGAGAGATCAAGAATGAGTAAGATTCAATCCCTTTCTTTAGATTGTTGACATATACATGAATATGAGGCAGACTAAAATACGTACATAGGTTGTGTCTATTGAATTGGAAGGCAGGGTTCACACCAACTTAAAGGACTTGAAAAGATTCCCCATACAAAGAGACACATGATTTATCCCACGAAACACTAAATTCTGTTCAGTGGGAGTGCAAAATGGGGCAGCTTCATGGACATGTGACCTGTGCAATGACACAGGGCCCTACTTCAGAAGAGTCCTACATTTGGTTTGAAATTCCACTGTCACCATCTTGAAATATCAATAATTTTTGAAAAATGGGACTTGCATTTTAATTTTGCACTAGGTCCCACAAATGGTCTGGTCCAGAGTGTGGAAGAGCAACCCCTCCTGTGAATATGGCAAGATTAAAGTCGCTGGGCCACAAAACTAGTCAGTACTACTGCAAGATAGGGGCTGTGGTAGGGGTCCTCTTAGTGAGAAACTAGTTTGCAAAGAAAGGTTGTGCCAGATCACAAGGGTCTGGGTTTTAGTGCTTAGAGTCCAGGATTTATTCTAGAACCACTCACACATCTTTGCAGATTTTTAAAGATAAATTATGTAATTAGAATTCTATGGTGATGTGAAGGAGGGACTAAAAGAACAGAAGAACCGAAAGCCAAAGAGTTCAGATAGAATGTTAGCAAAATGGCCTTGGTGAAAAATAATGAGGGCTTAACAGTATACATTAATACTGAAGAGAGAGTCTGAGATACACTTCACAGAGTGGCTTAGCCATCCTCTTCCTTATCCTATACTGTGCACATCTCCATTGCTTTTCTCTAAAACCAATGGAGAATATTACTATGGCCAAGTTACTGTGTGATCTCACTTCTTTTTCCAGTTATATACTGAACATATTCCATAATACTCAAGATTATCCAGAATAAAATTTTTGTAAGATATTCCCCCCTAATACTTCAGGAAATCTTTATAAAGCATAGCATAATTTAAAAATGTGTTTAAAATTACTATTTAATCACATAGAAAAGAAAGTTAAGAGACTGATACTCAATAACCATCTCACTTTCTCCATTGGTACTTATTTTGCCTTGGTTTGAAGACATACATATGTTCTCTAAATACTGCTTTTCTCCCTTTCAGTCTACTGTCTTCTCTGGGAACTCTTACTACACGTTTAGGATTTTTTCATTCTATCCCCTTTGTCTTTTAATCTTTCTTATATTTTCCATTCTGGATAGTGTCATTCGGATAGTGGCTAGATTTTTCAAGTGTGCTAATTCTCTTTTTGATTCTATCAAATCTGCTGTTAATTCATAAAAATTTTAATATCCAATTCTATCTTTTTCTGTTCTAGAATTTCCACTTGGTTCTTTATCAAATCTGCCTGATTTTTTTCTTTCTTATAGTACCTTTATCTTTCATGATTCTGAGTCTTTCTGTTGTCAATCTTTTTTTTTACATTTTTATTCAATGTATTTAAATTAAAAATGGCAACAACAAAGTAGTCCACCCATATCTCTTACCATCCCCTGCTGCTGACAGCCACCAATCTGTTCTCTATACCAATGATCTTGGCTTTTTCTTTTCTTTTCTTTCATTCTTTTTTTTTTTTTTTAGATTCCACATATGAGAGAGATCATATGGTATTTGTCTATCTCTGACATATTTCACTTGGCATAATGCCTTCAAAGTCTATCCATGTTGTCACAAATGGCATAATTTTATTCTTTATTCTTTTTTATGACTCAATAATATTCTAGCACGCGTGCATGTGTGTGTGTGTGCGTGTGTGTGTGTGTATTTCTTTCTCCGTTCATCCATCCAAGTGATAAACACTTAGGTTGTTTCCATATCTTCGTTATTGTAAATAATGCCACAATGAACATAGAGGAACATATATCTTTAGTGTATTTTCTTTGGATAAATATTCAGTGGAATTACTGGATCATATAGTAGTTCTATTTTTAATGTTTTGAGGGATTTCCATACTGTTTTCCATAGCAGTTGCATCAATTTATATACCCATCAACAGTGACAAGGGTTCCCTTTTCTCCATATTCTCACCAACACATGTTTCTTGTCTTTTTGATAATAGCCATTCTAAAAAATGTGAGGTGATATTGCATTCTAGTTTTGATTTTCATTTTTTTATGAACATCTTTTTATGTATTTGTTGGCCATCTAGATGTCTTCTTTGGAAAAATATTCAGATCTTCGGCTCATTTTTTAATTGGATTGTTTTCTTGTTTTTGTTTTTGTTTTTGCTTTGTTTTGTTTGGTTTTGCTTTGCTTTTGTTTGTTTGTTTGTTTGTTTGTTTTTTGCTATTGAGTTGTATAAGTTCTTTATATGTTTTGGATACTAGCCTCTTATCAGATATATGATTTGCAATTATTTTCTCCCATTCTGAAGATTACTTTTTCATTTTGTTGATGGTTTCCTTTGCTGTGCAGAAATATTTTAGTTTGATGTAGACCCATATAAAAGCTTTTTTTTTTTTAATGTAGGGACAGATGTTAAAACAACAAAGTACATAGATCTCCCAAAAGTGTATTCACTGTATAACCAATCTTTCTGAGGTTTTATAACTAAGATATCCTTCCAGCTTCTTTTTTCATTCAATGGTGTTTCAATGCTCGAAGTCTTCTAACTATAAATAAGCCAAATACTTGTTTAAAATGCTAACCTTGATTTTGAAACAATTATATTAATTAGAGGTAACCATTTTAGCAATGAAATACCCTGAATATGTACTAAAAGTCCAAAATCAATACCCAAGGGCTGAAAATAAATCTTTATCTAATAGTAACTGTGAAGCACGGATTTTATTCTGAGTGTTGACTATGTTGTGTAAAGTGCGTTCTTGCTTCATTTTATATCAACCACTTCCAGAAAATCGCACAGATTGAGAATGCTGTCCTCAGCCTCAAATTGAACAGATTTGGCCTTGAATGTAAACTCTGGCTTACCTTGCCTCCTCAAAAAACTTGGAGCTTATAGGTTTTGCTCAATTGTAGACTTTTTGTCTATTTAAAATACAGCATCTGAGGGACACCTGGGTGGCACAGAGGTTAAGCGTTTGCCTTCGGCTCAGGGCGTGATCCCGGCGTTCTGGGATCGAGCCCCACATCAGGCTCCTCCGCTATGAGCCTGCTTCTTCCTCTTCCACTCCCCCTGCTTGTGTTCCCTCTCTCGCTGGCTGTCTCTCTCTCTCTGTCGAATAAATAAATAAAAAATCTTTAAAATAAATAAATAAAATAAAATAAAATACAGCATCTGGAATCTAAGCTTCAGGTTAACCAAATAACGATCTGTTAAGAAACTGTCAACACAAAAATGTTAAAATCTCCTCTTTCACTTACAAAGTTTCTAGAAATTAACAGTTTTCTGGTGATTGTGACTATTTGTAATTATAACCTGAATTTGGTTCATTAGCCTTCCTTCAAAAATTCAACACAAAAGCATTAACACAGCCAATTTTCCTATCTTTTGCTCTCTCCCACCACACACATTCCAATAAACCTTTCTCTCCTCTCCTCATTCTGCTCCAGACACACTGGGCTCTTTGCCTGTTTTCAAATATATAGGCACATTGCCATTGATGACCTTTTGCTCTTGCTGTCCCCTATGTCTGGGACCTTCTTCTTCCAGATGTGCATGGCTTGTCCCCAAGCTCCTTCAGGCCTTTGTTCAAATGGCACCTTTTCACTGATGACTTCTCTGACCACCCTCTTTAAAATTAAAGCCCATCTTCAGCTATCCCTGTTCCTGATTTATCTTTCTCCATAGAACTTGTCAACATCTACTATACTATATAGATCTCATTACTCAGTTTACTGTGTGCATCCACCTCCTATATTGTAAACTCTCCATGGGCAGAGATTTGAATTGTTCATGTTCCCTGCTGGATCTCCAGTGTCCACAATAGCGTCTAGCACATTGTATACACTCAATAAATATTAATATTAAATGAATAAATATTCATACACTATTAAATAAATGGAAGTAGTTCCATGGATTCTTTTTTCTGAATCCGCCTTTACCCTAGAGGACTCAAGCTGAACTTGCCTTAAAGTCTAATGTAAAGTAATAATCACAGAAGTCACAAGGATAGAGCCTGCTAACTTTCAAACACTGGAGTATCAAAGTTATCAGTCAACCTCTGTGAGTTCTTTTATTTATGTCCCCACAATGACTGTAATACATCAACAGAAAAAAAAAATTAATTAATGTGCCATGACCTGTCTTGGTCAGCTCAGGCTGCCATAATAAAATGCCATAGACTGGGTTACTTAAAAAACAGGAATTTATTTTCTTACAGTTCTAGACATTAGAAGTCCAAGATCAAGGCACCAGCATAATTTCTGGTGAAAGCTCCCTTCCTGGCTTATAGATGGCCATCTTCTTGCTGTGCCCTGACAATGGTGAGGGAAAGAGAGACGGCAAACTCTCTTCTTATAAGGACCCTAATCTCATTATGATGTCCCCACCCTCATGACTCACCTAAACCCAATTGTCTCCCAAACACCCCATCACCAAATACCCTCACTTTGTGAGTTAGAACTTCAAGAAATGAATTTTGGGACACAATTCAGTCCTTAGTATTAATATACAGAGTACAGAAGGCCGGGCAAAACATTTCTTAACTTGATTCATCAAGTTGTCTTAGGCTTCAGGTAAATGTCCCCTTTTTCCTATCTCCTCTCAAATTCTTGTCTTCTCCATTTCTCAGGTTTGAAGTTATTTCTGGTTTTTGGATTTTTTAGGGTTTTTTTTGTTTTTTTGTTTTCTATCCAACTATCCCGTTCCCACCCATCCTGACTTCTTCCCTGAGGTCAAGGTTATACAGATTTTTATTTATGGTGACACTTATTTATGGTGACAAGGACTTTTATGTTTCTTAGATTTCTACTCTCTTTGGCATGAAGGGCCTTAAAAATAACCAAAGGCTTCTTGGGCTAATATTGCATACCTCTAAACAGCAGAACTTGTTAAATTACTATTAAATTAGTAATTATTTTTTTACTTCATTTTATTAAAAAGACATTTTCCTTACCTAGATAAGAGGGAAATGAATGTGGGACACTAGAAGACAGACACTTTATCCTGTCACACATAGTTTAATTGTCTATTTATGGACCTTACGTCTAAAGGCCAGAATATAAAAATAATGTATCCGATGTCACTAAAATAAGAATGCCTGCGGGGCTCAGTCAGTTAAGCATCTGCCTTCAGCTCAGGTCATGATCCTGGGGTCCTGGGATGGAGTTCCACATCAGGCTCCTTGAAGAGACTGCTTCTCCCTCTCCCTCTCCACCCCCCTCTCTCTCTCATGGATAAATAAAATCTTTAAACAAACAAACAAACAAAAAAAGAATCCATGACCCCAGTTCTATGTGCCCAAATCCCCCTCTAGAAATCTATAAAACCATATATATTCAGTTTTGTTTACTGCTTGTCATTTCTACCCTGGCAAGATATAAATCAGATACCTTATATCACTTCATAACAAGGCAAATATTCCTAAAGAATTGGGAAAAGTAGCAATATGCTGTAACTTCTTTGAATATTAGACTCTCATACAGTTCTGCTTATCTAATGTAAAATAAGTTTTGTTTTTACTGCTACACAGACACTAGTTCATGGAACAAGTAACAGTTTACACAATCTTTAATTATTGCTTCCATGAATTCATTAAGTAGTGATTACAAGAAACAGACCATCAGAGGATTTATTGCCATTCCTACATTGACTCCTTTTTTACTTTTCTGTATCATTTTTGAGGTTCATATCAAGTCAAAATTTTCCATACATAATACCATCTATTTTAAATGAAAAGCACATGAATACTATAAAATGAGTTTCTTGATAGTTCCTATTTTGTGCATGAATCTGGAGATCAGTATGTTGTTACATTTCATTTTCAAAAGAAAAGTAGAATTTGAAATTAAACACAAGTCTAGACATCAAGGTTCTATGGGGAAAGTATTTTCAGATAGGTATGTTAGCATTAGGGTTATTGATAAATTTTTGCTGGACAGCTAGGATTCAATTTAAAAAATAATAATAATATAGAGGATAAGGATGAGAGAGAAACAACATAAAAATTATATAGCATGATTGTGTTAAATTAGTCTACTTAAATTTTCTTTCTTCAAGTTTCCCACTGATGTTAAACTCTTTTAAGAGAATAATAAGGTACTAAATGTCATCAGTAACACATCATTAACAACTCTAAATACTAAAACAACATCAGAGACCATTCCACTTTTTTCCTGATTGGTAAACTCTCCTGTTGATATTATCCTAATTGAAATTAAGACTAGTTTTGTTCATAAAGATTGCTGATCTTTGTGCATGTCTCTAGAGTTCATACCCATTATAAGAGAATTAGAGACATCAGAAATATGAAGACTTCTACCTTGCTTCTTTCATTCTCCAAGAAATTATTTCCCAGCTAGTTTTTTGGAAAGTGACAAAAACCTAAATGTTAAATCATTAAGAAATGCTGCTTGAAACTTTCAGCATCTTTATTTACTACAGGTTTTAATTGTGATTCAAGAAGCATTAAGAGATTGATGAAAAGGGGTAAATGGCTGAATGGTACAGTAAATGTCATTGAGTTTACTTCATTTGAGGGTTTTAAGGTAATTAATCTTACATGGTTAATATTCACAGAGGAGCTGAATTGGATTGGTGAATCTGGGGCATTTCAAAAAACAGATAATGAAAGATGCAAAGATTTGTGAATCCAAAGGCTAATTAGTTATAAAAATCACAATTATCAAAATGATTTCATTTGTTACTAAAATAATGAAGCCTAGTGGAACCTTTTGTTATAAATGATTTCTTTTTTTCTCCTCTTTTCATTCTATAAATTTCTGGTGTTACCACATACTTAAATATGCCTAAAATAATCATAAAACAAAATAGGGGTCTGTAACACAATAAGGACAACACAGGAAATAACACAGTTAATAATTTCTGCCCTGATAGAAATGGTAGGAAAAACTATGTTCTCTAGGTACAGTCGTCTGTCAGTTTTTGCCAATTTCTTCCTCTATTTATTACTCTCTTCTCCTAATTACATCATAACTCCTTAATTTGCTGATGCCTTTGACACTTGTTTCACTATTTTCTCTTCTTCTTTTACTCATATTAGCCTTCTTACTGTCTTCAACATCAATATAGATAGATCCCTGATTTCTCAATATCTGGATATCCTTGCTATCATCTCAAGTACTTACTTTCTTTGGTAAACTAGCCCTTGCCATCATAAAAAACTGCACCATTTCTGAAATCTCAGTTCCAAGGACTCAATATCTCCAATATTCTCCAATAATTTCTTCCCTATTCATTTGCTATATTAATCTGACCCTACACACACAAAAATTAATTAACCTTCTCAGACTCTCTAAACCATGCTTGGTGAACAGGCATGAATTTTTAATGTTAGGAGTTGAAAGAGTGATGAAGTTCTTAAATGACAAAAGAGGAAAGAAGGAGGGAGAACATCACAAATACATGATTCTTAATTGCATTCTTGGAAATAGCAATCCCTAACTGACACTGTTGAAAGTATTTGAACAACATCTGAGAAAGTCTGATCATATACCTTTCATTACAAAAAAGGAAATTACTTACAAACACAATCGTGGAAGATCTGAAGGAAAAACACACGGAAGATATGATTACAATTATATGAAGAAAAAATAAAATGAACAAAGTTAATAATATATGTAGAGTTTACCTCAATTTCAGTTTCATACTATGATACAGAGGCAGTTTGGCTACTAACATTATTCTACCTATAATCTGTTCTGATCAGCAAAAGCTTAATTTTCACAATTATGGTCACATATCTATATTTTAAGTTATCATACAAAATGTAATAGACACGGGGCGCCTGGGTGGTGCAGTCATTAAGCATCTGCCTTCGGCTCAGGGCATGATCCCAGCGTTCTGGGATGGAGCCCCACATCAGGCTTCTCCGCTAGGAGCCTGCTTCTTCCTCTCCCACTCCCCCCCCTTGTGTTCCCTCTCTCGCTGGCTGTCTCTCTCTGTCAAATAAATAAATAAAATCTTTAAAAAAAATGTAATAGACATGAAAAATGACAATTCCTTGAATCTATGTCAAACAAAACTAATAACTCATTTCTTCTATCGACATTGTTGAATAATTTGAAACTACCCTCATTTTTTGGGGTAGAACAGCTGTTAATTGGGCTAACAGGAAGCAAGAAGTAATAAATAATGAAAGAAGTCATTGGCCTTCCCAAGTGCTAATTCCTAGGGATACAAATCTAGGCTCATTACAAACATTTAAAACAGATTAAGGTATACTTATGGGCATTCAGTGGTATCAAGTCACAGTATGTAATGCCTGAGAACCTTTGTATTCAAATTATAAAGCTGTACAAGGAAACAGCTCTAAATCTAACAAAGCTCTAGTTTGGATAGTCTTATATTTTATAGTTGACTGCTTCAGTGTTGGGATTCCTTGCCATAGTAACTGGGCCACATTAATAACAGCTAAAATAAATGACAGGACAAAGGAAAATATTATCACTCTGCAAGAGAAAATTTTAGTTGATTGTTGAAGAGAAATTGGAGCATGGGGAAACTAATGTCAAGCTAAAGAGAATTTACACATCACTTTTAAAAATAAAATCAGTTGGTCTCTAGCTTTATAGTCTTGCCTTCTGTGAAAATTAAATTGTTCATCCAGAAGATTAAGAGTTATTAAAGGAGCAAATATAGGAAAGCTAATGATTTTTCTAGCCTTTATCCAAGAAAATTTAAACTAAGTACACCCAGAGATGTTTCTCTCTTGACCCTAAGACATAGATTACTTAATATAGCCTTCTGCTTCTGAGAAAGCTAAGGGACTGTCAATAGTTCATTGAGAACCTCAAAGTCATTATCCCAAAGGTATATTCATGTTGAGTTATGATCTCAAAGGTGTATTCATATTGAAGTGGAACACTTCCCTAGGGCTCTCTGACCTATAAATAAATGTTGTTCAATTGAATTTAAGCAGATCAAGCACTGCATTTGTAGGAAATGGCACAAGCATTAAAACACAAATTTTGCCCTCTAAGAATCCATGTCCCTAACAAGAAAAGGATAAAATAAAAATGGATAACAGATTTAGACAGAAAATTTGAGTGTTTTGATCAAATAAAACATAATTTTTAAAAGAAAGAAAACAGTGTCCTTTTACTGCATCTATTTTAACATCATTTACTGGTTTTAACAAATGTGAGTTCATTTTAAGTTCTTCTTTCTATGTGTCAAAAATTCAAAAGAGAGTTTTAAGCAAATGTCATAGAAAGCTTCTAATATGGACTTTAATGATTCCCATCTTCTATTCACACTTTTATGTATTCCCCTCCCTTTGGATATAGGCTGAATTTAGTGACTATCTTCTAATGAATAGGATGTAGCAAAGTGATAGAATGTCACTTCTAAGGAGAGGTTACAGAATGATGATGGCTTCCATCTTGCATGCCTTCTTTTGCTTTCTTGCTGATTTGTTTTGATGGAAATTAGTTACCTATTATAGGCTTACCTAAAGAAAAAGGCCCATGCAGCAAGAGACTTTGGAATCCCACAAGCATGGGATAAAGGCCCTCAGTCAAACAAAGACATATGAATAACTAAAACCTACCAACAACCATGTGAATAAGTTTAAATATAGATTGTCCCTCAGTCAAGTCTTCAGATGAGAGCGCAGCCCTGGTCAACACCTGGATTGCAGCCTTATGAGGTACTCTGAACCAGAGCACCTAGCTAAGCTGTTCCCAGACTCCCAACACACAGAAACTGTGAAATAATATTATTGTTTTAAGCCTCTAAATTTTGTGTGACTTGTTATACAGCAGCCAATCTAAAGGAAAAAAATCTATTTGCAAGAAATTGTCATTTGGCCCAAGATTTAAAGTTTGATTTCAGATGCATGTTAAATTAAATCAAACTGTCTACAATACAAATGAGATACATTTTCCAACTTCCTTGAAAATTACAATAAATTCAGGTTAAATTAGAAAACAACTACCCATAAAAATTTCATCTTTAATTAATAAGTTAATATCTACTGTAGAATACTTCATAAAGGATTTGTAACAATATAAGAAGTTATATCCTTATAGCATTAAATGACATCTCTTACATCTTTAATCAGACTTGATAAAATTACTTGAAGTTCAATGACATCTCTGAAAAGCAAACAGATATGCCTTCAGATTTTTTAAAAATATTGTTTTAACTTTAATTAATAAATCTTTTGAACTTACTATTTTATTGTTATGATATAGTATTCTGTGAGGCTTTGCAAACATATAGTTAGCATCATGCAGCCACCTTTCATATATATATATATATATATATATATATATATATATGAAAACTATGTCAAATAAATATTTAAGCAGTTTCTAATAGCTTGTATTTTAGAGGTTAAAAAGTAATGATTCTTAGACAAATATCCCACTTTTAAGTTCACATCCATTACCCAGTGCTGGAACTTTACATTTATAGATAAAGAGATTGATTTGGTAGCTTGTAATTATAGTATTTAACATATGATTTAAAAATCACACTACAATATTTTTGTACAAAAAAAAAAAAACTATAACATTTCTGGAGACCTGAAAACTATAATCAATTCAATTTTACATAACCATATTAAAAGTGGCAATTTCCAGAAAGCAAGAAAGATGTTCCCATCAAATAAAGATGAGGCATAGAAATATTCTATAACTTTTTTCCAATGATGAAGAACTGAGAATAAAAGACACCTAAAAGGATATAGATCGCAGATGACACGGCTATTGGAAGCAAAAAAGTGAGAATCAAAATATCTTCTTAGAATATTTTTAGACAAAATAATGTCTTTACTGTTTTACACCTTTCAAATATTTCTAAGTATATTCCCATTGCCATATGTAGGAAATGTTATTGATAAATCTGCTCCCTATATCTGCACAAAACTGGATACATATCACATGTTATTTATTTCCATTTGGAATTATCAGGTTTGGGAGAAATTGAGTAGACTGACCTAAACAAAGCTGATCATCTTAAGCCTCTAGATGGCTCAAAGGATCTGTCATTGCTTCTTGAGAGTGCATCCAATTGTTATATGACATCTCATAATGCAATGAAATGGTTCAACTAATTCAAGTGATAAACTGAGTCATACAAAGAAAATTAAACGGTCCAATAACTGGGCTAGACCCTCTGGTGCTATCTCTTATGACTTGAAAGATTAAAGTATATACAATAACACTGTGTGTTCATGATAAAGCATTCAAGGTGCCAAATAAAACAATCATAGTTCTCAAAAATATTTCTCAGGAATATATAGATGTCTATCTCCTTTATTAACACATTTTTTTTTAGTCTTACAAAGGCAAATGATGATGTTTTTTAATAGAATATCTTTTATATCGGCTGCCAAAAGTAGAATATTGAGTTAGAAAGACAGGTCTTAAAGTTTGAATAAAAAGTGGAAAGTATAAAGAAAGAAAATAACACAGTTTATACAAATTCTAATAGATATTATCAGCAGGTTTCAAAGTGTGATCTTGGAAATCTTTAAGGCCCCAATACAGTTGAGTGAGTCTGTAAGGTTAATAGTTAAAATGGAGGTAAATATAAATACATATTTCTTATTTTTAATAACTCTAAAAAGTAATGGACTATATATGCAAAAATAGTGAGACTCTATTGAGGATTTTAAGTATATACACAAGTAAAATATATGACAAAAACAGCACAAAAAATGAGAAGGAATAGAGAGTATATGGTTATAAGATGCTTAAAATATACATGAAGCAGTATAATATCAGATAAAGTTAGATTGCAATTAATTAAAGATTTCTACTGTAAACCTTAGAGCAAACACTAAAACAACAACAAAATTTTAAAAGAGGTATAAATTAAAAAACCAATAGTAGATTTAGAATGCAACCATAAGAAATCATTAATCCAAAAGCAAGCATAAAAAAGTTTTAAAGGTGAGGGGGATAGACAATAAACAGAACAAACAGAATGCAATTACTTAAGAATGTAGACTTTAGTCCAACTATATCAGTATTCACATTAAATGTAAATTATCTAAACATGCCAATTAAAGACAGGTAGACTGGATGAAAAGCAAGACTCAAGTATATGTCACTTATAAGAATCCTGTTTAAAATATAAAGCAATAAATACATTAAAATGATTTTTAAAAAGATACAGGATGAAAACAATAATCAAAGGAAAGCCTGAATGACTATATTAACATCAGACAAAGTAAAGTTCAGGAAAAGAATATTATTATAAATAAAGGGAGACATTCTATAACAGTAAACATTTCAATTCACCAAAAAACCATAACAATCCTAAAAGTGTATGCATATAACAACAGACATGCAAAATACATGAAACAAAAACTGATGGAACTAAAAAGAGAAACAGAAGAATCTACAATTAAAGTTGGAGCTTTAACATTTCTTTCTCACTAAGATATGAAACAAATGAAAAATCAGTGAAGATACAGAAGACCAGGTCAATATTATCAACCCATGTTCCTAATTGATGTTCATTGACATTTGTAGAAAGGTCCACATAATAATAGAATACATTTTTTTTCAAGTGCACATGGAATATTCATTGAGATAGACCATAAGCTGGGCCATAAACAAACTATATAAAATATAAGAATTTGAAATTATACAGAATATGCACCTTGACCATAAAGGGATCAGATTAGAAATCACTAACCAAAAGATATCTGGGAAATCCTCAAATATTGGAAATAATCAACATATTTCTAAGTTACTAATGAGCTAAAGAGAAAATCACAAGGGATTTTAAAATATATTTTGAATTGAATGAAAATGCAAAGCACAGCATGCCAATTTTGAGGATATAGCTAAAGCAGTGCTTAGATGAAAGTTTATGGAATCCAAAACTTATATTTGAAAAAAACAGTTGTGAAATGAATACAGAAGAGCAAACTGAATTCAAAGCAAACTGGAGGGAAGAAATGATAAGCATAAAAGACAAATGAATGGAATTGAAAAAAAGAAAATAATACAGAAATTCAATAAAACCAAAAGAAATGTTTAAAAAAAACCATGAGTAAATTCATAAATCTCTAGACAGACTGACCAAGAAATATAAAGACAAAAGACATAAATTATCAGTATCAAAAGTTAAAGAAGGGTCATCACTATAAAATGTACAGACATTAAAAAGCTAGCTGTAGCTAATACTGATCTGTTGATCTATGTTTCTGTATTTGTGCGAGTAGCATACTGTTTTGAGTACTACAGCTTTGTAGTATATCTTGAAATCTGGAATTATGATACTTTCAGTTTTTTTCTTTTTCAAGATTGCTTTGGCTATACAGGGTCTTTTGTGGTTTCATACAAATTTTAGAATTGTTTGTTCTAGTTTTGTGAAATACGCTCTTGATGTTTTGATAGGGATTGCATTAAATGTGTAGATTGCTTTGGGTAGTATAAATATTTTAACAATATTTGCTCTTCAAATCCATGAGCATGTAATGTCTTTCCATTTCTTGTGTCATCTTCAATTTCTTTCATCAGCATTTTATAGTTTTCAGAATACAGGTCTTTCACCTCCTTGGTTAAGTTTATTCCTATTATTTTATTTATCAGGATCAATTGTAAATGGGACTCATTCCTTAATTCTTCTTTCTGCTGCTGCATTATTGGTGTATAGAAATGCAACAGATTTCTGTGCATTGATTCTGTTACCTGTGACAGAATTCATTTATCAGTTTTTCTAGTGTTTTTTTGGTGGAGTATTTTGGGTTTTCTCTATACAGTATCTGCAAGTAGTGAAACATCTTCCTTACTGATTTGGATGCCTTTTATTTGCTTTCCTGTCTGGTTGCTGTGGCTAGGACTTCCAGTACTATATTGAATAAAATGGCGAGAGTGGATATCCTTGTCTTGTTTCTGATGTTAGGAGGAAAGCTTTTAGTTTTTCCCCATTGAGGATGAGGTTAGCTGTGGGTTTTTCATATATGGTCTTTATTATATTGAGGAATGTTCACTCTAAAACTACTCTATTGAGGGCTTTTATCATGAATGAATGTTGTATTTTGCCAAATGTTTTTTTCTGCATCTATTGAAATGATCATATGGTTTTTATCCTTTCTCTTGTTGACGTGATGTATCATATGTTGATTGATTTGAGAATGCAAGGCTGTTATAACCTCCAAAAATAAGTCAGTATATTTTTTTCATATCAACAGACTAAAGAAGAAAATTATGTGATCATACAAATTAATATAGAGGAAAAACTTTGGCCAAATTCAACTTAAAAGCAGGAAAATAATGCTCAGCAAATCAGGATTAGAAAATAATTTCTTAAACTATCACAAGAAATCAACATTTGCTGCAACATGGACGGGACTGGAGGAGATAATGCTAAGTGAAATAAGTCAAGCAGAGAAAGACAATTATCATATGATTTCTCTCATCTATGGAACATAAGAACTAGGAAGATCGGTAGGGGAAAAAAGAGATAAAGAAGGGGGGTAATCAGAAGGGGGAATGAAGCATGAGAGACTATGGACTCTGAGAAACAAACTGAGGGCTTAAGGGGGCGGGGGGGTGGGGGAATGGGATAGACTGGTGATGGGTAGTAAGGACGGCACATATTGCATGGTGCACTGGGTGTTATATGCAACTAATGAATCATCGAACTTTGCATCAGAAACCAGGGATGTACTGTAAGGTGACTAACATAATATAATAAAAAAACATTAAAAAAAAAGAAATCTACAAAAAGATCCTATGGTAACATTATACATAGTAAGAATATGAAGGTTTCCTCCTTACATTCAGGAATAAATCTATGAAGCTCACTCACTCCTATTCAACAAATTCTGGAAGTTGTAATCAGTACAACAAGACAATAAGATTTTAAGAACATACAAAATGAAAAAAGAAAAGAAAACAAAAGGGTACCTCACACCAGGGAACTCACACAGGAAAGACTAATCCCCATAAGACTAGGCTTTGCAAACCAGAGGGGCTGAATTCTCTGTTTGTATGACCAGTGGGACTTGGAGCTTGGAGTTTTAAAAGTCAGCTGACTCAGCACAGGGCTAGCCGGGAGGGCAAATGATAGCTGAGTTGCCACCCTTAAGGAGACAGCAGCCTTCATGGAGAGGCAACATAAAAACATCAGTTTACACAACACTAAGGGCAAACTGGATGAAATCTTCATACTGATTTCAGGGCATGTTGGGGACTTTTCTAAAAATGAGGGACCTGGCAGATGTTAGCTCCCCCACCCCCTAGCATAAACATAGGGCCATTGGTGGGAAGCAGGGCTACACAAACACTTGCTACCTAACCCACTAGCAGTGTGCTACACCCACAAGTTCTCCTGAAGACTTACCCACTGCAAGCATGCTAGCTTCAGCAATGGGTTAAGGGCAAATTTTGTTAACGTTGAGAGCACCACACCCAACCACTGGGTGACCAGTTGCTGAAGTGCTGCCCCCAGCCACATGACCCCAGTCACCTTTGGTTGCCAGGCCCAGCTGAGCCCAGCTATCACGGCATGCTGAACCTAACCTTGTACCCCCAGCTGCCCTGGCACACAGGCCCTAGCTGTTGCAGCACTTCAGGGGATCTGGCATAGGACGAGGGGCCCAGTGCAAATTTTGCTAACACCACTGCCCCACTCCCAAGTTCCCTGGTAAGCACAACTCCCCAAAGCTGTCCCACTAGCACTACAGAAAATAAGCACAGCCCACAAAAGGCACAAAGTCAGTACAGAAGACAATGCTGAAAGGAAAAGTAACTCAGACACAATAGCAGGGGATAAGGAGCACACCTTGGATACTCTCCTAAAGTGCCAGGTTTTGGAGAACAGGGGACATGGCACTCCAGGGCACCCTAGAACCTCTTCATAAAGTCAAGACTTTGAAGAGCAGAAGACATAGCTGACTTTCTTAACACAGAAAAACAGACACAGAGAGACAGACAAAATGAGAAGACAGAGAAATTTATCCCAAATAAAAGAAGAGGACAAGACCATGCCCAGAGATCTAAGTGAAACAGATATAAGTAAAATGCCTGATAGAGAATTTAAAGCAATGATCATAACAATACTCACCGGACTTGAGAAAAGAGTGGAAGACATGAGTGAGACCCCTAACACAGAGATAAGGAATAACATAGCAGAGATAAAAGGTTCAATAAGTGAAATGAGACACATGCTTGATGAAATGAACAGCGGGATAGAAGAAGCAGAGGAACAAATGAAGGACGTAGAAGACAAAGTAATGGAAAATAATCAAGCTGAACAAAAGAGAAAAAAAAGAATTATGCAAAATTAGAATAGATTTAGGGAACTGAGTGACTCCCTCAAATGTAATAACATTCATATTATAGGAGTCCCAGAAGAAGAGAGAGAAAATGGGGCAGAAAAATTATCTGAAAAACAATAGCAAAAAATTTCCATAATCTGGGGAAGAAAACAGATATTCAGATCCAGGAGGCACAGAGAACTCCCATAAAAATCAACAAAAGCAGATCCACACCAAGGTATATTGTAATTAAACTGGAAAAATATAGTGATAAAGAAAAAACAAATAAATAAAGACAGTAATTTACAAGGGAAAATCCATAAGGCTAGCAGGGAATTTTTCAACAGAAACTTTGCAAGCCAGAAAGAGTGGCATGATATATTTAAAGTACTAAATGGGAAAAATCTGCAGTCAAGGATACTCTATATTCAGCAAGGTCATTTTTCAGACTAGAAGGAGAGACAGTTTCCCAGACAAATAAAAAATAAAGGCATTCGTGACCACGAAACCAGCCCTGTAAGAAATATTAAGAGGTAGTGAGTGGAAAGGAGAGCCCAAAAGTGACATTATGAAGGCAGGAAACAAAAGCACTAAAAATGAATATTTTAGTAAAAAAATCAGTGAAGGAATTCACAAAATAAAAGGATGTAAAATACAAGAATGTATACCTAAAACGTGGGGAAGTAGAGGAGTAAAGAATGAGTTCAAGCTTAAAAGACAATCAACTTAATATAGACTGCTATATGCAAAAGATGTTATATACAAACATAATGTAACAATATTTCAAAAACCACTAACTAATAAATATGCAAAGAATAAAGTGAATGAATTCCAAATATAACACTAAAGAAACCAGCAAACCACAAAAGAGAGAACAATAAGAAAGGATCAGAGAAAATCTTCAGAAACAACCACAAAACAATTAATAAAATGGCAATAAATACATATCTACCAATAATTACTCTGAATATATATGAACTAAACACTCCAGTGAAAAGACAGAGGGTGACAAAATGGATAAAAAAACAAAACCCATGTATATGTTACCAAGAGAGTCATTTTAGACCTAATGACAGAAGATAAAAAGTGAGAAGATAGAAACCATCTATCATGCAAACAGATGTCAAAAAGAAAGCTAAAGTAGGAAAACTTACATCAGACAAAATAAACTTTAAAACAAAGACTGTAACAAGAGACAGGGGCACCTGCCTTTGGCTCAGGTCATCCTCTTGGGGTCCTGGGATAAAGCCCCATGTTGGGCTCCCTGCTCAACTGGGGAGACTGCTTCTCCCTCTCTCCCCCTCTGCTCTTCCCCACACTTGTGCTCTTGCTCGCTCTCTCATAATTAATTAATTAATTAATTAATTAAAATAAAATAAAACAAAGACTGTAACAAGAGCCAAAAAAGAGCACTATAAAATCGTAAAGGGGATAATCCAACAAGATGATATAACAAATGTAAATATTTATACACCGAACATAGGAGCACCCAAATACATAAAACAGTTAATAACAAACATAAAGGGACTAATTGATAATAATGCAATAATAGTAGGGGACTTTTAACACCCCACTTACATCAGTAGACAGATCATCCAAATAGAAAATCAATAAGGAAACGAAGGCTTTGAATGACACACTGGAAATATGGATTTAACAGATACATTCAAAACATTCCATTCTAAAACAGCAGAATACACATTCTTTTCAAGTGTATGTGGAACACTCTCCAGAACAGATCACATATTAGCCCACAAAATAAGCCTCAACAAATTCAGGAAGATCAAAGTCACATCACATGTCTTTTTTGAATAAGACAGGAATGTTTACTCTCACCACTGTTATTTAACATGGTACTGAAAGTCCTAAACAATCCGACAACAAAAAGAAATCAAAGACATTCAAATTGGCAAGGAAGAAGTAAAACTTTCACTATTTACAGATGACACGATACTATATAGAGAAAAACCCAAAAGACTCCACCTAAAAACCACTAGAACTGATAAATGAATTCAGTAAAGTCATAGGAAGTTACGGGATTCAAATTTAATGTACAGAAATCTGTTGCATTTCTACACAACAATAATGAAGCAGCAGAAAAAGAAATTAAGACACAGTCCCATTTATAGTTGTACCACAAGTAGTAAGATACCTAGGAATAAACCTTACCAAAGAAGTAAAAACCCTGTACTCTGAAAATATAAAGTGCTAATGAAAGAAATTGAAGGTGACAGAAAGAAATGGAAAGGAATTCCATGCTCGTGGATTGGAAGAACAAATATTGTTAATATGTCTATACTACCCAAAGCAATCTACACATTTAATGCAATCCCTATCAAAATACCAACAGCATTTTCACAGAGCTAGAACAAACAATTCTAAAACTTGTATGGAACCACAAAGACCCTGAATAGCCAGAGCAATCTTGAAAAAGAAAAGCAAAGCTGGAGGAATCATAATTCTAGACTTCAAGTTATGTTACAAAGCTGTAGTAATCAAAAGAATATGCCACTAGCACAAAAATATACACATAGATCAATAGAACAGAATAGAAAACCCAGAAATGAACTCACAATTATATGGTGAATTAATCTTTACCAAAGCAGGAAAGAATATCCAAAGGGAAAAAGACAGTCTCTTGAACAAATGGTGTTTGGAAAACTGGATAGCAACATGAAAAAGAAAGAAACTGAACCACCTTCTTATACCACACACAAAAATAAATTCAAAATATATAAAGAATTTATAAAACTCAACACCAAAAACCAAATAATCCAATTAAAAATATGCAGGAGACATGAACAGACGTTTCTCCAAAGAAGACATACAGAAGGACAACAGACACATGAAAAGATGCTCATCATCATTCATCGTCAGGGAAAAGCAAATCAAAACTACCTCACACCTGTCAGAATGTGTAAAATCAGTAACATAAGCAATAACAGGCATTGGGAAGGACGCAGAGACAAAGCAACATTTGTGTACTGATGGTGGTACAGCCACTGTGGAAAACAGTATGGAGGTTCCTCAATGTCAGGTTTGGCCAGCAAACCCTGAGATGGCAAATGAAAAGATTACTCCAGACACCTAAGTCGGAGAAAGGACAGGGCCTGGGGACCAGACTCTGCAGTGGGGAAAGGCCTCAGCCAAACTCTACCTTCGTTTTTATTATGCATGCTATCAAAGAATCAAGATTAGAAAGGAATGTAAGGTTTCAATAACTAGGGCAGTGACATTTAAGGGCATTGTGTGATTAGAACTTCCTGTGTTTGTGACTTGCAGGCAGGGGGTAGGTGACTATTAAGGATTTATGTCTACATGAAGTTAAGCATCTGTACCCTAGGAGATAGCATTGAGCTACAATTAGGATCTGGCTATTTTCAGCCCAGCAACTTCAAAGGAAGCCCAGTTTTCTGGTCACTTCTTCTTTGATTTTCAACTAGCCTCTCCCAAGGAGAATTGTGTTTATCATATCTTAGCTAGCCAGGCATTATAAATTCCCACACTCAAAAAGTTAAAAATAGAACTACCCTACTATCCAGTAATCACACTATTGTGTATTTACCCAAAGAATACGAAAACACTAATTCAAAGGGATACATGCACCCCAATGTTTATAGCAGCATTATCTACAATAGCCAACATATGGAAGTAGCCCGTGTCCACTGATTGATGAATGGATAAAGATGTGGTGCATATATATACAGTGGAATGTTTAAAAAGAGTTAAATCTTGCCATTTGCAATGACACGGATGAATTAGAGGGTATTATGCTAAGTGAAATAAGTTAGAGAAAGACAAATACCATTTGATTTCACTCATGTGAAACCTGAAGAAACAAAACAAATGAACAAAGGGAGAAAGAAAAGAGCTAGAGAGAGAAATCAAGAAGCAGACTCTTTTTTTTTATTTTAATGTTTTTTTATTATATTATGTTAGTCACCATACAGTACATCCCTGGTTTCTGATGTAAAGTTCGATGATTCATTAGTTGCGTATAACACCCAGTGCACCATGCAATACGTCCCCTCCTTACTACCTATCACCAGTCTATCCCATTCCCTCACCCCCCTCCCCTCTGAAGCCCTCAGTTTGTTTCTCATAGTCCATAGTCTCTCATGAAGAAGCAGACTCTTAAGTATAAAGAACAAACTGGTGGTTACCAAGCGGCGGGGGTGGGGAGATGGGTAAAATATGTGATGGGGATTAAAGAGGGTACTTGTGATGAGCACAGGGTGATGTAATTGTTGAATCACTATATTGTATACCTGAAACTAATATAACATTGTATATTTACTAATCTAAAAGTAACTACAGATATTATTAGAAATAGTAAAGAATTTAGCAAGATTTCTAAATTATATCCCCATAATTATTTTCTTTATCCTAAAATACATATATAATATTTTCAAATTTAGAATAAGGAATTTTAAAATATTATTCTCAAATTTAACTGTTGCAATGTTAACTCCCTGACTAGCATTAAACAAAGTAGTTTCTCCTATCATTAGAAATTAAGATTTTGCACTTTTTTTTTAAAGATTTTATTTATTTATTTGAGAGACAGGGGAAAGAGAGAGAGAGAGCATGTGAAAGCCCAAGCGCAGGGGAGGGGCAGAGGCAAAGAGAGAAGTAGGCTTCCTGAGGAGCAGGGAGCCTGACATAGGACTGAATCCTAGGCCCCTGGGATCATGACCTGAGCTGAAGCATAAGGCAGGCACTTAACTGACTGAGCCACTCAGGCGCCCTGCACTGTGTTTTAAAGTTAATGAATTTGTTACTTTATTTGGCTTTTAAATAATTTTATTTGGCAATTTAAAAGAAGAAAATGTGCCTTTTAATAACAATCCTACATTTAAGAAAATCTACTTAGCCCTTTTATACGTGTTGGATTAGTTAGAACCATTAGTAATATATAAGTAATTATCACCAGATTAATAATCAAATTCAATCTCCAATTGTAACTGTAGTTTACAAGTTTGGGAGAACAAACAGAGTCATCAAATATTTTAACAAATGTGGTTATTTATAGCAAAAACTGAAAATTGAATAAAAAAAATTTGATTTCAAATTTGCAAAGCAATTTTTCTTAAAACCATTATATGAAATGTTCAATTAAAGAGGAAAATTCTTTGTCCTTTTTAACATACAGTTTTAGACTCAACTTTATACTAAGAAGTAGAATAAAGATTTAACTTCCATTTTGTAACCACAAATATGTAAAAGTATTTATCTACTTAACAAAATGAAATAGTCCCCTAGTTTTAGCTTCTGAAAACACCTGTGTTAACAGAGTCCCCTTCTAGAAGTTTTTTCAGTTGTGACTGAGGCCTGTTTTTGTTTCTGCTACATTTTCTGTTTAAGGCTGAAATGAAACAGTTGGTATTTCCTGCACACACACATTAATGGCTTTGACAAGAAAAACTATTTTCAAAGTGAATCTTTGCATAATTAAACAAATTAAAATACTTCATGGTAGTAAGGGATATGCTATAATCAAATTTCATGTGATATTTACCCTAAATAATTACTCAAGTTTTTTATGGGTAATTATAATTTCTGATAACACCTAGGCAGAATAATAAATTCTTCAATTAAGTTATGCCTAGTTCACAATTTTAAAATTCTGCTTTCTAGATCACAGCCCACATATGCAGATTATGCAGTTGAGCCAAAATGACTTCAAAATATTTATATAAAAGGCAAAGGAGAAGTCAAAAAAGAGCTGCTTTATACTCTTTGAAATTATCTTTGTCATGAAAACATTCTACCTTACACCCTTACTGTCATAGGACTATTAAGACACAATTCTACATAGACATCAGTCACTGAGAACCAAAGTCAAGCTGCTGAAATGCAGGATGTGTGCAGAACTGAAATAGAATAGAAAAAGAATTTTACTCCAGTGAGGGACTTCAGCGAATTCAGAGCTGAGGTCAAAAACAGGTCAAAGGGAGATAAGGAGTTAGAACCAAGGTGAAAAACACTGCAGCACTGAACAACAGAAGCAATGGAAAAATACTTTGACGTGTGTGTGTGTGTGTGTGTGTGTGTGTGTGTGTGTGTGTGTGTACGTTTGTTAAACCAAAAAAGAGAAAGCTTCATTGTTTCATCTGCAGCAATCACACAATTATCCACTGCTATCTATTACTCTTAGACAGTATTTGCATATTACGCAGTTTTTCTCCCCCTTGTATATCAGGAACAGTGTAAATGGGATGTATTGATTCCCTCTATCATTCATTAAACTTCCTTCACTGTTATTTTTAACACTGCCCCATCGATGTGTTTCTCAATATCACACTTGCATCTTGGAATTTTATATGGGTATGCAAATAAAGGTCTTGTGTTTTATGATAGTAACTTTTAAAAAGCTGTCTTAAGGAAGCTTTCAGTATTTTTATAATTATTATAAAACAATTTATATTTATATTATTGAAAAAAATTTCTAAAGGACCTACTCATGAGATTATTTGTCCTTCTAGAAAAGAACTGAATAGAAAATGATGTTGGGCTAAAATCTAGAAAACTATTTAGAAATATATTTTCTTTAAAAAAAAAAAGAAATATATTTTCTTTTGTAATTAAAAAGCAAAATCTGGGGGCGCCTGGGTAGCGCAGTCCTTAAGCATCTGCCTTCGGCTCAGGGCGTGATCCCAGCGTTCCGGGATCGAGTCCCACATCGGGCTCCTCCGCTGGGAACCTGTTTCTTCCTCTCCCACTCCCCTGCTGTGTTCCCTCTCTCGCTGGCTGTCTCTCTGTCACATAAATAAATAAATAAATCTTTAAACAAAAAAAAAAGGAAAATCTGTCCAATATATTTCATGTAATTAGTATTTAAAAAGTAATTGTATTTCTCATATATGTGAAAATGGATATATTTAGTTTTAAAAATCTTAATTATTGTATGCTTTGTGATTGGCAAAAAATACTATCTTTCCAAATGCAATGTGGTATTAAAGAGGATTTATTTATTTCAGAAAAATGATCCATTTATTATTGGCTCTAAATTCTATTCTGTTAAATAATTTATGGAGGATATTAAGATTTTCATTAGCTCCTAGTTTGAGTCAATATTTTAATAGTAAATACTAAATACAGGCTTTTTGTTACTTATGTAAAAATAAATAAACAAATAAGGATTCAAAGCAACTTCATTGCAAATTCTCACATTAGCTGACTTAAACTGAAGCTTACAAAAGTTGGAATTGGATATCATGGTGGTTTTTTTTCCCCCCCTTCACTGTTCTTCCTACCACAGAGAGTGCTGTGCTATTAGGTAAAACAGAATCCCAGTGGAATTTTTCTTTATCTCTGTCTGTGACCCAATCCCTAAAACAGAGTGTAAGGCATACCAGTTTATACAACTTTGGGGATTTTAATTGTTTGCTTTAAATGTTTAATTGAGCTGCAGTGAATTTCACATTAAAAAACAAAACGAAACCACAAATCCCCTTGTAAGGATCAGGTCATAAAATAAGAAACCAAAGAATTTACTACATGAAATGCACCACTTGTATTCAAGATAAAGGAGAGCAGAGCAGAGCAAAGATTTTAGGAATGATGAACAGGGTCAATAGCTTTTCATTACCATGTGATATATATAAAGCAAAGTTATTCTCCTTGGAGTAGGTTTGGCTATATTCACACGAAGAGGACATATTTAGAAAAGGTAAGTAATCAAGTTTTAGAATCAAAATGTCTTGGTTCAAAAAATAAACTTCATTCTACAGTTTCACAAGGTATACCAGGTAGGAACCAAAGGGGGTTCCTTCTGCAGCTGGGTTATACCCTTTCTCTGGGCAAGGAAAGCATGATGAACCCTAGGAAGATCCAGATTTTCTCATGTCTGTTTCCCAAGAAAGTACCTAAACCATTACATGAAATAATCTTTCATTTAAGTAATAATCACTAACATTTATGCACCTGCTACTCTCAGGCATTCCCATATTATTTAACCCCCACTGTAGTAGCCTCATCAGGTAGATACTATTTTCATCCCTATTGTACAGTTGAGAAAATACACATAAAGGTCATAGAAATTGGCCAACTTTAAAATATTAGCAATTGCAAGAGCCAGGCTTAGACCCAAAGATGCAAAATTTCTTAAAAAGAGAAATCAGAAATGGATTTTGGTAATTTCCTGAAGTTAATAGAAAAGAAAACATTAAAGATTTACACCATTCTCAGTCCTGTCCTTTAAAAAGATAAAGGAAGCTATTTTCTACATCAGTTCATGAAATCGCCCAAACTCCCCGTACCCTTAATTATTATTATCCCTGTAAGAAGCAGTATTTTAACTACAAAGTATTTCTATAAGACTTGATTGCATTTTGTATTATCGGACACACTTATTATAAAAGTCAAAGCCCAGTTATATTTGAAAATATGCACATTAAATTTTAATTTATACTAAATTCTTCTGGGGTAGCTCCCTATGAAAATGATCACTTTAATAATAATTAACATGATAGCTTATCATATACACATCCATCCTATAGTATGTAACTAGAGCCAGCATTTAATTCATCAAATATAGACTAACACATACACACATATAAACTATATTTTTTCATTTTATATTACCAATGAATTTTAAACTATTAATAGTTAATATAATGCATTTTCTATTTTGCCTATTATAGCAATCAGTCAAGTGCATATGTGAAAAATATTTAAGTTCTTTTTCTCTCAAATCTTTTACCCCTTGATTTGAGCGACAGCTTCTCTTTGGCTCCAAAACTCTAGGAAGCCGATTTAAGTGGGGTTTAGAGGGAAAAAAAAACCCACAAAATCACTTCAAAGCTACTAACAGACTTCAGAGAGCAAAATAACTTCTCTTTTCATACAATTCAAAGTATATTTCTACCCAGAAGTCACTGAATTTTAGAAAGTTTGCAAAAACTTTCTATCACTGAAAGTTCTATCATGTGATATCTTGTGCTTTCCTAAAGAAAGTGTTGCTAGTATTCTTTAGTGATAAATATGAGCACCATGAAGATATTCCAGAAAAAGAAAATATTTGGAGGCTTTCTTTCCATCCTTCTCTTTAAGTTTCAGCATATGCCATTATCAAAAGAGCCTCTCTAAATTAATGTCAGGGTGTCCTTGATGTAACAATCAGAACAAATTGCAGGCATCCTGCTGGGATTAAGTCTGCAAGTTATGGCTCTAATCCTATGTGAACAAAGCCAAATGAGCTATCTCAAATTACCCTTTCTTACCAACTTCTTGGTATACATATCTAAAATGACTTTGTAGTAGGATATTTTGTTATTTTGTTCAAGTCTTATCCCTAGTTCCAATGTATAGTGTTCTTTTGTTCCTTGTCCCTATATTCTTTTGGGTCTTGCCCCTAACTTCTTTGTTCTATGCCCCTTATTTTTTGTTTGTTCTCTGCCCCTTCTTTCTCATTTTTAATTTATGTTATCTTGCAAAATAATATCTTAGGAACAAGAAATGAAATAATAAATGAATAAACAAGCAAAAATATCATTAACTGGCATAACCAATCATGAAGCAAAGTAGAGAAACTCCATGTCTTTCTTATTCATTAACATTTATTGAGCACCTGGAGGTCTGACTCTGCAATATTTTTTTTTTAAGATTTTATTTATTTATTTGAGAGTGAGCAAGAGAGAGAGAGTGCAAGCACAGGGAGGGGGGTAGAGCAGAGGGAGAGGGAGAAGCAGACTCCCTGCTGAGCAGGAGCCCCATACGGACATTATGCCAGGACCCTGAGATCATGACCTGAACTGAAGGCAGATGCCCAACCGACTGAGTCACCAGGTGCCCGTGAATCTGCAATACTTTCATATGTGTTAGTGTACTTCAATCTTTGGCTTGGAAATCAGTGATTAAAAAGACAGTTTTCAGAACATCGCAGAAAATGACTAATAGCACATGTTTTAGCTTGTTTTGAAATATTCACAGGAATTATTCTTGCATGGGAAGGCAATTCTTTGACCCAGAAATTGGAAAATAATTCAGTAGTGTTTAAACATGTTCTCAATTAAACCTAAAAGACTAATACATTTAATATAGAATCATTAATAAAAGTTTTAGGAGGGGGTTCCCGGGTCGCTCAGTCACTTAAGCCTCCCACTCTTGATTTCAGCTCAGCTCATGATCTCAGGGAGGCCCTGCATCAGGATTGTGCTCAGCACAGAGTCTGCTTGAGATTCTTTCTCTCCCTCTCTCTCTGCCCCTCTCCCTGCTCATACTCTCTCTCTCTTTCTCTCTCTCATGAGTGCCCGCGCATGCTGAAAATAAATAAATAAAATCTTAAAAAAAAAAAAAAGAAAAAGAAAGAAAAGTTTTCAAGAATGTTTTCTAATCCTCCCTTACCCAGACGTCCTGCTGGTGCAAAGTTCAAATGCTGACATTGGTAAAATCCAATCCAAAAAGGTGGTAACAAGTATTTAGTTTTTACTAGAAGAAAATAGAAAATCCAAGCTAAGCTTCAAATATACCATGATCTTTGATCATTTAAACCCAAAGCTGACAAAATACAGCCATATCCATCCTTGAAGGTGTATGCTTAATTTCCAGAGGAGGAAAAATAATTTTCTATATTTCTTCTAACTTAAAATGACTGAAGGGGAATGAGAAAGAAAAGATTATCCAACATTTGAGTCTGTTCAAGGACAAGACAAAGCGTGGTGACAGCTGGTTTTACCGCAAACATTAATGAGCCTTTGGATATCAAAGTAGAGTCCCAGAGAAAAGTTAAGAATGAGGAAAACTAAACTGAACGGGTGAAACCTGGTTTTCAGCAATCTTGCAAAAGATACATACCAGAAGCTAGACGGAACAATGAAAGGGGTAACAATGGGGGAAGCGGCGTGGGAAAGAGGTGCTTTATCGTGGTTTAACAGTAAATCATGGCCAGTGAAAAATTTCAAGTAGCAAAGTGAACGATGGATTTTTTAGGATAAGACAATTTGCAGAGATGAAACACAGTATTCCTTCCATTGCCCTAAAAATCTCATTTAAAGTCTATTATACCTATAAACGACTTGTCTGGGTCATTTGTGGGAAATTAAGGAAAAGAGATTATCAGTCTAGTTCAGAGTGATGTGGACAGAAGGGACTAGAAATGATAATGAAGTGGGAGAGTGAGGTTCTTGTCTCACAGAGTTGAAGAATGAATCTCACGGGCAAAGGAGAGTGAGTAAAGCGATAGAGTTTTATTAAGTGAGGATACAGAAAAAGCTCTCCAGAGTGAGAAGGGTCCCCACAAGGTTGCCACTGAGGGCCTTTAGCGTTAGTCTGTTATTGAAGGCTAACCGGGAATTTAAATCCTTTTAACATCTCTTTAGTAAGGACTAGTGATAACACTATCAATGTCTTACTTCATTTTTACGGTGTGATAATTCTTTGTTGGTCACAAGTACCTGTTATAAAAAGACCCCACCTCTGACACTTAAGACTGGATGGTCTGGTTTGTTCCCTTATCTCTGGTTTTCTTACACCTCCACATTTTGGGAATTTCTATGAGACCGATCACTGAGGCCCTTACCTATCTCTCCTTACCTAGCCCCACCTGTCCCTTACTCAATAGTAAGAGTTCAGTATATGTAGGAAGTCAGAGCCAGAAGGGACGATAAGGCTATGATCCCTTAGAAATCTGCAGAAATTATTTCTAGAGTCTGCATTGTACCTGGGATGGGCATTCCTGATTTGTACTTCAAGTTCAACCAACTGAGCAAATTCAGCTGACATTCAGTTTACAAAAAAAAAAAAAAAAAAAAAACAGCAACAACAACAAAAACCTGAACAATTACCTCTTACACATAGGGACTGTAAAGTTTAAAGAAACATGGAGAGACAGTTGGAAACTTCTACACTTTCTTTAAAGTCAGTCTTCCCTGAAGGGAGAGAGTTAACTAAAAAAAACAAATAAACAAACAAAAAAAACTTGCTACCATTTCCTACCCCAGGGTAAGAGAAAATTCAACTGTTTCCAATTTGTATCAGAAAGGTTTTATTAAGAATATCATTTGAAATATCTTCACAGATCCCACATGTATTTGTACTCTTTGTAGAAGTGGCTCATGTGAGTTCTGAATACTAGAGCCTCAGTGCCTGATTCCTATGGCTGCGTAATGCCTGGGGGTTGGGAGTCTGTTAGTCATCAGGAGCCTGTGCTAACACATCACAGGTAATAAAGCAGATATTACATGTTGCCATAGAAAACTGATATGGGTCTCCATAAAACATGAAGGTGTCCAAAGCATGCCTTCTGCTGTAGTTGTCATTTGTACTTTATTAGGATTCCTAAGAACCAGGTCAATATTAGAAAATTGGACATCAGCCCAATCATTGCATTTTGTTGACAGCTTAACTGGGCCAGAACCTGAATCTCAGTTCCTCACATTTCGCAGACAGAACAGACTTCTGTTTCCAATAAGCTCTTAACAAAAAAGAATCTATGGAGACTGCATGTTTAGAGAAGTCTGTGCACGGTGAGACGAAGAATGTGAGAGTATCTGACAAACTGCAGACCCTCCGAATGTGTTCTACACGCAGGAGTTCATGAAGCTTCCTGGATAAAGCTAGACTATAACAAGGTACACAAATTTAGGAATCCTAATGAGGAGTTATTCTGGGTGCAAATGTTAATTTTCAGGTGTTGCTTATGTTTCCAACTTACTGGTTTTCCTTAAGAAAATGTATAAGCTGTCAACCAAAGTATGTATCATCAGTGTGTTTATTTATCTTAGTGAGGAAAGGCGCACTTAAATCCCCATGTTGTAACTATACACTGATCATATCTTAATGGCATCGTGAGACCAAACTGGAGGTATCACACAGCTATATATTTTTAGAAGCATAGATATCTTTACACCTGAGGATAAATCAATTATGTGCTAACAAAGTTCTGACAGAGTGTTGATTTACTGTTGCACCACAAAAATAATATTTTATTCACTATTATTCTTTGCTTGTTTTGTTTAAACTCTTAACTCCCAGACATCTACATTTACAGAGACACTGGATATCTCTAAGCGTTACCCTTTATATGTAAGATGTAACAGAAATGCCTTCTGAATTGTGCTATGTCTACTTTATCATCATCAAATTCATTCATCCAAGCAAGTTCCACCAGGATATGGAAGAAAATATAGGTTCAATTTTTAATGACAATAATCAAAAGCATATTCATTCATTTTTTTCCTTTTTTGAGAAATGAAATAGGATCATATTCATGCTTTCAGATGCTATTTTTAAAATCTTCCCTCCATTGACATTCTATCAAAATTTAATGTTTCCTAAATAGAGAGCAACATTCAATGTAATGTTGCTCTCCAATGGTTTGGCCTTCTTAGAATGTATGTTCATAAGTCTGAAATTTTACAAAATGGGGTTAATTAAAACAAGCTCAGTAATTTTTAGAGGTAGGGTATAAACATAAATTCTAAAGAATATGAAACATATAATAACAATTTTATAATAAGATTTTTTCTCTTTAAAGTTTCTACTATAAATCCCCCAAAGGTCAGGAACAAAATAATAGAAGGCTTTCTGAACTAAAGTTGCTAAACCATCTAAGGAAGACTTAAAAAGGAGATATATTAGTTTTCTTGGGCTGCCATAACAAAGTACTAAATACTAGATAGCTTAAACAATAGAACTTTATTGTCTCACAGTTCTGGAAGCTAGACTCTGACATCAAGGTGTTGTCAGGGTTGATTTTTTCTGAGGCCACTGTCCTTGGCTTATGGTTGGCTGTCTTCTCCTTGTGTCTACACATGGATTTCTCTCTATACATGTCTGTGACCAAATTTCCTCTTCTTATAAGGATACCAGTCATGTTGAATTCAGGCCCACCCTAATAATTTCATTTCACCTCATTAAAGATCCTATTACTCCAAATACAGCCACATTCTGAGGTTAGGGGGTTAGGATTTCAACACGTGAATTTAGGAGGAACACAATTCAGCCCATAACAAGAGATAATCAAACCCCTGCATCCTGCAACTCAACAGAACCTCAAAGGTATAAAAGAATTGAGTGTGAGAATCCCAAAGAAAACCTTTTTTTAGAGAAATTGGGGTTCTATGGTATTTTCCCTATCCAACTCACAAGGGAGGAAAGGTAAATACATCATCTTCACTCCATGTCAATGAGAAAAGCTTTAAAATAACTTTTTTTTTTCCAGCTTGACATATCATGAAGTTAAGACAAAGATAAAACACTAGTTTTTAATCTATGCCTGAGAAATTTAATGACAAACACAGCTAACATGAAATTTAATTTTATAAAAAAGTTGTCAGTTTGACAGAGCCAGAAGGCACTGTTTTTTTAGCCAAACATATTTTAGCCAAACATTTTTCTGGGTGTATCTGTGAGAGGTTTTTTGGATGAGTTTACCATTTGAATGGGTAGAATGAGTAAAGCCAATTGCCCTCCCTAATATGGGTGGCCTTCATCTAATCAGCTGAAGACCTGAATAGAATAAAATGGCTGACATTCCCATAAGTAAGAAAGAACTCCTGCCCAACCATTTGAGTTTGAACATCAGTCTTTTATTTATTTTTAATTTTTTTAACTTTTTTTTTGTTTGAAAGAGACAAAGAGGGAGAACATGACCAGAGAGAGGGAGAAGCAGACTCTCTGCTATGCAGGGAGCCTGAGGCGGAGTTCGATCCCAGGAGATCATGACCTGAGCCAAAGGCAGACACTTAACTGGCTAAGCCACTGAGGTGCCTCTGAACATCAGTCTTTTTATGTCTTTAGATTCAAACTGAAATTTGGTTCTTCTTAGGTCTCAAGCTTTTTGGACTAGAATTTACACCATTAGCTCTCCTGGTTCTCAGGCATTTGAACTGGGCTGGAATGAAATCACCAGCTCTCCTGGGTCTGCAGCTTATATGGAGATATATAAAGTAAGATGTTATATACATCTAGATTTAGATAATATAGATATAGATATATAAAAGATTTATTATAAGGAATACAATAAATATATATATTTATTATAAGGAATATATATATCTCCTATTGGTTTTCTCTGGAGAACTCTAATACAGCTAAAACTGTCAAAAGATGACCATATTGGAAACAACCTTTATTGCCATTCCTGGTAGAGTAGAGGAGTGTTTTCCATAGTCTAGATGAGATCATGCAAGTGGTAGCTGCCTTTAGGGTCACTTTTCAAAGAGACTCTATCAAAGAGACCCTTCTCAGCAAAGAGACACTGGAGATGTATTGTTGGATGGGGAGGCTGAGGGTGACAGCTCCCAAAGACAAAGAGGCATTGTCCAATACAAGGCAGGCTGCAGTCTTTGAAATCTCAAAGAAAATCACCAGACTATCTCCAAATAGAAAGATTTAGTGTTGAACTTGAGCACAAAAATGTCAGTCAAAATTACATATGTTAAAGTAGATCATTATGCCCCTTCCTCTTCTCCCTTCTCCTGTTCCAATCCAAGAATGGTCACAAGGCAAGTAAGAGGGAGAAACAGAGAGCTTTCCAAATTGACTGTGCTCACTCCCTTAACTCACTGCAGGCTTCCCAGACTGAAGCAAGTGTATTCAAATTATGTCCCAAGTATTTAAATTCACAGAGCTGATTTGATATGTTCTTTACTGAAGTAGCATTTTTATGCTGGCAGTTACCAGGAACTTTTTACTGTCTAGGAATAACTGGAAAAATCTATAAGGACTGATTAAGATCTGTTCCAGAGCCAGGAGAAAAAAAGCCTAGTCACTGTGCAGGAACAATTACAGAGAAAAGGAATCTTACTTTATGATTTCACTCAATTAAGTTCCCACTTATTCAATATAATCACTAATAGTGATTTGCAAAAGTGGTATTTGGACAGGAAAATATGTGAATAAATCCCAAAATATAGGAAGTGCTCTTGTTATATCTCAAACATTTTACTTCAGTTTAACAAATACTTAAAGTATGTCTGCAATATGCCAAACATTGTGTTAACTTTTGAGTGTACAGAAATGAATAACAAAAGCTCCCTTAAGGAGCTTAGTGTGGAAAAGAAATATATGAAACATAATTTCCATACAATGCACTTAGTTGCTCTTACGGGATGGCCAGAGAGGCTTACAAGATTCTGTAGAGGGAGCCCCCACCACTACCAAACACCATCATGGGGTGATTGTACAGAGCATCCCATTGCATTCTGGCACTGTTGTCAGTGTTCTAGGCCTTGGGAGTCAGTCAGGCACATTAGAAAGTACGTATCCCTAACACTTTGTAAAAATGTTTATTCTCCATATAAGAGAAAGCTTCATACAAAAATCATACATTCATTTAACTCTACTATCTATATTGCCACTCTTAAGGTATCAAGATTTGTGGGGTTTGAGGTCCAAATATGCTGAAAATAACTATTTTATTTATCTATCCATCTATTTATTTACTTATTTATTTATTAAGATTTTACTCATTCATTTGAGAGAGAGAGAGAGAATGAGAGAGAGCATGAGCGGGGGGGGGGGGGGGAGAAGCAGGCTCCCCGCGAACAGGGAGCCAGATGTGGGGCTCCATGTGGGGCTTGCCTGGGATCATGACCTGAGCCGAAGGCAGACGCTTAACTGACTGAGCTACCCAGGCACCCTATGAAAATAACTATTTTAAATAAAATTATTAATCAAAAATCTACCACTAAATAATAGTAAATCACAAAAATATTTAAATCTGAAGTGAAAAAAATACTCAAATTATCTAAGCTATGGCTAAAAGTTATGACTGTTCAACACAAGGGACAACAGACTTAGTTAACATAAATCCAATGTAAAACAACTTTTCTTTTTTCCTGTTTTACACTTTTGGGTTAGGGTAAAGTTTATAAGAGCTGTAAAAATCATCTCTAGTTCCTCCCATATAAATTTAGGCCAATCAAAGCAGACTCTGTAGGTTGGAGGAATGGGGGAAACATGGAGAAAAGGGAGCTGGAAAAGAGAACCCACTCACTATGTGCATGAATCCTCACAAGCGTCAGACTCACTTCTGAGCTAAATCAGTGTGGGAACAATCCAAACCAGTGGCAAAGGCTTGGAGAAACGGACTGAGATTTGAACCACCACACAGGTCTCAGACTGACCCCTGAACTACATGTATGTGCGGGAAAGATACACGTAGCACAGCAGTGGCTTAGAAATTTGAACTATTACCCATGGAGGACAACGGAACTTAAGGTCTCGAACCTAACTGGATTGATTGCCTGCTAAAACAAACACATCAATATTATCTAGAGGATTATAGCACGACTCAGCGTCTACAGGCTTCAATATTCACAATGTTCGGACAAAAGTCAAAATTACTCAGCATATAAGGAAATCAGGAAAATCTGAAAAATTATCAAGGGAAAAGATCATCAAAGAATACCAGTCTTGAGAATAATTACACAGATAGAACAAATTACCTGACACAGATTTTAAAGCAGTTATTGTTACTATGCTCCTGAGGTAAACAAAAGGCATTGAACTGAATGAAAAGATAAGAATTCTGAGCAGATAAATATCTTATAACAAAACCCCAAATGGTAGTGGTAAGAAGTGGAAAATAAAATATCTAAAGTAAAGCAAACAAATAAAAACACCATTCTAGATGGGCTAGATAGGATGGAAAAGAAATTAACTTGAAGATAGTCAGTAGAAGTCATCCAATCTGAAGAACAGAGAAAAAATATTGGAAATAAAAATTAATAGAGGCTAAAGAACTTTGAAAAAATATCAAAAGTCCTAACCTAAGAAAATTAAAGTATTAGGAGAGGAAAAAGAGATTAGGCACAAAAAGTATTTGAAGAAATAATCACCAAAAATTTTCTCCAGTGTGATGAAAGACATAAAACTAAGTGACTACTAAACAGAATTAAACTAACAAAACAAAACAAAACAAACAACAAACACAGGCACATTATCATCAAATTGCTGCATTAAAACATAAATAAAAAAATTAAAAAAACTGAAAAATGATACATTTTGTTATAGGCTGAATTGTGTCCCCCTAAAATCCATATATTGAAGTCCTAACCCACAGGACCTCAGAATGTAACTATTTATACATAAGGTCTTTAAATAGGTAATTTAAGGGTCACCAGGTAGCTCAGTCCATTAAGCAGCTGACTCTTGATTTTGGCTCAGGTCATGATCTCAGGATCCTGGAACTGAGTTCTACATTGGGATCCACGCTCCATGGGGAGTCTGCTTGAGGATTCCCTCCCCCTCTCCCTTTCCCCCTTCCCTGCTTTCTTTCCCCATCTCTAATAAATAAATCTTTAAAAAAAAATAAACAGGTAATTAAAGTAAAAAAGATCACTAAGGTGGGGTCTAATCCAACATGACTGGTGTCCTTACAAGAAGAGGAAATTTGGACATAGGCATACACAGAGGGAAGACTACATGAAGATACAGGGAGAAGATGGCCATCTAGAAGAATAGGTGTAGGTAAGATTTCTAACAGGAAAGTTAAGAAATCAAAACATTAAAAAAAGTTAGATAAATTGGACTCCATCAAAATTTAAAACTTTTGCTCACTGAAAGACACCGTTTGGAAACCAAAATGGCAAGCCACATACTGAGAAAACATTCACAACACAGGCATCAGACAAAGGAAATGTAACTGGAATATATAAAGAACTCCTAAACTTTAATAATAAAAAGACAATAATCCAATTAAAAAACAAACATTTGAACAGTCACCTTAGAAAAGACTATATATGACCAAAAAGTACATGAAAAAATGTTCAACAATATTAGTTATCAGGGAAATGAATATTAAAACCACAATGAGATACCAATGGCTAAAATTAATTCTTAAAAATCAAACCTACCTGACCCAGCCATAAAACTCCCAGCTATTTAACCAAAAGATACAAACACATTATGTCCACAAAACATTTATACAAAACTGTTTTTCGCAGCTTTGGTTGTAATAGCCAAAAACTGAAATAAATATAAATGTCCATTTATACATAAGAACAAAGAAATTGGTATGCCCATTCTCTAGAACACTGCTCAGCAATAAAAAGGAATGAACTACTGAGGCACACAACAGCATAGAAAAAATCTCAAAACCATAATGCTGCGTAAAAGCAGCCAGATTTTTTTAAGTCTATTACATTTATATAAAATTCTAGAACAAACTAAATTGTAGATTCAGAAAACAATTAAGTGATTGGAGATGGGAGGATTGTGAAAGGAGGGATGAATTACAAAAGGTCCCAAGAGGGGTGTCTGGATGGCTCAGGTAAGCATCTGACTTTGGCTCAGGTCATGATCTCTGGGTCCTGGTATGGAGCCCTGTGTTGGGCTCCGCGCTCAGTGGGGAGTCTGCTTGTCCCTCTGCTTCTCCCCTCACTCATTCTCTCTCAAATATATAAAATCTAAAAACAAAGACACAAGTAAACTTTTGGTTGTAATGAAAATGCTCATTATCTTGTGATTACTTCTTAGATATAAATACATATATACATATATACACATATGTGTGTATATATACATATACACACATATGTACACCTATGTGTATGTATGTATAAGAATTGACCAATTTTTATATTTTAAATACAGTCAAACCTTGTTCTTCACAGTAGTTACGTTATATACAGTTTTCGCAAACACTGAGTTAGAGACTATGTGAGCCTCTGGTCACAACGCTTTTGTCAAACAAGATGCCATTTGCATTATATAGGTTTATTTGCCAACATTCTTGTAAAATAAGCCTGTCATTTCAGCATTGAAAATCTGTTCTTCCACATTACCACTTAGTAGGTATTCTTAAAATTCTTCCACAGCCTCATAATCTGCAGAACTTCTCATACACAAGTTTAACATTTTTCACATGTTGAAATAAATTTCTAGCCTCAAGACGGAGCTACTCCTTCCTTAGGATACTACATCAGCAGTCAGCAACCTGAAACTTCAGTAAACACTCGTCCATTAAAACAGAAGCCAGTCAGCCAGTCCCCAAACATCAAGCCAACTCTGGGCTCTACACTCAACTTCCTTGTTTCTTGATCTCTGTAAATCAGATCAGATATGCAACCCCAGCCAATCAACTTAAGCCTAGTACTTCCTTGTTTCCTGTTGGACTCTTTTATAAAAGCTTGAAAGCCTTTTCTCTTACTTTGGAGTTCTCTGAACTCCTGGGAGTAGAAAGGTCGCTTCATGAAGTGTTAAATAATGTTTGTTTGTGTCACCTAAATTGTCTTCTTTAAACATTTTAATACATGATATGGCCTTTTGAAACACAGAAGCCAGCCAGGACTAGTCATGGCGGGTTTAACATTTTCCTGACATAAATTTCCTTGGCTTTCAGCCTCACCATACTACAGTCTACTATGCCTTTTCCAATCAGTCATCATCTCATGAGTCTACAAAGGTAGCTACTTTTCCATATTTTCCATAGCTTCATCTATGGATGTTACTTTAGAACTTTCTGGAGCAGCCTCATACAGATTGACAAATCTCACTCTTCCTTTTTGCGATGTACTAAGTTGTTGATTCATGAATACTGAGCTCAGAGCCAGAAACTCTAGAACTCGTGCCTCAACAAATCCTACCTAAACTACATATTTTCTTGGTTAGGCACATCACAGCCTTCTTAATGCTTAGGACCACTAGAGAGCACTTCAGCATTTGGCTTGGGAGACCATTTTAAACAGCAAAATCACTAACAAAAAGCACAAAAATGTGAACAAAGTGTTACTGAACAGACCTGCCAAAAGGGTTTATAGGAGAGGCGAAAAACAGAAACGGAAAATTTTTCAAATTTTTTTCTGTTCTCTCCCTGAGAATGACTTCAAAAGTGCCATGAGTGTTGATTTGGGAGGAATCAAACAAATTTTAGCAAGTAGGTGAATTTGCAAATATGGGATTGCAAATAAGGATCAACTGTATGTAGTTTTGCTGTACTTGAATTAGACTCCAGTAAAATTGTGAAGAAAATTGTTGGTTCGTGTTCAAATGAATGAATGAAGGAGCTTAAGTAACTTACAGAACAAAGCCTTCAATGATAGAGGTATACAGTGGCTCATCTGAGACTCTAGGGAAAATGCAGCAATCTCTGTCCATTCCTTCTGTGCCGTCTGCAGAACAAAGACCACACCTGACAACAGGTAGTAGCACAGGCTTGCCAGCCTGGTGACACTGACACTTTACCATAGTCCCATCCACACTTCAGTAACAGAACACGTGGGAAAAAATGGATATAGTATCAGACCACTTTTCAACACAGTTTATTCATGTGTTCCCCCTGCTCTGAAGAGGGAACCAGAACACTTCTCCTGTGGAGACTTTTTACAGGTCTACTCATTCCTAAGTTTCTAACAACCACTGTGACCTGAAAGAAGCCTGCATATTTTTCTTGTCTAAAATTAGCACATTGAGGGTGTCACTGGAATAACTCTTGCACAGGCAATTTAGAGACTACAGCTCACTCAGTTCTAAATCATGTCTCTTTCCAAGTTTAGTTAGCATACGTGCCACCAAGTAACTTCAAAGAAGAAAAATTTTGGAGTCTCCCTACAAACAAGGAATATTGCCACTATTTCTTAAATGTGTCACTGGTCTACTGTTGATAAGCTACTCATTTTAAGATTCTTTCTCCACATTTTGTTTTAAATTATTTACTCATCATTCTTATTCATAGATTACCTTTGTCTAAATGTAAACTTCTTTATGTTTAGGTGTTTAATATGTCTAACAGTTGTTTAAGCTGTTTACTTTTTTTCAAACTTGAATGTCTACCTCTATGCTGCTGTCTTTGTGACAATGTTTTTTTTTCTGTTTCTGCCTCTCTGAGTATATGTATTTCTATCATTCTCCATTCTTTCCTTCTCTTTTTCTTTTCTGATTACCATCATTCTGTGTCATTGTTCATCTTTGTGGGTCTTTTTCTTAATCTGTCTTTCAGTTTTTGTCATTTTCTATAGCTGACTTTTTTTCTTTTATTTTCTCTTTTTCATTCCATTATCACGGAGGACAGCATAGTATAGAGGGTGAGAGTTTGGTTTCTGGAACCAGACTTCTCAGATTTGAGTACTAAGTTTGACACTAATGAGCTATAATGGATAAGTTATGTAAAATTTCTGGGTTTTAGTTTTTTTATCTATAAAATGAGGATAATCATAACATCCTCATACAGTTTTTGTGAGCTTTCCATGATTCATCCTTGAAAATTACTTTTAAAAGTGCCTCCAGCATTGGGATCACTATTGCCATTTGCTAAATAAATTACATGGTTAATTGTAATTTATTATCAGAAATATTATGGAAATTGGGGCACCTGGGTGGCTCAGTCATTGTGTGTTTGCCCTCGGCTCAGGGCGTGGTCCTGGCGTTCTGGGATCGAGCCCCGCATTGGGCTCCTCCTCCCCGCTGGGAGACTGCTTCTTCCTCTCCTACTCCCCCTGCTTGTGTTCCCTCTCTCGCTGGCTGTCTCTCTTTCTGTCAAATAAATAAATAAAATCTTTAAAAAATATATTATAGAAATAGTATACTAGCATAGAGACAGCGATACTGAATTAAGTGGAATGGGCTAAATGGGGGGTTGAATAAAGATTTGGGACAGAACAACATTAGGAACTTGGGAAGAAAACACTATTTACATACAAACAGAGCCTTTATGATCTTTTTGGTTACTATCAATGCATTTAAGAGTGAAGGATAGCTGATTCTCTTAGAAAAAGTGGTAAGAAACCAGGAAGCTTCTGAGAGGTCTGCATGATTGAGGGGAGCAGTGGGTAGAAGGGTGATAGGGATGGAAATAGGTAACAACTCAGATAAGTATGATAAGGTTTTTAGGAAAAGGTGAAAGGGAGAATGAAGTTTGTCTGGATTCCATCAGGTCCAGAACGGGAGGCTACTGGATGGCATTTTGAATAGGCAGAGAGTGTCAGGCTCAGGATGAGGAAAAAAGCAGTGATTCTAATATGGTATATACACACTACAGATGTACTGCATTATCACAGTGTTCCAAAAAACAGGGGCTATGTGTATGAACTACTTTTCTCTGGGTATAGTACTTATTAACAAAATGAAATAAAAAGCACCAAAAGAATAAATGTTGAAAAGAATTCCATCCTGAAAAGAAATCTACTTCAGTGATCTGACTTAAAAGAGTTCTGATAATCTGTAACCACTGGTAACAAAACAATTGTGCTAGTTGACTATGGCTCTGGGGACCTCTCCCTGAAACACTCAAAATGCCAGTACATGCTTATTTTTGGTCAGAATGCTGAGTCACACCAAAAAGTAAGGTAATATTAATTTTTTTAATGTAACCTGCTTATTTCCTTTGTCATGATATTTTTGTTCAAGTCCTAAATTCAATTTCCACCCTCCAGAAGAAGTCACCACCTCATTTAACCATTCTTTCAGTAAGCTTATGATGAGTTCCTTGTATGGGTAGGGCATAATCTTATTTGCAAGGGAAAAAACAATGCAAAAATTTTCTGACTTTGGGAATCCAAGTCTAGTTTGGAAGGCCCATACCACCAAAATGTAATTACAATAGAAGGTGATAACTATTAACAAGATTAGGTGTAAGTACCATAGGCACATCAAAGACATTGCATTTAATTAGGCCAACAATGCTTCTGAAATAAATGGCAATTTGTATCCACATATCACCCTATCTACTATGATTTTCTAATCCATATATAATTGGGACCTCCTTACCAGGATATATTTATTCTCATGGTTCAAGTTGTTCAGAATCACACTGGTTTTTTGTTTGTTTGTTTGTTTGTTTGTTTGTTGAGTTTCTTTATTTTCATTGTTATTCACTAGGCTCATTTTGTATTGTATCTACTTACCAAGCTGAAACCATATTTCCCAGAATTTCTTTCACTGTATGGTTGGCCACAAGAGAAATTTCCTTTCAGGTAGAAAGGAAACAACAGGCATTATCCTCAGAAAGGGCAGTGTAGAATATCAGGGGTCACTGTAGCTCCCACAACTTGTTGCTGATCAGCTGCCTCAATTTGTGGGTATGGGGCAACAGCCAGGCCCACAACTGAATCCTAATAATGTTGACTCTTACCTGAGCCCTCTATTCCTGAAAAACAGGGATGGTTATGAAATCTCCCCCCCCCACCCCCACAGCCTTTTGTATTCCAGAGAAAAAAGCTTACTGCAAAGAACCATCCTATTACCCTATGACTGAGATAAGATTTACAGATGTTCCCCCTGTCTACCTATGACAAGGGCAGACACAGAACCTTGTGTCAGAAATGATTAGCTGAACTGCTTATTCCCACTGATCATTGGGAACAAAATGCTTGTTAACCAAACTTTGATTAAACTACTCTCTTTCCCCAGGTCCCTCAACCGTGGCCAACATACAAATTTGCTTTAACAGCCACTTCTGAGAATAAGCTGGACTCCGAGTAAAACAGTCTGTGATCTACTATCTGCCACACTTTCATTCCACCTCCCCATATCCTTTTCTTTCTAGTCTTGTTTACTCTTCTCTATAAAAGAAAAACACTTCTGCCTACACTTTGAGATGCTTGAAGTCTTACGGTCACAGCTTTCTCTCTATTCCAACTGTCCCTTCCCTCACCCTCACCTTCTCTTTGCAGTAATTCTTTTGTCAAATAAAAATTACACCAGACGAAGTTCAACAGGCAAGGAAGAATTTATTCAAGATACTGTGATAGGGGAAAGAACCTGACCTACACTCTGTTGAAACAAAAGGCGGGAGAGTTTTTAGGTGCGGGGGTGAGCTGGCAGAAACGTATTGCAGGCTATCGACAGGAGGTTGGTCGATGGGATGTGTCCAGCACACTGAGTTATTCTTGAGTTTGCAAATTTTTTTTTTTTTTTCCTGTGACTAGGCCATTAGTGTTCACTAGTTGGTGTCCATGAAGTCAGGCCCCTATCTTTCCACAAAGACTGGGACGTAGAAGTGCTATCTCCTTCAATGTTTACAGATCAAAGAGATGGCCCCCCATTTTTGAGAAAGTCATTTCCAGGGTGTTAAAACTGGTATGAGATTGGGAGAAGATTTACATATATTTCTAAGGAGTAGGGAAAGAGTTTACAATTCCAAGTTTTCTAAAGTAAAGGGTTTAAGAAAAAGGAGGTCAGGGACTTATCATCAAGAAGAAAACTGTTTCAAATTTAGTCTAGTTGAGGAGAACGTTAAGGGCAACTTGGTCACTTTCAAATAAAGTCTCTCCTTACTAAATCTGGATGTTTTTTATTTGACCTTCTTTCCACTTCTGTGGGACCTCCTCCTCCAGCTCAATCCTGGTTCAGTCAGGTAAGCAGTACTGTGGTGAAAAGCTCCAGCTTCTCCTGCAGGTCACTCAAGGTTAGAAGCAGTGAGGGCCAAATGTGGGTTCTAGCTTGTTCTCATCGACTCTAGTCTGCCCTCCTTCTCCCCACTTTACATTCAGCCCTGCTGACCTACAAGTAATTTCAGGCCCACCTCCAGGAACAGAGACAACAGCCTTCCAGAGATTTTTTACCAGTACTCACAATTGCAAAAATCTTAATAAATATAATAAACTTTTTTTTTTCATTTTACTCTTAGGAGTTTTTCTGACTCTGTAACTGAATCCTCCTTGATATACTGCCTCAGCAAATAAGAATGCAACCAGGTACAACTTCTAATTTCCACCTAAAATTATGTTTTTAAAATTAATGCACCATTAATATCCCTGATATGACAGCAACAGCTTTTTTGCACTATAAATATATGCAAAATAAAGGCAAAATATATTAGCTTCCTATAATTAGATAATCTAACTTTTTTTTCTGTTTTTGCAATTCTTGTCTATAAATTCCTTAGCCAAATTAATAGGTGCTCCACTAAGAAGAAAATAAAACCCAGTCTTTCATAAATATTTTTCCTCTATCGTAAATATCTCCCTTCCCCAATTCATCTTGAAAAGAAATCCTCTACTTTAGTCATCTGCCTTAAAAAGTTCTGATAATCTGTTAACTCTTGGTTACAACATAATTGTACTAGTTGACTGTGCCTCTGGGACCTTCTTACTGGTGTGCTTCAAGTGTCAGTATTAGCTAGTCTTTTGATCTGAATACTGATTTCCATCTACCACACACCACTAACTGGGGGGTTATGATTTCAACATATCCTTTTGGGAGGACATTATTCAACCCATAATATCAGAGAAGCAGAGACGAAGAAGAAAGCATTCCATGCAGGGAAACAGCAATTTAAAGCACCAAATTTTGAAAAGAAAGCATTGCTTAAAGGCCAGCAAACATGTTCTCATGTGACTTCAAGAGAAGAGAGATTGAGAAGAGCATGTGAGATTGCCCAGGGTAGAACATGTGGCCGATGAAAGCCAGAGTAAGGTGTTTGCAATGGAAGACACCCAAGTGTTTCAAGAAGGAAAGAGACATGATCTAATTTCTATTTTTAAAAGATTACCCAGGTGCTAGGTTTAGAATGGATTGCAAGGGATAGGGTATATAAAAATTTAAATACAAAAAAACCCTTGTAAGACAAAAGAAACTATAAAGAACCAAAAGAAGATTTTAACAAAGTTAAAATTCAAACAGAAGAGTGGAGGAAAATATTTATAGCACCTATAGTAGACATAGTATGCTGATATACATAAAAGTCAAAAAAAGATGAATATTCTAACAGAAATAAGTAAAAAATATGAATTGGCAATTCACAGATGAAATATGAATTTGGTCAATTATGTGTGAAAACAAGTTCAATTCTACTAGGATTTGGAAAAATACAAGCAATGAGTTTGAAATTTCCATCCATCAAATAAAATAAAAAGTGTTATAAAATTAAATATTAATGAGAGTGAAATGAAATAGATACTATCATATACTAGTATTGGGAATGTGGCTAGATATAAGCATTTTATTTTATTTTTTTTAATTTCAGGTTTTTATCTAAATTCTAGTTAGTTAACATATAATGTAATATTGGTTTCAAAAGTGGAATTTAGTGATTCATCAGTTACATATAACACCTAATGCTCATCATAACCAGCGTCCCCCTCAATACCCATCACCCATTTAGTCCATCCCCACCACCCACCTCCCTTTCACCAACCCTGTTTGTTTTCAGTAGTTAAGAGTTTCTTATGGTTTTGCCTCCCTTTCTTTTTTGTTCCCCTTCCCCTTTGTTCATCTGTTTTGTTTTTTAAATTCCACATATGAGTGAAATCATATGGTATTTGTCTTTCTTTGACTGACTTGCTCCACTTAGCACAATATACTCTAGCTCCATTCATGTCTTTGCAAATGGCAAGATTCCATTCTTTTTGATGGTTGAGTAATATTCATCAGTCCATGGACATTTGGGCTCTTTATCAGTGTTTTGTATCCTCTGGATAAATACCTAGTAGTGCAGTTGCTGGATTATAGGTAGTTCTATGTTTTTAACATAGAAAGTTTTTAACTTTCTGAGGAACCTCCACACTGTTCTCCAGAGTGGTTGCACCAATTTGCATTCCCACCAACAGTGTAAGAGGCTTCCTTTTTCTCTGCATCCTCACCAATATCGCTGTTTCCTGTCTTGTTAATTTTAGCCATTCTGACAGGTGTAGGGTGGTATTTCATTGTGGTTTTGATTTGTATTTCCCTGATGATGAGTTATATTGAGCATCTTTTCATGTGTCTTCTTTGGAAAAATGTCTATTCATGTCTTCTGCCCATTTCTTACCTGAATTATGTCGTTTTTGTGTGTTGAGTTTAATAAGTTCTTTATAGATTTTGAATACTAACCCTTTAACAGATATGCCATTTGCAAATATCTTCTCCCATTCTGTAGGTTGTCTTTTAGCTTCATTGATTGTTTCCTTCACTGTGCAGAAGCTTTTTAGATATAAGGATTTTAATAAAAATTCACTTGCTCTGAATCTACCCTACAGAATATATTCCCAAAGAGGCTTGTACACAGATGTTCAGTATAGTGTTATTATTTATATATAGTACACATATTTATACATATTGTATATACATATTAAAACAGTAGTACATGCAATCTCTGGGTACACACTCATACTTAGAGATATATAGAAAAAGGCATGAAAAAATACTAAAAAACTGTTATAATAGTTACTTCTGGGTGACTAACTGAACTTCAAAAATTGGTAAATCAAGGGAAAATTCATCTTATTGTTTCAATTTTTAAATCAGGAAAATGCATTCCTCATAGACACAGTATAACAGAATAGTTAGAAGTGCAAAATGTCTCCTTTTAAATTCCAACTCTGCCATTAACATATGTGTGACCTTGGGCAAGTTTCTTAACTTTGTTGTTCCTTTGCTTATTTTACTTGTAAAAGAAAGATAAAACTACCACTACTTATACATCATTTTGGATATTTGATGATTAACTGAGTTAAAATGTTCTATATATCTCAAGAGTTTAGCACCAACCCTAGTACATAATACTTGTCAATACTTAGAGCTTACATAATCTAAAATATTTCAGAAGTTTAATGTGATCCCAAGGAAAGAGATTACTGTTAATTTTGGGAAAAATATGTAGACAAATAAGTACAAATCTACATTATCTTATCATATTATTTCACAGGGAGTTATTTTTTAAATCATTTGAATGGTAAAAGAAACTTTAAAAATGGGGAACTTTAAATCTCAGATTTAGATAAGTTCATGTGAGAAAACATGCATCAGTGAAGAAAACATCCCTAGTTGGATTAAGAAGTTCACTTAAGGATGTTGTGGGAAAAGAGCATGAAGCATGAAAGGTTTTGAATTTGACGCTTAGGAGTTTGAACTTTATCTCTGTAGCAAAGAAGAGTCCTTGATGCTTTTTAAGCAAAGGAATGATATGGTACGTTGGCTACTTTAGGTTGACTTTTCTATTCTTGGTATACAGGATTGTACAGGAAAAACCAAAGCCAACCAGGTTTGTCATGGCTATAGCAATAGTTGTATGGTAGTGAGGATGTGAACTAATGATTAGAAGGGGAAAACAAGGATGTTCAAGAGTACCTGAGAATCCCCTGGCTTCCAGAAAAATATTACCTTAAACCCAGTGAAAGTTGCCAGATTTAGAAAATAAAAACATGGGAAACCCAGTTAAATGTGAATTTCAGATAAACAAATCATTATTGAATGTAAATATGTCCCAAATATTGCATTTTCATTTCTCTGAAATTCACATTTAACTGTACAATCTGTATTTTATCTAGAAATCCTATCCCCACTAACCAATTTTACCTTTAAAATCAGGTTTAATCACTCTACAAAGTACTTTAACTCTCTTGTTTGACTGTTCAGTGATGTGAGAAAACAGAAGTGGCCACATGGCAGCCACAACTTCCTGTCCAATTGAGACAGGGAAACTAAAGGGACCCCATGAAAAACTGCTGTTTTGTTTTTTTGTTGTTGCTGTTGCTGTTGTTTTGGGGGTTTTTTTGTTCCTTTTCCTGCTTCTATTCTTGTTATGGCCTACACCCCTATCTTACATATACCTTATAAAACAGATAACATGTCCTTCTCGTAAAGGGCAAGGATTTAATGACTTCTTTGGAGTTTTCTAACACAATAGATAACATCTATGGAGTGACTGGACAGGGTCATCATGAATGTTTTCCAAGGCCACTGACTCATCAAGACCCCTGCCTCTAGGGTATAAGTGACTTATGGAAGACACCTAAACACTCCTCTTTGTTCCTGGATACCTGAGAAGACATGTGCACCAGACTACTATCCTGAATAAAAACCCCATGCCCCAATCAAAGATGAGACTTGTTCTTCTTTCCTTTCTGAGTCTCCTGGACTCCCTGTCCATATCTATATTCTCTGTATATCTTTAATAAACCCTGTTCTCACTTCTCCTCAGTTCATGTGGATTTCCATCCAGTGTGAAGCCCAGGACCGTCTTGGCTGGTCCCGCTGGACCCATTCTGGGTCCTCAGACCCAGCCAGCCTGCATCACAATGGGAATATCATTATGTCTTCTCGTAAAATATTCCTCTTCATATTTAAGGCATCAGAGTCCAAAGCTACAGGAATAGAACACAAAATGCTTATAAACAGGCTATTAGTGACAGGAGATGCCTCCACGCCCATATCACACAATCACTGGCTCTAAACATATAGGGCATCTTGGACTATACCACAATATTGCAATTTGCTATCATCCAACTGAGACTGTTACTGTGTCTTTAATAGGTTATTCCATTCTTCCATTAAACCATTCTTCCATTACAATGGTTGATTTGGTACATGATAAAACCTGTATATCCTCTGGGTTAAAGCTCATTTATCACTACTTTTCCTATAAAAATATTACTTTGTCAGACATGGCAGTAAACACAGCATTTAGAAAGCCAACACATGGTGGTGCTGGCAGAAGCGCTGTGGATAGGAAAGGCAAATCTCTACTCAGACTTAGTGCAATTCCAAAGAGAACATATGATTGCTTTCTTCAAAACGGAAGAGGTCAAATGTAATCAACTGCCATCTGGAGACTGGCTGACCTCCCAGGAAACAGTGTCATATCAGGAGCTCAGCACTGGCCTCTACCATTGGTAAGTTGGGCATTAATCAGTGGTAATAACCTTAGCTGACTCGGTGAATGGATGTGCACTTTATTTATCTATAGCCAACCCCTCTTCCCATCATCATGAACATTTTATTAATGAGCCCACTGAACAAGCAAAAGGATGGCTGAGGAAAGAGGATGCTTGACATCCACGAATGGGTCATCTTGTTTACTTGAATACCGTGAGCCTCTATCGAGTAGATATCCTCTACTGTGATTTGTGTTGATGGTGGGGGTTTTGTTTGTTTGTTTTTTAGAGAGGGCAGGATGGGGAGAGAGAGGGAGAGAGAGAATCTTAAGCAAGCTCCACACCCAGCGCAGGGTCCAAAGAGGAGCTCAATTGCACACCCCTGAGATCATGACCTGAGCAGAAATCAATAGTTGGATGCTTAATTGACTGAGCCACCCAGGCATCCCTCCTCTGGTGGGTATTTGTATGCACAGGAACATCTTTACACTCAGAATTCCATCCATGTATCTCTTCTTCCTATTCGTTTTGGTAACAATTCTCTAATCTTGTTTTTCCGTGACACTGGTCACTTAGCCAAATTAGCCCTTGCCCATAAACAGATATAATTCCACACCTCTGGCCATTGTTCCTTCAACAAAAACTGAATATATAGGTGTTCAGCTCATTAGGAGTATTTCCATTCTTCTATCGCCCAGTCTTTCCTGGCCATCCCTGAGTAGGACTATAATGCCTATATTGCAGGTTGGTGCCAACATAACATATGAAACCTTCTATAAATAAGGTACTGATGTACTATTTTTAGTGAGATAATCATAGATAAAACCTCCATGAGGCCGTAGGTGGAACTGGAAGAGCCAGGTTGCACTGTAGCTGAAGCAAGTGCCTTGGAAATTACAGTGACTAACTCACACTTACTTATGCCAACAGGACACATTTCCATGTTGATGGAGTACCACTGTATACATCTGACATTAGAACTTAGTGGATCAGATAATGTATTAGTTTTCTACTGCTATGTACAAATTATCACAAATTTAGTGACTAAAAATGACACCCATTGATAAGCTCACAGTTCTGGAGGTCAGAAGTCTGGCACTGCATAAATGGATTCTCTGCTCAGTGTCTCATAAGGCTTAAATGAGCATTCAGACTGCTGGCAAAATTTAGTTTCTTAAGGTTATAAAACTGAGGTCACTATTTCTTTGACATGTGGCCCTCTTTAACTTCAAGTCAACAATCGTGTATCATAATCCCTTTCATGCTTCAAATCTCTGACTTTCTCTTCTTTGCTAACTGGGAAAAAAACTCCCTGTATTTCAGTGGCTCAATTGATTAGAATAGGCCCACTGGGATATTGGTGAATAATTTCCCTATTTCAAAGTCAACTGATTAATAACCTTCATTACATCTTCATAGTGCATGGTGTTGCTTGAAAACTCTAGGGTTCTATGCTGTGATTCTTCTACTTGAGCTTGCCATAAGTTCATAGAGCATCTGTATCTTCCACAGATAACCTTTAGGCACCATTGTATCTGTCAGTGCTCAGTTGAAGAAACTTTTCTTACTCTGAGTTCCATTCAAAATCAGCAATCTTATGGGCTATGTGGAAAATACATCAGTATAGTGGTTTTAAGTCATATCCCTCCCTGTTCACCCAAACTAAATTTCTTTATCTTTTCTCAGTTATGTGAGTCAAGTAATTTTAGATGTCCCACCTATTTTAGTACTAGAGAAATACCATGATTAATTAGTTAGACCATTCTGCTTGTTTCTCTAGCCTTGCTACCCATTTGGTATTCACACCCATTTTTTACATGGTTGAGTATTGCCACTCCAAGATCCCATCAAGCCCTGTTAACCAATTTCAGTGGTGGAATATAATACTGGTCATCCCCAGCTTGCTGAATAAGCAACTACAGAGACTTTAAAGGATGCTGACATTCCCTCACAAATATATTTCTCAGTGTTATGATACAGGAAGTATCTTCAGATCACCTGTAGGATATAATGAAGTAGGGAGTGATCAGGCTGTATATGATAAATCCAGTCCAACTTTCCTTTATCACTAAGTTTTTGGATTCCTTTCTTTATATTTTACCCAGGAAATTCTGAAATCTCAACTTAATTTAATGTAGTTCATAATTTATTCCAGGTTTCAGTCAACCAACCAAGAAGGCAATATAATTCACTACTAGTACCTTCACCTAAAACATGAAATCTATTAAGTCTATGAAAAGTGAACCCATATAAGTCAGTTCAGCCCAGTCCAATGTTAGGCTCTTTTCCCTTTGGTTAAATGCTTTTACATTTGATCCCCCATATATACTCTCTGTGATTCTGTTGATATAAATAAATAAAATTTCACAATCATTTAGATTTGAGAATTATCTTCCTTCAGATTACACTACCTCCCCTTAAGTGTTTTGGGACCCTTTGTTATAGATTTGAAAGCCAAGAGAATTGGTGTATTAAGATCCTCTTGAAAGTCGCTTGCCTTAGGTGAGTTTTTTACAGGGTACTTCTGGTGTCAAGAGAGGCTCAGTGAAATTTGGGTGGTCAAGGTTATCTGAATATATACGTACATTCCTGTTCTAATTACTAAGAGTCCCACCCTTTCTCAGCCACTTCCTTAACATGAGACCTGGGTAGCCAAGTAAATTAACTATGTTGTAATTCTGCTTCCCACAGGATAAATTTGAGACAGATTATAGCCCCATTGGCCCTATTATGATTATAAAAGGTAAGAAATTCTTTTAGGTTATTCACAAAGTCTTTCTGGTTCTCTAACTGTGGCTTCAGTTGAGAATATAAAATCTTAAACTTTTCTTTTGTTTCTATAGGTTCTGTGGTACAGTTAAACCCACCATCCATCCCCACTTATAATGATTATATATTTCTTAATGTAACTCTACTTGCTATAATAGAAATACCCCAAATTCTCAGTGGCTTAATGTAATAAAAAATTTTTTTCACATCCCAGTCCTATAAAAGTTTATAGTTACATAGCCTTCCATGCAGTCATTCAGTTGAGTCAGGTCCTTCACTTATTTATTCCTTGAAATTCTCTAATAATATTAATAATAATTAATAATAAAAGAAAACATTAGATTTATGCACATTTCCACTGGTCAAGCCAGGCAATAGCTTACATCACTTGGGCCCTATTCTATGGACAGAATTTAGTCACATGGTCACATCTAACTCAAGGCAGACTGAACTCAATCTAGCTGTGTGTTCAAGAAGAACTTGTTTTGATAAACCCACAAACTTGCTACTACTCTCTATCCTCTTATTCTCATTAAAATATCAAATAAATGTTCTTTTACAAATATCACTCTTATTTTCACACATCATACTCATTCCAAAAGTTTCATCCATTCATTCAATGTCCAGAAACTGCAAGTGAGGCACATTTCTTATAATCAGGTTCAGTTGCATCCTTCTATGATGCAGCAACCTAGGAACCAAACTAACATGTTATCTTCTCCCCACCTCTAAAACTCCCAGTAGGGGAGTAAGAAAAGAAGACCCCAGTAAACTCTCCCCTTTGGAAGAGAGGGGAATGGATGACAGAAAGCAGTCACTAATCTGTAGAAAGGATGAAATCCTGCTGGGCAGGCATTATAAAGTCCCCATACTTGGGAACAGGGAAATGTTCTAATTATGATGTAAATCTTCTTTCTGGAAATAATAGTTCTTTGAGAACCCTGTTTTTGCCCTCTTTGAAGTATTTTCTTGTTGAATATACATTATCTAGCTAAGTATGAAAAATGTCTGCCTTCCTTGGGAGCTGAACAAATTTTGTAGTCACTTTTGATCCCAGGGCTTTTTTGGTTTTTTTTTTTTTTTTTTTCTTTTTTTAAGATCACCAAATACTGGGGCGCCTGGGTGGTGCAGTTGTTAAGTGTCTGCCTTCGGCTCAGGGCATGATCCTGGCGTTCTGGGGTCGAGCCCCACATCAGGCTGCTCTGCTGGGAGCCTGCTTCTTCCTCTCCCACTCCCCCTGCTTGTGTTCCCTCTCTTGCTGGCTGTCTCCGTCACATAAATAAAATCTTTGAAAAAAAAAAAAATCACCAAATATTAACAAATTCTGTTCTTTTAAACTGGTGGTTCTTTTCTGTTTGTTTCTCATCAAATCCTTGCCCCCCCCGTAATGATATGCAAAGTTGTTTTCTAGATTATGTCTTAAAGCTTGCCTATTTCATTGTTTCTTCACCCCACCTCTCTCTTTCTCACAGTACTGGTGATGTTATTGAGGCTTCCTGAAACAATAGGCTTAGGTTAGGGAAAAATTCTTAATCTGATAATTACCACACAAATTATTCACTTTCTTTAATAGAGTCTTATTAGCTCCTGGTTACTTAAGGTTTTCTACAAACTTACATTTAATATTTGGTTTTGTGAAACAGTCAACTTTTCCAATCTCGTAAGCACTTGTACTCTAAACTCTCTCTATTACCTTTAATCTCTGCTTCAAAAGTCAGTCAATTCTTGCTTGAGCTAATCTCTTGGTTAAATGTCACCAATAATAACAGGCGCGCAACTGTTACTCCCTTTTAAACTTTTCCCACAGAAGGATTCTGCCTTCTGCCAAGTTATCAAAGTGATAATTTCACCAAATATCTTGCCATAGCATGAAGGCTCCACAGTCTTCTAGCTCTGTAGCATCTTCAATGCTGCTTGCCACCTATCTGCTAAATCAACTCCACCTATTTTAGTTCTGTTGTTATGGCAGCACCCAAATTATGGCACCAATTTCTGAATTTAGTCAGGGTTTACTCAGAAAAGCAAATCATTCTAGATATTTCAAGTGAGAAGAAACTTAATAGACTTGTGACAGTTTTAAAAAATGACCACAACTTCATTGACACTCCTCCCGTTGAGAGAGAGGATCGGTGTCTTCTCTCCTTGAACTTGGATTGTATGTTCCTCAATGATATGGTAAATTACAAGTGACCCCCATATAACTTCCAAATCTAGATCATAAGAATCCATAAAACTTATGCCCAGTTCATTTAGGATAGTTACTATAAGGGAAGCCAGATGCCATGTAAAATAACTATCCATACCCACAGTACTATGCAGGACACTAGCAAGCTGATAGTCAGAATCAACTAAAGGCCATGTGAATGAGTCTTACTGGAATTCAGACTATTTGTACTTTCAAGACATCTAATAGCACCATAAAAGAGACCCCCAAGCAAAAATTTTGTAGCCAGACCTCCTTAAATTTATGACATATAAAACTGTGGACAAAATAAAATGGTTGTTTTAGGTTGTTATATTCAGGGATAATTTTTACTCAGCAATAGTAACCAGAACAGTAAGAATTATGTATTTATGAAATTTCTGGAAAGAATTTCTATTTCCACACATGAAAAATTAACTGCCATAGATATTTCCCCTCCACCAAAAAACAAATAAACAAAAAACCTAGAAAACCAGACAAAATACATGACCCTTATTTGCAGGCATTGGAAAGCAGGCAGCAAAGTACTGTGATCACTAAGGGTAACCAATGAGGTACATTCTAAGATTGCCTAAGTTTACTACATGGAGGCAGTTTCCAAGCTGCAGATTACAAAGGAGAACACAAATGTAGCCCAGAGGCTTCACAGAATTGAAGAGAGAAGAGACAGTGAAAGGAGTTCAGCAAGGTCAAAGCAGCTAGAATTTGTAGAGCAGAATAACGGAATAAAGGAGCTACTTAGAGAAAGAATCTCAGAATCTATAGTCTTTGTTGACTACTGATCTGGATAAGCATGGGTTGAAAGTCCATGGGACCAAGGAATAAAATACTGGAAAGCATTTAGAAGGTCAAATAATAGCTGGAGTTCACATAAGGATTAGAATGGTTCATATACCTACCATCTGAAGTAGTATGATATTAAATTTACAAGGCAATTTCAAGCCTTCTGAAGGATATCACCTCAGATGGGCATCTAAATTAGACCTAACTAAAGGCTGTTTAGTATCCATACATACCCAACAATGCAAAATTTACAATAGTCACCATTCAATAAAAATTACCAGGAATGCAAAGAAGCAGAAAAATATGGCCTATAACCAGAAGAACAATAAATTAATAAAAACAAAACAAGAAATGACAGGGATTAAAGGCTTTAAAAAATATAAACATCACAAACATGCTCAAGGATGTAAAAGAAACATGAACATGATGAGAAAAGAAAAAGAAGCTATAAAAAAGAGTCAAAAGGAACTTACACAAATAAAAAATACAATATTTTTGAATAATTATGAGATTAACATCAGATTAGACACTTAAGAAACGATCAGTAAATTTGAAGGCATAGCAATAAAATTACTCAAAATAAAGCCCATAGAGAAAAAAGTCTGAAAAATTGAATGGCACACCAGTAATCTGTGTCCAGTGAAAAAATATTAAGCTGCTAAAAACATGTGTAATCAGAATCTCAGAAAAAATAAGGGTGTAAGTAAGGAAAAAATTGAAGAAATAAATATCATAATATCAAAGTCAATAAAAACTCTAATCCTAAAGATTGAAGAAGCTTAGCAAACTCTAAGCAGAATAAATGCAATAAAACATCATAATGAAATTACTAAAACATCAGTGACATAGAGAAAAATTTTAAAGTGGCTACAGGGGATGAGAGCCTTTCCCTTAAGATCAGGAACACAACAAGGATGCCCACTCTTGCCATTATTGTTCAACATAGTACTAGAAGTCTTAGCAACAGCAATCAGACAACAAAAAAACAATAAAAGGTATTCAAATTGGCAAAGAAGAAGTCAAACTCTCTCTCTTTGCAGATGATATGATACCTTAATAAGGAAAACCCAAAAGACTCCACCCCCAAATTACTAGAACTCATACAACAATTCAGTAATGTGGCTGGATACAAAATCAGTGCTGAGAAACCAGTTGCATTTCTATACACGAGCAATGAGACTGAAGAAAGAAAAATTAGGGAATTGATTCCATTTACAATAGCACCAAAAACCGTAAGATATCTCGGAATACACTTAACCAGAGAGATAAAGGATCTATACTCTAGAAACTACAGAACACAGATGAAAGACCTTGAAGAAGACACAAACGGATAGAAAAACATTCCATGCTCATGGATAGGAAGAATAAACATAGTTAAAATGTCTATGCTCCCCAGAGCAATCTACACTTTCAATGCCATCCTGATAAAAATACCAATGACATTTTTCAAAGAACTAGAACAAACAGCCCTTAACTTTGCGTGGAACCAGAAAAGGCCCCGAATCGCCAAGGAAATATTGAAAAAGAAAAACAAAGCTGGGGGCATCTCGTTGCCTGTTTTCAAGCTATACTACAAAGCTGTGATCACCAAGACAGTGTGTTACTAGCACAAAAACAGACACATAGACTAATGCAGAATAGGGACTCCAGAAATGGACCCTCAACTTTATGACCAACTAATCTTTGACAAAGCATGAAAAAACATCCAGTGGAAAAAAGACAGTCTCTTCAATAAATGTTGCTGGGAAAATTAGACAGCTATATACAAAAGAATGAAACTTGACCACTCTCTCACACCATACACAAAGATAAAATCCAAATGGATGAAATACCTCGATGTGAGACAGGAATCCATCAAAATCCTAGAGGAGAACATAGGCTGTAACCTCTTCGACATCGGCCACACAACTTCTTTCATGACACGTCTCCAAAGGCAAGGGAAACAAAAGAAAAAATGATCTTTTGGGACTTCATCAAGATAAAAAGTTTCTGCACAGCCAAGGAAACAGTCATCAAAACAAAGAGGCAACCCACAGAATGGGAGAAGATATTTGCAATTGATGCTACAGATAAAAGACTGGTATCCAAGATATACAAAGAACTTCTCAAACTCAATACGTGAGAAACAAATAAACAAATCATAAAATGGGCAGAAGATATGAACAGACACTTTTCCAATGATGACATACATATGGCTAACAGACACATGAAAAAATGTTCAAAATCATTAGCCATCAGAGAAATTCAAATCAAAACCACATTGAGATACCACCTGACACCAGTTAGAATGGCAAAAATGGACAATGCAAGAAACAACAATTGCTGGAGAGGATGTGGAGAAAGGGGAACCCTCTTACACTGTTGGTGGGAATGCAAGTTGGTACAGCCACTTCGGAAAACAGTGTGGAGGTCCCTTAAAAAGTTAAAAAAAGAGCTACCCTATAATCCAGCCATTGCACTACTGGGTATTTACCCCAAAGATACAGATGTAGTGAAGAGAAGGGCCATATGCACCCCAATGTTCATAGCAGCATTGTTCACAATAGCTAAACTCTGGAAGGAGCCGAGATGCCCTTCAATAGATGACTGGATAAAGAAGATGTGGTCCATATATACAATGGAATATTACTCAGCCATCAAAAAGAACGATTTCTCAACATTTGCTGCAACATGGACGGGACTGGAGGAGATAATGCTAAGCGAAATAAGTCAAGCAGAGAAAGACAATTATCATATGGTTTCACTCGTCTATGGAACAGAAGAAGTAGGAAGATCGGTAGGAGAAGGAAGGGAAGAATGAAGGGGGCTTATAGAAGGGGGAATGAACCACAAGAGACTATGGACTCTGGGAAACAAACTGAGGGTTTCAGAGGGGAGGGGAATGGGGGATTGGGCTAGGCTGGTGATGGGTATTAAGGAGGGCACGTATTGCATGGAGCACTGGGTGTTGTACGCAAACAATGAATCATGGAACACTACATCAAAAACTAATGATGTACTGTATGGTTACTAATAACAAAATAAAAATTAATAAAAATTAAAGTGGCTACTTTAATGAGGAAAGACTCATTATATTAAAAAAGAAAAGCTAAGAATGAGAGCTGGCTTCTTGTCATAGTCTAGGTAAGACATAAGAAAATTAATTTACATCTATAAACTATTAAAAGAAAAAAAAACCCTATCAATAATAATTTTATGCCCAGAGAAAATATGTTTTAAAGGCAAAAAATAATTACTTCTATACACTAAATGATCTGACAAAATGTGTCACTAGCAGAAACTGCACTGATGGAAATCTTAAAAGAAGTCCTTCCAACAAAAGACAAATGATACCAGGGAGAAATTTGGATCTACACAAAAAAATAATGAGTGCAAGAAATTTTAACTATGTGGGTAAATACTAAAGCCATTTTTCTGAATGTCTAATCTTTTAAGATGATAATTAATGATGCATAACAAAAATAATGTTTGGCATGATTATAACATGAGTAGAAGTACATAACATTATCACAAAAGCAAGAGGGAATAAATGGAAGATTCTTTCACTATGTGTGACATAGTCTTTTGACTATAGACTGATAAGTTAAAGATATATTGTAAACCTCAGAGACCACTAAATTATATATATATACATTTATATGTATACATATTATATACATATATATACACACACATATCTATCTATCTATCTATCTATCTATCTATATAGATATATATATCTATAACTATATATATCTCCAATAAGCCAAGAGTAGAGACAAAATAGAACCAAAAAAATTCTTGATTAATCTGAAAAAAGACAGGAAAGAAGAAGAAAAAGAACAAACAGAAGATGGAAAAATAGAAAACAAATACTGAGATTTTAGATCTATACCAAACTGCATGACCTTTAAGTGATCTAAATATGTTAATTAAAAGAGAAGAGTGTGTCAGAATAAATAAAATAGCAAGATGCAACCATATCCTATTATAAGAAATCCACATGGAATATAGAGACTCAAAATGTTTACAAGTGAAAAGATATAAAAAAAAAATGGCACACAAACACTAATCAATAGAAAGCTAGAACAGCCATATTAATATCAGATAAGCAGATTTCAGAACAAAGAGTATTATTAGAAATAAAAGGGTGAAAAGGATACAATTCTGTAAGAAGTCATAATAATCCTAAGTGTCTATGCATCCAGGAACAAAATATCAAAATACATGAAACAAATACTGATGGATGTTGAAAAATTGAACAAAGATATAATTTGATCTGAGAACCTCAATATTCCTCTCCCTTCAGTCAAAAGTACAAGTAGTACCCCATCAAAATAAATCAAAAAGAACATGGATTTTAATAACATGAAGGAATTTTACTTAATTGGTATTCCACTCAACAATAGCTGAGTATAATTTTTTTCAACCTTTCATAAAACATTCCCTAATTTTATCTTTAAAACTCTCTGTACATTTGAATGAAAACATGCAAAGCTTGTTTTCTAACTATGAGACAATTAAACAACAATGAAAAGATATCTGGAAAATCTCCAAATATTTGAAAATGAGAAACACACATATAAATAACATATAAGTAAAATAAAAAATCACAAGAGAAAATAGAAATATTTTGAAATGAAGGAAAATGAAACACAATATTTTAAAATTTGGAGATGCAGCTAAGGCACTGCTTAAAGGAAAATTTATAGCACTTAACATAAATATTAAAAAGGAAGAAAGTTCTCAAACTAAAAATCTTACCTCTACTCTAAAAAACAACAAATGACTATTAAGCCTAAAGTAGGCAGAAAGAAAAATGTAAGGATAAAAGTAGAAACTAATGATATAGAAAAATTGATAAGCAGCAGAGAAAATCAACAATGCTAAACAATGGTTCTTTAAAACTATATATAATAATAGATAACCATTTATCTCTGATCAAGATTTTAAAAGAAAGAAGTCACCAATATCCAGCCTGAAAGAAGGGACATTACTGCAGATACTACAGCCATAGAAAATAAATAAATTAATAAAAGAATATTACAAACAATTTTATGTCAATAAATTTGAGAATTCAGATAAAATGGACAAATTCTTTCAAAGATAATAATTTTTAAAGATTAATTATTAGATGCATTAAAAAGGTCTATATATGATACAAGGGTCTATATATATATAAGAAATTGAATTTGTAATTTTAAAACTTTCCAAAAAGAAAATTCCAAGCTCATCCAAATAGGAAACAAAATAAAACTTACTTAGTTCTCAGATGATATAATTATGTCTGTATAAGACATCCTAAGGAATATACAAGTCAACTACAAAAAATTATAAATGTGTGTAACAAGACTATAGAACATAAGGTCGATACACTAAAATTGACTGCATTTCTAATTCTTAGCATCTAAAAATTGGAATTTGAATTCAAGAAAATACCATTTATAAATCTCATATAAATGGAGTGATATTGGGTAGTTTTATATTTGGCTTCTTTTGCTTGCCATGTTTTAGCACTCCACGTATGTTGAATTTATCAGTAATATGTTTCCCTTTTCTGCTGAATAACTCTCTGTTATGCACCCAAAACAAAATCTGTTCATTCAGTTATCAGTGGATGGACATATGGGATGTTTCCAGTTTGGGGTTTTACTTTTACAAACGTAAAACTCTTTGCGTAAACATATATGATTATTGCTTGTGAGTAAATATCTAGAAGAGATATCTCTAGGTCATATAATTAAGTGCACTATAAATTCTATCATATATTTCTAAGTGATTTTTTAACTTGCCTGTGGCATTTTACATTCCCCCTAGCAATATATAAAAGTTACAGCTGTTCCTCAATCTCACTAAAGCTTAATATTGCCAATCTTTTTCATTTTAGCTATTCTTGTGGTTACATAGTGGTATTTCAGTGTACTTTTAATTTCATTTCCCCAAAGATTAATTATCTTGAGCATTTCATAATATTAAATGAAATATTGAGTGACCACTAAAAAGCAATTTTTAAGATATTATACAGCATTGTATCATGATTATTACAAACCATGTTAAAAGATGCAGGGTAAGTTTGTGGTCTACACTGTGATTATACTCAACTTAAATTTGCACAAGTTTCCATTTGTCACAGTATGGATGGGCCTAGAGAGTATTATGCTATAAGAAATAAGTTAAATAGAGAAAGACAAATACACATGATTTCACTTACCTAAGAAATCTAAAAAACAAAACAAATGAACAAACAACAAAAACAAAACAGGAATAGACTCATAAATGCGGAGAACTGCTTGTTGCCAGAGGGGAAAGGGGTGGGGGAATGGGCAAAATGGGTAAAGGAGATCAAGAGGTACCACCTTCCAGTTATAAAATAAGTAAGCCATGGAAATTAAAAGTACAGCACAGGTATTATTCAAAAATATGTAATAACTTTGTATGGTGACAGATGTTAACTACATTTATTGTGGTGACACTGTGCAACACATAGAATTGTCAAAGCACTATGTTGCACACCCAAAATTAATGTAACACTGTATGTCAACTATACTTCAATAAAAAACAATGATAAAAATTTTAAAATTGCATGTGCTTATGCATAAGAACAGGGATGAAATTAATTTAAATTAGTTGTTTCGCCTGGATTATAGTTACGCAGCTTCTTACTTTTTCATATCACTGATATCTTCAAGGGTTGTAATGTTATAATGTAGGTATGAAAGAGGTTAGGAAAGGGAGAATCTGATTCATGCAGGCTAACTATCCAAGGAATGTTACAAGAATTAGGTAGGATAGGGGTGTCTGTGTGGCTCAGTTGGTTAAGTGTCTGACTTTGGCTCAGGTCATGATCTCAGGGTCCTTGAATGGTGGGACTCCTACTTGGCGGGGAGTTTGCTTGTTCCTCTCCCTCTGCCCCTCCCCCTGCTCATGCACTCCCCTCCCCAAAATAAATAAATACTTTTTTAAAAAAAGAATGACATAGGATATTTGCTCAAAGGCCTAAAAATGATGTATTTGTTAAAGCTTGGATATGTACCATTATGTTTTCTGTGTGTCTATAATCCTTCCAAAATGAAGATGAGAAAGACACTGTTGCCAAGTGGACTGGGGAGACACCAGGCCCTGAGGCCTCTGCCCAGCCCATGCCAAAGATGTCACTGAAGGTTCTTGTTCTCCTCATGTGAAAGAATTCAAGAACAGACACAACACAGCGGATGAGTGACACAGCGGGAAAGTTTATTAAAGCAAAAGCATGCTCTAGAGACGTGAAAGCAGGTGAACTCAAGAAAGAGAAAGAGCTGTGTGCCCTGGGATTTGGGTTTCTATCTTTTGTGGACAGTTGTTAACAAGAGGAAGGAATTTTTATTACTGGAGACAGGGATTTTTTAAAAGCAGGGTTTTGGGGCTTGTTTGTTTCCCTTATTTGGTCGCAGGCTTCCTATCATGACACCCACCATCTTGGGCCCATCTGACTTGATCCAGGTTCTTATGGCTTTGTTTTGGAGTGCTGCCAGGATAGGCCTCTGACTCCCAATAGCTGGTCAGGACTTCCTCTTTGTCGACCTCCAGGCATCCTATTAGAACCCGACTGCCTGCCTCTGGCAACACCATTTACCCTGAAGAGCTGGCACTACATTAGCAGAACCCTAGAGAAATCAGGAGGTGAATCATGGATGAAAAGAATGGTAGGAAGCAAGTAACTCTGAGGCTCTGCTGTTTTTCATTCCTACATAAAACTCTTCTGAATTAAGTATTCAGGCCATAGCGGAACAAAAAGTCCAGAAGAATTTGTACAGTATTGAACAGTTTAATGAGTCCTATAAAATGACTGGAAATTGATTCCACAGAACATTGTTGGTAAAGTCTGAAAGGATGAGACATTCACCTAACGTTGCCCTTCTTAAGTTGCCTCACTGGTCAGCGGCGTTCCAAATTCAGGGGCATCCTCTGTGTTTCATGTCTGAAATGTGTTAGGTTACTTTTGTCCTTGTTTCATCACTGCTATTTATTAGCTTCCATTGCAGAAACTCCTATCACCTACTTGCATCTCCTGTTCATATTTCCATAGGCTTTTCTGTGTCTCGTCTTTGTTTGGACTTGCTTTGAATCTATAAATATCCTGATATATAGCTAGGGGAAGTGTAACTGTGTTCAATCATAGTTGATGAAGTATTTGCCATTCTCTAATGTCCTCTTCTTTAATACCTACCACTAGATTTAGCCAATGGCTTTACATTATTTTACCATCTCTGTCTCCTTCAGCCCATTCTAAATCATTTCATTTATTCTCTGTTCATTCCCCAAGTTCATCATTTAGCTTCTCTGCTCAGTAATTGAATCTATGTGGCAAATTTCCTTAATTACTTAATATCCCCTGTAAGTTGCATAAAAATCTACTCACACAATCATGCACATTTATTACATTTCTGTCATTTAGTTCTGCCTTAATTGTATCCTTTGACTGATTTTCTCCATTATTAATGTTGTTGATGTTATAGTTCTTTATCTCTCTTTTCAAAAGAATTTCTAATATTCCTCTCTCAATTCCCTTTCTTTCTATCTGCCAATAATTTACCAAAATGCTCCTCTTGGTGTTTTGAAAGCCTAATTATGTCGAGGATAATAAAACTTTATATTAATTAACTTTAATTTTAAAGATATGCCAAATAGGGATCTTAAGTAGCACAGAAGGCTGGAGGAAGGGAACGACATTTCCAAAAGTTTGAGAAGGTAATTTGCATAAATTTTGCTATAACTCTATAAGATTTACACCTGAATTAATCATTTCTAACTCATATATGTACTTTTTGTTTCAAGATTACTTCCAAATTCACATGCTTCCTAGTCAGATCCCTCTATTAAGACTAATGATACTTGCTTGTCACTCATTCCTATAAATGCAACTCCTCCACTTTTAATCTAGAATGTGGCTTCAAAACTTAGCTCTCTTCTCTGCACCACTGTAACTTTCTCCTATAAATTGTTCCTTTTCATATCAATTTCTTTACTTTTTTTCCTTTTTGTGATTTTGGCATGGACATAAATTCTTCTATTCCTTCTTGCTAGAACACCATACATGGGTATTTCAATAATACTTTCTCATTCTTCAAAGTTACCCACACAAACCCCACAAATTCTTTAAAGTTTTTAAATCTAGGGGCGCCTGGGTGGCGCAGTTGTTTAGCATCTGCCTTCGGCTCAGGGCGTGATCCTGGGATGGAGCCCCACATCAGGCTTCTCCGCTGGGAGCCTGCTTCTTCCTCTCCCACTTCCCCTGCTTGCATTCCCCCTCTCACTGGCTGTCTCTCTCTGTCAAATAAATAAATAAAATCTTTTAAAAAATAAATAAAGTTTTTAAATCTGTGTGTGTGTGTGTGTGTGTGTGTGTGTGTGCATGCACACATGTGCACCCACATGTTTTTCTTTTAAAGATTCATTTATTTTAGAGAGAAAAAAAGAGTGCACAAGTAAGATAAGGGCCAGAGGGAGAGGGGATTTTAAGTAGACTCCACACTGAGTGCTGAGCGCCATGTGGGGCTCAATCCATGACCCTGAGATTGCGATGTTTGACTGTACCACCCAGGCGCCCCAACACACATGCATGTTTAATAGCCATAGCTTCATAATACCTCTTTGTGACTAGATTTTTAATCATTGAGAGTGAGAGAAAGAGTTGCCTGAAGAATTCAACCCTATGGAGCATATTATTAAAATTTACCATTCCCAAGTGGTGGAAAATGCAGGAAAAGAGAAGGTAATAAGGGTTAAATTAGTCCTCACCTTTGAGTTTGAATTAAAAGTGCTACAAAGTTCAAGGACAGCTTTCATGAGAAGAAATAATAAATTTCATCCTATCAAAGTACAGAGACTCCTACCTGAAACATATGACATTCAAGAGATAAATCTTGACATTCAGAAGATGATAAATCTTGGTATCTTCACAAATGTGGAAATGTGACTACAGGCTCCCAGTTTTTTTTTCAAACCTCATTTCCAAGAAAAAGTATATTTTTCCTACATGTAGATTTCAATCCAATTATCTCTTCACACATACAAAATTGTTTTTTAACCACTTTTTCATGAAGTATAAAGTGTTTGGTACCTCAAGTCACTTATTTTAGGAGTGACAATGAATAGAAGTGCAAAGATAACCTGAGACCCAGTTGGCTAAGTGTCTGTATCAGTGAGAGGCACCGGTCTCAACACATGAGGAGTTCAAATTTGTGCTTAGTCCAAATAATAAATTTTTGCATGACACAACTTTTTATGGTCACTGGAAAATTGCTGAAACCTCCAATTTTAAATCCACAAATGTCAAAGGACTATTTGAAATAGTGACTCAAATCTTCCCAATGTATGTGCTTTGTGCTATAATTATGTGACAAACCAAACTGCTGGAACAATGCTTAAGAACTAAAAAAACTGTTTTTCCAATTAAAATGAGAATCGGTAACTATTAGGGAAAAAGAAGATCTCTCAGATTTTATCCTCTTTCCTGGTTCTCAAGACTATCATGAATCATTTCCTAAAATTATACAGTATAAAACTTGAAAAGCTTTAAGAAATGAATATGCAAATTCACCTCCCCCAACTTCCATAGCAAATCAAACTTACCAATTCTAGATTTTTAGGAGAGAAAATTGAGACATGAAGATACTTAGAAATTAACCCAATTTGGCAGACAAAGATGAGCCATCAGATTTTCTGATTTTTATTCAACAGAAAAGAACCATTTGTCCTCAAGCCAACTATAATATGTGATCTGCATGTAGTTCCATCTAGACTGGCTATGCCTGTAATGTCACTCCATTGTGGTAAACACCACTCTAAACTGCCTTTTCTGTCATTGTTAACACTTCTATCAGATACTTTGAAGATTGCTGTGGAAAAACATTTATTGAGCTTCTAGCTCACATAAATACTGCTGGGACCTGGAAAATGGTTTCACAGTTAAATATAGCATTTCAAAAAAAAAAAAAAAAAGGCATTCATAAGAAATAAAAGCTCTTTCCCATACCACCTCCATCTCTTTGTGCATCAATTCTGTGAAGTTTGGCTAAGGTAGTCCTGGTATTCATGCGTAACGGCTCTAAGAAAAGTTCTCCTACAGTTTCTTGGCTTCTTAAATGAAGCATTATATAATACAGGAGTAATGGAGGCTTTTGAAAGTAATTTGGGATTTAGGTTAAGAAATAGCAAAATTAAGATTTGAAAATTACATACTCATCATACCCATTTTTAGCTGAGTTTTTTGGTCATGAATCTTTATTCTGCTTTTAAAAGAAAACCACATGTTGAGGAGAGATATGTATAAGAGGCAAATTGAGCTTTATGTGGCCTCCTACTACACTTTAAAATATAGTATCAGTGCATAAAATAATGGCACTCAAGTGCCATTATTTTAATTTCACCCCCAAAATTACTGTGTACCCTTATGTCCTATTTTATTTAAATTAAGGATGAATGAAGGTTTCCAGCCCCTATATTTTGGTTGGAAAAAGAATGGTAAAAGTTTGAGGGACTGCTGTCTGAAATAATTCATCTCCCCAAGTTACTAATGTATCATTAAGAATGTGGCTTATCCTTGAAGCGAAGTCATATTTGCTTTGTTGTTACTAAAGATTTTGGTTGTGTCCAAATCCCTATGAAAATCTAAATCACTGGAGAATTCCTCAAAATGCAGACTTCAGGGCTCCAACACAGACATATTAGGAATCTCCAGAAATGGGGTGCTATCATTTGTGTTATCCTACGATGCTTCCCCAAATGACTCTAATATTCAGAAGGTTTGAGAACCACTTAACTACAAGTTATTGCAAAAAAAACTGAAGAGCTAATACCTGTGGGTTTTCCACAGTAATAGGTATCAAGTGTTAATATATTATCTTCTGTTTAAGCATTCTACTATGAACAAATAATTTGATAAGCTTAAATGAAAACCATTTTATTTTTTATTTCTGACTCATGCTTGCATTAAAACCTTATTAAAGTGAATTTTAAATAGATCTAATCTAGTAAATAAACTATGATCTCTAAAATGGAAGATGCAAAGCATAGGTTCAATGTTTGTAAGAACATATGCTGTGAACAATAAAAATTCCAATTAAAATTGAAAATATTACCCCAAGCTAGTGTCTTTTGGAGCACTAATTCTTATTTTAATCAAATGCATCAATTTTTTATAGCTTAGTAGAAAAGGGTATTATGTGTTATATATGTGTATGTGTTTTAATAGCATTTCATAGAGTCTAAATGGCCTCTAAAGTAGGCATTGTGCTATTATCTCCTGTATAAATTTTCAGAATATTTGAGAAGAAAGAAGCATTTCCTTTACAAACCCTAACTGTTTTTTCTGAATTGTTTTTGAGACTTATTGAGCATAAAACTTGCGGGACTGTATCTTTGCCGTCTGGGCCCTGTGCAAGACAAACATGATGATATATGTGTTCTTATTCATCTGTGTACAGGGGAATCCATATGGTGCCTACTCAAGAAGAGAACGTTGTGCTGAAGATATGGTGGTAAAGAAATCAGAGACAATCCCTACCCTAAGAGAGTTTACCACCTTCTGAGGAAGACAGACATTAAACATTGAGAAATTATGAATGAAATAAATTCCACCAAGGAGAAATGACAAGTATGAACAGGGAAGGTATCACTGTATAACTGATGTCAGAGCAGAATTCCAAAGGATGAGTAGGAGTTATCTCGTTATCTGGATAAACTCAAAGAGAGTTCAAGGCAGAAAAATCAGATGTGGTCAGAAGAGGGTCCAGCCTACTACTTTGTTGAATTTATCTTAAATAGTAGGTGCTGGTAGAAATGATGGTGGGCTCTGAAGTAAGACAGCTATAGTTCTAAATCTAATCTGCTTACCACTACTGAGTCATGTCTTTGGGCACATTGACCAATCTCTAAAAAGTTGTTCATCTGTTAAATGAAGTTTATAATAGGGTTGTAGTGAAGCTGAAAGGATCAAATAACAGCTAAGCAATTACAGAAAACAACATTAATACTTGCTTATACATAGTGAGATACACACACACACACATACATATATATATATATATATATATATATATATATATATATATATATATATATATACTCTTATCTTATTTAATACTTAAATTCCTAACACAATTCCTAACTCAAGGACTGAGTTCTAACTCCAAGGCTCTTTACATAGCACTGCACTGTAAGGTACCAAGGATGGGCTCCTGCAGAAGGGCTTTGTAACCATTATTGCTATTCAAGATTTGGTAGAGGAGAAAATTAGAGGGGGAAACTGAAAATATCATAATGTTTGCTTCCATGTTCAAAACTGTTGGACAGTGTTTATTGAAAATGAAAAAGTTTCCTGTAAATTTTAGATGTTGGGAAAGAAAAAGCTGCTTGTGAATTTTAGAGATGGATTAAAGTGTAAGAAGTAGTGGGACAGGAAGCAGGATGGCAAACGAAATTAACTTTGATAAATGACTCAGAGGGTGTTGGCAAAAATTATCTTAATTGTTCTTATGCACAGGTTATCACTGGAATAAATATAAAATTCGATTTGAAAGTGACTGGATTTTTTATGAGCTTCAAAAGTACTTGCACCTAACCAGTTCAAGCAAAAATTTTTTAATCAAACCTCATGATTTAGGAAATAAACTGATCATTCAGAGATCAGGATAACATTTATGGGATTAAGAGATTTCTATCTGTCTCTGAAACTAGCTGAGAGGGCACCACCAGAGATAGAAGTTGAGTAAAAGGATTTATTACCTAATATAGCACACAGATATTATTATTACTAATTAATCATTAGGGGCAAATAGAAGACCTTGTCTGATACTAACTCAAGTTTCGTAAATTAATAGTTTTGAAGAGAATCAGATGTAGAATTAATGAATAGGGTATAAGATTCAATACTCCCCAAATTTTAAAAACAGGTAAATCAGTTCTCATTTATTCTACTACTCATAAATGCATTCAAAGATATTTGTTGGGCATCTACTCTGAGTCATACATTGTATTAGGCATTACGATCTATTATGGCTTGAATTGCATACCCCCAAATTCCTATGTTCAAGTCCTAACCTCAGAATATGACTTTATTTGGAAATAGGGTCATTGTAGATATAATCAGTTAAGATGAAATCACACTACAGTAGGGTGGGTCCAATCCAATATAACTGGTATCCTTATAAAAAGGAGAAATCTGGACACACACACACAGAGGACTTAGTGAAGAACAAGCCAAAGAACACCAGAGTTCCAGCAAACCACCAGAAGCTAGGGGAGAAGCATGGAACAGATTCTCCCTCACAGCTCTTAGAAGGAACTGACCCTGCCAACACCTTAATCTTAGACTTGTGGCCTCCAAACTGTGAGACAATAAATTTCTGTTATTTAAGTCACCCAGTTTGTGCTACATTGTTATGGCAGCCCTAGCAAAGTAATACAGGATTGGAGCAGGGAATCTCCCATCCTCACAGTGCCTACATTCTAGTTGCTGGCAATAAATCGGCATATTTTTCTGTATCTCGACCTCAAAAGAAGTTGTAGGGTTTCCTTCTAATCAACAAAATTATAGATTTGCATCTAGAAGAAAGAAATGAAAATATGTCCCTCCAAAAGAATCTATTTATGAGTCAAAAACATAATCTGTGCTTCATGTTGGATTTTCTCTACATATTCTTCCAGATCTATGCTTCACCCTTCTCTGTGCTTTGGTTTCTCAACCTTATGGACTGCATCAGTCAGGACCTCTTCCCTTCTGTTTCCCAGGTACATTCAACCAATGGGAGGCGCTAGAAGGAGAGCAGGGATCAGGAGAGAGCCCATTAGCTTCTCACTATGGACCTGCAACGTTGACAATTGCTAGAATCCTCTCCACTCAATCATCAGGCAGGTGCCTCTTCTCAGTGAGTTCCAGTAATCTCCCTTCTTCCCCTCTTAAAACTGGTCCATGGTAACTGTTTCATAATAATTGTTGCTAATTCCTGGGGGCTTTATCATTTCTTGTTAACTTTAACTCTGCCCTCACTCAGAAATAATCCCATTTTCATACTCTGTTTAATGACCTCTTTGAGTATCAATAATTTCTTGCCAATACCATGGCTGATTCAATAATTTTTCCTGGAATATTCCCAGGAAATAGACTCTAAAATTTGGGTTTCAGGATTAATGTCTCACATATTTAATGAGCACACAGATGATCTCTTTGCTAAGGGGCAAACAGAAGAAACTGGTAGTACCTTCATGATTGCAGTGCTCCCAAAGTTACTCATTATCACACGTGGCATGAGACGGGGTGAGTGGAAAAAGGCTTTGAGAGATCAATTTGTTATGGCATTTAGTTATTATGTTGACATTGTTAATGTAAAAATCTGGAATATGTTTGTTGTTTCTAACTGAACATACACACACAAATTAACTCAAAACCTGGAATTCCTTTTCAAAGTGCAGAAAGCCTCTATGAAGCTTTTTCTCACATGACACGGATCAGATACAAAGCCTGACTGTAAGTGCTATAGAGATGCAATGCCAGTTGAATGTACGATTTCCTCAGATTTCTTATGCTAACTTTAAGGCCACTAGTTAGAAAGAAGCAGAACCTTGAAAATTGGGATAGGGATTTTTGGTCAGTATATCTGCTTGTCCACTTCCTGTGAACAGCTGGAAGGAGAGATAGATGACTCAGTGTAAAAATCTACATTAATTCATAGTCCATAGATAACAGGTTAGTTGTTGGTCATGGTATTGGAAAGAACAGATCGGAAAATAAGTGACAAGTGTGAATCTAGAAGAGAGGATAGAGAATAAACATTTCAGAGTATGAAAATATTCATGAGTCACATAAATTCTCTGCAGTGAGGTGAAGGCACTCACCAATCAAGTGAAAAAAATTACCTATTGTGTGGATATAAGTCAGCTTCTATCCTTGGCCGCTAAATTGCTTATTTAATGGGCCCATTTACAAAGTGACCATATGGCTGGGATGGAGGCTATGCATTAGGCTCAATAACATAGATAACACAGACTTCCCTCCACTAGGATTGATCTGCTCACAACTACTGCTGAGTATCTAACATACCAATAGAAGAAGTGAATACTAGGCCCCTGATAGGACCATTTCCTGGGGAGCTAGGCATTCACCAGGTGAAAGTTGATCACTTTGAAGCCCTTTTATCACAAAGGCTGTTCTCATGGGAATATACTCATATCCCAGAAACAGATTTCCTTTTGTGTTTGCAAAACTCTATCAATATTGCTATACAGGGACTAACAAAATGCCTTATTCATTTTTAAGATAACTTAGCATCCTAAAAAAATCACTTTTGCTGAGAGGACACATTTTACAATGAAAGAAATATAGCAAGCAGTGTGTTCTTCTCAAGGTATTCTCTGGTTTTATCATATTCCCCAAAAGAGCAGCTGGTTGACAAAGTGATAAATTAGCCACCAAAGGCTCAGAAATGACACTATGTAAGTGAAGACATCCTGTGAGTTTGTAGTGCTCTTTTACAGGATGCAGAATATGCTTTAGGCCAGTAAACAGTAATAGTGCCGTCTCCTCTGTAGATAGACTACGTGAGCCTGGGAAACAAGGTGTGGATGTGGGAAAACCCTTCTCACTGTTGCACATAATAGTACATTAGAGGGGACCTCAGCAATTTTCAAAAGCTGATGCTTCCACCAAAAAACACAGTCAGGATTCTATTGAAATAGAAACTGAGACTGACCTCAGGCTATCCTGGGTTCCTCATTTTGATGAACCAACAGGTAAAGACAGAGGTTAATGTACTGGTTTGAATAAATAAATTAATTACCAAGGAGAAATTGCTTCCAACTAGTGGGGGCAAAAAGAATTTTGAAATCAAGGCAATTTGTTTTAGAACCGATTAATACAGCTATTCTTCTATCAGCTGCCAGTGGGAAATTGGGGCAACATACCCAGATAGGACCACCAGAGATTCGGGTTCTGTACAAGTGAAGATTTGAGTCACCCCATCAGAAAAAAACTCATCAACTAATGTTGGCAGAGAATAAAGGGAACGTGAAACTGGTGATCAAAGAATGAAACTATAACTTCAACAAACCTTGTAACCAAAGCCTTATAATTGACTATAGAAGTGGACACTATGATCAGCTATGTTCTCCTTTCCATCCACTCTGGAGATTGGATATTGACACTTTATATGAAGGGCACTGATGCTCAATAACATTACAATTAAAGTTCCTGGTGAGACTGTAGCTACATTGACAGCTCCCCAATGTGACATCATCGTTAATAAGACTTTTTGTTTCCTCTTTGTTGGGGATTTTGTCCTTTTTTCCTTTGTGTTTCAGCATTGTCTCTCTCAGTGAAGAACAGGAATGGATGCTGACTGGAAAAAAGGGATGGACTGTGCTGATTATTCTGCATTTACCGTCCCCTTTCTAGATCCGTTCTTTGCCCTGATCTTTGCTGCAGAACTAGATCACTTAGTATCTCTTGCCCTCTGACATTTTGTTGGTTTCAATCAATAGGAGGCATTACTAGGAGAAAGGGAGTAAGAGGACAAAGTTATCAGGTACGGATTTCTACCACACCTCAGCTCCCTCCCTCCCAACCCATGATTTTTTTTTTCTTTTTTCTTTTTCTTTTTTTTTTTCCTGTAGCAACCCATGATTTTAACAGTGGCCATGTTCCTATCTGTGTGTCCACTACTACTGGGCAAGCTATCTCTCACAGCTACAGACATCACTGAGTTCTGATACTACTATGCTCTACCATTCCCCATCAGGCTTTGGAGTAGTAATGGCTTTTCCCTGTGGTGGGCCCCTGAATGTTTCACCAGCCCTTTTCAATTCTCTTAATTCTGCCTACATCTCCATAATTACTCACTTTTTTAAAAACTCATCAGTTAACCCTCTGAGTGTGCTTTCTGTTTTCTGCTAGCACGCTGACTAAACTTACAATTGATAAATGTCTTTTGTAATTCCCTAGTACAGATCAAAACTTACTTGCCCAAATATAGAAATTATCTTTTAAAAAAAATCAAGTTTCAGGGTGCCTGGGTAGCTCAGTTGGTTAGGCGACCAACTCGGTTTTGGCTCAGGTCATGATTTCATGGGTCAGGGGATGGAGCCCCTCGTCAGGCTCTGCACTTAGTATGGAGTCTGCCGGAGATTCTCTCCCTCTGCCCCTTCCCTGACTCACACACACTCTCTCTTTCTCTGTCTAAAATAAATAAATCTTTAAAAAAAAAAATCAAGATTCCACCAGACACTATTGTGAAACATGTCTTAACAGCAATGTTGACTGAACAGCTAAAAAGATTCTGAAGGGGAAGATACATTTCTTGAGACCAGATCCTTTAAGCATAGTGATGTTCTTGGTATTGTGTTCTACAACCAAGATACTAAATATTTGGAAAGTTGCTATATTTATACCAACTAATTGGATTAAAACTCTATCTGCAATATGCTAAAGTAGGAAGAATTGTTGAAAATAACATAATTATAAAGGTGACAAAATCCAGTATACTAGAATGAGTAACAAGGAATCTTCTCACTTATATCTTTAAAAGCTATTAGACTTTTTAGACCAGCATAATAGCTATCAGTTACTTGGCCAACTGATATATATATATATCTAGATATATATATATATATATATATATATATATATATATATCTAGATATATATATATATATATATATATATATATAAAATATATATCTATATATATATATCAGATATATATATATTTGTTTTGGTTTTTTGTTACTATGCTACTTTAGAATAATGATAATGGTCCATTTTATAAAGACTCAACTATTCTCTTGAGTGTTGTTCCTTAAGAACCCACACAACTTATTCAAAACACTAACTAAAATCCTGTCTATTTTTTTTTTCTTTTTTGGAACAGAAAATGTGAAAAAGACACCTTTAGAATATTACATAGAATCAATGACCACCACATACCAATTCTTATTGGTCATTGCCTTTGCCACCTACCCAATCCTTTTATTGATAAACAGAGTTTTATGATTCACATTTAACCTCCCAGTTTTGCTCTTTAGGGGCTAAATGCAATATTGTTGAAACATACTCTTTGAATTTAATAAGAAAATGATCGATTTTAATGCTATCTCAGGAGAAAAAAGTGTAATGCTCAACACACTATAGTAAAAAAGAAGAGGCAGGCTTTCATAGCTGTTCATTGCAATTGAGAAAGCCTATTTCTTCCTACACTCCAGACTAAGTCATTGTAGCAAACTTGTCAGCTTTAGCCAACTTGTGTTTTTATGTCTCAGTAGAGATGTGCTTCAAAGAAATCTCCCTTTGAAACCTGTGATAAAAAACTACTCAAAGCAAACTGAATCCATAATCAAATAACCTATATTTCCTTTTAAAAAAAAAAAAAAGGTAAAGAAAAACAGAGCTCTTTCTTGCAATACATTTTTAATAGTATTTTGAGTAGCTTTACTCTTTTTTTCCCCTGTGGGACTATCTTAGATTCAGACATGCTCTGAAAGGACAATTTTCCCTCTAAATAATAGGTAGTTAATAATTGAATTTAAATGGAATAACATGGGAGCATTAGTCTATCTGTATCAAGGGGTCTTTCCTAAAAAAAAGAAAAAAAGAAAAAAGAAAAATTCTCAAAAATAAAAAAATTTATAGCTATTATTTTCAAGCATTTCTAATGGCCAAGAAAGACTCATAATGCAAATTTTAGTTTCTATTGTGGGCCACAGACCATACCCCCTAAATCCATTCCCCATTCCTCAGTCTAACCGATTACTACCTCTACCTGTATGGACTACATCCCTTAGATACTGGTTCATTTTGGACCAAATCAATAGCATATGAGGATACATGCCATGTGCCAGTATCTGAATTGATATTGTGAGAAATACTGGCACTAATGTTGAGAACAAAGTAGCATGTCCCCAAACAGTGAACGAATTAATGAATGAATAAACAAATAATATACTACAGACTGAACTTGAATTTGAACCTTATAAAGATGAATGTTGATAAATCAATACTTGAAACCAATACAGAAAAGTCCTTTTTGATTCTAAATTTGTAATTACATATAGAAAATTAAAGATTTGACAAAAAAACTCATGTGCATCTCAGAGAAAGAATAATTTTACCACCCAATGATTCCAAAATTTAAGGTTTTGTCTTATTTTATTGAAGAGCACAAAATTACAAATACTGCAATTGATACCAAATATGGACAAAATTATAATAAAAATAATAAAAATGTATATATAAAGAAACTAATAGAACAAAAATATAATCCAGAAATAGACCCAAAAATATATGGTAGCCTGACTTATCTTTTTAAGAATTTATTTGATAGAGAGAGAGAGAGCACAAGCAGAGGGAGCAGCAGGCAGAGGGAGAGGGACAAGCAGACTCCCTGTTGAGCAAGGAGCCCAATGCAGGACTCAATCCCAGGACCCTGGGACCACGACGTGAGCTGAAGGCAGACACTTACTGAGCCACCCAGGCACCCCAGTAGCCTGATTTATAACAAAGTACCACTGCACTTCAAATTGAAAGGGAAGTCTTTTCAATAAATTGTGTTGATCCATTAAGATATCTCTAAAGGCAAAAAATGAAATTGACCTCTACCTCACAATATTTACAAAAGTAATTTGAAATACATAATAATCCTAAATGTGAAAAGCAAACAAGAGGCTTCCAGAAGAAAACAGAAGACAGTATCTTTTTGACCTTAGATAGCTAAAACTTCTTTAACAAGACATAAGAGTACTATTTAAAAAAAATGTCGAATTAAAAAGCTCTGCCATCAGAAGACATGAATAGGCATTTCCCCAAAAAAGACATACAAATGGCTAACAGACACATGAAAAAATGCTCAACATCACTCATCATCAGGGAAACACAAATCAAAACCACAATGAGATACCACCTCCTCCTATCAGAATAGCTAAAATTAACACCTCAGGAAACAACAGATGTTGACGAGGATGCGGAGAAAGGGGAACCCTCTTGCACTGTTGCTGGGAATGTAAACTGGTGCAGCCATTCTGGAAAACAGTATGGAGGTTCCTCAAAAAGTTAAAAATAGAGCTACCCTACAACCCAGCTTGCACTAGTAGGTATTTACCCAAAGGATACAAAAATGCTGATTTGAAGGGGCACATGCACCACAATTTGTATAGCAGCAATGTCCACAATAGCCAAATTATGGAAAGAGACCAAATGACCATCGACTGTTGAATGGATAAAGATTAGCCATCAAAAAGAATGAAATCTTGTCATTTGCAATGATGGGGATGGAATTAAGTATATACTTCTAAGCAAAATAAGTCAGTCAGAGAAAGACAAATGATTTCATATGATTTCACTCACACGTGGAATTTAAAAAACAAAACAGATGAACATAGGGGAAGGGAAGGAAAAATAAAACAGGATAAAAACAGTGAGGGAGGCAAACCTTAAGAGACTCTTAATTACAGAGAACAAACTGAGGGTTGCTGGAAGGGAAGGGGATGGGGGATAGGCTAAATAGGTGATGGGCATTAAGGAGGGCACTCGTGATGAACACTGGGTGTTATACTTAAGTGTGAATCACTAAATTCTACTCCTGAAACCAATACTACGCTAATGTTAAGTAACTTGAATTTAAATAAGATCTTGGAAGAAAAAAAAAAGAGGAGGATTAAAAAGTAGCGACCAAGTTTGAGAATTTGGAAGTGAATGATGATTTTTTTCCACAATCCTTTAAAAGTGTAATGGGAAAAAGATCAGAGATGAGTAAGTCAAGGCATCAAATGTTGACTACCATTTCAACAAATTGGAGTGGAAGTTATTCAGAAGAGCTGAAGATGAGTGGAGAGAAAAGGCAGAAAAGAAAGCATGGCCAGATGAGGACATTTTGAGGGGAGGGAACAGGACAACAGGATTTCTTTATAGACCAGAGTTACATCCAATCAAGTAAAAGAGGTTGAAGACACCGGAAAGAGGGATTAATGGATAGAACAAGACGGAGAAACAAGGTAAAGTTTTTGTTTCAAAAAAAGAAAAGAAACTAACAAAGCAAGGTGGGGAGGAGAAAAACTCCATGTGGCAAATTTAATCTTGATTAGAAGAAAGAAAAATCATCCAGTAATGCTCAAACAATACAAGTACATGAAGGTTTGGATGTCTATATCTTTAGGTGGCCAGAATCAATAGGAAATTGATGGAGAAAATGCATAATGGCTTCCTAAAGTTTGAGGCACTGTTACCTTTGAAGATCCTTAGGAATGGGATTTAGAAGGGGGATTAAGGACGTAGTGAGGATTAAAAATACTAGAAAATAGGGATGGCAGAATCACTGAACAGAGAGAAGTGAAAGCATTGACAGAGAGCTCTAAGGCCCACCCCAGGCTAGAGACACCATCTGCAGAAATTTGATCATCTTCCAGCTACTTCATTTGGATACCAAACAATCTGGTGGTCTATGTATACAAGGATTGGGATCCAGGATGTGAAGACCATACATATTAGATACCTTCACTCAGACTAAAGTGATTTTCTAACACAAACACACGCCTCTACCATCAAAAATATGAGAGAAAAAAATGTCAAGCTATAGACTGGGAGAAGACAGTCCCAATATTTAGGTACAGCAAAGGACTTGAACTCAGAATCCTGTAAGTCAATAAAAGATTAACAATCTAATTTTTAAAATGAACAAAACTTGAAAGGGAACATCACCAAAAATGATATGCAAATGAATAATAAGCATATGAAAAGATATTCAGCATCATTAGTCATCACAGAAATGCAAATTGAAATCACAAGGAGACATTGCATCCCACAGGAATGACTAAAATTATACATGACATACATTTTTTTATATTATTTACAAAACCAACATCTACTGTTATCAAGTGTTGGTGAGGATATGGAGCAATGGAACTCTCACACATTTCTGATGGGATTGTAAACTGGTACATACAGTTTGGAAAATGGTTATAATCACACATGCGCACACACATCCTATAACTGCAAATTTCAGTGTTTCAAGAAGAAATGACTACTTTTGACCATAAAAAGACATGTACAAGATTGTTATGAATGTTCGTGGCAGTGTTATTTACAATAACCAAAAGCTGGAAAAAACCCAAATGCCCAACAAATGAAGAAAGAACAAATGAAAATCATCAACAGCAATGGAAAAATATTATTCCTTCAGACAAAAACATGGATACATCTCACACACCTAAGATTTAGCTAAAGAAGCCAGAAACAAGCATATATACCATATGTAATTAATATAAAGTTCAAAGTAGGCAAAACCAATCTATGATGATAGAGATTAAAATAGCAGTTATCCTTGAGTGTATACCAATAGACAGGAAGCTTGAGGTAGCATACTTGGTGTTAGAAATACTTACTTTGATATGAGTGATGGTTTACCTGGGTGTTTACATGTATAGAAATGCAAATATTCACAGCTTTATAATATAGATTTTGATTAGCAGATGATACATCAGAATTGACATGTACTGAGTTCTGACTGTGTATGCAATTTCATTTAATTCTCACAACCAGTTTTTGAAGGATATAATATTTTTCCTCTAGAGATGAAGAATTGGATATTTAACAAGGTTAAATAATATAGCTAAGTCACACAACAGATTAGTGGAGCTAGCATTCAAGTCCAGATTTCTGGGATTCCAAGATCCATAGTCTTTAAATAAATAAATAAATAAATAAATAAATAAATAACCATTCTACCTTATCCATACAACTTTTTAAACTACGTCGTAATGATGTGTTTATGAACAGCCCAATCTTCATAGTTCTAAGTGTACTTGTGAGGTTCTTAAGGCCTCTGACGTGGTAATTTGTAAATTTACTAAACATGAATATAAATCTCCAGTCACTTGGGTAGGGATTTAGTCTGACTCAATATATAATTCTTAATGTTACACTGCCAATCTCTACCCATCCTTTCAAATGCAATAGCTCTTAATGAAGTAGCCATTAAATAAATATGCATTGTAAGTCTTCCATTTTCCAGGCACTGTTTTGGGTCCCAAATAATTTATGCTACATGTATAATAGTCTCACAATAACAGTAATTAAGAATTTGTTGATGTAGTCCTAATAAATGTCAAATGTTTGTGATATTTTTCCTTCCTTGTCTTCTACTATGAAATTATAGATATGCTAAGAAAGAAAAAAAAAAGGCCCAATAGACTGTCTTTAACTAAACTTATTAAAAATGTTAGCCATCACCAATGTCATACTGGGCCCTGTATTTCTCTAACAGGGCCCAAATCTTCTGGGATGTTCTGTTTCCCTTTTTTGCACTTTCCCAGCTGTAAGGTTTCCCTTTTTTCTTACTTCCCTTCAAATCAAAAACTTCCACCATATGCAAATAACCCCAACTCATTTCCGAAAACCTTGCAACTCTGTATCTGTTTGTATGAAATAGCTATTAAAATTATTATACCTTATCAATTGGTGCCTTCATTTAGCTTGAGAAGATACACTGAAAATGTATTTCTCAGTATTGCCATTCAAAATTTTAAATGAGTAAGCTGAGGGTGAACCAAAGGTGAAAAACACATAGATGAAGAAGCTATGGTGAAAACCCAAAACAGCCCTTTTTATAGACAGTGTTATTTTATTTTTACTTTAGCAGGATTATAAACTGAACACAACACAACTCAGATTCAAAGAGAAAATGCAACTTCTTTATTTTTGTCTACCAATAATCTAATCATTCTCCTAAACCTAAACCTACGTAGTGTAATGTGGAAAATAATTATAATTATTAAAGATTTCTTCAGGATTAAATTCACACTTCTATCTCCTTCTCAGGTCCTTTTCATGGTAGTTTCTAAATATGTGGAGGGAGAGATGTGGCTTAAGAAACTTCATGTTAAAGGATTGATTCAGGATGGCTCCCTTCATCTCTAGGATCATGGCTCTCATCCACTTGCTGGCATCCAATACTGACATAGCTCAGAATCTGACACTGACCTGCTGGTAGATAGTTTAGTTACACAATCTGGCTGATTAAACCTCATCCCAGACCTTCCTAGTACTTTCAAGCCCTCTGAGATCTCACTATGATTCATATGGATATGGATCTCTGGTAAGCAAAATTTATAAGAGCTGCTTCCCCACCCCCTTGATATTACCTCTGAAAACTTACCTGTAAGAACTTTGGCCCATCTTATTTGGTGTATGGCATTCAAGAACCCAGGGTAGCCCACTGGGCTATGCATCATTGATGTTCTGCTAGTTAAAATGGATTCCCCTCTATTTCTGCATTTTTATATTTTGAACTCCTTTCAGAATCTTTCTCAGGGACACCTGGGTGGCTCAGTCAGTGAAGCATCTGCCTTTGGCTCAGGTCATGATCCCAGGGTCCTGTGATGGAGTCCTGCACCAGGCTCCTTGCTCAGTGGGGAGCCTGTTTCTCCCTCTGCCTGCCGCTCCCCCTGCTTATGCTCTCTCTCTCTCTGACAAATAAATGAATAAAACCTTAAAAAAAAAGAATCTTTCTCAAATATTAGCTCTTTCATGATCCCTGTAAGTAGAGGTAATCTCAATTATGGCCAATATCTCTTCTATTTTGCTTTTATAGTGTTTATCGCTATCTTTCTTCATGTAATAGCTACATCTACATTTTTCTCTCTCGCTAGATCCTATGCTCCTTGTAGGCATGGGCTATATATTGGACATAGTCTGACATAATAGGAAGAGATGTCTAGTTCTTTTATGAGATCCAACAAGTGACTTAAATTCTCTATATACAATGTTGTTTTTATCATAAAATGATAATAATATCTACATTGTAGCCTTGTATAATTATTGTAAAAAATACCAATACTATATCTGAAAAGTTTCCTGTATAGTGTTAATTAGCAGTTTATTCTCAATAGACAATAATAAAGTCAATAATTAGAACGTGGGAAACTTTTAAGAATCGTCTAGTCCACAAAGCAGATACTCAGTTTCTGTTCTATTGATACTCAGGAATGACTCTAAGCTTTGAAACAAAGCTTCTAATGTTGAGAATGCAATATAAGGAACTATGATGAATGATGAAATTAATATTATCAATTATATCAAAAACAATTTAAATAATCCAATGAACTGCAACTAAAATATATACTTTTATATAGGATATCATAAGGTATGCAGTTTACTCCTTTCAAAAGTCCAATTATTATTACAAAAGTAGTGATAAAAATTGAACCTTATCTTGTATACTATTTTCCATAGAGCTTTTTTTTTAAATACAAATATTATCTTGTTTGTTGCTTTTTATAGTATAGTTAGGACAAATTCGTTAGATTGGAAAATCTAAAATTCAGAGGTTGGGACATTTCCCCAAGGTCAATTACTGACTAGTTAGTGATGTGAATGGGTTAAAAGTCAGTACCTCCCTATTTCTTGCTTCAGTTTTCCTTCATCAATCAGGAAGGACAAACCTGTGATGCTGATATTTTGCTAATGAGAATGCCATTCAGTTTTCATTTGACTATTTTAAAGAATGTTTTTCTATTTATGTCACTTATTGGTCATAACGATAATCACAACACTGTCTATTTATTATGTGGGACTTGCGAGAAATAACTCTCCTGCTATTCTGAGAATCTGGATGTATGCGCGCACCCTCAGTAACTGCTGACCCACCGTACCTTTTGTTACCCTCACTAACAAGATTAAGTCCCTGTCATCTGATTTGGGCATGAAGAATACCTAGATTTTAGTCACTAAGGTCCATTCACTCTTTACTGCCCAGGCCAGTAATCTACTCTTCTGCCCAAAGCTATACCTCTGCAACTTAACATAAGGCTAATAGCTGCATCCTGTTCTGAAAAAGAAGAAACACTTCAAAAAACCATTCAGAGGCGATTAAATACCTTGCTGGATAAAGGAAAAGGTGTTTTCTCTTTCTCTTTCTCCTTTTCCCCTCGTTCCTTTCCTTCCTTCCTTCCTTCCTTCCTTCCTTCCTTCCTTCCTTCCTTCCTTCCACTCTCTCTCTTCACAAAAACTACAGCATTGTAAGCAAACACCAAGCATTATAATAACAGGATCAGAACAACCACAAGACTTCAAAATGAGACCTTTCAATTATTTTGCATTTAGAATTTTTGTTCAGGTTATAAAATTTTTTTCTTTCTTTTTTTCTTTTTTTCCTACAAACTAAGTGTTGAAAACATAAAAGATTTGAAAAACAATACCTAAACATAATGCTTTAAAACATGATAAAATTGTGCTCACTTAGGCTTAAAGAATGCCTTCTAGACAAATTCTTTGTGCAAACACATCAGTTAGAATTCAACCCAACAAAAGTAAATTCTGCTCGTTTATGTACCATTTGGGAGCAGCCTCTCACTAAAGACGGTGTTTGATATATTCTACTTATATTGTAAAATCCTAGCTGCTTTCACATAAAGATTGCAGAGGAAAAATACCTTGCTCTAAAATGTAGTAGTAACTGCTGCAGATCAACCAGAGATTTATGCAGTACAGTTGACCCTTGAACAATGCAGGGATCAGAGTTGCCAACATCCTGCACAGTCAAAAATCCATGTATAACTTTTGACTCCCCAAAACCTTAACTACTAATACCCTACAGTTAACTGGAAGCCTTACCAATAACATAAAACAGTCAATTAACACAAATCTTGTATATGTATCATACACTGTATTCTTACACTAAAGTAAACTAGAGAAAAGAAAATGTTATTAAGAAAACCATTAAGGAAAAGAAAATACAACTGCAGTACAGTATTGTATTTATCAGAAAACATCTGGATGTAAGTGGACCCACACGGTTCAACCGTAAGCTGTGGTCAGAAACGTGATCAAAATAAGCAGATCACTTTTCAGTCTATTTTTTTCTGATCATTTAAAATAAAGCTTTCATGACATTGAATAGATTTGCTCTAGATCGGAACAGCTTCTTAAAGGGCACTACTTTTCTGCCTTCCCCAGAGAAAACCACTGACATGTTCAAAGATAAGAGTAACTGGTCTTAGTGCAAATACAAAAGTTAATTCACAAAAGAAAACTCATTTTTGAGAAAAAAAAATGTTCTCTACAATTTTCCAGAGTCAAGGTTTATATGACATTCTCCTGTCATAGATTCTTCAATAAAGTTTTGAGACCTCCCTACTAATATTCATTAGGTCATCGATTCAGTGAATATTGATTTATTATCTTGTGTGCCAGGCACTATACTGATCCCTTATCCCATCGATTACACACATACACATGTACACACACAATCTCTACACATAAATGAAAACTCCTCTGAGAACATATTTTATCATACCCTGAATAAGTTATTTATAGGGGCTATAATGGTGAATAACAATAACGAAATTCAGTGGCTTAAAACAACTATTTCTTATTGCCCATGAATCTTTGCATTAATTGGGTAATTCTGAGATAGTCCCTGAGTTGACTCATGCATTTGCAGTCACTGTGTGTCAACTATAAGCATATCTCGGAGATATTACAGGTTTAGGTCCATACCACTGCAATAAAACAAATATTTCAATAAAATGAGTAAAATGAACTTTTTAGCTTCCCAGTGCACATAAAAGTTATGTTTACATTATATTGTAGTCTATTAAGTATGCAATAGCATTATCTTTAAAAAAATGCATCTGCCTTAATTAAAAGATACTCTGTTGCTAAAAAATGCTAAGCATCATCTGAGCTTTCAGTGAGTAGTCATTGTTTTAAGGGTCATTGTGGAGGGTCTTGCCTCGATGTTGGTGGCTGCTGACTGATCAGGGTGGTGGTTGCTGAAGGTTGAGATGGCTGTGATAATTTCTCAAAATAAGACAACAATGAAGTTTGATGTATCAATTGACTTTTCCTTTCATGAACGATTTCTCTGTGGCATGTGATACTGTTGATAGTGTTTTACCCAAAGTAGAACTTCTTTCAAAACTGGAGTCAATTCTCTCACACCTTGCTGCTGCTTTATCAACTAAGTTATGGAATATTCTAAAACCTGTGTTGTCATTTCAATAATCCTCATAGCATCTTCACCAGGACTAGTTTCCACCTTGATTTGCTCATCCAGAAAAAGCAACTCCTCATCTGCTCCAGTTTAACCATGAGATGGCGGCCATTCACGTTACATCTTCACACCCTGCTTCTCATTCCAGTTCTTTTGTTATTTCCACCCCATCTGCAGTTACTTCTTCCACTGAAGTCTTGAACCCCTCAAAGTCCTCCACGAGGGTTGGAATTAACTTCTTCCAAACTCCTATTCATGTTGATATTTGACCTGTTCTTAATGGCATCTAGAATAGTGAATCCTTTCCAGAAAGTTTTCATTTTACTTTGAACAGATTCCTCAGGGAAAGCACTATCTTTGGCAGCTATAGCTTTATGAAATGTATTTCTTAAATAACATAACTTGAAAGTCGAAATGACTCCTTGATCCATGGGCTGCAATATGGATGATGCATTAGCTAGCATAAAAACAACATTAATCTCATTGTACCTCTCAAACAGAGCTCTTGGGTAGGCAGGTGCATTTTCAATGAGTAGTCTTATTTTGAAAGGAATCTTTTTTTTCTGAATGTGGGTCTCAAAATATTTGGCTTAAAATATTTGGCAAGCCATGTTGTAAACATATGCTATCATCCAGGCTTTGTTTTTACAGATTTAGCATAATTCTTAAGGGCCCTAGAATTTTCAGAATGGCCAATGAGCACTGGCTTCAACTTAAAGTCATCAGCTGCATTAGCTCCTAACAAGAGTCGGCCTGTCCTTTGAAACTTTGAAATCAGGTATTGACTTCTCTTCTCTAGCTATGGAAGTCCCAGATGACATCCTCTTCCAACAGAAGGCTGTTACATCCACATGGAAAATCTGTTGTTTAGCATAATCACCTTCATTTGATCTTCTGGATTACTGTTGGTTTACAGCTCTCTCAGGAGTTTCCCAAGCTCTCTCAGGAGCTTCCCATACTCAGAAAGCAAGGAGAGACTAAAGAAAGAGGCAGGCCACTCCAGATTGGGTGGTGGGGGGCAGTTTTAATAAGAAAAGGGAACTTACATATGAGGCTTATCTTGGGCAGCAGCAAGATGAACGGATCCCTGCACCTGCCTGCCAAATCTTAGAAGTTTATAAAGAGGTCTTAACTGGGTTCAGTCATGTATTCTGTGCAGGTGTTGTCAACACCTCATCATTGTCTAAAAGTTATGTCCTTGGAGCAGCCTCTGGGAGCAAAAAAGGCAAGCAGAACTCATATTCCAAGGGGAGGGGAAGGGAAGACAAGCCTCCAAGTGCTGGAGCCCCACTCACAGGCCAATGGACGGTCATGTCTTTTTGAAGATGTTCCTCAGCAGTAACTTGCTGCAGCTTCTATATCAGTACCTGCTCACCTTGCACTTTTATGTGATGGAGATGGCTTTTCCCTTAAGTCTTATGAACCCGGCTTCAGCTGGCTTCAAACTTTTCTTTTGCAGCTTCCTCACCTCTCTAAGCCTTCACAAAATTAAAGAGAGTTAGGACCTTGCTCTGGATTAGGTTTTGGCTTAAGGGAATATTGTGGCTTAGTTCTGCCACCACTCACCATTCAGACCACTCATGCTTTGCCCACATCAGCAATAAGGCTGATTCACGTTCTTATCACTTGTGTGCTCACTGGAGTAACACTTTTCATTTCCTTCAAGAACTTTTCTTTTGCATTCACAACTTGGCTGTTGGGCACAAGAGGGTAGCTTTAGGCCTGTCTTGGCTTTCCACATGACTTCCTCGTGAAGCTCAATCATTTCTAGCTTTTGATTTAAAGTCAAAGACGTGTGACTCTTCCTTTCACTTGAACACTTAGAGGCCATTGTAAGGCTATTAACAGCCCTAATTTCAATATTGTTGTGTCTCAGAAAATAGGGGGCTTGAGGAGAAGGAGAGAGATGGGGGAATGGCTGGTAGGCAGAGCAGTCAGAACACACACAACATTTCTCAATTAAGTTTGCCATCTTATGTGGTTGCAGTTTGAGGTGCCCCAAAACAATTACAATAGAAATGCCAAAGATCAATCATCACAGATCACTATAACAAATATAGTAATCCTGAAAAAGTTTGAAATATTTTTAGAAATCACAAAAATGCAACAGAGACAAAGTGAGTAAATGCTGTTGGAAAAATTGTGCAGGTTTGTCACAAATTTGTAAAAAATGCAACATCTGTGAAGCACAATAAGGCAAAGCACAATAAAGCAAGGTATGCCTGTTGTTGGTCTTGACTGGGCTCACTCAAGTCTGATGAAGATTAGTCTGGCATAGGAAGGATGATGGGTGGTATAGCTCAATTTCATGTATCTCATCTTCCAGCAAGATAGCGAGGGGATTTGATAGCAGGTAAGCAAGCCTCAATATGCAAGTGGTCTTTATGCTTTTTTATGTCCAATTGCTTACAAGGAAGGCCACAATGATTCCTCCCCTCCTTTTACACAAGCCTCCTTTGTTTTTGCCTCTGTTTACCCACCTCTTGAATCTGGGGTGGTCTTTTGACTTGTTTTGGCTGATAGAATGTGTCAATGCGACATTGTTCAACTTCTGACTCTAGGCTTCTGGAGGCTTCCAGCTTCTTTCACTTTCTTGGAAAGTCATGTTACCATGGGAGAAAACTGTACAGCCTGCTTGAGGATGATAAAACTACACAGAGCAGAGACCAATCACCAGCTGAGAACTCCAAGGCAAACCAGCCCCCTAAATCAAGTCACACCAGGAAAGACCAGTAGAAAACCACCCAGCAGAACTAAGCCCAAATTGCTGACCCATAGAACTAAAACAAAATGATTTTCATTTTAAGTCACTATGTTTTGGTGGGGTGCATGGGTGGCTCAGTCAGTTAAGCGTCTGCCTTCGGCTCAGGTCATGATCTCAGGGTCCTGGGATCGAGCCCCTCATCAGGCTCCCTGCTCAGCAGAGAGTCTGCTTCTCCCTCTCCCTCTGACCCTCCTCCCCGCTTGTTCTCTCTCTCTCTCTCTCCCTCTCTCTCTCTCTCAAAAAAAGAACTTTTTTAAAAAGTCACTGTGTTTTGGGATGGTTTCTTAAACAGCAATGGATAACTGAGACACTCTACCTGCATCATGTTTGATAACGATATACCATTGGTCAAATCAAGTATGTAGCTATTCCCAGAATCAAGAAGTGGGGCAGAATGTCCTACCCACAATGGGAAGAGTAAAAAACTAAAACCACCAATGCAACTGATCCCCCATATACACATTAAATATAAGAAAACTAATGATGAAAATCTTAAATGACTCATACAACAGCACTCATTTAGTAACCAAAAGTGCTAATCCTAGCTCATCTGACTATAAAGCCTAAGCTCTGTCTCCTTTACCACTGAAGCCAATCTATGAGAGGAGTATACAGTTTAGCTTGTGGCATCTGGGGATCCCAACTTCTGTAAGTCCTACGCTCAAATATCACTTTGCATTTTTCCTCTTTTGCATAGCTGAAACTAAATTTCCACCAGAAGGCTCAGAGCACTCAGATGCCAACACTAAAGTGGGTAATCTCTAAGGACCTTTATACTAACAGCATTTTTTACCAAGCACCAGGTTGCCCTTGTTATTAATGGGACCCCAACAAAGTGCTGTATTTCTGTTGAATGGGTTCTGACCTTACTCCAAATGTCTGATTTCTCATATCATGTGCTTCAATTCTTCTAATTGAGTTCTGTTAAGAAACTCTACTTCTGGTAATTGGTCTATTTCTTTATTGTTCTCTTTGCTTTCTTTAGTCCCAGTTGGAGACTGGACATTTTTTCCTGGTTCAAGTAAGTGACCAAACCCCTATTGCCATTTTCAGATCTTTTTAGAGCTGCTTGCCTAGACTTCCAAGAATTACTCAAAACTGCTGCCCATCATCTCGTTCTTCACACTGGATAGGATGCCCTGATATTAAAGTTTTCAACCTTAATGCTAGTTGTTTTCTGACATTTCTATCCTGCTAAATTCTAAAACAAAATAATTTATTCATCTTTACGTTTACATACATTGTGTTTACTGTAGTATCTTCAATTTAGCCAGTGTTTCATTAAAGTGTTGAATAAATGACACAAGTAAATATTAAATGAATACAATTTATTATTTGGAAAAGCAGTTTCATATTGTTGCTTATTAGAAGAGAAAGTCCTGCTATCTCTTCTCTAATACTATTTTTACATTAATAGGTTAGCAAGGAAATTAACCACCATGACTCTAATTTAATAATATAAAAGCAGTTTCTATTACTTTCTGATGTGTCTATAGTTATCTATGGATTGTCTGAAGTTACTGGGTACCATGGTGACCTGCCTATATATGGAGGCTAAGTGGAGAAATGGAAATCTGATTCAGTGGTGTCAGAAAAATGAAAATGGGTAAAAAGCAGCAAATACTACACTGTAGATAGCACACTCATTTTTCTCTGAGTCACTTTCATAAGAAAGTACAGTTCTTCCTGTCCTTTGGTGCACATAAAACAGGTGAAAAAAAAAAAACTGGTTAAAAAAAAAAAAGCTGTCTGGAATCCTTCAATAAAAAGAAACTATTGTAGTTTTGATTCTCCCTCATCTCTAACGTTTCTATATTCCATTTGTAGCAAAAATTACATCCAGTGACATTGCAGAATAAGTCTGTAATGGTTAATTTTATGGGTCAACCTCACTGGGCCATGGTATTTGGTTAAACATTATTTCTGAGCATGTCTGTGAGGCTGCTTCTGAATGAGATTAACATTTGAGTCTGTAGACTGAGGAAAGCAGATTTCTCTGATCAATATGGATGGGCCTCATTCAATCCAGGCCTGGATAGAATAAAACGACGAATAAGAATTTTTTTCTCTCTGCCTGACTGACTTTCAGCTGGGACATTGGTCTTCTGCCTTTGGACTTGAACTCGGCTTGGAACTTACACCACCAGCAATACTGATTCTCAGACCTTCAGACTTGGATAGAACTGTACCATTGGCTCTCTTGGGTCTGGACTTCTCAGCCTCTATAATTGTGTGAACCAATTTCATATAATAAATAGCAGTTCAATTTCTCTAGAAAACCCTGACTAATACAAAGTCCTTCTTCCCAGGAATGTAAGAACCACTGAACAAAGCCAAACATTCAGTGATGATCTCAGATTCCAGAAAAATTAAAAGTAATGACCCTTTATTATTATCATTTAAAATTCAAACATTTTGAAGCATCTACCTTTTGAAAACGTATAAACTATTCAGCAAATGTATAAAAGAAATAAGGCTTTTCGCACAGAAGACCATGGAAAGGTGAATTCCAGATTTTCCTATGTCCATTAGCAAGGCTTGAACAAGTAATTAAAATGAATAATATGTATCTTTAAAGGTCTGATGGTTGTCATGGTACTAAGCAAAGGCATATTTATCATTTTCCAATGCTCATGCAGCACTAATAAAGAAAGGATGTCATAATTCTCCACACTACACCAGAGCAAGCTTTTGTTTTTATATTGTATCTACTATGAGAAGATGGAATGAAGACTAGAAAAGATGGAGAACTAGCACCCTCCTTCCTCCATTCTCCTTTACCACTCAAGAGATGCTTGACAGTATTTTATGTAATTTGTGTGTGTGTGTGTATGTGTGTGTGTGTGTGTGTGTGTGTGTGTGTGTATACTTGTAGTTTTAAAAAAAACATTTAAGAAATACATCAACAGGGGAAACTTAGTCAAAGCAATATAATAAAATACAAGAGTGCTTCAAAATCACACGCTTGATGGAAAAGATTCAAAAAATTTCAGTGGTAGGAAATTTCATAGGAACAAAGACTTTCATGGAAAGATTTGAGCTTTTTTTACTGCTAGGAAATTCAAGAAAGTGGTTCATGCAATGGCTGTCATAATGATCATCACAGATCTAATATATAAATGTCATATTGCTGAGAACATCAGAATTGTTGAGAATTTAAAATAGGAAGAACTCTGGTATGGAAACATACTATGAATAAAGACATTTCCTATTTTTATATGAATCATTGGTCCAACATGGTATTTTTAAAAAGGGATAGGGATGTCCCTTCAGAAAGGACAAAAGGATAAAAATAATGTTTTTTTTTTAACTCATTAAGGAGCAAGCAGGTTAATTTTGATAAATAATCAAAACTTTGTAAATATGAATTTCCTTTTGTGGTTTTATTCTATTTTAACATTTTGTTTGGCACCAACCTATCATTCCAGCAGTGACTTTTTATTAAAAAAAAAACTGAATAATTTACATAATTGCAACCTCATCTACATAGGATAGAGTCTAGAAAGTAGAAAGCATTTTATATAAACAAATCAGTATCATTTGTTTCCCTACATGGAATATTATGGAAGATTTTTCTCAACACTTTCCAGTGATTATTCAAAGATTCTCATTATTCTAATTATTTTAGAAAGTCGCAACTGAATACTAATATGTCTGTAATAGTACATTCTTTAACTTTTATTTTGAAAAATTATAGTCACCAAAAAGCAAGTACAGAGAGGTCCCTTCATCCAGTTTCCCCTGAGGATTACATTTTTACATAACTATAGAACAATATCAAAACTAGGAAAATCACATTATTACAATGTATAAGTAGTTCTATCCCATTTTATCATGTGTAGATTTCTATAACCACTAACTCAATCAAGATCTAGAACCACAAAGATCTCCCTCATGTTACCCACTCATCCCTTCTTTCATCCTTAACCCTTGGCAACCACTAGTTGATTTTATATATCTATATTTCTATTATAGGTCTATAGTTATATCAAGAATAGTATATAACAATTGCAAATCATGTGGCCTTTGAGATTGGCCTTTTGCACTCAGCATAAGATTCTTCAGATCCATCGAAGATGTTAATTTTTCTATTGCTGAGTATTATTCCATTATATGTGTGTACCACAGTTTGTTTATTCATTCACTTATTGTAGGACATTTTGGTTGTCTCCAGTTCAGAGCAATTACAAATAAAGCTGCTATGAACATTCCTGTATAGGTTTTGTGCAGATAGATTTTTTTCCCCCTCTGGGATAAATGCCCAAGAGTGTGATTGTTAGGTTATATGGTTAGTGTACATTCAGTATTTTTTTTTAAGAAACTGCCAAGCTATTTCCCAGAATGACCTTATCACTTTAAATTCCTACCAATAACGTATGAGAGATCCCATTTCTCTGCATACCTGTCAGCATTTGGCATTGAGACTATATTTTAATAGGCTTTATTTCTAGAGCAGTTTAAGGTTTACAGGAAAAACTGATCAGAAAGTACAAAATTCCTATAAATCCCCTGATTCCACATACATACAGCCTACCCTTGCACTAACAGCCTCCCCACGATCAACATCCAACACCAAAGTGGTACATTTGTAATAATCAATGAATCTACATCGACACATCATTATCACTCAAAGTCCATAGTTTGCATTAGGGTTCCCTCTTGGTATTGCACATTTTATGGATTTTAAAACATGTATAATAACATGTACCCACTATTATAGTATCATAGAGAACAGTTTCACTGTCATTAAAATCTTCTGGGCTCCACCTGTTCATCCCTCCCTCTCCTGACCCCTAGCAATCACTGATCTTTTCACTGCCTCCATAGTTTGCCTTTGCCAGAATGTTAACTTATACAATATGTAGCCTTTTCGGATTGTAAATTACACTTAATAATATGCACTTAAGTTTCCTCCATGTGTTTCCATCATTTGATAGCTTTTTTTTTTTTTCCTTAGCACTGAATAATAGTCCATTGGATGGATGATATACCACAGTTTACTTATCTATGCACCTACTAATATGGGTTAAATTGTGTCCTCCCCCTCATATTCACATGTTGAAGTCCTAACCCCTAGTACCTCAAAATGTGACTATACTAGGAGATGGGGCCTTTAAAGAGGCGATTAAGTTAAAATGAGGTCATTAACCTGGGACCTAATCCAATATGGCAGATGTCCTTGTAAGAAAATATTAGGACACAGACATGCACAAAAGGAAGACCATGTGAAGACACATGGAGAAGATGGTAATCTATAAGCAAAGGAGAGAGGCCATCAGAAGAAACCAACCCTGCCAACACCGTGATCTTGAACTTTTGCCTTCCAGAATTATGAGGAAATACATTTCTGTTTCAAGCTACCCAGCCTGTGATACTTTGTTATGGCAGCCTTAGCAAACTAACAGACCTACTAAAGGACATTTGTTTGATTCCAAGTTTTGCAATTATGAGTAAAGCTGCTATGAGAATATGTGTGCAGGTTTTTGTATGGCAGTTTTCAACTCATTTTAGTAAATACCAAGGAGTGTGATTGCTGATCACAGAATAAGAGTACATGTAGTTTTGTAAGAAAGCTCCAAATCGTCTTCCAAAGTGGCAGCACTCTGGAAGTGCTGGAAGTTTTACATTCCAGTGTATGAGTGACCCAATTTCCCCACATCTACGCCAACACTTATTATTGTCTGTTTTTTTATTACAGTTGTCTTAGTGGTTAATGATGTGGAATCTCATCGTAATTTTGATTTGCACTGATATTGGCTTCTTTTTGTGTGCTTATTTATCATTTGTATACTCTCTTCTATGAAACGTTTCTTCATGTCTTTACCTGTTTTCTAATTGGACTGTTTGTTTTTTACTGTTGAGTTTTGAGAAGTTCTCACATATTCAAGATAAGAGTATCAATCAGATACGTGATTTGCAAATATTTTCTTCCAGGCTGTAGCCTGACTTTTTATTCTTTAATAGGGTTTTTGTTTTGTTTTGTCTGTTTTGTGTTTTTTGCGTTTTTTTTACAGAGCAAATGTTTTTAATTTTGTTGAAATTTGTCATCTTTTATGAATCATGCTCTTAGTGTCATGTCTAATAACTCTTCAACAAATCTTAGGTTCTAAAGATTTTCTCCCCCATTTTCTTCCTAAAAGTTATATAGCTTTACATTTTATATTTAAGACCATGTTCCATTTTAAGTTATTTTTTATGTAAGATATGAGATTTAGGTTGAAGTTCACGTTTCTATCTAATTGTTCTAGCACTATCTGTTGAAAATATTATCTTTCCTCCACTGGATTTCTTTTGTATCTTTGTTAAAAATCAGTTGCCTGCACTTGTATGGGGGAATTTCTTGGTTCTCTATGTTGTTCCATTGATCTATGTGATACTCCCTCCATCAGTAACACACAGTCTTGATTACTGTAGTTATATAATAAATCTTGATATCAGATTCCTCCCCCTTTATTCTTTTATGACAAAATGTTTTAGCCATCTACTCCTTTTACATTCCATATAAACACTGCATTTTAATATATACTAATTTCTCTCTAAACAAAAAGAGTATGTCAGTGAACCAGTTAGGATATACAGCAAATATTTCAAACCTGAGATTTCAAAATATAAAAATGTTGTGTGTGTGTGTGTGTGTGTGTGGTATAGTTGTGATAAGAGAGTAGAAATGCTCCTTATAATAGCATATATTGATCTGTTGTTAGCAATTGGTGTACATGAATTGTATTCTACTGTTTCTTTAACCAAAGTCCCTGTATAATATCAATTGTAATTTAATTCCCCAGTTTATTGCTTGGTACCTTGATTGACATTTAATAAGCATGAATAAATGATTTCTCAATAAATATATTATAATCAGATAGTAAGCAACATCTTCATTAACGTAAGGATAGCATTTGCTTTACTATATATTAATAAATTGACTGATTAGAAGACCTCATATATCCCTCTTTGGATGTGCTGCTGAAAATGAGGAAAGGATTGGGTACTTGTATGTTTATGATTTTAGTGCAAATATTGTGATCTCCTGACCATGCCTTATATATACAGTGAGGAAGGAAGAATCCATTTCTGAAAATTTGCATTTTTGTTATTATTAAACACAGATTATGAGTATAGAATATAAGACAAAAGTGTTCTTTAGTTTCCCCTTCAGTGGCCAATTAGTTCATACTGAGTCAGAACGTTAATCATAAGAAGCGTGTCCTGTTTTTCTTTTTCTTCTCCCCTCATCCTGGTTTTCTTATCTTTTATCTCATCTATTTTCTTGTAGAATCCCATGCAGTCTCTTCTAAGTCCAAGACCCAGATAAAAAGCATTTCAATAGATTGAGTTTTTCCTTCCATCATGAGAGTTAGAGACAAGATAAGAACTGGGTGGGGTTGGAGGTTTGCCTCACTCTAGCCTTGAGGTGACTCAATGTATTTACAAAACAGACAAGCATTTTTTTCTAGTTATTTTTCTCACCATTTAGTAAAATCCTGGAACCTATTACTCAAAGATTTCCTGCCACTTTATCAGGACTAAATAAAACATTTTTTACTCCTAGTTCAGTGTGGTCCATGACCTCTGAAAGGAAGGTAGGGATGTATAACATAACCCAACAGAGAGTTGGGGGACAGTGTTTTAAATCCTGCTATGGTATTTTCCTAGGAAATTTTAAGAAGAAAATTTTCTCTCTTTTCCATATCTCACATGTCTGTATTTCTGCAAAGACTCATAGTACACAGAAGTCATTCACATATTAGTGATTAATTTTATCCTCATGAACCATTGTAGAGGTAGAGAACAGGGAAATTATTTTCATTATTCAAATTTGAGAAATAAAGAAACTGAGGCTTCAATGATTCTGCAAGGTTAGAGAGTCAGAACTTCTGGCTCCACGGTAACAGAAATTTCCCAACACAGTATATTCTCTTGTATGATGCCAAAAACTTTGTGGATTAGTAACCATAAAAAATAAAACTACACAGTATAAATATTTTTGAAAGAAAGAGAAAAACATTTTGACCAGTGAATACAGTGAAAAATTCAGGCTTAAAATTATAGGTTTGTGCATTATATTTTCATATTATTTAAATACTCTAGAGCCTAATTTCTTCAAATTATGATCACATGAAACATTTTTCAATACCTGAAAGTCTCCACACTCCAAAGAAGACTAGTTCTTGACAATGCAACACATGAATAAATAAATAAATAAATAAATAAATAAATAAATAAATAAATAAGACAGAGCCACAGAAAGGGGATGGGGAGAGAAAGGAAGGAAGGAAGGAAGGAAGGAAGGAAGGAAGGAAGGAAGGAAGGAAGGAAGGAAGGAAGGGGAAAGAAAAGGAAAGGAGAAAGATAACTGAAAACATCAGGCAAATATATTGCTTATTAGTGGCACTAATTTGTTTAAAATATGATAAGTTTTAATGATTAAGTTGTTTTGCCCCAATGGAAGCTACTGATTTAATAAATGTTTATTGCTTGGGATTGTTAAGAAGGTGACCGGGATCAGACACCAAGGATTGTTTTATAACCATTGAGACTCCTGTCTGTGTCTCATCTCTTAGACTTAATGTATAGTCTGGTATAAGCTCTCATAGGAAACAGAAGCGCAGACCCAGCAAGACTTACCATCTTCATATACAGTGTTAGACTAATATAAATTGATTATACACTACTTCATTGCTGCAGAGAAAAATCTATAGCTACTAATGGGTTTTGCTTTTAGGGTTGAAAGTCACAGAAATATTATATTCCTGTCCTTGAATATTAGTTAACTTTCCTTTAGTGACCACTTTGGTAAATAAAAAACCACAGAAGGCTAAAAGGTTCCCATAAAATTCAACTACCATATGTTTAAAGAAAATAAAGTGGACTTTTATGTCAGGGGTATAGTTTCTCATATGACAGCTTTCGCAACAACAAGTGATTATCATTCTGGTCATCCTTATTTCCGCTAATGGTTACCCATGACACAATTCAGTTTATTCTGCAGGAAAATTCTGACTGATCAAAGCATACACAATCATATATTGTGCATATGAAAATACATTTAATCCAGTTTATGGTATTGGGAAAACTGAGTCAGTCCTCATTAGGAGAATCTCATTTAAACACTCAATGTATGAAAAAATAAAATATATCTGTAAAAAACAGAGGGGGAAAGTCCTGTCAACTGAAATAAACTTTCCTGCTATTTAGTACAGTTTAATTGCAGAAACACATGTTCTAATTGACAAATGGGACCAATCTGAATACCATTAACTCTTTGTCCCTGAATGGAAAGAAATTTTAGCAAGTGTCTTAAACCCTCTTCTGAGGTTTCCTCATCTGTTAACTATAATAATAAAAGGTACTTTCCACTAAAGGAAATTTGGGGCTTTAATTAGTATTTTTAAATCTACAAAAATAAGTTATAAGCACTGTAAAATCTAAAGGAAAATACACACACAACTCCACTGAAATAGAAAGTAAAGTAACTGACTTGGGCTATTTGGTTTTGTGCATAAGAATTGGAAGTCTGGATTCAGAAGATCTAGAATTGGTAGATTGCGGAGATGGCTCCATTTTTTGCCCCTCCTGTATCCACATGCTTTGCCATAGTATGCTTTTTGCAAACCCCTCCCATCAGCACAGTAGACACAATTTCCACCCCTGGGTTCAGCCATGAATGGCTCTGGCCAATATGTTCACATATATGACGCAAAGAAAAGATTAAAATGGGTTTATACAACTGGGTGCATTCTCACACTTTGTCCTCTGATACTGCCACGAAAGAACACTCCTGGGCTAGCCTGATGAAGGATGGGAGACATAGGGAGCTGAGCTGAGGTTTCCCAATTGTCCCAGAAAAGGCCATGCTAAATCATTTGATAAGCAGATAACCACCACACATGATCAGCACAGTTGCTTCAAGAACTATTCTATTAATGTAAGTAATAGATTCCTATGGTTGTTTGTCACAGAAGTTCAATGGTTGCTTGTTCTACACCATTATTAAGGCTGTGGATAGCTGATGAAAAAAACTGAACTGAAAGTGGAGGGCTACAAAAATAGGATCTATTGATTTGGAGACCAGGGGACAGGTAGTTAGGAAACCATTAGAGGAGCTGGGAAAACTGGAAGAAATCTACAACAGAAAAAGTGAATATGGTTACCTGTGTTATAACATTGTGTCACATTTAGTAAAACTGTCACATGTAACCCAGAAGTTAAAAAATGTACCTAATGAACTTTGGGATTTGACTTGAGAAACCCAAGGAAAGCACCGAAAACATCTGCCCATTGCTTCTAGCTGTTCATGGTAAGGTTCTACAACAAAAATGAACACTAAAAAACTGACTAGTTTCTAAGCAATATTTAGGGGGAATGAGGAGATTTCAGAAATTTTGGAAACTGTTAGTTTGAAAAATAAAACCATTCAAATCCCCAGTAAAAGATTATCATATTAATACTTTGCCTCGGGATCAAGGATCTTTGAGACCTTTTGTTGAAACTTCCAAAGAATTAAATTGGTGTCTTGAAGACCTTCTCAGCTAGGCAAATAAACTTGTAGGAATCTTTTTTTTTTTTAATTTATTTATTTGAGAGAGAGACCGTGTGCAAATGAACAGGGGGACGGGCAAAGGGAAAAGCAGACTTCCCACTGAGCATACACACCCTGACTCAGGGCTTGATCCCAGGATGCTGAGATCATGACCTGAGCCCAAGTCAGATGCTTAACTGACTTGAGCCACCCAGGGGCCCCGACTCATAGGAATCTTAATGGTGTCATTGCACAGCACCTTGACATGTCAAAACAGCAGTAATTAAATCCAGAGAGAGAGGAACAGGATGCAGCTTGTAGTGTACGTAGTGACCTCAAATCCGATACATAGAACACCCACACAGTTTTCAAGTTCGTTTTACCTGCAAAAGCACTATTAGCTTGTTTTAAAGGGGCTTAGTCATTCCCAGATTACAAAATCAAGGCTGAAACAAGAAACATACTCCACTCCAGGGTAGGGGAACCTGGCCACATCTTGCCTGGAAGGCTTTCAGAATTGATATGGACTAATGACTGCTACAGTGCCCCTTAGTTTTCTTTATTCCAATGAAAGTGTTTTTTTTGTTTGTTTTTTTTTTTTTTTTAATTATTCTCTCCCTGACTGAGTGGCACAAAACAAACCTTTATGATATTCATGGATTGTGTGGTTCAGGAATTTCACCTTGAAATAGTGGAGATAGCTTCTCTCTACTCAATAATCCTTGGCACCTCAGCTAGAGGACTTGAAGGCTAGGGACTACAATTACCAGAAAGCTTATTCACTAAGATGCCTGGTAACAGATGCTGGTGGGGACATTAGCTGTATCTATCGGGTATGTCTTCACATGGTCTTCTGAGGTGGACTTGGCTTACTCACACCACAGTGGTTGGGTTCCACCAGAAGTATTACTGAGACCATTTTAGAGATATAATCTGTTTGAGTGTTTGAGTGTTTGGGGGCAGATAATTTGTCTTTTTATTCTGTAGTCCTCTGAACCAGAGCCCACATCTAAACTTATTTAAGATTATAAGATTTTGGCCCTTGTGAGATTAATGCTATAACTGGATGATATTGAGGGTAGGGGGACAGAGTTGAGCAAATAATTGAAGCTATGAATGAAGACTATACAAACTTATGCTAATAGACCCAATTATTTCTCTTTCCTTGTGCCCTCAACACTCTGCTATATAACTTTTCAAAGCTTTCCAAGGGTAGGTATAGGAGGTATTGATAAAATTCCCCTCCCTCGTGCTTGGCCATGTCTACTGTTCTGGCCAGTGAGTTGTTAGCAAGCATGGTGCAAAGAGAAGCTTGGAATGGTCCAGTACAACAGTACTTGTCCTTGCGACTGCTGTCAGCCATCAGTGTGAGGACATGACTAGGCCTGCCTATAAGAAGATGAGAGATGTGGAGCAGAGCCAGGTTGACCCAGTCATTCCAGATGATCTAGCCTGCTATCACCCAGAAAGGGAATTGAGGCCCACCAAAATTAGCAGAGCCACCTGCTGACCACTTAGAAGCATGAATTTAGTAAAGGTTTATTGTTATAGACCAATGAGGTCCTGTATTATTTGTTAGGAGACTTTTGTGGCAAAAAAAATTAACTGATATCCATATATCAGATACCAAGTAACATCCATTAAAAAATCAAAATGAACGGAACTCTCAGGTTATACTGTATTCCATCGTTACATCAGGAAGGCACATCAGGGCTAATTAACCTTCAAGTTTTTCCCATGTACTATATTTATCGGGCACATGCTTGAGAAGCAGAAACTTACTATTCAGGGTGAAATGCTGATAGGTACACACATCACACTCACATCCTGTTGAGCTACAGAGAAGCATCTGGGTGAGACGGCCATTTGCACCGAAGAGCACAGCCACCCAACAAATTATCTATAGATTGGAGTTAACGTTAATTAGAATATCAATGGTTTTTGCACATCTGCCTGTGAAATCAAATTTACATCCTTAACATTCTACTGTAGGAAATTTCCTATTTTAAAATAAGAGACCAAGAAAGCACTTTGCAATGAAAGGGCCTACATAGAGAAATGAGAACTACTTTACAAATCACAATGACCATGAACCGTAGATGCACCTTTGGCTCAAAGTCTATAAAAAATAACTATGCAAATGTTAATAATAGTGTACACCACTGTTCCTCATAATTTAGATATATCACAGAAGCTAAAGAAATGGTTTTATAATACCAAGAAAATGTGAATGAAGAGAAAGGAAATCTAACTTTCTGGGTGTTAATTCTCCTATTCAGAGAGATACTAGAATAATTCAGTGTTACTCTAGGCAGACAGATTAACCTAGTTTGAAAATTCATCTATTTCAAACAACATCCATTAAATTAGGTGCTAAGTAGTAACCTAAGTGATAACATTCTCAGACCATTTAAAGCATTGTCTTAGGTGTGTATCTAAGCCCGTGTAGATCTGTTTAAAATCTTTGCATATCCCTTTGGGACCAGGAGAAATCCACTGCCATTAAATTTCTGATTGCTGCTGAAAACCATAGAAATAGATTCAAGTGGCAGTTTCAGACAAATGAATGAGAGAACAGGCTCTGGATTCAGACAACCAGGGTTAGTGCCTCCAACATTAACCACTAGATAACATTGAGCAAGTTACTTAACCCCACTGTACCTCAGTTTCCCCACCTGTAAAATGTGAGTAATAATTGTGCCTACATCATCTGATTGCTATGAGGAGCTAGTTAATACAATGCCTCACACATGCTAAGCGTTCAAAAAATGTGAACAATTAGTATATCTAAATGTAATCATACAGCTCAGTTGCCTGACGATCTTTGATTATATATTAGGATCATTATGTGTAACTATGGGATTAGTAGTATTAGATTTTAATCATGAATTCCCTCACGTTCAATTCAATGGTATCACTTTTGTCATATGTCTCAATGCAAAGAAAACAGGGACTATTACCTTCCCAAATGGTTACTGCTTCATCTCTAGCAACCCTTCTTCTATTTTGGGTATTGTGGAATAACATTACCAACTATGGGAAAAAAGGTACTCTCACTACAAAAATAAAGGAATTCTCATCTGAGCCCTGACAGTACCTTACTGTAAAACTTGGGCAGATCCCTTATCTTTTACTGAGAGGTCTGTACTAGAGACTGCAAAGGTCTCTTCCAAATCTAAAACTATGAAACTACTTGCGTGTATTTAGAACAGTACAAGTTTTAGCACCAAATATGAATATAGATTCTAGTTTAACTCCTTGCTGTGTAGGACTCCCATCTTTTTCAGGGTTAATATGTAAGACTTTGATAATGACCGATACACGGAAAGTGTGTGCCAATGAGTGGTTTATATGAGCTTTGAAATGCTGACTGTTGAGGCCTGTCATGGTGGTAAAAGTCTGAGCTCTAGAATCAGACCTCCTGGGTTTAGATCTCAGCTCTTCCACCTGGAAGCTAACTGAAGTCTTTAAATCCAGTTTCTTAGCTCAGTTTCTTATCACTTTCTCATCTGTAAAATAAGAAGAATAATGGAATTTTCCTGATAGGATTGTCATGATGAGTAAAAGAGATAATGTGTGTAGAGAATTCAGGACTATTAATTATTATTCCCATGATTATGATAAATATGCATTTATTTCAGAGGTGTTTGTTACTTCTTATGGATTCTCTATTCACATTCTCATGTAGATCATCCTCCTAGGCTTCTTTTTTTTTTTTTTTTTTTTTTTATCAGAGAAATGTCATTCAGTAGTAGATGCTTAAAGGTCAGGAAAAATAGAGCAAGGATTAAAAATCCAATGAACACATTTTAATTGACAACTCGAGGAGCAATAATCTTTGTATTCTGCTAGCAACATTTCAGAGAAATATACATGATTTTCTCTTTTTCCCTGGCACCTCTTTAGCCACACTTGCACCATGGATGCCTCCCACTACACAGACGTTTGGCATGACATTGTTCATCCACTGGTAATTTTAGATGTGATTTTGGCAAACTGCCCACTTAGAGAGACCATGTCCAATGTAAGCAGATGAGCACTGTAAGCATCAAGTCACTTCGTGTAGAGGTCAGAGTCCTCTGTATAGCAGTGACTAATGCCAGGGCCTATTATAACCCCAGTGTACCATTTATGCCCATAGATAAAAGAAATATCCCTTCATAAGTTTTCTATCCAAAGGCTACCCAGACAGGTGTCAAGTGATACCCTGGTTCCCAAATCTATTACAGAATCTTCACCAAATAAAATTTTACTCATGTATATTTATGACTTTTCTATAGGGTTCTCTACATGTATTTCTTTCCTCATCTGAAAGGGAATTTTATTTTTCTTTCTCTTCTTTTCAATAAAAGCACATGGTTGATGTTATTTAAAGTCTAATGTCCCACAGTGGAGTAGTATATGAGGTCATAAATGGCTCTAGCAGTTATCAAAAACCTCGGCTCCAACCCCAGCATTTAATCATCTGTAAAAGCCAGTTATAGGCTCATATACTTCCACTCCGTGACCATTATTCCTCTTATGTGACAAGGGAAAAAAACATCTTTTAAAAACAGATTAAACAAATCACACCATCCAAAAATTAATAATGAAATATTTTTTTACTCATAAGAATTCAGAAGTTCCATACTTTTGCTGACCTATTTCAATGTGCATTAATTCTTTAATGTATGTTCAGTATTTTGAAGATAGTATGCACTATATAAGTACTAAGTATTATTAATGATGTTTTTATGTGAAGTTAGTTTGGCAGCATGGATTAGACGAAGAATAGCACAAAGGAATGTACTATGGGGAAAAGAAACAAGATTTGTGATTAGACACATTTCAGCTCAGAGAGGATTCCTTCTGAGAAGGGGTCTCTTTACACTTTCTGAGCTTTGATTGATCAAAATTGGTCAAAATGCCTTCTTTCATGTATTCAGAAAGGACGTATTATACTGATGCTGGAAATTTGCATGAGGGAGAGTACTCTGCTTCATACACAGCAGGAAGAGGTTACTGACCCACCACTGAGAAATAGGCATTTTAAATCATTTGCTAAAAAATAAGAATGATACATTTCTACTCATGCGGAATTTCTCAATTACTTCTCAATTCAAACAAGGATGTCCATTATATAGATCACAAATACACACACACACACACGCACACTCCCCAGAGTCAGCACTGTAGTCGGGTATGCCCTAGTATAAAAACTTTCTGGATGCTGAAGTTTGATACCATAGTCTACGTTTTATTTGTATCAGAGTTAATTAATCACTAAGACTCCTTCCAGTGAATAAAACAAAAATATTTAAAATCCTATGTCTTCTGGACTGCAATAGTGAATTCCACCTTTGCCCCCCTAAATATTTTGTAAATCAACCTCCATCTATTTCAAAATAAATAAGTGTAAGTCATTTTCAAATTCTGGAGCACTCTGTAAGCATTGTTTAATTTCTATAATTTAGCTTGAAGATAAATATTTTATGGGTATCTTAGGTATTGAGTCCTTGGACCAAAAATGGAGAGATGCAATTTATAACGATTTTGATAACAGAGATTCATTTGTGCAGCCAATTTGATCCAGGCATTTTCTGTTTTCTGTATTCAAATCAACTCTGCACTTTCTCCCCTCCCTTCTAATTATTCTCTATTGTTTTTCTTGGGGAGTGAACTATGAAGAACACTTTTGCTTGTTGACAGAAATGAAACTGAAGAATATTTTCATGGAAGATTTATGATACATAGCCAATTACATCTGGATTGCAGATAGCAAATTAGTTTTGGATTTGTCTCATTCAAAAATCATTGACAAGTGCGATTCATCATAATAATTTTGCAGAGGAATCATAGTAGATCATGGCCTGCACCACAAACGATGCTGTTACCACAATCCATCATGATTAAATAGTGGTCTGGAGGTAGATGAATGAGAACTTGGAATAATATGTAAACATTGATAATTAGATGTTGATTTGAAGTAAGGGATGTGGAACCTTGTGGGGTACTATTACCTTACTTACTACTGAGCAGATTAAGAATTGTTCATGTTTGCTACTTTTGAATTCTATTAGAATCCTCATGAAAATTCTGCCTGAAATTTACAAACAAAACTCTGTTAACTTCCTATTTAAATATTGTTAGAATAGGCCCTATTGAAATAATTTCATGTGATGTCATCACCTTTTACAATTTTAAGAAATGCCAGATGAAATTTTAAAAGTTTCAAACTTACAAAAAATTGCCCCAAAAGGGTATGTCCTTCTCCAGACCTGATTTCCCATGAGTTAGAAAAACAATACAAATCTCAGCTTACTGCTATCAGACAGATCTTCATAGATCCAAACTGCAAAAAAAATGTTAATCTCTGCCTCCTTAGAAACCCTCCTGATGATTCTCACGCCTCCCCAAGTTCATAATTTATTTACTCATTCAATAAATATTTAGTGAGTACCTTATTATGTGCCAGGTACTGTTTTAGGCACTGGGAACACAACATTAAGAAAACAGACAGAAATGTCTGCCTTCTTTGAGCTTGCACTATAGTGGGAAGAATCAGAAAATGAGCGAAATAAATACGTTGATGCTATTTTGTTGTTGGAGAAAAGGAAATCACAAAATAAGTGTTTAGGGAGTGTGAAATAGAAAAAGATGCCAGAAATTTTGAAATGTGCTACTTAGGTATGTGCAGATGCAACTGAAAAATTGTTCCTTCTTCACTGCATGCCCTAAAAAAAGTAATTGAGTCAACTATGCACGAAGCCTTTCAAATGCTATCTACCTATTGGATCCACTGTCTGTCTACTGGCTTTGCTCAGAAAGAGTCATATTTTATTGAATTATTGTTTGTAATGTGGAAAGAATTATGGTTAGAGCACCTAACTTAGACTATCTTTAGCACTTAAAAGGGTCTCAGAAAATATTTACTCCTGTCCTCTCATTGTATCACGGAGTAAATTTCATATAGATAGGTAAAGTGGCTCACAATTCCATGATTAGTGAAGTCAGCACTAAGACCTGGCCTAAACATCATTAACTCCATGTTCAATATTCCCTGCTATCATTCTGCCCGTTCCGGTGCCTCTCTCTGCTTAACATGCTGGATGCCCTGGTGCAGCCCTCCATCCCACAGCTGGTTAGCATTTTCTCCTCATAAATATCCAGCCCGGAAAGGTTTAAGATAAGGGCACATTTCTTCAGAGAACCTAAGCACTAAAAAGATAATTGATGGTCCATCCTCAAGGTATTAAAAATGACTATCCTAATACATAAAATATATATAAAGAAATCCAGCGTTATTTTTTCCCTGATTGTATTTGATGGTTTATTTGCAATATCAGCATCTAATTCTTTAGAAGAAATCTTTATCAGTTCTGATTGACTAGTCTTGTAGCTCAGACTAATTCTGCCTGCTGGATGATCTATCAGTGATGATCAGAATCCCGCCCTTCGTGTAGGAGGCACTGTCACATTTATAATAAATATGGTATGGCTACGACAGGCTAAGCATGTGCCAAACTCACCTCATTCTCCCCTACACTACATTTTAAGCCACCTTTAAAGTCAGATGTGACTATATTTCTAATAGTGGATCACTGGAATGTGATGAAAATTTATGCCACCTCCAGGGCTGATCTCTAAAACCTCCCTATGTGGCTCTTCATGCTTCTCCATTCCCCTGGCAGAGAGGAAAGAATTCCTCATAGAAAAGGCTGGAGCCACAAGATGGAAGAAGCATGGTCTCTGAATTATTTCATAGAAATCTATTTGCCATATGCCCAGATGGAATGCTGTGTCAGCAAGAAATACATTTTCAGAATACATTCTGAGTTGAGCCACTGAAATGTTGGGGTTTACTTTTTCTATCAGCTAGCCTACCCTGATTAACCCTGATTAAACTGCATTCTCATATTTAAATATAGATCAATGCCTCTTACTCTTCTAAAAGCCTTACAAACTTTCCTAATTTATACTTCCATTTCCATATACTGTCAATTCACAGAATTTGGGAGTGCTTTTCATATGAAATTTCCAATGAATATCTTTAACTATACTTTGGCCTTTCTTGTTTTGGGTATATTTATCTCCTAAAGTTTCTTCATTTTTTTAAAAAATCAGTCCATAGTACAGAGCTAATTCTGTGAGACAGTCCATTATTCCTTGCACATTTTTATAAATGGTTACTATTTTTATTAGTAAGAATATTAAGATATGCAAAAGTTACAGAAAATAATACAACCCCCCATCCCCCCACTCATCTTCAGAAATAAATATCCTCACTGTAACTGAAGCCTATGGTGAACCCCTCCTCAATCACATTTCCTTTGGTCCTTTCCAGAGAGAGACATTCTCTTGAATTTGGTGTTTAACACCTCAATGTATTTCTTTGTCATTTTAATGCAAATATCCATTCCTAAGTAAATGCAGTATTGTTTTGCATGTGTTTACATCATCTAAATGTATGTATACATAGAATGGAAATTACTGTATGTATTCTTCCCAACCTGCTTACATTGGTTAACTATATTTTTGAATTTCATCCTTGTTGGTACATGAGTTCAATTTATTCATTTTCACTTCTACATTCCACTATATACCTATACCACAATTTTTCTCTTCCATTGGTGGACTTTTAGATTGTCTCTCAATTTTTGCTATTAAACATATATGCTATTTAAAACTTCACTATGTATGTCTCCTTATGTACCTGTACAAGAGTTTTCACTGAGTACCTCATTTAGACCTAAAACTTCCCGATTGTAGGGGCTATCAGTCAAGATAAACTAGTTATGCTGCAGCAACTAATAATTCCTCAATCTCAGCAGTTTAACATCCAACAGTTAAGCACTTGTTCACACATATTTGCTGTCCAGATGATGCTGCAAGTGAGCTCTCCTTCAGCTATAGGCTCAGCATTCAGGATGCTTTGAGTTAATAGTTACTTCATGTCACCATATGCTCACATGGCCCTGGAGCAGAAGAAGAGAGTGCATGACATGTTGTGTAACATGTGTAACATGTGCAAACAAAATATATCACTTCCACTCAAATTTCATTGGCCTATATGACACTTACAGCTATTCAGGCACCAGGAGAATTTAATCCCCCATGGGCTGGATAGAAGAACCAGATGAGCATCTTTCATTATACTCAATATTTTATTTAACATTAACATCAGTTAATATTAATGCACGATATTACTAATAATTCCAAAAGTTTCTCCAAAATGTTGTACTAATTTACATCAACAGTGTAGTTTAGAGTAGCAGTGATGCTCCACATCATTGTCAACACTTGAATTTGTCAGAATTTTTCATTTTTGTCAAACTGGCGGGCGTGAGACAGCATCGTACTGCAGTGTGAATTTGCCTCTCCATGGCTGATGATGAGGACAGGTGCCGTTTCACAGATTTCCTCTTCTATGAAGTGTTGTTGCTATTGGCACATTTTTCTACTGAGTTGTTGTTCTCTCTTTGGACATGTGGTTTGTTTTTGTTTTTTTTTAATATATATTCTAGATACTAATTCTTTGTCAGCTTTATGTGTTACAAATACCTTTACAGAGTTTGTAGCTCATCATTTCACTTTCATTTCTGGTATCTTTGGATAACTACAGTTTTAAATTTTGTCAAATTTATCATTTTTCTTTTCTTCTGACTTTTTTGTTTTTTTTGTGTTGTGCCTAAAAAAGTCTTCCCTAGTCCTGGGTCATAAATATAATTTTGGTTAAAAGTTAAGGTTTTTATTTCACGTGTATCTATCTCATCCACCTGGAACTCACTGGGGACTTGTGTGATACACAGACTTCTTTTTTTCTATTTATACAATCAATTCTCACAGCACTATATAATAGAACAGCCAACTTTCTTCTTTAATGATGTGCAATGGCACCCTGTTTTGTGTAGTTTCCAAATAAGTGTGAGTCTGTTTCTCAGCTCTCTCTTCTGCTTCTCTGACCTGGTATTTATCATATGACCAGTTTACCTATCTTGATTTCTACTGCTATACAGTAAGTCCTACTTTCTGGCCCCCCTGGTATCTATTTTAAATAATTCATATAATTTCACACACGCTATGTGACAGGAAATTTCCTAGGGGTTGGGAAGTTATCAGAAAACCAAAGAAGCAAATCTCCCTGCCCTCATCAAGCTTCCATTGCAGTAGGTAAGATAGATAGGCAACAACAAATCACAGACAGTACTAGTTATTTAGTAAGCCAGTAATCGATACATGCTGTGGAAAAAAATAAAACTTGACAGGAAGACAGGAAATACCAGGGGTAGAAAAGCTACCATTTTACAAAGAGAAATTTTCCATTTGAAGGGATATCTGAAGAAGACGGAGGAGAGGGTTATTCAGATACCCAGGGGGAGTGTACTCAGAAGGAGGTGGTAGTACAAAGGGTTGGAATTTGACATTTATTATTTCCAAATATTTTTATATAAATGCTTAAAGTTTTCTGGGAACATAACCTCATTCTTCTTTAAAATGGTCTAGGCTCCCCTTGGCTATGTGCTTTTCTATATACGCATTTATATATAAATTCTTTAGGGAATAAACTCTTAGAGTTATATAGAAAGAATTTACTATGGACCATTATCAAAGCCTGATCAGCTAAAATAATGCTTACTTTCTCCACTGATACCGTACAAATTAAAATATAAATAAAATATTTATACAACTCTATTTTCCTCCACTGAAAATAAGGAATAGTTATAAGGTCACAGATGAGCCTTCAACATCCTGGAGTGTCTGGTTAGAGGGGTTGGTGAACTTTTCTAGAAAACCAGGACAAACCTATTGTTAGTAAACCATACCCTTAATCTGGCCCCACTGGATCGGAATTCCAATCTATGCAATGTGTCTCTGACTCTGTGACCTTACACAAGAAAATTAACCACCTTGATTCTCAATTTTCCCATCAGTAAAAAGAGAGTCACAATATAGTTGCTCCCTTTAGGAATATTGAGAGGAATAAATAAAATAATTTATGTGAGTGTGTTTATCAGTAACTAGCTCAACACAAGTTTGTGAAATTTGAATTAGGATATTCACGCAACCACTGTTGTAAATGGTTAGCCATGTTTTGCAGGAGTTAATTCAGACTTTTTCTAGAGGCAGCATGCTCTTACGGATCAAAATAATTCCCATAACCATTCTCTTACAAAAAGTCCTGCAAGGATCCCATTATCTGCAGGATAAAAACTGAACTCAAACATGGCATGCAACCAAATCATCATCTGGCTCCTGGACATTTTTCCAACCTCACCTCCATCTCCATCCCATACATACCCTACAGTCCATCCACACTCAGGGTCTTTGCACATGCTATTCCTGCTTCCTAGAATGCCCTCCCCTCTTTTGCTCCTGAAGACCACCAGAAGGCCACCAGTTCTACATCACTTTCTCTGTTACTTACAGACACAGATAGGATATGATCCTGTGCTATTTAATCATGATTTTCCAAGTACAAGACATTCATTTTTGTGTGTACCAAAGCTTTTAGGCTAGGTCCAATTTGATTGGTCTGAAGAGGATTGTAAACTACAGTTGAATTAGTGCAGGGCAGGATCCTTTAAAACCTGTCACCTACAAAATTGGATATGTCCTAATAGCCCAAGATAATTCTGTTATTGGCTGAAAAATTTGGGCCAGCATCCCTTTATGACTCTGGAAGTTTTAACAACGACCTTAAAAGAACCCTGTATGATTCCTACAATTCAGTATGAGAAACTCATCATTACTTGGTATTGAAAAAAACATAGTATAGATTGTAATTGGTCTTATGTGCAGATAACAGTACCTATCAGATGAAATCTTTAGAAATCTACAAGAAACTTATTTTCAGTGCCCCCTCTTGCCTGTAAAAGCACCATCTTGATTTGGTGAGCATATTAATTGCTTTCTTTTTAGGGAGATCTATGACTAGGAAATAAACTTGGCTGACCAGCCTATGAACCCAAATCATCTATTTTTTGTATTGATTTAGCACTGACTCACTTAACCTATTAAAGCACCTAATTTTGCCGGGGCTATATAGCAGGGTGGAATTTCTCTTATATTTATTGCTCCTCCCAATAGCCTTGTGAAGTAAGTGGTCATAAATGACAGTTGCAGAGCTTGTGCGCCAAGCTTCCATACTGCAGCCATTATACAACCTTCTCAGACAGTGGCCAATTGAGCACTCAGATATAAATGTATACTGATAATTACATTTGTCTGGATTTTGTTTTGTCATTTCTTTCTTTTCTTCCTTTATGTTGTGCCATGTATTACAGCAAAATGTTTTTACAATCTTCCTACAATTATATTTGCTCCTATTTGTGCATCTCACATACCATGCTAGGATTATTTTTTATACATTCCAATCTCAGGTCCACAACAAAATTTGATCCTCCTTTCTCCTCTACCAAATGTATTTCCAGAAATGATGCTAAGAAAAACTTGCTTCCCTACAAAAACACCATTAAGAAAGTTCATTCTATTTGTTTTTTGGCCAGCATTGCCCATTTAGCAGACAATTTTATTGAGCTATGTATATTGATGTGTGGATCTTTTTGAAAGTTCATCGTACGGTGACTCCAACATTGCTGTCAGGCTACAGACCATAAGGAGAAATTGTGAGGTGTCTAAGGTATACAGCTATCAGAGCTAATTCTCACCCATACTCCTATTACATCAACTAGCTAGTTGTTCCTATTTATTACTCTATCTTCAAAGCTCTTAATTATTTCTATTGGCAGCAAATCTTATGCCTGAACTTTACCAAGCCAAGTTTGTGAGATTTATATTGGAAAGTGCTACAGAAAATATTTATGAAATTCCCTACAGTGAGTGTTTTCAACCCGGTAATAAGGTATCAAACCACTACATCTTCACTTGAGTGACTTCCATAGCCTAAGTCCTGTCTCCACTCTTTCATGGATTTAACTCAAACTCATTCTTCCAAATTCAGCTTAAGTGCTACCTCCTCCAAGAAGACATTTTTTGATTCATTGGTTGATTCTGACACCCTTTTCTGTGTTCTCATACCAACTTGTACACACTTCTGTCATAGGACTTACCATGCCATACCTTAAAGGTTAATTGTCATGCTCTTTCCCCAAGCAGAGAGTAAGCTGAGTAAGAGTAGGTATTTCATTTTATTTGGGGTTGTAGCCTGAGTACAATGCCTACAGGAGGCACTTAATAAATATTTAATGAATAAAGGCAAATGAATAGTGTTATTTTCTCTTTCTCTACTTCAGAAAGGTTCATTACTCAAGGTATGTAAATTTATTTTTTTTCCCCAAATGAAATTCTGCATTCCTAACATGTATTAGGAGCTCTGCAGATATCTGTGTAAGAAATGAAGAAATAAATAAAATATAAACTCCCCAAGTATTGTTTGTGTTCTCAAGCACTACACAACCTTAAGAGTAGGAGTAAGGATATGATCTTATTGCAAAATAAAATTGATGTATTCCTGGTGATCTTTTCAAATAATAAAGTACAGGTGCAAAACCTGACAAAAACAAAACAAAAACTAAAGAATTGACTTTACAATTCCACCTGTTCTAAGATTCCTGTATTTTTAGCCAAATTATGTTCACTGTGCACAGAACCTACAGAAGATTACACAGCATGCTTACATTCTAAAGCTTGGCTATTATGGAGAAAATAGTCTGCCAAAGATAAACACAGCATCTTTTAAAAATATATCTAAAAACCCTGTGAGACTTTTATGAACAATTGCTTTATCAAAATGAGATATCTACTGTTGCCAGTCAGTACAGTGTTAACGAAAGGCAAGCTTTAAGGGGCACATTGCTTCTTTATTGCACCTGCCCACATGTAATCCTCCGTCTACCTTTCTACATGGCTGTGAAGATTGGTCTGATAACAACACGCTACAGATGAATTGCTCAGAGGATGTCAGAAGGGAATGTTTCAGCACACATTCTAACACTATCCTGCAATTGCTATTTTTCACTGGTGCCCACGTCCTGGTAATACATCCCTAGATTTGCCTGTAATCTTGCCACTGAGCTCGCCCGCAGGTCTCATAAACTTGTTTTAGTGTAGCCTTAAGTCACAGATTCTGTGGAACCAGACGGATAGGACTACCCCATAACATCCATTAGAGAACACATCTGCACTTACATCTCCTACTAATAAATGTTTCCCAGGGGAACTACATTCTGTCGCGTGAAAACATTCAACATTACAAAGCCACTGACTGGCCATGTGCCTATTGCTTTGAAACTGGATTAGCCATTCCTAATACACAAAAGGTTTTAAATTGTCCTTGCATCCTCTTGATTCATAGATCCTGACATATTGAGGCATAAAAATAAAGTTGGCTTATACTTTGAGTGATTTAGGAGAACTGGGTTCAACAATATCTGGTAATTGTTTTTGGAAGGCTCCCTGCCTTAAAATCTAAAAAAAAAAAAAAAAAAAAAAAAAAAGGATGAATTTGAAATTTCAGGAAACTAGAGGACAATATAATAATGCACAAACAACACAAGTTTTGTCTCACATAAGTTAGGACCCCCTAACAGTTCCCAAATGTCCTGCTCTAACCCCTAAACCCCATGAATATAACCTTATTTGGAAAAAGGGTCTTTCCATATGTAGTTAAATTAAGGACCTTGAGATGATATCATCCTGTGTTCTAAATCCAATAATAAGCGTCCTTATAAGGGATGGAAGTGAAGGACAGGCACAGAAAGGAGGCCCTGTAAAAACAGAGGGAAAGACTGGAGTTTTGCAGCCACAAGCCAAGGAATGTTTGGAACCACTGGAAGCTGGAAAAGGCAAAGAAAAATTCTCCCCTACAACCTTCAGAGAGAGTAAAGCCCTCCCAACACCTTGATTTTAGACTTCTGGCCTCATAACGGTGAAAGAATAAATATTTATTGCTTTAAGCTGCCAGGTTTGTGAAATGTGCTATGGCAGCCCTAGGAAACTAATATAGGCAGTTTGTAATGAAGATGCAGCATCTGAAGGGCAAGCACATACTCTATAGAAAGGAATTCTGCCAGAGAGGTGCAAAGTCAGTGAGAAGTTTCAGGACCCTCACTTCCGGGGAGCAGGTACCTGTAATGTCTTAATATAATCAGATGTTTTTCTACAATTTATGTAAGTTTCTTTCTCTTTCTACCCTAACTTCTCTTACACATTCATTTCCCCTTGTTTTGATGGATTAGAGGCCCCCAGATGATCTAGGGAGCCAACCAAAGAGACGCTGAGATAAGGATACATTTTATTTGGGTTTATTGAGTTATATTTATATGTTTTTGCTTATTTACAAGTTGAAGCTATGTTAACTGTTCTCCTGTAGGAATGCTTTCCAAGAACACCCTCTACTGACAAACCGACCTGCTGAGTTAACCCCAAAATACAGTACCAGGAGTACTATCATAATAGGGTCATGTCCTGAGACCTCTGACATTAGAACTCCATTGGTAGAGGAGAAAAAAGAAACCTTGAAGTGTAAAACACCAGAAGCTAGTCTGAAAGGGGTACCTGGGTGGCTCAGTGGGTTAAGCGTCCAACTCTTGATTTTGGCTCAGGTCATGATCTCAGTGTCGTGAGACTGAGCCCTGCATCAGGCTCTGCACTGGGTATGGAGCTTGCTTAATTTTCACCTTCTCCCTCTGCCCCTCCTCTCTTTCTTTTTTTTTTTTTTTTTTTTTTTTAAGATTTTATTTATTTGACAGAGATAGAGACAGCCAGCGAGAGAGGGAACACAAGCAGGGGGAGTGGGAGAGGGAGAAGCAGGCTCATAGCGGAGGAGCCTGATGTGGGTCTCGATCCCACAATGCCGGGATCACGCCCTGAGCCGAAGACAGGCGGTTAACCGCTGTGCCACCCAGGCGCCCCTCCTCTCTCTCTTTCTTAAAAAGAAAAAAAAAAAAAAAAAGCAGCTATTCTGAAAATAATTCTTACAGTTATTACATATGTAAAATCATAAACTCATTTCTCATTGAATTGAGTCAAAATGAAGTTACTCTTTTGTCAAGAACATACACAATAATGCAGTGTATATGATTACATATACACCTGGCACTGTCACAAGAACTAGAATGCATTAGCTTCCCTATATTTTAGGGCACTAAGCCATCGCAGTCCTGCAAACAGCAAGAACATCTGTTTATGAAGTCATGTGTCTTCTGCAACCCAACTCTCAATAGTAAAAAAAGAAATTGCCATTGACCATGCAGAGAAAAGCCTTTAAATAGAGGCTATCTTTATAGAAATTGATTTTATAAAATTGTTGTCATATGAAGAGGTGATCAAAAAGCATGTAGCCAAAAAGTGTAGCTAATAAATATAATTATAGGGTTGTCTCAGGTAATAAATTATTGAAAACATGTTACTTTTTTAATTGTATAATGTTTCTGGTACGTGTTAGCTTTAAAAAAATTGTTTAAATTTGTTGTGATTTCTCATTAGAAATGAATATTCACTCTTGTGCCAAGTATTGCATTCTTTTCCTTAAGGAGGGCTTCCCAAATTGTGTATGTTTCACCTCTATAAAACCTGGATTGGCCCTTGCTGCCAGAACATCAGTTTGGGTCTTAGGGAAAGAAAGGCAGGGAAGTGGACCCTTGGATGTATAGGAAAATAAATTCTCTACTTGGGAATATTTTAATTTATGTGGAATGATTTTGAATGCAACTCATTCTTTTGTACTAGTAATGATATTATGCATTTTCTTTCCGGAGGTTCAAAGTCTTTACATGTATTATTCCAATTTTCTCTCCAGAGAGCTGAAACACACACCACACAGTATTAGTGGCATTTTTTTAGATGAGAATAAGTTGTGAGGTATGTCTAACCTGTGCAAGTTCACATATTCTGAAGCAGAACTAGGACCTGGACTTAACATTTTTGACTGTTAACATCCCTAGTCCTCCATGTGATGGCTAAATGTCACCTTCTTAGATTTAATTTAAAAAATGCTTCTTAGATTATATTTCTGAATGCATAAATTTACGTCCAAATAACAAATGAATTGATAACCAAATCTTCAGGCAACCATTTCAGCTTTGTCTGCCTTCTATTAGTTCTGAAAAGTAATCTGTGCCTGATGGTATAGAGGTACCTGTGTGCTTTCCATGGTGACAGGAGTATTTATGTAAGAGGTCTTTTTGTTGTTGTTTATTTACTTGTCAAAGCTCTTCTACCAAAAGTCCCATTTGGCATCTCTTGATAGAGGAGATATTAAATCTGGCCTGACAGAAGTATCTTCCAACTGCCTCTGGACATCCTTCCCTCCCACTTCTGTGCCTGGAGCCTAGAGAGGACATGAACGTAAGCCAAGCTAACACCCTCTGAAAGACCTGGGTGCAAAGAGGCAAAATGTCATGCACCCTTGCCAGAAAGGTGGAAGGTGAAGAAGAGAGAGAAGAACGCACCTAAGGGGGTGCATGGGTGGCTCAGTCGTTAAGCGTCTGCCTTCGGCTCAGGGCGTGATCCTGGGGTCCTGGGATCGAGCCCCACATCGGTCTCCCTGCTCTGCTGGGAGCCTGCTTTTTCCTCTCCCACTCCCCATGCTTGTGTTCCCTCTCTCACTGGCTGTCTCTCTCTCTGTCAAATAAATAAATAAAATCTTAAAAAAAAAAAAAAAGAATGGTCACTAAGAATCATCTAAAAACAACCCTCTACCCATGAATAGACAACATGTAAAGTCTGGCTTTGCCTAGGTGGGGTAGTATATGGAATACTGCACTGAAAATGAGATAATGTGAATTCTAATCTAAACTCTGCAACTAAACAGGGCATGACTTGAGCCACATCCCCTGCTTTCTCAGTCTCAGTTCCTTCATCTGTAAAATGAGGCATCTCTACTTCATGCTCTCTTGACTTTCCTGCCAACTGTAAAAGGCTTTGATCCTATTTTACACATTGGAGCACATATATGTCCAAAGAAGCACACTTCTGGAGAACACGAGAAATGATTTACAGGGAGAAGGAAGGCAAGGAGGATGAAAAATAGAAAGGTGAAGGGGTGACTTTCCCTCTAAAGGTAAGAAGCATTGCTCTACACTCTAAATTAGAAGTTATCCTGCAGAAAAGCCTCTATACATAGATTTGCAGTCTCCTGAGAGACCACAGAAGAAAATCACAGCTTGCCAATGCTGCAGCAAGACTGCAAAAAAGGGAGAAGATCCAAACCAAAGCAGGAAGTGTGAGGAAGGATTAAGTCCTGTATTTGTTTCTTTGTCACTTACAGGAATAAATGCCGAAAGTCTCTATTGTATTAACATCACAGGAAGCTACAATTTTCCTAAGATCAGTTGCTAGAAGTCTAGCAAAATCCTATTTGTACAGAGTGGGCGAAGACTAGGGTCATTCCAAAAAAGTGAATTTTCTGGGGAAAAAGGAGGGGGAATTGGCAAGGTATTCTCATGCTCTAAGCATCAGGACTAATCTTGAGGCTCCTTACATTTCTGCTGCAGCCCAAATCCTGACTGCTGAGTGAGTCATGGGAGCACCTGTCACTATGGAATGAACTGAAAAGCAAGCAGGAGAGAGGTTTCCCAGAATCTCTGCTTTCTTGTTGCCTGTGAAATATGTCATTTCTTTCATTTTGAAGAATCTAGGGATATGCCATTAAATTGGTAAGAAGTGTGATAGAGTAGAAAGTTGTACAGTGCAAAATGAATGTTATTTCTTAAAGTCCGTTTAACCTTTGGCATACTAGTGAAGTGCTGAGAGGTGCTGCCATCACAGTGTGCCTATCAATCAGACAGGTGCAAAATTAATGTGCTCTATGGCTATTTTCTCAGAAAAAAATAATTACACAGTGCTCTCATTAATCCCATATTCTTTTTTAAAAAATGTAATTATGCCAGATGTGCTGTAAAAGCTGTTTGTATGTATATATGTGTGTACACACACACTCACACATGCACATAACACACACATACACACATATACACACCCTAAAATTTAGACTACAGTCCTTAGAGATTGAGAAGGAATTGATTGCTTTATTGATTAAATAACTGACATAATTAACTGAAAAAATATTTTTAACATATTTTATTTATTTATTTATTTGAGACAGAGAGTATAAGCAGGGGGAGCAGCAGGCAGAGGGAGAGGGAAAAGAAGACTTCCTGCTGAGCAGGGAGCCTGATGTGGGGCTTGATCCCAGGACCCCGGGATCGTGACTTGAGCCGAAAATAGACGCTTAACTGACTGAGCCACCCAGGCGCCCCTGAAAAAATATTTTTATTACATTTAGGAATAATCCTTCTAAAATTTTCTACTTGGCATCCTGCTTTTGTAAATAGAATACATTGGATGAATTTCATTATTCTTTGATAACTGGAACTCTAAAATGCTTTAGATTTGTCATTAGGAATATTTTTTCATTGTGCTCTCATAAGCATAGAAAAAACAACTTAGATTTGAACTTACCACCAATGGGTGCTGATTGTTAGTGTTATTCCCCTTAAAATCTACTACTTTTATCTCTCACATACACAAAAAAGGATTCTAGTTATTGCAGTGCTAATAACTGGCTTCTAGATAATCAAATTTTATTCGACTGGCATATACCTAGCAACTAGAGCTTTATCCCCTTCTCTTTTTCTACTCTCACTGTGTTATCTCATTTGTTTCCACATCTCATTCATCAGAAATATACCAGTGATATCCAAATCTGCATTCAGGCCAGATCTCACTCCTGAGTTCCAGACCCACGTTTCTGATGGTCTGATAGCCATCCCCACTTTGATATCCCACAGGTTCCTCTTACACTGTATACAAAACTAAACCAGGTATATCCCCTCCTAAACCTCTCCTCCACCTATACTCTCTGTATCTTTATGCCACATACACCAGATATCTAGAAATTACCCTAGATTGAGATCTCTCCATCACCTTCCATATTTAATTAGTCACTTAACTGGCTCTTTGGTTATATTTAAGCACATTCATTTCCTATGTTATAATGAAATCAAAGCCCTCCTCTTCATCTACTCCGCTACACTCCTGGTTCTTTGTTCATCACCTCTCACCTGAACTCGCTCTTCCAATTCACCTTCCACACTATGACTAGAGTGCTACTTCCAAAATCAAATAAGGGATATCACCCTTCTGCTTAAAATCCTTTAAAGACCCTTCACGATGTAAGGATGAAATTCCAACTCTTTAACACAGCACATAAGGTTTATCAACATCTGGCTTCCATCTACCTTCTCAACCTTTTGCCCTTTCAGTTCTCAATATGCTGTGCTCTCTCACCTCTCCATAAAGCAGCATGCAGAATGGCTTCCCAGCAAATTCTTCTTTATTATTCAAAGCTCAGTTCAACTATCTTCCCTTAAGACACCTTCCCTGAGTCCCCTGCTACTTTGTCACTCCTCCTTGGTGCTACCTCTATATTTGGCATGTATTACTATTATTACACATTCAAAATGTGTCATTATTTATCTTGTATTTGACTCCACTCCTCCGATCTACTCAAATACATTGCTCAGGCAATTCTCTCTCCCCTCTCTTCCATTATCTGGTTTTCCCTCCTTAGTGAATTATTCTTATGAGCATACAAATATTTTGTAAGATACCTCTGCTTTTAAAAAAAACTTATAATCTCGTATACTCCTCTAGCTATTGCCCTATTTTCCTATCCTTTTTGCAATGAAACTTCTTGAATTATATACACTCATTGTCTTGATTTCTTCATTTCCCGTTCATTATAAATTCTTGCCAATTCCACTGAAATTGGTCTTGTCAACGTCACCTTGGACTCCGTATTGCTAAACCACAGGTCAGTTCTCAGCCCTCATCTTCTTTGTTTTATCAGTAGCATTTGACACAGTTGATCCCTTTCTTCCCTGTCAAATACTTTCTTCGTTTGGCTTCTAGGAAATAAGCAGCTTCCCCTATCACATTGGCTTCTATTCTAAGTCATTATGGTGGTTAATTTTATATGCCAACTTGACTGGGCCAACGAATGCCCAGATAGCTGGTTAAACATTTTTTTCTGGGTATGTCTGTGAGGGTGTTTCTGGAAGAAATTAGCATTTGAATTAGTGGATTGAGCAAAGCAGATGGCCCTCCCTAAATGGGTGAGTATCATCTAATCTCTTGAAGGCCTGAACAGAACAAAAAGGCAAGGATTGAACTCACTCACCTTGAACTGCTTCATCTGGAACACTCATCTCCTGCCCTCGGTGCTCTGGTTCTCAGGACTTGAGACACAAATTGGAATCTATGCCATTAGCTCTGGCTCTCAGCTCTTCAAACTACACCACTGGTTTTTCTGGGTCCCTAGCTTGTAGACAGCAAATCATTGGATTTCTCATCCTCCACAATCACAAGGTTATATATGAGTGCGTGTGTGTGTGTGTGTGTGTGTAGATGTCTCATATGTATGTACATGTATAGGTTAGGTGTGTGTGTGTATGTGTATGTATACACACCTTCACTAATCTCTTCTCATTTCTCCTATCTCTTAATGTGGGAGTGTGCCAGGACTCAGATGGCCCCCTTCTCTATCTACACCTCTTCCCCTGGCAAGTTCATCTAGCTTCATACTTTGAGTATTATCTCTGACAACTCTCAAACTTATATTTACTCAGCACAAATCTCTTCCCTAGACTTCAGATGCCTGTCCACCTGGTTACTTGACATGTCCACCTATCTCTTGAATATCTCAAATTTTACATTTCCAGAACTGAACTTCTTGTATCTCTCCCATCTTGCCATCTTCTAAATCTCAGTTCATGGCAACACCATCCTGCCCATTGCTCTTGACATAACATTTAATGTCATCCTTGCCTCTTCTCTTTTTCTCACACTTCACACCCAATCCATCAGCAGATTCTGCAAACTATACCTTCAAGGTATACCCCAAATCTGACCACTTCTTACCACCTTCACTCCTAATGCCGTCTTCCAAGCTATACTTGGATTATTTACAAAAGCCTTCCAAACTTTCATCCTACTTCCACCTTTGCCTACTATGGGTTATTATCAAAATAGCCAAACTGGTTCTGTTAAGTCATAAGGAAGATGTTACTAAGCTCAAAAGATTTCAATGGCTTCCCACCTGTCTGTTTAAAAGGCAGAATCATAGTACAGCCTAAGAAGGCCTAATCAGTCTGTCCTCCCACTACCTCTTGGATCTTATCTCTTATCATTATCCCCCGTTTTAGCCACACTGGTCTCTCTCTTGCTCCATGAATAAATCAAGATAATCATGCTTCAGAGTCTTTGCATCTGTTCTTCTCTGTGCATCCAACACACTTCTCCTAGATTCTGAAATGGCTCATTATCTCACCTCCTGCTGGTCTTCACTCAAATGCCACCTTTTTCAGTGAGACTTTTCCTAAACACCTTATTGATAATTGCAGCCCTATCCCTCCCGCCTACCAACACCATATTCCCTCAACACTTTCCTGGTTCGTTTTCCTATGAAGAAAGTATCATCCTTTGAATATCTATACATTGTATTTGTTTTTTGTATCTTCCTTCACTAGAATGTAAGCTCCAAACTTCAGAGTTTTTGGTTGGTTTTATGTACTTTGTATTCCAGTGTCTAGAATTATGTAGGCACTTTATAAATATCTACTGAATAAATGGTGAGTATATTAGGCTATATATCATGCCACCTAACTAGAAAGATGATGAAGAGAAAGTTTAATAGAAGTAAAATCAGTTAAATGAAAGCTACAGTATGTCCTGGGAGGGGGGTTGCTGAATATAGTGAATACAGAGGACGATTTAGTATGAAACAGCAATTTCATCAAACAATTAAAAAAAACATTTATTTTGTGTAAACAAAGTGTACAACTCCAATGAAGTGGAGTATGAGGGAAAAACTGCAAAAAAAAAAAAAGTGTGGACAGAAGGAGAATACACTTTTAGGGCTCTGCAGGCTGGCTGGGAAGCCTTAGTTATATATTAATTGGATACAGAGTGATTTAGAGGGATGCATAATCCCCTGAAGTAACATGAAAAGTGATGAAAGAAATGGAGAAAAGAGGACATGAGGGAAAAGAAGAGGAAAAACTAAGAGAGGAAGCTATTAGAACAGCATGACTGAGACATGGAACTAGTTAGTCTTAATTGGATAAGGAAATATTACCAATTCCCTGTGAAAGATGGGTCAAAATAAAATCACACTAGTATAATATGTTTCTAAATAACTGTTTCATCTGTCTTAATAGTTTAAAAAGACTTTAAATATGAAGTTGACCATAGTGTGTGTATTAATCAAGAAAGGCTCACTACTGTAACAAACCACCCTAAAATCTGGAAAAGTCTAATGAAGATTTCTTTTTCCTACACTTTCATCACAATCCAATAAGGGTCACTGCAGGAGCTCTGATTAGTCATTTAGGGATCCAATCGCCTCCATCTAGTGACTTTGTAATCTTCCAGGTCCTTGGAGCCCCTCACTAGATCCTCTCTATCTGGACAGCAGACAAAGGAACTGAGCACACAGATAGGTTATGGGCCAGTCCTGGAGGTAGGTGCAGATGCCTACAACTCATCAGCCAGAACTCAGTCACATCGCTGCACAAAACTAAAAAGGAAGCTGTGAAACACAGGATAGCTATATGACCAGGAAGGCCCAAAAGCCACCTGTCAAGAACTGTGAAGGGTCTGAGATTGAAATTTTAACCAACTTGCAAACTGAGTCAGCCTGACACAGTTTCATAGATGCTGGTAAAAGACATGAAACTCCTGGATCAGAGACAAAGGATAATTTATTGCACACAGCAATAGCAGTAGCCAGAGTATCAGCAATTTCTTTCTTTCTTTTTCTTTTTCTTTTTTCTTTTTTTTTTTTTTTGGCCAGTTCCCAGAGTGCCAGACCCCCACGTGGAGAGGATCAGAGGATGCCTGCAGTAGACTGTGTTACAGAAGACGAAGCATGAGCTTACAGAACCCAAATCCTTTATAATAGGCAGTAATCATCCTTGATCTTTGCTCCAGAAAGAAACACAACCCCCATCTTTCACTGTGGAATGTTATACAAACATCTTTGAAAAGATGGTTCAGAATAAACAGTAGTCACTGCCTTACATGCAAGGTATACAGAAACACAAGACCCATGGAGAATTTTGTCCCAAATAACCACATGAAATTAAATAGTTCTCAATTACTTAAGAATATTGAACAAACCATATCTAATGAGTTATTGACATCTTGACATATCTGGAACTGTGATCTAAAACTCTTACTATTATATTGTTACACAGATTAATTCAGATTCAGAGCACCTATGTTCCACCTAGCCCCATAAAAGTGAAGAAAAGTAGCAGTAGTTGCAAAATCAGGGCATTCAAAAATATACACTTTGTAGCAAACAGATTATCAAAGGAGAAAAAATATCAGCTTTTATGTAATTAATACTATGCTTTATGTATTATTATTACATATTATATGGTTGAATACAATTATTTGTAAGTTAACTTGGCACTGAAACATTTATACCATTTCCCCAATACTTAAAATGATAAAGCAAACTCATTTTTGAAGCCAGTTTAGGCTTAAAAATATCTTTTAGGAAAAACACATCATCCCTGTGATGAGATGCTAAGGTGACCAAAGGAGAAAGGCACATATCTGGATATGATTAAAGATAAATGCTAATTTTTTAAAAAATGAAATCCCTTGGGGCACCTTGGTCTACCAGCAAAAGTACTGATGTTAGAGTCAGAAATTTTTTAAAGCTTATTATAGAATTGCTTACTTATTTTTATTAAAATTTGTTTTATTCAACCAATATTTCTTAAGCATCAAATTTATACAGATGGTAGGCTAAGCACTGAAGCTAAAACAGTAAACCACTATTACTGACTTCAGAGACTGCAACTGGAAAGAAATACTTACAAATAATTAAAATGCACTACAATAGTGATATGAACAGAGTGATATAGCATACACTTATAATTTGTACAGACAGACAGCTATTGAACACGATGGAAAGAAAAATTAACTCTCCATGAGAGTCTCTTCATTAACTCATGGGCATCTTCACAGTGGTGACATTGGATTTAAGTCACTGAAGATAAATTGGAGATGCCCAAAAGGCCAATGTAAAAAATAAGTTATAAAGAGACTGAACTATAAGCATGACAACCACATGGCATGATAAGGCATAGTGTGAAAGGACAGAAATCAGTTCCTGATGATAGAAGCTTTGAGAGTTAGGGAAAATGGCCTGTGAGATGGGACTATAGTTGGGACCAGATTTTGATGAGCTTAGAATCAACACAAAGGGGGTCTGGATTTGTACTGATAGCAATAAGGAAGGCAGAGATATTTTATTCCTGGTCCCACTAACGGCAAGTGCAGGCTCAAACCAATTATGTTCACCAGTGTAAAATTCAATTTAGTTATTGCCATTTGTACTGTAATTTTTAATCTTTTACTTACTTATATTTCAACAAACATCTGTTGAATGCTTACTATATGTCAGATGCTGTGCTAGATGCTAGGGAATCCACTATGACTAAGATATGATTTCTGCCTGTAAGAAGTTTACAACCTAATTTCTATGATAAATCCAAAAATACATTTAAAAATAAAGGAAAGGAAAGGAATAAGTGAATAACATGGCAATTCAGTGCTATGATGCTGTGAGATAATGCATACAAGGTATCACAAGAGTGCATAATGGGGGGCCTTCAGGAATGAGCAACAGATTCTTGGTGGAAATGAACCAATACCAAAGTTGAGTCCCAGAGACTGAAAAGTGGGAATCACTCAGAGTGGGCAAAAGCAAGTTCAAAGCAATGCAATGAGATCTCCTTGGTCAAGGAGTAAAAGAGGTCAAGGGGGCAACAATGACAGATGAGTAAAGGTGAAACTACTACCTTGGCTGTTAGGCTCCCAAACGTCCTAGCCCCTGCCTTTTCTCTGATCTTCACTTTATCCCCTTCCATCTTCTCCCTTGTTCTCACTATGCTCCATCCAGAACAACTTCTCTTATTTTGCAAATATATTTCTCATTCCTGCTTTAGGACCCTTGCACTTACTGTTTCCTACAACTGTTATGCTCTGCCCCTGACCTTCACATGCATGGTTTATTCACATGGATGCCAACGTCATTTCTTCAGAGAGGCCTTTCTTCTTCAATCTAATACAGCCTATTTTACCATTGCAACTCTGTCATATGACCCTATTCCAGTTTCTTTATAAAGCATTTATCAGTACCTGATAAATTACATTTATTTACTTGATGTGTGTTTAGTGTCTGTATCCCCTCATAGAAAGATTGAGAACATAAAACTTAACTTTTATTCACGATTATGTTCCCAGTACACAGAATAGTACACAATAGGTGCACAATAAATGCTGGATGAACGAATAAACCAAGAAGTAAATGGAAGGTATGTCATCATCATATTTATAAGTTACCCAAGTTGCAGTGAGGGTTGTATTAAGAAAATCAATAACAGAGGAAAACAATTTGGGCAGAAAATGAGGAAGTTCTGAGCTAAGTTATTGGTAGAAAGACGAAGGAGAGGTTTGATACAAAGGGAGGAAACAGATGGACAGACAGTAGGGTCATTTGCTGAGACATGGATCCAAAAAGGAAGAGGAGAAGATGGATTAAGTTTTGGACAAAGTACAGAAATATAAAGTGCAGATTTAGATCAGCTACGAAGAAAACTCCCTGGGGCTCCATCTTGTGACTAGTCCCATCAGGAACAGAGCAATTGCATTAAATGCTGCTTGTACCCATAAAATGTGTTTATTAATCTCTCCTTCTATACAATACCTGTGAAGGACTTTTCTTTATGGGGTTATATGAACTCAATTTCTACTTTGGAAAATTGAAATCATTATTATTACAGTTTTATTATTACTACCTGTGGCTGGTACAAGTCCCTTCTAGAATAGGTATAATTCACAAAAAATGCAGCATAATACAAAGTTCTCCCTATTTGCTCTTTCCAAGATAGATGTCTGAATATAAATATTATCGAGATAAATTTAACATTTTCCAATCATAATCAGGTTTCTTATTTAATCTCTTGACAGAAAATTCTTATTGGTTCTCATTTCTTCTGATTATCTTTCTGATTTATCTTTCCTTGCCATAGAATTGTCTCCATGAAAAGTAAAATGTACATTTGTAACTTTCATTGTCAGTGAAATTGTTTTATCTGTGTTAAGTGTGAACAGATAAGCAGACTCTACAGCAATTGATAGTCAACAGAGTCCAAATTTCTGAATTAGGAGAACTTGAAAAGTCTGTGCTTGTATTTAAGGCCTTAATTTAAAGTGTGATATTTGAGGGATTTAATGTGTAACAAAATACTGTGACAACATGTAAAATGCTATTATCTATAAGTGCAATACACTGACATAACTGCCCCATCTCCAAACTGCTAAAGTATAGGATAGTTCGGGAACATCTCTAAGGATAAAGAGCTATTTTAAAATTTTTTCTCCTCTTTGAGGAAATGTTAATCTTAAAATTTTAAATTAGATATAGACCAAAAAAAATTGTAAATAGTCTCTAAAAATAGAGTGAATTTCTATCATTTCTTGCCTTAAGTTACAACTATGAAGTTGTTAATGAACATATACTATTTATTATGTATCTGCACAACTTCCTAGAAAAGCAAAGGTCGGCTGCCCATACTCTGATACTTTAACACAAGGCAGCCCTAGACAGTAAGTTCTAGAGCAAGCTTTTAAGAGCCAAGTCCAGAAAAAAGAAAGGGAATGAATAATCTGCCTGAACCTTTCATCTATTTGATATCCTACTGATAGTATTACCTATTTGATAATCCCAATCTGCACCTTTTTTTTCTCATTTTGTACCTCTGTATTTTGCATTTTAGTTGTTATATCCAGAGGGCATGATATCATTTCATTGGCAATAGGAAAGTTGTCTGAGAAAATAGATAAATAAATAATTTTTTTAAAAAAGAAGAAAAAATAGTCTCAGAAATGAATAAATATGCTAACTGTTCATAAATATGAAAAAAAGGACGCTTCTATTCCTGTTAAGCCAGTAAGGATAACACCAAGGATTCCCCTCACAGAGGAGTCAGGTTTTTTTTTTCTGGACTGCTCTGAAGGTTTTTACAACAGAATAGCCTGAGGCACAGAAAAGGAGGCAGGGCATGTTCTGGTAACTCCTAAATGGCTTAACAGTCCCAGAAGCAGAACATCTGAACACCTACCCATGGGAAGTCTTACTAATTTAACAAGAGATACTTACGGTTGTTTGATCAGAGACCACAAAGCTCTATGAAACCTTCATTTACATTTTAATTAAACTTTCAGGAGTTACCCACTCCCTGAAGACCAGCGATTGAGGTTTTTAAAGGTGAAATTACTCATATAACTCTGGCCAGCTTGGGTTAAAAATGCAAAAGACTCTCACTTATGAACTGAGGAAGCCTTAGGAGCAAAGAATCAGAGGTGATCAGCCAGAGGCCTGTATACTGTATTATTTCTCTCAACTGAAAATCTGAAGAATTGTTTTGTTTGTAATCCAAAGGATTAGGAGTAAGGAATGGGTTGGCTACAAAGAGGAAACACCTCTTTGTATTTGGGGTGATGGGACTGTTTTGATTGTTGATTATCATACTATTATATATATTTATTAAAATTCATGAAACTGTCTTAAAAAAGAGAAAATTTTACTGTATAAAAGCTAAAAATTAAATGTCCAAAGGGCACGTGGAATACATAAGGACATTTTCATTTGGGGACAAAAGTCCAAAGTTCTATGCACTGTGTGATTATGAGGACTCCTTTGATTCATAGTTGATTAGAGTGCAGTAAAGAAACACATCATGGGCAAATTCGATTTTTTTTAATGGCCAGATTAATTAGTTTTGCCAATATAAGAGTAGTCTTATAGAACATAAATTATTCTGATCCTGCCCTACATTTTACCCAATTCCAGAAATTCGGCTCCTTACAAAGTGCTCCCCATTTGCCCTCCTAGATACCCTGACACACACCTACACATCTCAAGGGGACCTCTCCCAACAGGCCTCTATTTAGCATCTGCTGTGACCAATTGCCCTGCACATCATTGACCATAAGACCTCAAGTCCACTCTCATTGACCCTTGACAGGTATTTTCGTCTGGTATATCCCAAAGCAGCAAATCACTCCCAAGGCCAAAATTTACATTGCTGTACTAAAAGCCAGCCTGCATTCCAGGCATAACATGAGAATGACGCTTCCCTTTTTGCAGCAATCAGACCTAAGCCTGAGGCCAAGTTAAAGACCAGATACTGTACTGCCCTACCCTCTCACCAGACATGCCACACACTACCTCATTTCTCGTCCTTCATCCTTAAGGTAAGCACACAAAAGTTCATCATACAGCTCTACTCACACAACTCATTAACTGTGGATCTTCCACTGACACCTAAGGGGTATGAGGCTTCTCTGAAGGCTCCACTACCTTTCCCTACTACTGTTGCACTCCCTACTACTGGTGGGAGTTAATCAACCAAAACTATTAAGAAAAACTGGATTCTTTACTAAATCGCAAGAAACCAGAAAATAAGGAATAGGAAAAGGGAGGAGCCCAGTTGCTCCAGACCTTAAGAATATCTCCCATATAAGGCATTCTTCTCTGAAAGCTTTTGACAGGTAGAAAATAGTACATTTAGTTCAACTGAATTGCTAATACCTGAACAGATTCTCTCATACGTATTTTTAAGGTACTTCATATTTTCTGCCAACCCAAAAGAACCTTCTTAAAAGGGTTTTAGAACAGGGTCACAGAAAGCAGTGACCCAGAGAAATAAGTTCATATTTGCTCACATATATGGCTAAGGAAATACATCACAGATCAATTGTGAATCTCATTATTAAGAAATTTTAGGCTGTCAAAACCTTAAAAGCCATATTTTCCCTATAACACACAGATGCATTTTTCCATTCACCTTTCTTACAAAGGTCTCCATTAGAATAAAAAAAAAATATTGAATGACAATTCTAAAGAGAACTAGTCAACACTATAATTTTCCATATGAGTTATCTTAGAGCTTCTACTTTATATATTCCATTAAAATTGCTATATAAGTTATAGTGACAGGCCAGATAAACATTTAAGTTGGTTTTCCTTGGATAATGAATACCACAAAGAGAGAAAAGATTTCCCTTTTATTGCTTTTATTGTCAAAGACTCCCAGATAAATTAAGTGTTCACCATAGTAAGTTCTATATTCCAAGTATCTGTGTTAAGAATATGGGCCCCCAATGAAGCATGACAGACTATGGACTATGAGAAACAAACAGAGGGCCTCAGAGGGGAGGGGGGCGGGGGAATGGGATAGACCGGTGATGGGTAGTAAGGAGGGCACGAATTGCATGGTGCACTGGGTGTTATTCACAACTAATGAATCATCGAACTTTACATTGGAAACCGGGGATGTACTGTATGGTGACTAACATAATATAATTAAAAAAAAACATTTAAAAAACCCATAATCCATAATATAATTAAAAAAAACATTAAAAAAAGAATATTGGCCCCCAACTAAGATAGCTGTGTATTCTCTGGAGCAGGTGAACTTGCTTGAGTTTATTTCATTAATATTATTACCTTTGATTTAACTATAGGGCAAAGCTAGGGGGCTTTCTCAATCCACCTTCACTACACACAGGTTATAGGGTCAGGATTTAAAACCGAAATGCATACAAGATCCAAGTAGCACATACAAGTGGGTGATGATGGTGGGGTATAAAAACCAAATCAGTATGATGAAGTAGGGACTATGGGGAAGGACTGAGGGCATACCCCATCCTAAGGAGGCAGATGCTATTGACGTACAGCCGTTTGTTGCTATGAGGCAATGAGGACCCACAGTGTGTGTGGTTGGGGGTGGGGAGCTATACCAGTGTTTAAGAGAACTTAGAACTGTGAACACATTTTGTCTGTCTGTGGAATTTTCCAATTTAAAATGCTGACTGAACACTTGAAACCCGGAGCCAAACACATCATGCTTGCAGGGCAAATTCAAAGGGCCGCCAGTTAGGCGCATCCTTTCTATATTGATTGACCATATATCCAGGTGTAAATGTTAATTTTATGTGTCAACGTGGCTAGGCCACAGTACCCATATATTTGGTGACAGACATCTGGATGATGCTGTGAAGGTTATTTTTTAGATGAAATTAACATTTAAATCTGTAGACTTTGAGTAAAGCAGATTATGCTCCATAATGTGAGTGGGCCTCATCCAGCAAGCTGAAGGTCTAAATAGAAAAAGAATGCCAGCAAACCGCCTTTGGACTTGAACTGGAACATTCATCCTTTCTTGGGTCTCCAGCCTTCTGGGCTACCCTGCAGCCAGTGGCGACGGACTTGCAGCCTCCACAGTCATGATAGCCATAATCCATTAAATAAACTTCTCTCTCTCTGTCTCTTTCCCCCTCTCATTCTATTTCCATATGTATATGGATATATATTGTTAAAATTAAATACAAAATGGAGACTGGACCTGAAAATTCCCTGAGCAGAAAAAAACTATTTAAGCCACATAAGTGAAACTTAATTTAGCTTATTCTGCAAGACAAGTGAAATTTAACTTAGGCTATTTCTTGTACACGCCTCTGATGATCACAAAAGAAACAAAGTCTCTTCCTAAGAAATGGGATAAGATAAGCAATTTTAACTAATTCTCTGCCATCCGGAAACCCCCATTGTAATAACTAATCATTGCAAAGGTTAAATAACTTCCTCATTATTACTTTATAAGCCACCCTGTAATGACATGCCCCTTAGCTTTGTATCAGTTTTGAATTTGAAAAATCCCAGTTTGTGAACTATTCTTAGATGCACAATAAACTTACTAAATACTATTTATTAAATCAGTGGTTTTAATTTTGCTATTTCTGACTTTTTGACTCTCCCCCCCCCCATAGATATAGATACAGATACAGCTATCTCCTATTGGTACTGTTTCTTAGAAGAACCCTCACTAATACACCAGTTTTGTTTGCCAGGGACAGTTTTATGCTTATTTTCGCAGCATAATTAGGCAGCGTGATCTTTAATCTCAAAAGTTACCAGTTGGAATAATAAATTATTTGGGCCTTAACTCCACCACCCAAGATGACTACATGCTGACCTTTACAAAACAAAACCTAGCCAGTCATTCTGATCTAGCCCATTTGCTCCATGGTACCTTCCTCCCTAATAGACTACAACTGATTTCAAACCAAAGCTACAGAAATAGCACCTTTATTCCATGATCCCTCTCCCGGTCTCTCCCCTCAAAACAAATGATTTGAAACATTATCTCATTGAATTTTTCTTGTTTTCTTTTTCATGCCTGATTTGCATGTGTTTTTAAGTGGTAAGCTACTTCAGGTCCTGTTTCTTTTACTCACCTCTCAATCTCACATTACAGGACCCTTGGCTTTTCTTTTGTGAACTGCTCTTACTCATGACTTTCTCTTGTTTTCCCTCCTCCCACGTTATTTCTCATTTATATTACTGTGTAAAAAGGGTTGTGGCAGTGGGGGAAACTGTCCCACCATCATTCAGGGCCTCAACTGCTTCTGTCTACCTCTTCTGGCATCCCTAGAGTTTCCCTGGAATCCTCTACATTTGGCTGGCAGATAAGAGGAAAGAAAGGGCCTGAAAATTGAACCATGCTCAGGTACACATTATTTCTGCCCACATCCTATTGGCCAGAAGCCAGTCAGATGACCCACCTAACTAAAAGATAGTCCCACTGAGTTCCAGGAGGAAAAGGAAGTAGAGTCTGGTGAATGCACACACTGTAATGCTTGCAAAGCTTCCTAAAGGTCAGAGGTATAATGATAAAATGCAATTTGGTAAATACTATTCTATGATGAGCTAACATTACACAGCACATGGTTGCATCTCCCAGTGCTCCAGCCAGACAACAGAATTCAGAATTCCAAGAGGAGTAGATAGATTGCACGTCCTTCACTGAATTTTCTACCAACATCATACAGACTTGAAACTTTCAGAAGAAAACCTGCATTATAGTTGAAGAATAAGCACAAAACAAATAGGACTGCAATTTTGATGCAACAGACAATTGACCTTTATAAAAATAGAGTGCTTTGGAATTTGTCCATTCCAAAAAAAAGATCATACCTGAAGTATTAAGTAAACCAGTTTACTATGATTAGCAACCACCAGTCAGAAGAGTGGGCAATGGTCTTAAGCTAATTCATTATTAATAAATTCAGCTTTATTCTTTCAGATGAATTAGAAAAAGAAGAGTTACTCATCCCAGCCTAAAATGAAGATAGCGTCTATAAGGTTAGAAGCAATCACTTGCTTAGGATTATAAACCTGAGGGAAAAAAGTCTTCTCAATATTAATGGGAAACCAAGCTTCCTCCAATCCTCTTAATGAAATCCTATCGTTGGTAATTATCTCTCTAAATCTGCCCTGATCCTTAGTCTAAAGATCAAATCCTGAGATTCCTAAGGTAGGATTTAAGAGTTAAATTTGTTAAGTTCTACCCAAAATAGAAATAAAACAAATTCTATGCTTCCTTATTAGATATACCTTATTAGCTTAAACAAGATTTTTTTTTATTCACTTTCTCTTTTTCTGTTTGTTTGCCTTTATGTTGATTCCTTTTTATTATTCCCAAAGTCAGTGTTATTCAATGGGACTGGCATTACACAAATTTAACCTATCTTTCATGTGTTGATAGAAGAAAAGTAGTTATGTCTCTGGAAAGACCATCAAAACAGATTCTTAGTAGAAGCAAAGCACACTGTCCTCCAACTCATCCTTCCAATTTGTTAAATTTTCTCAGTCCCATGAAAGGTGAATTGGGTAAAGAAAGCTTCCAGCTCTCTCTGCTAACTTCCACCGCCAATTTGCTCACAGAGGAGGGGAGAGATGTGGGAAATGGGTTAAATTTACTGATATTTTATTGCAGTACAATTCCAAGGGACTGTGGGAGATTTTGATGGTACCAAGGGAAAGTCAGACTCTACGTGGGCGTTGTCTTCGGATATTCTACGTGGTAGTTGTTGTCTTCGGATATTCTTTCCTCCATTAGGGCTGGAGAAAGAAGACTGGCTTTAGGGCCTGGTCTTCAACCAGTAAGGTCCACCATCTCTGTCTTCATCTAGTTATAATGCCTTAGAACTCCTTTTCTCGCTAGCTGTCATAGTTCAAACTTATTTTACATCACCACTAGAATCTTAAATCTCAGGCCTGGACTTGAAATTAGGGAGAAAGGAATAGAGAAAATCTTTCTACATGGAAGTTGAATTGAGCCCTCCCAATGGCCTCACCTAAGATGGAGTCTGAAGATTAACAATAATAAAATGTATGGCTGAGCCTGTTTTCTTCCCTCAAGCACGGTGAGCAACAGTCACAGAATTAAATCAGTTGTTCAAAATTCTGGGTTCCTAATATCACATAATATTATATTTATAAATTTATCTATTTTAACTTTAACAAAAATTTCAAGGACTACTTTTACAAGCATTATGGTAACAGGAAGAAAATCTGCCCTAAGAATGATGATAAGTAGAGAAAAGGTGTATCGCACAGCCTTATAACATTAACCCCTGGAAGAGATCTACCTGCAAATTTCAGAAACCTCCCTGCTTCTACACAATGACATTTACAAATTAGTCTGGCTACAATTTTACATTTAAATTTGCAAAGCCCTTTCCAAGACCAATCTGTCACATACTTCAGGCATACTCCACCCCCACAAGTACTCAAAGTCCCTGGGAAAGTAGCTGTCACACCGTTTCAATATGAAATTGATGTAGCAGCAGATTTGTTGCTCACCATTGCCTGCTTTCCAATGTCACATCAATTCCCAAGTGATAAATATAAACTGATTTTAATCACTAGAGTCAAATGGGTACATACGTCAAGAAACTTCAAGGAAGTTATTATCTAAAACCATAAAATCAAAAAGCTAGAATTTTCCAGAGATCATTTGTCTACTCGGTTCCTCTAATGGGAGATGGTATAAATTTTTAACCTTCAAGATTTGAGGCTAGAGATTTTTTACCCTTTTGGCAGTTAGGAATACATTAAAAACCACAGCAAATGAAGAATTTGGGTATTGGAAGAGATAGAGACCAAAACACAGAAGGTCTGAGAAATAATTGATACTAAATGATGATATATGATAAATACACCATTCTTTAAGAGTTTGACCATGGAAAGAAAAGTTAGAGGTACAGGTGAGAGATTGTGAGATGTCTCAAAATTGGGTGGAGAAGATAATCAAGAAAAATGGTATTTAATGTCTTACGGTAAATGCTTGTAGAACATAAACATCTGAAGAAGAAATTTAGTTTTACACAAATGAATATATTCTTAATAAAAAGAAACACCAAAAATCTTCTACTTTGGACTTACATATGTTATATCTGTCAAATAGTTCTTGCTGGAAAACATGTCTAATAATTTAAAATTGTTAACTCTCCCATGCCTGTTCAGAGCGTAAGACATGAGACAAATCTTGGGCAAAACCTTCTCTGTACCATTTAAGTTTCTGGAGGTACAAATTCTTCTCTGTCACTCAGGCAGGATGGAAAGAAAGCATTGTCTAAACTTAAGCAAATAAATTAACATATAATAATATTCCAATCTTTTGAAATCTTAGGCTCTTGCTACTTCTATTGGCATGGAGGAACCCTGGAATAGAATATCATCAACCTGTCCTTTTTCTCCTTCTTGTCATCTGTGCTGCATCACTGTGCCTCTGCACATCAGCAATCACCAGTGGCCAGCAAAGGTGTCTCATGTTTAAAACCAGTGCTCATCTGAGATGCCCTGAGTGAAAAAATGCAAGCATTCACCCCTTGAAAAACAGTCATTTAGCTAACTTAACTAACATTTAACCTTAACAAACAGGATTATTACCAGTGACAGCCATGTAATATAGTAAATTTAAATTTAAAATAGAAGAGAAATACAATAAATTTAATATAGTATTTAGTAAATTTAAAATAGAAGAGGAAAAGGGCCTACAATCCCAGATTACCATCAAATGCCTGTATAATACGGTGGAACAGTCAAAGTGGACTAAACTTTCTAAACAGACTTGCTCCCTTTGTTGCTTCCTTTGAGCTGATCATTTTGGTTCCATTTGCTAGCACTGTTTTGTTCTAATTCCTAGCAGTGAAGAAAGAAAAAAGTCTTGGCCAAAAAAAGTATGTAAATCGTATTCTTATTAGTTTGGACACAGCTCTTGAACTGAGTATTTTTCACTCACGAGAATGTTGTCCTATGAAAGAAACGGCCATGCTTTTGTGAAATGCAATTTTTAATACCAAGTCTGGGAATCAGATGTGATAGATAAAGTGTTGTAATATAAATAAATGTGAATCACAAATTCAAAAGGACCTACAAACAATCCACAGGGCAAATGCAAGGAGATCAGGGAAGTGGCTGCAGTGGTAATTCAGGTGAGAGATGATGCGGGTGGGCAGCAGGGTGGCAGCAATGGAGGGAGAGGTGAGAATGTTTGGATTCTGGTTATATTTCAGAAGTTGAGTCAATGGGATTTCCTGATGGACTGAATGTGGGATAAGAAAAAAGGGCCAAGTCAAGGATGACCCAGAAATGTTTGGCTCAGATATCTGGGAGGGAGGCATTGCCATTTACCGAGGTGTGTAGAATATGGCATCTGGGGTATATCCAAGGGGGAAAATCAGGAGCTCATATACCTGTGTACTGCTGTTTCACCGTGACTCCATGGGGCACCATGGTGGGTGCCATGATTGCTGCCATTAGCAAACTGGCATGTGGCAGCCAGGAGGAGCACCTGCAGCTACTCTGCTAGACTCCTGCTTTTTCAGGTCCACCATCCCTTCCTCACTCCCCACTGTGGCCCTGGCTAATGCACGAGCACCCAGAAGTCATCACTGCTCACCTGGGCACAGGGGCTCCAAGCCAGCAAAGCTGTGATTCAGCTACAGCTCTACCGTGCAGTGGTGTATGTAGCAAAATGGGACAGAGTGGGAAGAAGAAAAGCTCTTCTCTTCCTTTTGCAGCATCATACATATATTTTTAAAGAGCTCCAACATAGTGCTCCAAAACTCATTTCCCAAGACAGCTCCTCAGATTTTACTTACTCTCACTTCTTTCTCTAGAATCACGTGTTCTCAAAAGACTATACTGAACACAGATTTGAGTAAAAACCCCAAGCTACACTCAAAATCATGATCACCAGGCCTTATCTGGGGTCGAATTCAGCTATTCCCTAAATAGCTAAACAATGTATCCCACTCATGTAAATAAAGTTTACTATATTTAATCACTAATTATAAATATGTAACTATAAATATATTAACTATAAATATCCAGGTAAGGCAAAATGTCAGCAGTGCAAATCAAGTTCTAAACATTTCCACTCTAAAATACAAATAGACTTTCACCAGGCTTGTATCACCAGTTTTCCAGGAATGGCCAAATGTGTTTACATTCCATCAATAGTTTCCGCTTTGGTGTCTTAGCAGTTTAATCCTCATTTTATAGATGAAACTGTATCAGATCTGAGATTTAAACCCAGGCCTCTTTGACTCCAAGACTCATGAGTTTCATCACTAAACCAATTAGAAAAGCAAAGATCAAGAAAGATTGGGAATTATGTGGGCAGAAATGATGGGATGAAATGCCTTAGCTTTCACATCTGATCAAAACTTATGGTATTATCCTTGAATTAGACAATTAAAGCTTCATGTGTGAATATTTGAAAAACATCACAATAATCAGTAAAACTGAGATCCATATTACTGGAGAAAATTAAGAAATGTAGTGATTAATGGCATGGTCTTTGTAAACAGACAGACCTGAAGTAGAATTCCAACATCCCTTCTCACTAATGGTGTGACCTTAAGCATGTCATTTACTTTGTTGAGCCATAAAAATGCAAAGTGTTTCAGCTCATTTACAAAATACAACTTTAAGAAAGAACTTATAAGAAACATACCTTCAAAAACCAAAGTAAAATCTAGGCATATGCCAGTGAAGCACACTCACCAAAAGTCATCAGTGCTGGCAAAAACAAAGCCAGGAGAGACTTCAGGCAAAAATGAGTATATACGCAATACAACTCTCTTAACCCAAAACTGACAATTAGAACCCAAAGCTAAAGCAAAAAGACAAAAGACACACTACATTCCAAAAAGACCAAAGTAAATGACAGCAGAAAGACATTGTTTCTAGGACTTATTATGAGACTGATTTGCTGCCTTCTACTATCATCCCAACCAATCTACTCCCCACTTCTGTCAGTCTGTATAAACAAAAGCCAGAGAGGAAGTGAGGGAAGGAGAGTGAGAAGGAAGAGACAAAGACAGAGACAGAGACAGAATGAGGGAGAGAAAACTCTCATCTCTTGAAATCAAATAAGAGATCCTAAGAGAATCACTCCTAGAAACCTGGAATGTATAGTGAAACAGACATCTCATTCTCCAGTTAGAAATGTGCTTTGAGCTGTCAGAGCCCCATCACTACCCCAAAGCCTATTGATTGAAAGAAAATTGGAGAAAAAGAGCAGAGAAATTCAATAGAGCAGGCTGCACATCCACTTGTGTCAGATGAGAGAATGTGTGAGTTTCAAGCAAGTCCAATGGATCCCACAGAAATTAACAGAGACTTGAGCTGTCTTGCAAATACTTCTAAGAGGGGCCACCTGCTGGGCTAAAGTGCTCAACAGCAAGATACAATGGCATGTACTGACAGGAGGGAGATTTAGACCAGTTTGAACTACAACTGTTCTCCCATTTGAGTAACCTGAGCAATGGGTAGGCTTTTTACTACCCATGAGATGGCTATGGGATCTGCTTGAGATAATAATATCATTAAGCATCATCAGGAAAAGGAAAAGGGAGAGTCAATAGAGCATGGCTAAAGTCAATGAATGGAGAAAATGAAACCATCCTTATTTATACTTCAAGGAGTTTAGCCGGTTCAATCGCCCTAAACTGGTTTCAAAGATAATATAGAGATAGTAGGATTACACTGATTAAAGATCCCATACACAATGAAAATGGGCTAATCATGAACCTTTAGGCACTGAATGTAATAGTATCAAAATGTCAGGGGCAAAAACATGGACTCTGGGGCCAAATGGCTAGGATGGAATTCTAATGAGTAACACTGAGCAAGTTATTTAAATTTTCTGTGCCTCCATTTCTTCATCTGAAAAGTGGACTTAATAATAGGACCTTCCTCACTGAGTTTTTGTGAGTATCAAATTATATAATACAGCAAGCACTACAAACAGTGCCAAGCACACAGAAAGCACTACATACATGTTAGCCATCAGCAGCAGCATTATTATTAATACTAGGCGAAATAGAAACACAACCGTGGACGGTAACTTGACTGCTGCACTCTCAATTTTTAACAGCTGAAAAGAATCTAGGCAACAAATAAATATTTGGATGGTTAGAATAATATAATTGCCATCAGAGGAAGAAATAGTAATAAAGAAATAGGAAAGTAAAAAAAAAAAATTATAGCAGTCATGAGCCTTCCTATTTAAAAAGCACAACAGATAAAATAAGTAAAATATCAAAAGAAAGTTGACAAAATGCAAAAATACATTATAAAAATAAAATACATATAAAATTGTCAATATAAATATATAAATATGAGAATAAACAAAAATTGAATAAAGAAAAACCTTAAAAAATCTAACAAATTATAAAAAATTAAAATTTATTATCTAATCAATGTTAACTTAATTACAAGGTAAGCTTAGGGGTACCCCCACACAATGCAGTATAAATTGATGTAAACTTTTGGAAATGGATAATGTAAGTCAAAGATACTTCAAGATGTTCCTGCCCTTATTCTCAAAAATTATATTCATAGAAGTTATACAAAGGAAATACAGCAAAATACAGAAAATGTTGTATAGACAAATATATTTACTGCAGCATTATTTAGAAGCAAAAGAACATGTTTCAAATGTCCATAAATAAGGTATATTTAGGTATTGAGGTATACGGACCTATTAGAATAACAAGCATTCACTTAAAATTATATTTTTTAATGTGATCAGAAATTTCTATGTTCAATTAAATAAAAAGGAGATAAAATTAGATAAGAATATTCTCTCAATTATGCATAAAATTCTAGCAAAATAATAATATAAAGTGAATGCACAAAAAAGTTAACAGTATGTGAATCTTTTTTCTTAATTCTATTTTTGGCAATTTTAGTTTTCTATAATGGGTATATACATTTCTCATAACCAGAATTTTTGGTATGTAATTTAAGTTTCAAATAGCTTCAGAGTTTGAAAGATGAGAGCAGCCCACAACCAAGCCATCCATATGCTGTGTATATGGGCCTACACTTGCACAGATGTGACCTATAATTCAGCACGTGTTATATCTGTATTTTATAAAGTATATTCTCCAGCTAAGTTGGTTTCATTGTGCTGTTGCATTCAAAATTTATTCTTTTAACCATTTTACTGCATTTCTTTGTAAGATAAATGTTTACCAGGAATTCATTGCTCCTCTAGGTGAGTTTTTTATGGTAAAGAGAAGATGTATTCTGGAAGGTCAGTGCCCACTCGCCATATTCTTTTTTCTCTCTTATTTGGTTGTGACACGTGGATTGAATGCTTTCATTAGTCTGAGACTCAGATCTTTTGCCTCCTAAACCTTTTTCTTTCTCTTGTCTGTCTTGTCACAGTTTATTAAAAGCACATTTTGTTCTGTGAAATTAGATTCCTGTCTCCTCAGCTTGATGGGATTTTTGTCTCTTCACCTGAGAATTGTAGATTACAGGATAATTCAGCAATACTTTAAATCAAGAAATTTAATAAAGCTGCTATATTGAATACAATTTAAAGGTACTCTAAAACAGATTAGTCTAAAATATATGGCTTGTCTTCCAGTTTCTATAACCTTTTATAGAAAAAGACTATGAACATTTATGTGGGATAAATTCAGATTTAAAATGTAAATTATATGCATATATATGTATACAGACACACACATACATATGTATCTGCAGAGAGAATTCAAATCAAGAACCATGAAGTTCGAAGGAACAGATGGTACAGGTAAGTGACAAAGCCCTTAATTTACCCTCAGTTTTATTTCTGATCCTCCTTCCCCTCCCCCTTTCCTTCCCCACTTCCTCTCCCCCTCCCCACTCCCTATCCTCTGTGTGTGTGTGTATGTGTGTGTGTGCGTATAAGAATGTTGAGGCTGTAATTTTCTATCTTTGGATCAAATCTAAAGTAAAATGGCCTAAAACTGCCAATTACATTTATTTGGTCATTTTGAAACTACAGAAAGAAAAAGTAATCCATTTACATTTTATCCACCATTTTTAAAAATAAAAAAATAGGAAAAATTGTAACTTAAACTACATGCCAAATATTGGTAATTCAGAGAACCACTGTTATTTTAAAAGAAATTGAAATATTACATCAATTATTTTAAAGCTTCACCAAAAAAGTACTCCGACTAAATTTTATGTTACCTTGACAAAGTTATTTAACGTCTCTCATCTTCAATTTCTTTTTCATTAGATTAATACACTGTTTTTTCTTTAAAATATAATGCTTATTCTATAAACCAGGAAAAACACAAACAAGAAAACAAAAGAAATCATCACTAAAATTAGAGAACAATACAATATACATTTGTTCATGGATATATACAAAAGGAAAAGAGAAGTAATTTCATTAATTAAAACATAGTACCACAGTACTATTAAATAAAAAGCACCAAATTTATCTTCTTCAAGTTTAGAAATTAAAAAATCAGAAGTGAAAATAGATGAATTTCGGATAAAATATTTTTAAGAGTTAATAAGTTCTAAATGACTCCTCTAATGTTAAAAAAAAAAAGAAAAATTTTAAAGGAGTTCTTGCTGAGGTTTTTTTTTTTTTTTTTTGTGGATATTTTGTTTTGTGTTTGCCTTCAGTGTTACGATATTGGAGGGGTAAAGTGACTCTCCATTACACTTGGAAAAGTTAGAAAGTTAGCATTCCTCTTCCACCTCCCATTTTCACAAAGTTTATTTTCATTTTTCTTTTGACAGTGGTTTTTTGTTCTCTTCTAGCATTGTCAATAAACCAAGTAATGTGGAAGGGACAAATGTTTGTTTAAAAAGGGCCTCTACAGGGGCGCCTGGGTGGCGCAGTGCTTAAGCGTCTGCCTTCGCCTCAGGGCATAATCCCAGTGCTCTGGGATCGATCCAAGCCCCACATCAGGCTCCTCCACTAGGAGCCTGCTTCTTCTTCTCCCACTCCCCCTGCTTGTGTTCCCTCTCTCGCTGGCTGTCTCTGTCAAATAAATAAATAAAATCTTAAAAAAAAAAAAAGGGCCTCTACAGCCCATGGAATGGGAGAAGATATTTGCAAATGACACTACAGATAAAAGACTAGTATCCAATATCTACAAAGAACTTCTCAAACTCAATACACGTGAAACAAGTAATCAAATCAAAAAATGGGCAGAAGATATGAACACTTTTCCAATGAAGACATACAAATGGCTAACAGACACATGAAAAAATGTTCAAAATCGTTAGCCATCAGGGAAATTCAAATCAAAACCACCTTGAGATACCACCTTACGCCGGTTAGAATGGCAAAAATTGACAAGGCAGGAAACAACAAATGTTGGAGAGGATGTGGAGAAAGGGGATCCCTCTTACACTGTTGGTGGGAATGCAAGTTGGTACAGCCACTCTGGAAAACAGTGTGGAGGTCCCTTAAAAAGTTAAAAATTGAGCTACCCTATGATCCAGCCATTGCACTACTAGGTATTTACCCCAAAGATACAGACATAGTGAAGAGAAGGGCCATATGCACCCCAATGTTCATAGCAGCATTGTCCACAATAGCTAAATCGTGGCAGGAGCCGAGATGCCCTTCAACAAATGACTGGATTAAGAAGATGTGGTCCATATAGAGAATGGAATATTACTCAGCCATCAGAAAGAACAATTACACAACATTTGCAGCAACATGGACAGGACTGGAGGAGATCATGCTAAGTGAAATAAGTCAAGCAGAGAAAGACAATCATCATATGGTTTCACTCATTTATGGAACATAAGAAATAGGAAGATCGGTAGGAGAAGGAAGGGAAGAATGAAGGGGGGGTAAACAGAAGGGGGAATGAATCATGAGAGACTGTGGACTCTGGGAAACAAACTGAAGGCTTCAGAGGGGTGGGGGGGTGGGGGATTGGGATAGGCCGATGATGGGTATTAAGGAGGGCACATATTGCATGGTTCACTGGGTGTTATATGCAAATAATGAATCATGGAACGTTGCATCAAAAACTGGGGATGTACTGTATGGTGACTAATGTATCAAAATAAAAATTATTAAAATAAATTAATTAAATAAATAAATAAAATAAAAAGGGCCTCTAGTTGCTATCAAAACAATAATTCATGTTATGTCTCAGATTTAGAAACTATTGGGAACATTTTGTCTAATTTAACCTTATCATAAGCAGCTATAGCAGGTAGACAACACCTGTAACAGACATTTCTAGAAGGAGAGGTTACATATCTGAAGTAATTAAAGACACATACAGTTTGTGATTGCCCTTAAAAAACAATTCAATCACAAAAGTACTCATCTCTTAAGAATATTTTTAACCTAAAAAAAAAGTGGGGGGAGGGGCCCTGGGTGGCTCAGTCAGTTAAGCATTGGACTCTTGATTTGGGTTCAAGTCATGATCTCAGCATCCTAAGATCAAGCCCAGCATAGGGCTCTGTGCTGGGCGTGGGGTCTCCTTAAGATTCTCTCTCTTCCTCTCCCTACCCTCCCCCACCCCTGGCTCCTATGATTGCACATGTGCTCTCACTCATTCTCAAGAAGATAAAGATAAAATTTAAAAAATAAAATAAAATAAATAAATGTAAAAAGTTAATTTTTTTTTTTTTTTTTTTAAGGAAACTCAGAGAGGAGGGCAGATTGGTAATTACCAGGACTGGGCTGGATGGGGGTTGAGGAAATGGTTGAAGGAGTGTGGTTAAAGGTTACAAACTTATAGTTGTAAGATAAATTTTTTCTGGAGATATAAGGTACAGCATGTTGACTATAGTTAACAATACTGTATTATATATTTGAAAATTGCTGAGAAAGTAGATCTTAAAAGTTCTTACCCCAAAAAGTAACTATTTTAAGAGACAGATGTGTTAACTAACTCTATTGTGGTAATCATTTCACTGTGTGTGTGTGTGTGTGTGTGTGTGTGTGTGCGTGTGTGTATTCATATATATACGAAATTTTTAAAAAGAAAAGTTAATCACTGACCACAAACTATTCCCTGTAAACAAAGTAGTGTGTGAATTACAAAGAAAAAAAAAGAATACTTTTAAGAAACTCGAGAGTAAATACCATATAAGATAGAGAACTGATTTGCTTTAAAATTTTCCTTTAATGAAAGCAAGTTCTCGTCTTAAATAGGAGCTTATATTCTCTATTTCCTATTTTTCCTTCTTAAAAGGAAGCTTAGGGGCGCCTGGGTGGCACAGCGGTTAATCGTCTGCCTTCGGCTCAGGGCGTGATCCCGGCTTTACGAGATCCAGTCCCACATCAGGCTCTTCCGCTATGAGCCTGCTTCTTCCTCTCCCACTCCCCCTGCTTGTGTTCCCTCTCTCGCTGGCTGTCTCTCTCTGTCGAATAAATAAATAAAATCTTTAAAAAAAAAAAAAAAGGAAGCTTATATTATTTGCTATCTATAGTACTCTATTTCCTCAGTATTTATATAGTTGAAAATAAATACCTGTTTTCAATATCCATCTTAGCAGGGTACAAAATTCTTAGAACAAAGTTTGTTTTCTTCAAAATTTTATTAACATGTTCCCACTGTCATTTGGCATCAGATGTTGCATTCTCCTTTTACTACAGTTCTGCCAACCATTGCCTGGTTGACTAGATGTGTATATGTGTTCAACAATAATTACCCATATTTTAGTATTCAATTTTTTCAAGTTTGAGAAAGCCTGCCCATTTTCCTTGATTTTTTTGAATGAAAATATGGGCATACTCTCTTAACTGTAGAATGAATAAGTCTTGTGCCATTGTCTCCTGGCAGTGAATATTGCTATTAAGAAACGGGCTCATTGCTTTATTTCCTCTTTGTAACTAACTGGATATTTTTATTTCCTACCTGGACAACTCAGGATTTTTTTTTCTTTTCCTTGAAGTTCAATAACTCATTCAGAATATAACACAAATTAGGTTTTATTTCATTGGTTTCACTTTTATTTTATAGCAAAGGGAATACCCTTTGATCTTCAGATTTGTTTTATCCTTTATGTTAAGAAAAGTCCATTCAGTGATTAAATACATTTTCTTGTCCATTTGTTTTGTTTCCCAGAAATTTCTGCTGTCCAAAGTTTAATAGGTACAAATTTGTAAAGTAGGTGCATTTGTGAAAACTGCACCTAGATATAGATTTTATTTATTTATTTATTTATTTATTTATTTATTTGAGAGAGAGAGAGAGAGAGAGAGAGAGAGAGAGAAAGGGAACTTGCATACTGGGCGGTGGGGGAAGCAGAAGGAGAGAGAGACTCTTAAGCGGGCTCCATGCCCAGCACAGAGTCCAGTGTGGAGCTTGATCTCACAACTCTGAGATCATGATCTGAAGAGAAACCAAGAATCAGAGCTTAATTGATCTCATAACCCTGAGATCATGACCTGAGCAGAAATCAAGTGTCAGAGCTTAACCTACTGAGCCACCCAGGTACCCCCCCACCGAGATACAGATTTTAAAAGGTAGTAGGTGTTTAAATAAATCATATATTTTCCTCTCCCATTCTAGTTTTGAAGTGCCTTTGAAAATATTTCTACATCATTTTTACTAGTGCACCAACTTTTTAGTCTATGTGATTTTATAACTTTATAAATGCAAATTTGTGTGAACCTATTAAACTTTAAGTATCATAAATTTTCAGGAAAGACAACAAATGGAAGAGAAAATATAATCACGGAATAAATTTTTCCTAACACAAAAGATGAAATAAATCTTCAAATCAAAAAGCAATTACATATTTCAAAAGAAGAGTAAAGCCAACCAATCTAAATTGAGAAATATCTAGGTGCATTAAAATTCAAAGAAAATAAACAATACTATGCCTTCTCTTTCTTTATCGATTTATTGGTTGTCTTTCCCTCAACCCTCTATTATTGAAATCTTGAAGAATGCAAATATTTTTGTTTGTTCTATTCTTTAAGGTAGAACCTCCCAGATCAGTACAAAGCCCACCTGAGAAGGAGCTCAAAATACATAGTAGCCGAATGAGTAGTACCTACTTACGTCAGTCATTATGAGATAGACAAGGGAAGTTAACATTGTTTTGCCTCTATTATATGTTAATCATTTTATTTTTATGTTAATGAATTCAATCATATAAAAGAGACATTGAGATTTATGTTTTACAGCTGAGGAAATTGAAGCTTAGAAAATTTAAGTAAATTGCATAAGGTCACAAAGATAACTGTAGAAATGGTGGAAAACTATGGTCTGACTTCAAAGCCATGCTCCTTCCACTACACAAATCTCTTTGAAGCTATAAAGCATATGGTTGGTATTATTATCATGGCTGTTCCTCTTGTTGTTGCAATCTTCCTCCCATTTTTGGTAAATTTTTTTTTCAAAGTTTATCTTTTCTCTTGACTACTATGATCCAGATTCTAGGTTTTGTGAAAGATAACACTCTATGAGGCCAGTCAGTACAAGGGTATTGACATAAAGATTATATTTTCTTTTTTTTTTTTTTAAGATTTTATTTATTTATTTGATAGAGATAGAGACAGCCAGCGAGAGAGGGAACACAAGCAGGGGGAGTGGGAGAGGAAGAAGCAGGCTCACAGCAGAGAAGCCCGATACGGGGCTCGATCCCATAACGCCAGGATCACGCCCTGAGCCGAAGGCAGACGCTTAACTGCTGTGCCACCCAGGCGCCCCGATTATATTTTCATAAACCCAAATTAAATGGAAAGAATAGATGGTAGATTTCCTTTAATTTTAATTGTATAATTGTCCTCATTTTCCAAAAAATATATCCTTGAAGTACCCCTGCCTTATAAATGAATAAAATTTTTAAGTCTACCTGGATGCTTTTTAAAGAAACCTATAATAAATTGTTTGCCAAGAGGAAGATTCCTTCTGCTTTCAATTAATTATTCCTCCATTAATTATCTTCATAAATTCATATTTATATATATATTGAATTGAATTTGTTCAAACTACTCTACATCTAGTTCACTTTTTCATCCCCAATTTTCACATGTTCTGATATTTAATCCTTCAAGGACTAGTTAAAATGCTCTTTTATAGAATCTCCTTCAGTCACTCTAGTCAGATGTAATTTTGCATTTTTTAAACAAGCTTTGTGTGTATTTTACCTGAGCTATTCTGGTTCTTATTACTTTCTACCTTGTATCCCTCCTAATTTAGTGCAAGCATTTTGAAAGCAAATGAAATATATTTTACATTCTTGAATCTCCAACTTTCAGTATGCCCATTTTAACATAGTAGCATCCAACAGGTGCCCAATAAATACTAATTGAATGCTCAAATTGGCATTTATTAGAGTTGTGAGATATCCCTGAAACTAAAATATCACTGAATACTTAAAAGCTATCTTAAATATTTAAATACTAACTTTTTTCAAAAGTATACTTTATAATTGCTATTCTAATACTTTCTATTCTATCAACAAATTTCCTTAATTTACTAAACACACTAGTATAAAACACAACCTTTTTATAAGAAGATGGGAGCCTTTACTAAATATGTATTTAAACATATTTGGGGGGAAATAACTACTTAAATACAGAAAATGTTTTCACAAAATCCCTAAATGCTAATTTTCCAATATTATTTTTAATAATGATGGATACTCACTTAACAGCCAGTTCAAGAGTAATTGTGTTAAATTCTACCCTAAATTAAAGGACTATTTCAGACACTCAACTTAAACAGGTTGATGATAAGTCTTCAATTAGTGTTGCTCTCATGTCTGGCCTTTCAGAAACTCCCAGGGAAACACACACTTAGATGTCTGCTTCAAATTTGTGTTAATTTTATTTAATTTTTAATTAAATTTTAACATTGGGATAATTGATACATATAATTTACTGAGTTCTAAGGAGAGCTGCTTTCATGACTTGAAGACAACTTTGAATATGAACATTCAAAATACCCATAAAGAATAAAAGTTGCCAAAGAAACTGAAAAATTCTGACACTGCCAAGTGCTGGACCTGGAGTTTGGTATTAATGTTTTGCAAAAAACCTAATTACCTCTACCATAGCTATGAATCTGAAATTTAGGAATGTGACTTTTCTTCCAATAAAAAATAATATAAGAGGGGCACCTGGGTGGCACAGCGATTAAGCGTCTGCCTTCGGCTCAGGGCATGATCCCGGCGTTATGGGATCGAGCCCCACATCAGGCTCTTCCGCTATGAGCCTGCTTCTTCCTCTCCCACTCCCCCTGCTTGTGTTCCCTCTCTCGCTGGCTGTCTCTATCTCTATCAAATAAATAAATAAAATCTTAAAAAAAAAAATATATATATATATATATATATATATATATATATATATATATATATATGATATGTGAGGACCCCAGATTATCACTTCTTGCTGGAGAAGAAATATTTAGAAAATCTAATGTTTACGACACTGTCCTAGAATAATTTATGATGAATTAGTACCTTTTCAGCAAATATATTCTTTTTAAATTTTTACTTAAATTTATCAAATATTTTCACATGTTCATAAAATATTTTAAGTTAATATTAAACAACATGTACTTTCAGATCTTAAAGGTTTTATCTACATTTCTAACTGGTTTGACCACCACACACCCACACCCACCCACCCACTCACACACATACACACACACACAATCTTCCAAATCATTTTTTGCATGAAGAAAATTAATCTTTGGGAAACAAAACTGCAGACTTGATAGCCAATTTATCACTATACATTTGTACAGGAATCCTTTATTTACAAAATAGGGCATCCCATTTCATTCTCAGCAAAACCCAGGAAAGAGTGCAGGGCAGGTCTTATTTTCATTTTACACATGAGGATACTAAGGGTTGTAAAGATAAAAGCAAATTGCCTAAAATCGCACAAAAGAAAAAAAAATCCAGGACCAGAGCTAAAAATCAATTCTTACTTCAGTGCTTTTTCTATTGCTTCCCTTTGCCTATAAATAGAAGGCTCAAGGAACAATCATTATAGGTAAGGTTTTAATCAATAAAAGTAAAGGGATACCCATGAAATATTTCAATAATTTCTTATATATTTATTGAGTGCTTATAGTGCTCATGATACTGTCTATATGATGCTCTGGAAAATACAGAAATCACATTTTAATGCACTTACTTATGTATTTAATTATCTATTTATTTATTCAATAAATATGTCTTGAACATGTACTGAGTATCAGGCACTGAGAAAAATAACAGAAATGAATAAAATACATTACCTACCTACGTGGAGATTGCATTAGGGTTGTGATATCAAACATAAAAAATAACTGTAATGAATGTAGTGAATGTCCTAATAGATATATTTATAAAGTTCTGGGAGATCGTAGTTGGAGTAATTACCTCTGCCTTAGAGTTCAGGAAATGCCTCTAAGTAAAAATGGCTTTTAGCTGCAACTTTAGCAAAAAAACGCACTTAAATCCTTTATTATGAAAAGTAAAGCATATTAAAGAGAAAAAAATCTTAGTGAACCTAAAAGAACATAGGACTTGAAATACTATAATATCTTTATTACCAAAAACATGAACTTTCCATAATAAAATGCCTTCCCTAACTATCAGAAAAGGTAAAGAATATGTAAAGTATAGTGATGTACAGATTGTGAAAAAAAGGACAGTAAGAGTTAGTTAAGTCATGAAAATACAATATGGATGTAAGACATTTAAAATACAAATACCTCCCTCTCTCACTTTTCAACAAAAATTTTGCTCTGAGAGACAAACCAAAATTACTGTTTCTTGATAATTTTCTTGATTATTCTTTCTTTATTCTCTGCTTTATCTGGGACCTAGCGCATTCCAAGCAAATAATACTGTGATGAGACCTTCTCTATCAGACCATTCTCCATAATACTTAAGCTGTAGACTACAGATGTGAAGCTTGCTGATGCAATCTGTTGAGAGTAGTTTGAATATTGCCGCTAACATTGAAATGTTAAGTGGGTAAATTACTTTTATTCCTATGTTTTCAAATAAATGATGCATTTTATGACTGCTTGGCCATCCTTGATCTGCTTGGATATGCTGGTGACTGACCTTGCCCCATAAATACTTAGTGCCTAGGACATCTCAAGGGAACAGAACATATATCAGTTCCCCATTTGTTGGGATCATCAATGAGGATCATCTACTTGACTGGAGGGGAAAAGACTGAATATTCTGAGAACTCATGGCTGTTAAGAGTCTTTATAGTAGCTGCTTCTTTACCATCAGTTCAGTGTACTCAGAAAAGTGAGAATCTCTCAATTCACCCACTGAGTATGGGTGAATTCCTACAATAGGAATAGTATCACTGTCTGCTTAACTACCATACATATTTTTTTTTAATTATAACTATCCTGACAGGAGTGAGGTGATATTTCACTGTGGTTTTGATTTGCATTTCCCTGATGATTAGTAACACTAAACCTTTTTCACATATGTGTTAGTCATTTGCCTATCTTCTTTGGAGAAATGTCTATTCAAATCCTTAGCCCATTTTTCAATCGGGTTATTGCTTGCTGTTTTTGTTTTTACTATTGAGTTGCAGAAATCCCTTATATATTTTGGAGATAAAAACAAAGGACAATAAGTGCTGGTGAGGATATAGAGAAATCAGAACATTTGCATACTATTAAAAGGAATGCAAAATGGTGTAGCTTCTGTGGAAAACAGCATGGAAGTATCTCAAGAAATTAAAAACAAAACTACCATATTATCCCGCAATTCCACTTCTGGGTATTTATCCAAAAGAACTGAAATCAGAATCTCAAAGAGATATTAGCAATGCCATATTAACTGCAGCACTATTTACTATAGCCAAAATGTGGAAACAACCTAAATGTCCATCAAGAGATAAATGGATAAAGAAAATATGGTATATATACACATAGAATACTATTCATCTTTAAAAAAGAAGAAAATTCTGCAATATGTAGCAACATGGATGAACTTGATGACACTATGCTAAGTAAAATAAGCCAGTCACAGAAAGACAAACATCACAAGATTCCATTTACATGAAATTTCTAAAACAGTCAAATCATTGAACCAAAGAGTGAAATGCAAGTTGCCAGGGTCTGGGGGTGCAAGGGAATGGGAATTTACTAATCAAGTGCACAAAGTTTCACTTAAGTAAGATGAAAAGGCTCTAGAGATTTGCAGTATGACATTGTGTCTATAGTCCACAATAATGCATTATACACTTACAAATTTATTAAGAGGGTAGATCTCATGTGGTATGTTCTTTCCACGGTAAAATAAAATGAAACTATCAAAATATTTTATCCTATATAGGTAGGTGTCCCTGTGAAAAGATTCACTCATCAAGAGGTAAAAAGCATGTTCTTCTAAAGTCACACCTGAAATGGAAAAATTAGGCCTTACTCAAATTAATACACTGGAAAAAATTTCTTGTTTTAATTATGGCAACACTGGATTATTTCAGTAATCTTAATATCCAGTCTGATATCTTCCAATGTTTAGCTGATATAGCAAAATAATATGAAATTTCTAATAACACTCTAATACTGTAACTTTTATTTTTCCACTGAATTAATATATGTGTTAAAAGATAACTTAGTTATTGCCTTGCATGGCAACTGCTGAACAAGGAGTGTTGGAGAATATAAGGATGAATAACAGAATCTGAAGAGACATAGGCTAGTGGAAGAGAGAAAATCTTGAAGAGACTCCTAAAATGGAATCCAATTCACACGTATAAAGCACTGTGGGTAAATTCTCTCATGTACACAAGAAAGGACATGACTAACTTGCATGGAGTCAGGGAGGGCTTTAGGAGGAAGTGATATCAGCCAGGGTCAGAAAGAACAGGAGTTTACGAGGTGCAGAAGAGAAGGTGCTGCCCCACAAAGAGAGAACAACAGGTAGCATCAAGTCACGGAATGGGGAAGTAACTAGAATACTAATGCACTTCTTGCCCTGTACAAAGGAAATACAATGGGGGAAATGAAAGACAGCAGGGAAGGAGAAAAGAGAAGGGTGATAAAAATGATCTAGAAAGCAGACTCCTAGAAGGGTGCTAACTGGACATAGGGGAGGGAGAACAAGGAGAAGTTGATATTTGTGTTTGGGTTGCAAGTTTGACGACATTTTCATCAATTAACACAGGGCAGGGGCGCCCGAGTGCCTCAGTCGTTAAACATCTGCCTTCATCTCAGGTCATGATCCCAGGGTCCTGGGATCGATCCCCGCATCAGGCTCCCTGCTCAATGGGAAGCCTGCTTCTCCCTCTCCCATTCCTCCTGCTTGTGTTCCCTCTCTCACTGTGTCTCTGTCAAATAAATAAAATCTTTAAAAAAAATTAACACAGGGCAGCAGGCTGAGGAGCAAGTATATGGAGTTTGGGAATGGAGAGATGAGGAAGGTAGATTAATACAATCACAGTTCTGAACTTTCAGGTATAAATGTCTTTTATATAAAGGTCTGAAGCTCAGAAGAAAGAGCTTGAAATATACATTTAAGAGTCACAGGCATTGGCTGGTAACTTAGACTCCGAAAAGGATAAAATTGTCTGGAGAGGGAGTATAAAAATAGCAGTCGTCCTTAGGTATGTGGGGGTGAGGTTATACCCTGTTTTGAGAAGCCAAAGAAAGTTTGGATCTTTTCTCCATAAAAATGCACAGCAAATACTTCCTAAATAATTTTAGGAATTAGAATTCTAAAACATGCAAAGAGAATAAAAGCAAACACTATTTAGGATTAAAAAAAATACACAGACCCCAACATACAACATTGTACTACACAGACTGTTATGTGATGGAATATATTTTAAGATATCAATTTGATTAAATAAACTTATAGGCTTAAAATTATAATTGCATAAATTTAGGCCTCAAAATGTCCAGCAAAAATTAAAGTGAGCACAGAAAATAGACTCTTTTAAACTCCGATTCCAGCACAAAGTAAATTGGGCAGGAGCACAGAGTTGTAATTGTTTTTCTAGTGGATGGCGTAACTCAAGCAGTGAAATGCACCTTTAGCCAGCTTAGGAAAGGAAGGACACATACCTCTTCTTATTATTAAATTCCTCTCCCATATGACTTCCCTGAGGTAACAAAGAATTAATAGTGAAAATGGGAAACAGCACAGCATAATGTGCTATCTTTTTGTGAAGATAATGCTCCTGACCCACTATTGGTTGAGCATACACTTTTGAATTATTTCCCATGGGTGGCAAGAGACTTCTGTTGATCCATCCACAATTTCTGTATTTAGGAGCACTCTGTTTAGAAAAACTACCAATCCACACCTCTCCTTTTCAATTTGGAAATTCTCTGAGGCAACTTTGCAAAACTCATTCTAGGGAAAAAAAATAAATAAAGGTCCATGTTACCTGAATCCACTTTCTAGGAACTTAACCTGCAGAAGAAAGAAAATTAATTAAATTCCCACTGAAACCTTAGTCCCTTATGAAATTGAATCAACACATTTTCTTTTTCTTTTTTTTTTTTTTTTGCCCTTTGGTTTCATCAAACTTGACTGTAATTAATACTTTGAAGTTGTATTCCAGAATCTCACAGGAAACAAATAGGAACTAAAAACTTTCCCCTTCTGTTTGCTTGGGGCATTGACTGTGATTGACTGTGAGTCTTTGCATTAGAGAGAATCTTCTGTTCTTTAAAAAACAACAACAAAAGTATACAGGTTTCTATTCCATAGTAAGCAAACAAATACCTACAGTGGAAAAAGGAAACAAAGAAGCCATTATCCCAGATTTTGTATTCTCCCTCAAAACGCCACCACAGATGGACAAAATCACTTTAGCACTGTTCTTAATGTCTTGGACTCCATAAGCTCTGTATCTATCACCTCCAAAAACAAACAGCCTGACTAGCAGGCTCTGTCATTAGGAGTTGAGATCTTATTGGGCTCATCCACACAGATAATCAAAGGAATTGCGGAACTTCAACTCCAGTTGGCATCTGATGCCTGATTTTATTTAACTAGAAATTCCCAGACCTTGGTGTCCCTGGAAAGAACATTTTTTTGTCCTTCACTTGATTGGGCCACATGTTTTAGATGTTTTCTTCCTGACACTTGGAGGCCTGAGCTAATGTCATTTGATAAAAGATGTCATTGATTTTCATTCTACTAAGTAATTTATTTGGGCTACCTTCTACCAGTTGGGGATTGAATGTTAGTGGTCCCTCTTGCTCTCCAGTTTGTGAAGCATGGCACGCATAAACAATGCAACTGCATTTCACAGAGGAGTTCAGGAGGAGAAACGGTGCACACAAAGGGAGACGTTGTGGAAATAGCTGCTGGGCTTCCAGAAAGAGCTCAAACATAATAAGAATGTCTTAAGTTTTAGGACCAATGAACTGTGAGGTGAGGGGGAAAGAGGAACATAGCTGTTGGGAGAGAAACATTTGTTTCGTTTCTAGAAAAATTTGACTTTCAGCACTGACTCTGAACATCTTTTGGAATGCTTTAACCCTTAGAAATAAAAACCAGCAAAATGTTAAAATTTATTTCAATAATCTGGCGATAGACAAACTTTTTTAGCTATCTGTCCATCATAGGCACTGAACAATCAGAACAGATATATAATAATAGCTATATATAATAATATAGTACTTCAAGATTCAATATTTATTGAGCATCTGATATTTACCTAGACTGTTCTAAGTGGTCTTATGTTCCTAAATACAATTAAGCATCATTGCAATCTTCCTAAAAAGTGTTATTTTACTTTTGGTTTAATAATCATAATAGTGAAAAGGGTAAAATACCATACCCAGTTAGTAACTAGGAAAGAAATTTTCAAGCCATGCTCCTTAATGTGAAATTCAATGTCTTTTTTTTTAATTGAACTATAGTTGACACACAATGTTACATTACTTTCAGGTATACAAGACAGTGATGCAACATCGCTATACATTACGCTATGTTCACACAATTACAGCTACTATCTGTCACCGCAGAATGCTATTACAGTATCATTGACTATATGCCCTATGCTATATCTTTTGTCCCTGTGACTTATTTATCCCATAGCTGGAAGCCCACATGTCCTGTTCCCCATCACCCATTTGCCCATCCCCACCACTACTCCCTCCCCTCTGGCAAACATCAGTTTGTTCTCTGCATTTATAGATCTGTTTCTGCTTTTTGTTTGTTTATTATTCATTTGCTTTGTTTTTTAGGTTCCGCATATAAGTGAAATCATGTGGCATATGTCTTTCTCAGTCTGACTTATTTCACTTATCATAATACCCTCTACATCCATCCATGTTGTTGCAAGTGGCAAGAGCTCATCCTTTCTGTGGCCAAGTAATATTCCACTGTGTATGATATATACATCTCACATCTTCTTTATCCATTCATCTATCAATGGACACTTAGGTTGCTTCCATATCTTGACTATTATAAATCATGCTGCAATAAACATAAGGGTGCATATATCTTTTCAATTAGTGTTTTTTTGTTTTCTTTGGGTAAATACCCAGTCATGGAATTGCCAGATCATATGGTATTCCTATTTTTAATTTTTCGAGAAACCTCCATTCTGTTCTCCATAGTAGCTGCACCAATTTACATTTCCACCAGCAGTGCACAAGGGTTCCTTCTTCCGCACATCTGAAATTCAATGTATTTTTAAATCTGTTACCTCTCTCTTTTCTCCCTTATCCTCCTCCTCTTCTCTCCCTACCTTTCTCCCTCCTTCTCTCTCTCTTTCTCTATCTCTCTCTCTCAGGCCACACACACACACACACAAAGTTTCCAAGTCCTTTTCATCTTAACACCTGCTGTCTCTTGTGCTGAAGTTATTAAGTGGTGTCATTTTCTAAAGTGCCTGGTGAATTGCTGTTTATCAAATTTCTGATATGAGAATTAAGACACTGTGTGTGTCAGATCTGTGCCATGCAAAGTCAAAAAGCAGTTTCCTTATATTGGCTACTTGAATTTCAGATAATTATTCATTGATTATGATAATTATACTGTTTATAACTGACTAATTCTGCCCCATGGTTACCTGCTTCAGCCTATCTTATTCAATCTTAGCCCCATTTCTTAATGGAGACCCTGATGTGTCATCTTAAAGAAAATGCCTAAACTATCTCATAGATTACAGAATTTGGAGTCTCCAAGCAATGCTTCTTCATTTCTTTTAGGGAGCAGAAAGTCTGGGTAATAAGCATCCTAAAAGTATTTTCATAATACTTCTTATCCCTTGTTTGCATGAAAACACCCTCATCTGAAATGGAAATAACCACCAATATTACTGAGACCACAAGGTGCCTGTGACTATGCAACATGCTTGTGCATTAATTTTCTCACTTAATACCCACTGCAATCCTTCAAGAAAGATATCATTGTCTATTTCTTTTGGACTTCTATAATAGAATACCATAGACCAAGTGGCTTATAAATAACAGAAATTTACTTCTTATAGTTCCAGAGGCTAGAAAGTCCAGATCAAGGCACTGGCAAATTCAATGTCTGGTGAGAGCCCACTTCCCAGTTCACAGACAGACACCATGTGTCCTCACATTGGGAAGAGATGAGAGAGATCTCTGGGTTCTCTTTTATAAGGATACTAATCATACTCATGAGGGCTGTCTGCCTTCATGACCCCATCACCTACCAAAGGCCTCACCTCCTAATACTATCACATTGGGGGTTAGGATTTCAACATGTAAATTTTGGGATGGCATATACATTCAGTCCATAAAATTATCACTCTCACTTTTACAGGCAACAAAACAGACTCAGAGAGGTTAAATAAATTAGGTAAGGAAGCTGCTAAGTAGAAGATAAAGGGTTGGAATATAAATCTATCTGATTCTAAATTATATATTCTTTCCTCACTGAGGCCCTGTCTTCACAGGCTTGTTATATGTGAATATTTGCTTGTTTTCGTTTTTGTTTTGTTTTTCAATTAAAAGCATACAAAAGAAATTACAGAAACATTGCCAACACTAACCCAACTACCATTTTGTATAAACTTTTTGAATGGGCAATTTCCCTATGTCAACGTTATGGAAACATATCACCTAAAGAAATAATTATTGCTTCCATACGGAGAACAAATTATGAGACTGTATAATTTTAAACATTGTAACCACTGAAGTTCATAACAGAAATTTTCTGTCAAATCAGGTATACTCCATCTATAAAGAAAATTAAATGCACTGGTCAACATAATATATTCTTTTATTCTTATTGCTTTGAGAACATTTCAGAAATACAAGCTTAAAAAAGCTAGATAATTCAGGACTGTGAATAAAATACACAAGGAAAAAAGATCACCTGTTTTCTTTACAAAAAATTAGCCTTAGCATTTGGTCATTGTTCATGTTCACACTGGCATCAGGTACTAGTGTCAAACATGCTATTATCAGCTTCAGATATTTCTCTCTATACTGATAGTTATGGATAGTCACCTCTATATGAATAAGGGTAGGAAAATTTCATTCAAGATCATGTCAGTATGTCTGAGAAATCCATTATTTGAACAAAAGAGTTATATTATCAGTCAGAATCCTTGGAGCAAATTTAGAGACTACTTAACTTGGTTACTTGACAAGGCCAGAGGCCAGAGCTCTGCAAAAGGGCCTTACATAAAGATGTCATAGACTAGACAGCCATCATTCTTTTTAGCCACTTAGCATCTCAGCCTCCTTCCTATGTGGGGTAATTCCACACTTTATAAGTCTCTATAGCAGGAGAAATAGATTATCATCCTGAAGTGAAAAAATATAAGACATTCATTTCACAGGATCCCCTGAAGCTAGGGTGTAAAGATGAACCTGGACTCCGCTGGTCACGTGCATCTAAATCAGACTTTAACTCACACCTAGACTCTCTAGTTGGTAGCATTAGCAGTTGCTATAAGGTTGAAAAGTTGGCAGAGTGCAAACTGCGGCAGCTGGTAGTCAATGAAGACAGCGACAGTTCCATCATCAGGCCAATGCTAAAGTGTGACTTGGGTGTAAGTCCTATTTCCAAGTTCTTAGCCTGGTTCTCCAGTCTCCTAACTATGCTGAGAGCTTCCTAATATCCCTGTACTAAATTTCCATCCTGATACAATTAGCTGGAGTTTGTTTCTATTGCTTGCTACTGAAAAACTGTTGATACAAAACTGCTCTCTTTTACAATAGGATCAATAGGAGGCTTTTTGCTAACAGGCAGTAACAGGGAACAATTATTATTGAATTAGAAGAGGAATGTCAATCTGATCATTTATGGAATGTCTATACCTATTAAGTAATATTAACTCTGGTAATTAGCACTAGTAGTTAGCAGTTAGAATCTCTGAGATACTTTCCCAAGACGATTTCTGCTGAATTTCTCTTCCTTTTATCGTGAGTTAGATTCAGCCATCTGCTTCTCCCTTGTAACATTACTCTATTTTTATGATGAATTAAGTGATACAAAAATAGTTGGTTCAATAAGTCCAAACCCACTGATATGTTGCTTACAGGGGAATATGGCTCCTAAGGATCACAGGTGTTAAAGTGGATCTAAGAAAATTGGTTAAGTTAATGTTGCCCTAAATCCTGTACACTGGCACCATGACGATCAGCTACAATCCCCATTCTGCATTCACAAGGAGAATGTTTCTGAGTTCAGGTTATCAGGTTCAGGCAAACTGACATCTAGCTAATCTTTGCTCTTTATTATTATCTATATTACCAACAGCTAATAACTGTAGCTGGCTTTCCTCTTCCCACCCCAGACCTGCATCACAGCCGTTACTTAACTTTGATGTTATTGGCATTTAAGTATACAAACCTGCTCTAATATAAGAGGGTTTGCTCATATAAATTAGTACTCAAAATCTGAGCAAATCCAGACAAAAATTGATTTTAACTAATAATTTTATATTAATAACTTGGAGTTCTCAAATAGAGAGTAAGAACTGTTTTGTTTTTTTTAATGCTGAGTTACCAAATGGGGAAATAATAAACACATTTAGAATTTAGAAACAGTTGTGTTTTTATTAATTCTTTTTTGGTCTCAAGAGAAAAGGTGTATTTTTATAATAGTTTTCATTGTTTATAATCATCACATTTTTTTTTTTTTTTTGGTCAGCATTAAGTCAGGTCCTACATTTGAGGTCATTCTCAAACAATAAGATTCCTGAATATAGACATTAACATATTAAGTAAAGCTGTTTTAAATGATTCTGCCTTTTGAGTTTTACATACAACTTTTAAATTTAAAGCTTCTTTTTTTACATGCACCCTTGTAGAAAGACTTTCTACAACTAACAAAATTTAGTTTTTAAACTGTACTTTTAATGTATCATTTTCAAAAAGCTGGTGAAATAGAAGGATAGTGTTTAAGATCAAAGGCTGTGTCAAATTGTGTGGATTTAAATACTGTCTTCACCATTTATTAGATCTTTGATCTAGGGCAGGTAACTTAGTCCTTCTATGCTCCAGTTTCCAAAACGAAATGGGAATAACAATAGAACCTATGTGATAGGTTGGTGTGAGAATTAAAGCAGCTGATACACACAAAGCTCTTGGAATTATGCTAGCACAAAGTGAACGTGCAATAGATGTTAGCTATTTCTATCATCATTGTTCCAGATGCAGATAGATACTAGGAAAAAGTATAGTAAAATGAGAAAAGTAGGTGCCTTGAAGTAAAAACTACATAGATTCAAACAGTGGAATCCTTAAAAGATGTAAAATTTGTACGGTTAAATTTAGATCTGGGTGATATCACCAAGATAGCAAAATAGGTTCTTCCTGGCTTTCATCCCCCTCACAAGAAGAACCACTAACAACTATTCAAAAACAAGACACCACTGAGAGAATCCTAAAATACACGGGTGAGGCTGAAGCAAGCCCCTGTACCTCAGACCAAGGCAAACTACCCTGGGAAGGTAAAGGAAGTGGCTACATGTTACCATGTTGCCAATCCCCCAGACTAGCAGACAACCACACAGAGAAGTCTCCCCTGTGAGAAAAAAGAACCCAACCAATACCCCACAGCATTGATTTCACTTTGTGGGAGCCCCTATTCTGATTTCACACCATGGGGATTGCAGAGAAATCTGTGGGATTCAACCACTGAGAATCTTGACTGTGATGCAGAAGAGGGGAGGGACCTACAACAACCAGCACATGGATCTTGGCAGACTGAGTCATACCTGCTGTGCCCACGTCCTAATCCCAACCAGCATTTTGCTCATCTGCAGAGCCAAGCTGGAGGCTCGCTCTGCCCAGGGAACTCAGTGGGGTGCAAATTTGCCTGATCTGGATCCTCAAACGAAGAGTTTTGTCAGGCCTGGTGTCTGGTTGGCCCATGCCCAGGCAAGGAGGGGAGTCACAGCACCGTACGCTGTGGACCAGAAAGGCTGGTGACAACTCCTGGAAGCTGTGAGCCCACCAGCACTACAGCAGAGAGGTAAGAAGGAAAAGAAGAGCTGATTACCCCAGAGCAAAGTCAGTACCAGGCATAGCGGCTGGTTCTTATGCTATGCAGAGGCAGGAGGTTTAATTCACAGCCAAGACTGAGGGTACCTCCCAGACCTGCAAGCCTGCTTGGGAAAGTGAGCATGGCCTGGATAGACCCTTCCCCCATCCACCCAGGAAAAGGGTCTGAGATATAGCCCCACCCTCTATAGATGTATCTTCTAGTCCCATCTGAGGAGAAGGGCTGGTAACAACTGGAAGCTGTGCAGTCCAGCGGCACTTGAGCTCAAAGAAGGGCAGGCAGAGCTGATAGTTTCAAAGCAAAGCCAGTGGCCCTCTTCACCAGGGAACTTGGGGTGCAGGTCAGCTTAAGTTAAGACCACAAACAACTTTGCCAGCTTTAGGGCTGCTTCCCCCACTGTGCCCAGGCAGAGAATCTAATTCATAGCCCCACTCATCACAGAATACAGCCTTTGGCCTATTCAACCAGGGAAACTAACCAGAGCATACAAGAAGCTACACAGCGCATTCCATAGCCAGACATTCAGTGGCATTTGCACAGAGATCATAGAATGTGTCTTTCCCCATCTGCAGAGTAAAGCCAGTGGCCTCACCTGACCAGGGAATTTAGAGCACATTCTGGCGTGGTTTGGATCCCCAAACAATGAGCTGTACAGGCCCTGGGTCACATCATGCTGCTCTGCCAAAGCAGGGAAACTAATACGGAATATAGTACCATCTAATACTGAATATAGTACCCAGTCTCAACTACCTATAAGCCTGACCAGAGAACCCCAGCAACCATGGAACCCATCCCACAGCCTCATTTGGGTAGGCAACAAAGCTAGTCCATCGTATCCAACTGTTCTCAGCCAGAGGCACGCACCCCACATCCCTGTCCTCAGATCTCGAACAGTTGCCTCACCCCAAAATAGACCATAATAATAGGTCCCACCTCCCCGAGGACATTACAGCAGACACACCCAGAAACCCAAACTGAGCTGACTGGTGAAAAATGGTCTCTGCCAAAGCAAACCTGTCAAGTCTGGAAGGGGAACCTGATTACTCAAATGCATAGATACCAATACTAAGAATCAAGGGCCACACAAAATAGGTAAATATGACACCAACCAAAAGAAACTAGTAAAGCTCCAATAACTGACCTGTAAAAATTGGAGAGCAGTGAACTCTCAGATAAAGAATCAGAATAATGCTCTTAAGGAAGTTTAGTCAACTACAAGAAAACAGAGACAACTAAATGAAATTAGGAAAACAATGCATGAACAGCATGAGGAGTTCAACAAAGAAAAGAGCAACCACCAAAAAGAAGAAATAAAAAAGAAAAAGAAATCCTAACTGTAACTGTAATGAAGAATTTAACCATTTCAAAGGTAGACTTGACCATGCAGAAGAATAAGTGACCTGGAGGACAGCATATTAGAAATTACCCAAAGAAATAAAAAGATAAAAAAAAAAAAAAGAATGAAAAACTATCAAGAAAGCCCATGGGATTTACAAGACATAACAAAAAGAAGCAATATTCACATTATGGGAATTTTAGGAGAAGAGAAAGAAAAAGGGACAGAAAATATATTTAAAGCAGTAATGGATGAAAACTTCCTGAACCTGGAGAGAGAAATGGACATCCAGATCCATGAGGTGCAAAGCATCCCAATAGGTTAAACACAAAAAAAGGCTACACTGAGACACATTTTAAATAAATTACCAAGAGTTAAAGACCAAAAAAAGAAAAAAAGAAAGAATTTTAAGAGTAGCAAGAGAAAAGAAAGAAGTTATAAACAAGGGAACACTCCCATAAGACTACAAGAGGATTTCTCAACAGAAACTACTCAGGCCAAGAGAGAATGAGATGGCATATTCAAAAGACTAAAAGAAAATGGCTATCAACTAAGAACTCTAGACTCAGCAAAGGTGTCCTTCAAAAACAAAGGAGAAACAGATTTTTCCAAATGAACAAAATCTGAGACAGTTTATTAGTACCAGATCTGCCTTACAAGAAATGTTAAAGGGAGTTCTTTGGGTAGAAGTAAAGGAACACTAGTCAACATCATAAAAACATAAAAAGGTAGTGCAAATCTCACTGGTAATGTAAATTTATAGTCCTGGTTAGATTCTGCAATATGAATATAGTGGTGCATAATTCACTCACAACTCTAGTTTAGAAGTTTTAACAAGTAGCAAAAATAACCATAACAACAATAATCTGTTACTAGTTGCACGATAAAAAACATGTAAATTGTAACAGCATGAGGGGAAGAAGTAGAAGTGGAAAGTTTATAAATTCTATTAAAGCTAAGTTGTTATCAGTTTAAAATAATGTGTTACAAGTCTAAAATATTTTATATAAGCCTCAAGGTAACTACAAGGGAAAATCCTATAGTAATTACATAAAAGAACACAAAAAAAGGAGTATTTATATACAGTGAAATACTATCCATCCATTTAAAAAAAGGAAATCTGGGCGCCTGGGTGGCTCGGTCGGTTAAGTTTTTGCCTTCGACTCAGGTCATGATCCTGGGGTCCTGAGATCAAGTCCCGAGTCGGGCTCCCTACTCAGCGGGGAGTCTGCTTCTCCCTCTCCCCCTCCTCCCCATTCATTCTCTCTCCTTCTCTCTCTAAGTAAATAAATAAAAATCTTCAAAAAAAAAAAAAAAAAGGAAATCCTACCATTTACAACATGAGTGGACCTTGAAGGCATTATGCTAAGTGAAATAAGACAGCCAGAGAAAGACAAATACTGTATGATCTCACTTATATGTGGAATCTAAAAACAAAACAAAAAAAAATGAAATTCATAGAAAAAGAGATCAGACTTGTGTTTATCAGAACTGGAGGATGGGAGGAGGGAAAACTGGAGGTACAAAAGGTACAAATTTCCAATTATAAGATAAATAAGTACTAGGGATGTAATTTACAACATGATGACTATAGCTAACACTGATATATACGGGAAAGTTTTTAAGAGTTCTCATTACAAGGAGAATTTTTTTTTTCCTTTTTCTTTTCTTTTTTTCTTTTATTGCATCTGTCTGCGTAGATGGATGTTAGCTGAACCTATGGTGGTAGTCATTTCACAATATATTACATATATTTACAATCAAACCATCAGGTTGTACACCTTAAACTTATATAGAGATGCATGTCAATTATTTCTCAATAAAACTGGAAAAAATCAAATCTAAATAATAGTATGTATATGCAAGAACTCCCTACTGCTAAAATCACCTGTGCATGGTAGGTGTTGGCAATGCTAGGAAAAAATATACATCCTCTGCTTAAAAAGAGATCTGTTTCTATCAGATTTTTCAAGAGCTCTGCTCTACCTTTGCACACACAACCTTGTGTAAATGTCTACACTGGTACCCGCATACATCTGCTTTATTTATTTTTCTTCTTAAAGTGACACTAACACCTCTGTCCACTCACATTTAAAATCTCATAGCAAAAGTTTCCATTTAGAAGCCATGTTCTTCCTTCAGAAAAGAAAAATAAATTGTATCTTGCACAAAACAAATATCCTGTGAAATGGAGTTACTGTTCTTATTGTTTACTCTTTCCAAGACAAATGTGCATTCTATAGCTGAACTCAAGGTGAATCTTGCAACCTCTGTGCCCAGGCTCAGAAATGTACCATAGCAGAATCCTTCTGACAGTTCTGCATACTTAGCTCTCTTGGATGTGGATATGGATGTTTTGTGTTTTAGATGGATCCCCTGCCCTGAGACAAAGACTAAGTGCAGCAAGGTTATTTGGGAGGTGCAGAAATATAATAAGGGGAGTAGGAAGGTGATGTGGAGTTGTGGGAGGGGAGTATATTAGTCAGGGTTCTCCAGCAAAACAGAGACAGATAACGATATATAAATATAAAGAATATTTATTACAGGAATTGGCTCACACAATTATAGAAGTTAAAAAGTCCCACAATCTTCCATCTGCAAGGTAGAGAACCAAGAAAGCCAGTGGTGGAATTCACTCCAAGTCTGAAGACCTGAGAACCAGGGGAACCACTGGTGTAGTCCCAATCCAAGTCTGAGGCCCTAGAACCCAAGACCAGATGCACTGATGTCATATGAGTAGTGAGTCACAATGTGATTGAGGGGACAACTCTAAATTACAGACAAGCAATTTCATAGTCTATAGCTATATCCTAAAGAAGAGCAAAGCAAAAAGTCCCCTTCATGAGGGCAGAAGAAGAGAGATGTCTCAGTTCAGAGAGAACAAATTCACTCTTTCTTCACCTTTTGGTTCTATTCAGGCCCCTCAACAGACTGGATGATGCCCATTCATACTGGGGATGGCAATCCGCTTTACTCAGTCTACAAATGTTCTGGAAACATCCTCACATATAGACCCAGAAATAATGTTTTAACAGCTATCCTGGCATCCCTTTTAGCCCAGTTGAGTTGACACAAAAATCATCATCACAGAGGGAAGTAACAAATAGTAGAGGAATAGCTCCACTATAGTGCTATGGTGACTTCGGATATCTCCTCATAGGCCACACAGGCAAGACCCAAGTCATAGTGGAACATCCTATGATCCACCCTGGAACAGAATAAGATAAACAGTCTTATGAGAGGCAGTCACAAGACTACTTTTCATCCATGCCCCTATCTTACAGGAGAGACCCTGCTTTGTGGAAGTTTGCTACGAAGCACCTGTTCTGGTGAAGCATGAGACTTTATACCTTGCTCTCTCTTTGGGTACAGCTGCAGATATACAACTACTTGGCTATAATTTAGAGTTGCCTCCTCAATGACATTGTGACTCACTACTCATGTAGTCTCTCACCTGGCCCCTCTGCTTCTACATTGTCCTGTGAAGACCTGGGATGAGAGTTGCTGATACCATGTTGATCTTGTTTTACTCTCTGTGTAAATAATAACCTCTCTAAACCCATTTGGACTTTTTTCTCCTTACCAGGTGAATCTATGGATGTGTGGCAAGCCAACCCAGCAGCTACCACCACACTGCTGTGTAGGGACTGCTTGACTTCTTGATGGAAGTAAAAGGTACATTTTAAAGGTAGTTGCCGTGGTGGAAAACTAAAGCTTTACATATGGGAAATGGTGTTAAATGCATACCTCAGAGTTATCGTAGCCAAGAGACAAGAGAGCTGGAATATTTATACTCCCACACACATATTATTGATTAAGGGTTGCCTTGGAGGGACATGAATGGGCAGGTGTTTCTGGCCTGTGGTGTGAGTTAGCAAAGTATGTTCCAGAAGCCCAAAGATACAAATAATGGCTATTTCAGATCAAGTCAGCATGCACAGAAATGGTAAAGGGACTCAAGGGAATATTGCCAGAGAAATATAAGTATCTACTATACCTTGTTATATCAGTGGTCATGCCAAAAAAATACTGTATTATAGTCTAGTGATTATTACCAAAGAATTTTAATATTAAACATCTTCTCAAAGAAGTGAGTACCTAAGTAAAATAGTCCCAACCTACCCCATCACTCTCTATCTTTTTTCTTTATTTTTTTCCTATAGTATGAGTTTATATGTTTGCTATCTTTCCCTTTCACATAGCAGGGGCTTTCTCTAACTTCCTCACCAATGTATTTTCAGGGCCCAGAAGTGTGCCTATCACATGGTGAATGCAAAGAACGTTTGTTAAATGAATGAAAAAAATGCATGAATTAATGAATGAATAAAATTATTTTTCAATATGTCTTTGGCTAAGGCGATCTACAGCCTCTGCAAAGACTGTGTAATTAGAAAGTCACTTATAATTATAGGTGATGATTCCTGAGTCTAAGCACCTGCAGGGTAATAAATATATTGTATTCATTTTATATCTCTAAGAGCCACCAATAACAGAGTCTTGCACGTTGTTGACCTTTATATATTGTCCAACTCATTAAACTGTTACTCACAAAAATATGTTATTCCCTTTCATTTGTATGACTATTGATGGTTTCAAACACTTTTACTTTCATTATCTCATTTATTTCTCACATCAGTGCTCTGCAATAGGTTGGTAGGTGTTATAATTTCAATTTTGTGTATGAGAAAGTGATAGAGTAGGCAGTTAGTTGGGTATGAGCTAGAGGCAAAGGTGGTGATAAGTAAGGTGACATGTTAGAAGGCTGAGGACACAGCATCCTGACTTCGTGGCTTTCAACACCCTGGGGCTGACAGACCCAGTGCCACAGGTGCAGAACATGCCCTCTCCTCTTCAACCTCTGCCCAAGGGTAACCTATAGCTTCGTTATAGCACATTTACATTATGGTTCCAACTCCTCCCCCCACGGAGGAAGATAGCCAAGCCTGTTCTGGCAAGAACCTTGAACCAAAAACTCCTCCTCCTGGTAGGAGGAGTCCCTTAAAGCATTGGAAAAAACCTCAGTTGGAGGCCCCCCTTAGCTATGACATATAACCTGTACAAATATAAAAAGAAAAGACACTCCAAACCCTGATGCAGTTGCCACCTCTGGGCCTGGGCATTCTCCCTTCTCAAGAGTGTATTGTCCTTAATAAACTGTTTCATGCTTGCTTCCTTCCTTCTGGCTGTCTTCATTTGAGCAAGGATCCTCACATAAATCTTTCATGGGGAATCCAAGACTGAGACCTCCATTCATACAATGCAGACTCTCCCACCAGTGACAGAAGAACATTATTTTCAAGAAGACTGAATGAGTTTGAAGATGAAGAAACCAATCCAGAGAAGAAGACATGATGGGAGGACCTGAACTAAAATGTCAATGGGTATGGAGAGAGTATCACATGCACATAGCAGAACAGAACAGATTTGGTGATGAGTTGCACAGGAGATTAAAAAGAGAGAGAGAAAAATAAAGGTGATGAGACTTGGGGCTGGATCAATATTCTAATGATGGAACTTTTACAAGTACCGATAATATTGAAGAAATGGAAGGGGTTTGGAGAGAATGCAGGAGAAGATGGGGATGGGACCAGACTATAATTTCAGTTTGGGACACAATCTGGTGCTCTTTCTATTATGGTCTGCTACTCAAAAAGGTATAACTTCTTTAGGATTTTATTTTAAATGAATGAAGACAATGTGAACATGGATACAAAGTGGTAAAAGAGTTTGTATATGGCAAAAGCTGAATTCAAAATAAAGAGCCAGATAATTTCATTGCATGGTCCAAAAAAAAAAAAAAAAAATCTCTCGGTGTCATGAATCCAGCACCAGTGCCCAAGTCAACCAAATCTGACCACACACATACACACGCACACACACACGCACACACACACACAAATATATCACAAGTTATATGTAAATAAGTACAATGTGGTTGTTTTTAACAGCCAATATTTAAAGTTCTCTACACTTCTTAAATTACTTAGTAAAAATTTCATTTGCTGCAATTTGATGGTCATCTGCTCACATGACGTTTCATTCCTTTATCAGAAAGCTCCAAATAGAATTTTATTGTGCCTTCACTGCAGCGGAATTTAAAACTAGAATTTTTATTTTGTGCTTGTCACATTTAATGATAATAATCACCTTCGATCCATCAAAGTAATTTCATATCCAAGCAAGAGACAGTTCTTCTCTTAAAATTCTGATAAATTTGTTGTGATACAATTGCATTTACTAAGCAATTAACAAGTAACAGGGCTGAGATTGCAACTGTGGCATAAACAACAAAGCAATTTAAAGTGACAGAACTGTCAGGTGAGTGAATCTCATTTGACAGTCTTACCCAGTTTTAATATCTTACTATTTGTGTTCTGGGAATAATGTAAATGAAGCATGAGAATAGGTTTGTTGAAGGTTTTTTTTTTCCTTTTGCATACTTATTCATGTCATAGCTAGTCATTACGCTGAAAAATTTTAAAAGGTTACAGTGAAATGATGTTTACCTTGGCTTGTGCTTCTCAAAGTGTGTGTGTATAACATGCAAGCCGAGGTTCACATACAGAACACAAGCTCACCTTTTCAAAATGAGCTCTTAGGCTGTAGAATGAATATCATCATCTATGCATGATTTATTTAATACTGTGGAGCCTATTTTTGCAATAAAACAAGACTTCAGGTTTGACATTCATTTACCGAAAATAGAGAAAACAATCTCACCTATCATATGGACTTCACATTGACACGTGTCACAAAACTCACAGGGAAAAACTGCTCTCTCTTGGGTTTCATGTAACGTATTCACCGGAGAGTTTATTCGAACTGCTTTGTAGATGTAATTTTTTTTTTTTAATCCACTAACCAGATATTCCCAGTTGCACACACACTTTGTCTTCAAACAACTGAGTTTCCAAAAGCAATTCTGGCCAAACTGAAGCGTTAACTACTCTTCCACTTTACTAAAAGAGAAGATGAGGATTGTAAGATAACACCAATATAAAAATTTCTGCAGGCCTAGTGTTTGGGTTTTCTTTTCTGCTCTTAGAAACATAAATGGATGCCGCCAGTGAGTCATTTCCCAAACGGCAGGAAGGCATACCTACTACAAACATTGGTCATATTGCTGTAACTCAGCTCCAGTGAACAGAAACCAATGATCAGCACATGCCTCCGCCATGACTGTTTGTGCAAATACCTTCTTTTGAATTCTTGATTTTAAGAAGTAGTCAAAAACATTTATTATGCACTTGGGAAGAAACTGAAAGTGTCCCCCAGTAGACCCCAAGACTTGACCTCTACTGCCCACCTGCTTGTATTCACTAATCTCTGTCTTACACTTTTCCTTAAACTCTTCTTCCCAGCTTCCCCCTTAACTCAGGCAAATGAAACCCAAAACCACCCCTCAGATGATAATGACTGCCAGGACATGACCTCCCACATGCCCAGATCATCCAGAACTTTTGAGCTAACCCCCTGCCTTAAACCTGCTCAGATGGACCATGGAGTGACCACTGGAATGACCTAAAAACCTTTACCTCATTATAACACCAAATTCTCTGCCCCAGGAGAAGCCTTAGCCTTATTTACATAACAGACCATGTATATACAGGCATGTTTCCTTAAGACACATGTGTGACCTTCTACCAGTCTCTACATAGGATGAAAAGGCTTCCCTACCTAAATATGCATCCTGACCCTAAACCAAAGGAACCCATTCACCCTCTCTCTGGTGAATCATGGCTTTGGAAGCCATTCCCCATGATCTCCTTATCTGCTGCAAATATAAGCTTTCTTTGTGCAACAACAAAACCTGGTGTACTTTCTAACTCACCAAGGAGTGAACTTATATTGGTTCAGTTACAGAAGGAAGTGTAAAAAGAAGAACAAGACCAAAGACATAGATCATCTTTTTTTTTTCTTACTTGTATCTTGGTTATACAAGGAAAATCCACAGAACTTTAAGGTAGTATATTTTGCAGCTTGTCCTTTAGGAACCACAGCCTAGGAGCTACATCCAGTTGATGCAACATGAGGTCCACTTCTGTTATCCATTATGGAGGATCTTTTGTTTCTGTAAGTTCATATCTACTATTTTAAAAATATCTACACTCCTCAGATAAAAATATTAAAAAGACAATAGTCTTTATCTTGAAGAAATTTAAAGACTCTTCAAGACAGAGTCATTCTCCATGCCTTTCAAAACATATATCATATACGACATTTTCAAAATACTTTCTTTTTCCTTCAATGAAAGAATAATATCCAACAAAAGAAAATGGGGCTGTAGAAGTTCTTCTTTATCTGACTTTATCGCCAAGGTCTGTTTTCTGTAGAACAGGAAGACTACAGGAACATGGAACATTTCAAGTGAGTGAAGAGAGGTATGCATGGCAAACCACAACAGATGTCAGAATTTTGGCCACTTGCAATTGTTACCCACCTCAGAAAACTGGAGAGTATGTCCTCCTTGCCAGAGCAGATCCTGAGACTCCCAAGATAAACATAACCATGATCCAGCAGACTCCTGTAGACAATCCACACCACTGCTCTATAATATAAATACTGAACAAAAACCTATAGGCAGTCATGCAAACCCAGAAATGAATAAGAAAGAAGTTATAAATTGCCTTTTTTCCCCATGAAATAAACCCAGATTATAACAACTACTATGGATAAGGATATTTACTGAAGTTATGGCTATTTTGAGTATTGGCTCATTCATCAGAAATATCTCCCACACAGAGGCACCTGGCTGGCTCAGTCAGTAGAGCTTCCAAATCTTGATCTCAGGGTCATGAGTTCGATCCCCATGTTGAGTGTAGAGATCACTTAAATAAATAAAACTTAAAAAAAGAAGAAATATCTCCCACACAGATAAATGAAAGGCTTTTAGAAATATCATAGCAAAGGCCAATGCGATCCATATTCCAAAGAGGCTATAAAGATATAGATAGGTCTGATTGCAAAATCTTTCCTAGTATTGTCATTAATTACCTCTTATTTTGTCAAGGTCTCGATGAGTGAATAAACATATGAAGAAAGAGCCAATAATACTTAAATGTCCAAAAAGGAAATCTTCTTAGCCCAGCAAGTAACTTTATTTGGCTCTTCTCTCCTCAGTTTCAATAGGTATATAATAAATGGACATTGAATTGAACTGAATACTCTGTCTCAAGGACAGCTTGAAGGTAACCATATACTACTGCAAGCACCTCAATTTGCTCCATGTATATTTTTTTTGCAAGGACTATCTGTACTGTATGTGGTAATTTGTATTGGTCAAGAGGAAATACCTTCACTCTCCTATTGGTATGACTATTGCAACTGTGCTTAAAAACAAGAATGATAAGCTCTAAGTGGGAGACTCAAACTCATTTTAATCAGTCAAAAAAGCATAAGAAATGTCTATGATGTAGATTTTAGGGCATGCATAAACATTTTAACAAATGTATTTTAATGACTAATATGCAGAAATCAACTCAAGCAAGTACTTAAATAACAGATACCAGTGCCTATTCTGAAGAAAGAATCTTAGCAGCTTATGTTCAAAGGTTGTGGCCTAGCTGAGAAATCTTGTGACTAAATCTGAAAGGCATTAGCACTAGTTCTTCACAGATATCAACAACTTTGGAAATACAAAATGGGAAAATGTAATCTTCAAATTAACTACTATTTAAGAAAAATATTAAATGATGACCAAGAGATTAGCAATTGGAGCAGCAAACTTAAGTTTCTAGGTATCACAATCTTAAATATTTGGGTATTTAATGTTTGCTGCATGTCCTTGAAGAAGGAACATGCAAGCAGCATCCTGGAGACCGTGCATATGAATTTAACAAACAACACTGGTGAGACTGCCTGGAAAATTCAGTGGTTGGTGAAGTTTGCCTTTACTTCCTCTTCCCTCCAAAGTAATGACCTATGAAACTTTCAAAGGCCCAAGGGCTCCCCAGGGCTCACATCTTGTTGTGTAGGAGAAAATACTGAATGCATGATCTCATTCTTGTTAAAAATAAAGACTAAACAATTTTTCCCGGGGTATTTTTATTTTAAAGGAATTCTTCAGGAAAAGGGAAACTTTGGAGTAAAGGGGCAAATTGTGAATGGTAGAAGTTCAGTCATCATCCAGGGGGAAGGTTTGGTAGGTGTGTAATCCAAGGGTTCACCAAATGGGAGAAGAGTTTCTGCTGATCTGTGTAGGATTCGAACCCAAATACATGCTCCTCTAAACTGGGAATAGTATATGATAAAAATGCTCTCTCTCTCTTAACCCATCTCTAGCCCCTCTCTCTAAATGTGTTACACAATGAAGAATTAATATGAATGTAAACAGCAGAAAACATTTCAGTCATTTAACTTTTTTTATTCATTCAATAAATATTTGAGTTTCCACTATGCTGATATTCTAACTTAGTGGTTCGCAATGAAGGCAATTTTGTACCCCACAGAACATATGACAATGTCTGGACAAATTTCTGGTTATCACAACTGAGAGGTTACTACTGGAATCCAGTGAGTAGAGAAACCAAGCTGATATTCTGCTAAACATAGTAGAATGTACAGAGCAGCCTCCCACAATAAAGAATTATCCAGCTCCAACAGCGCTGTTGTTGAGAAGCCCTGCTCTAGGGATATAATAAATAGGACAAATAATTTTTTTATATTTGTTATCTCCCAGTATCATTACAAGAAAATAGTTTAAAACATTATCTAGCTTCGATCTTGTACCCTATGGATATCCAAAATTGGTAGGCATATTAATACTTGACTTAATAGAAAATTAAAGAAACTAATCACTATTGACTACCTGTTTTGGCCAAATGCTATGCAATGTTACATATTATGAGGCACATTCATACCTCCTTCAGTGCAGTATATACATTTCTTTTTAAGAAGATCAGCACCTTTTCAGGTCATTATGGCAGAGTCCTTGTGAAGTTAAAATCCCAGCATCCTACCCTGGCAATAGTTTTTACTATTTCTTCTAACTCCCTGGATTCAGAGCATGACTCTAGCTGTCACTTATTCCTACTTATTCACTTATAGAGCATTTACATTTTCTTCTAACTCCCTGGATTCAGAGCATGACTCTAGCTGTCACTTATTCCTTTTACACAATTGTTGGCCAAATCCCTCTAAACTGTAGGGATGTTTATGATGTCCATTTTATTGTCAAAGGACTTCTACCGACCTTAAAGTCCCACAGCTTTACTCTCTGTTTCCATGATCATTGCCTAGAAGGAAATCTAAAGTTCATATAATTTGCCTTTTGACATCCGGTGTCCTTTGTTTCCTTCTAGGAGATCCAGGAAACCTTCTTCCAGTCATCATGGGCCAAAAGTCTTTACTAGAATATGAAATAAAGGGTAGGAAGGGATGCCACAGACATTGTGCATTTAACCCGAGAGAGAGTAAAATTTTCATCAGCTGATGGCTCTCAGAACAGGTGAACAGATGATGAATGATATGTCATTTCTAGATAGATGATTGATAGATAGATAGATAGATAGATAGATAGATAGATAGATAGATAGAGTACTTTAATAAATTGTTTTCATATTTATGGAAGACATGAACTTCTTAGGGATATTAAATGTATTGGATGACACAGGACAAAAAGAATCTTGGCAGACTGGAAAAATCGGAGTAAATCTTATGACAAGGAAGTTCACAGGAATAATAAAAGGCCTTGTATTTGACTGCAACAGACTTATGACTATCAGAGCACCATGGTTCAGAGCACAAACTCCGGAGTTGTCAGGGTTCAGATTGTGGCACTTCTCAAGAGCTGTATGACTTCTGACAAGTCATTTGACCTCACTGTGCCTTGCTTTCTTTATCTATAAAATGGGGTTAATTATAGTTCCAATTTCATAAGGTTATTTAAGAATTCAGTGAGTTAATGTATTTAAAGCACTTAGAAAAGTACCTGACATAAAGTTAGTGCTACGTAAGTGAAGTGATAGAAGGGACACAATTTCACTGCAGCAAATGTACAAGAAAACCTAATTAGGGAAGAAGAGGTTAGCTAAACTCAATTTGAGTTTTTTAAAAATGAGATAAATATTCAAAATTAAAGAAACAAAAAGCCCCTGTGCATGTAGGCTGTATCACAGATGAATAGTAATTAGATCAAGAAGAGGTAACAATACTACTTTGTTCTCCATTATTCAAGCCACAGCTGGAGTAATGGTTAAAGACAAAGTAAAGGCAAATGAAGGAAAGAAAGCAAGAGAGACAAGAGAGTCAAAGCCATATCCAATAAGGAATGACTGATTCAAAGGCAATAGGAACGTTTCGCCTAAGGAAGGAGAATCTCACAGGAGAGATGAAGGACATGGAGGCTGTCATCAAATATCTGAAGAGTTGTCCTAGGTAGAGGATTAGATGAGATGTCCATTCCCCAATGGGTACAATTAGGAAAAAAAAAATTGATAGGAAAACTAAATTCAGCTCATTATATTTTTAAAGTTGTTTTTAACATTTCAGATATGGAAACACCTGCCTCAAAATATTATATATATATATATAAAACATATTATATTTTATATATAAATTTTATATATAAAATTCTTTTTCAGGAATTGTTCAAGAACAGTTGGTGAAGTAGACAGTTTATCTTATTCCCTCTTGCTAATAGGGTCAAAGAGGTGGAGGAAGAGCTGGGGATTGGTGAGAGGAGAATGGCCAGGAGTAACACAGCTTTGGAGTGGAGGTCCTCTGGGGGAGAAGCGTCTCTGATCCATAGCCCTAAGCAAAGCAGCAATGCTGTGAGAAGGTAAACCAATGGCACCAAGTCTAAAGAAACAGTGAGGCTGACAGTGAAATCATCAATGCAGACATTATATGGCCAAATCTAAAGGAGAATCATCTTAAAAAGACAAGCCACTGAGGATTCACCTCAGATGCTGCCTCCCCAGAGGGGCCATTTTCTGACCACAGTATCTGTTAGTCCCTCATAGACATTCTCATTCTCTCTAGCATCACCATGTTTTCTTTTTGTTTGTTTCATTTATCACTGTCTGAAATTATTCTGTTTCTTTATGTGATTACTTGTTTATTTTCTGTTTCCCCACCTCAAACATAAGCTCCATGAGAGTAGGCACCGGTATCTGTTTCGTTTTCCACTGTAAGCCCAGAACCTCAGAGAGTGTCCGCTCTATAGTATGTACCCAGCAAGCATTCATTCAAAAGGTAAATGAATGAATGTCCAGATTGATAAACAATTAAAGAACTAAGGCACCCAGAGGCAGTAACTGGAGGTCACTGAGACAGCAAGCTGTTGTTCTTTCCAGAAATAATTCCACAGCTAATGAGTGAGACTACCTGGTATATTCAAGCCTAGTTGTTTGGGGATAAGTGATGTGTTCTAGACAATTAAGCATACTTGAGGAAACTGAGAGTAAAAAATATCTAAGGAAGTTTCAAGCACTGGAAGTTGGGGGAAGATATGGTGGACTACATCAAACCACTCTATCAGTAATTTTACAGGATCATCCCAGACCAGCAACATTGGAATCAACTAGGAACTAGTTAGAATGCAAAATTCCAGCTTCCTATTCAAACCTACTAAGCCAAAAACTATAAGGGTGGAGCCTAGCAATCTGTATTTTAACAAACCTTCCATAGGTGATTATCATGCATGCTACAGCTTGAAAACCACTAGGCAACATGATCTACTGAGGCCCTTCAAGTGTTCCATGATTCTATAGAATCAGAGACCACAGGAGTAAGTCCCAGGTGGTAGAGTTCCTAAAGCATCCCTAGACAAAGTGTACTCCATGAAATGTGAAGACAATAACAATAGCAACTAGAATAATTCCCCAGGGTGTTGTGTGTTTTCTTGTTATGAATAGAAAATTTTTTCTCTTAGGAAAATGCTGAATTTAACAATGTAACATATTTCTTTCCTGCAGGAGTTTTCAGAGCCTTCATATTAACAGAAATAACGACTCTCCAAGAAAAATGGAGGTGTAATGTATTATGCTTTCCATATGTATTTGATCAAGAATCCCCATTCCTACAGAGCTTCTTTCAGAAATGTTTTGCTGAACACTGTCTAGGAAACACATCTTGAGGATGGTAATTTTTTTTTTTTTTGAGAGCCAAGTGCCCAGAAAGCAAAAGAGGTGCTGGCAGAATCCAAGGGTCAAGTTTTTGTCCATGACTAGCCATGTCTTTATATTCAAATAGTCCTTTCTATCAGTAGGACATTGTAAAATGAGATTGGTTTTTGTTTCTAGAGAATTGTATGCTCTACTAATGGTAATGTGAAGAACAGGTGCGCCAAGAAGTCTCAGATTGATTTTTAGATTGTGAGCAGCTTGCACATCTCCACATGTTTTATACTCATATAAGTGAAGAATGGAATAGAGCCGTGTTTTTCTTTTTTCCCAGTTTAAAGGAGATAAAAGTGAACTCGGCTGTGATTCATTAAACAGTATTACCTGTGTCAAGCATTAGAAAATTGCATTTCAGCTGAGGACATGAAAATACGTATATGAGTTACAGTGATAGTAAACAACTTCTCAATTAATTTATTTAAGCATTTGCAATTTTCATTTCAAAGCAGAAGGAACAATATGGAATGCTGAACAAAAAAAATTAATCTGTATATATAATGCTTATTAAAATACAGGAAAAATTCAATTCTGTCTCCCAAAAATACCATTCAAGCTGTGTTAGAGCAGACACTAGAAACTTCGCAGGTTCTATAAAGTACACCAAGGAAATTTAATAAACACTAATTAATCAAAGTAATATTTAGCTCCATTTCCAGTTAACTCCTGCAATGAACGTTAATAAGAGAGGATATGGATGCCTAAAGACAAATCTATTATTTATTTAGGCATTACTTATTTAGGCCTCCAACTACATCCAAAAATAATTGATTCAAACCACAATGCAAGCAATCAATACAGTAAAACTGTTTTCAAAAGCACAGGAAAAAAAAATTAGGCAATAAGTGGGAAGGGAGAGGGAAAGGAAAGTGATTATAGAATAAAACCCAAGATAAAGGAATCTAAGCAAAAGACTTAGCTTTTAACTTCTGGGCTATCACAGATGTATGTGTGTATGTATGTGTGTATGTATGTGTGTATGTGACACATATATGTGTCATATGTGTGTATACATACATACACATATAAATTAAATGATTTAAAAATCTTTCATTACTGAAAGGAAGCATAATGGTGGGCAAAGTTTACCTTAACCCTAAATTCTGGAAAAAATATATACATGAGGACACGGATCCTCATATAAGAAACACTGAATAAATTTATGCATAATAACCTTGGCTGCTGATTTATTTTAGTATGTAGAGATGTTCTACATAGGACCATCTCTTATATGACTCCAATAAAAGCCAAAAACAGATTTTTACAATGTTGTTCTATGGTAACAGCCCAGTATATGCTGACCTAACCTGATACAGGTTTAAAGCTTTAAAGAATCAGGAAGATTTATGAATAATGTGCCTCTTAGAGTAACCCACTTGAATATTAAGAACTTCACCTGAACTTTGGGTAGGACTCTGAGACAGAGCATTTAAATATGGGGGCGCTGTCAAGCATCTAAAGTTGATATGTTCTATATGGTCCACTGAGTCTTGAACTGTGGATTCATGTTTACTGACAGTATTCACATGGGGTTATTACCTACCACACTGAAGAAATGGTTGCAGGTATCTGATAAATGGTGTAAATTAAAGGAGTCAAATAGGCCTTATAAGTAAGGCAGACTCTATTTTTTTTTTTTTTAACTAGGAATGTAGGTCAGGCTTTGAGACATTCTGTGATTCCTTTCCAGACCAACTAGTGCAGGGGTTGATCTGGCATCACTAAAACCATAGTAGATGGCTAAACACCTTTTGCCAATTGATTCGATTTAATAAAGTTTTTCTCATTTGACATGAATCAATTCCTTTTCAATTTTTGTTTCCCAAGCCCCAGAAATGTACTCAATATAGCAAGTGTGCATTAAGTATCTTTGCATGAATAACTTTTATTCAAGTGTTCTGAAAACAGATTATGTTAGGAGACTTATTCATTCATTCAATTAATATTTATTATGCAGCTTCCAAGTTCCGGGTACTGAGCTAGTTCTGAGGATACACTGATGAGCTAGGCAGACTTACTCTCTGACCTTACAAAGACCAACAATAAATAATTACACAAATTAAGATTTTAATTCCACTAGGGATGATTTTTCAAGAGAAAAATAGGGGGTTCTAGAAGAGCAAGTAGGGTTAAAGAAAAATTGTGACCACTTTGATGATTTAGGATTTTGTGGATAATATTCTCAGGAATGGTGGGAGCCAGGTCATATGAGTACAACAAATATTTTTTGACCAGTTACTATGATACGGTTCTAGGCTAGTCACTATGGGGTACACAGATGACTAAGATGTAGTCTCTGAATTTAATAACCTCAAAATCCAGTAATAAAGCTATAATCTAAAGAAAAAATTTGTTTGCTGTATAGAAGAGAGATCAAAAGTCCGGACACAAAGCTCAGCACTTGTGCACTTGTGATGAGCACCGGGTGTTGTATGGAGGTGTTGAATCACTAAATTGTACATCTGAAATTAATATTACACTGTAGATTAACTGAAATTTCAATAAAAACTTTAAAAAACTCTACTCATAAAGATCAGAAGATGAAAAGTTCCTCACGATGATAAAAATGTCAGAGTTTTACAAAGGAAGAGACATTTGTAATGGACATTATATAATATATGTGTGAAGCAACAGGAATGTCCACTGGCAGATGAATGGATTAAAAAATGTCGCATATATACAAAAGGGAATATTATTCAGCCTTTAAAAAGAAGAAAACCTTGTCATTTGTGACATGAATGGATCTGGAGGACAATGAGTTAAGTAAAATAAGCCAGACACAGAAAGGCAAATACTGTGTGATCTCAGTTATATATGGAACCTAAACTACTCAGACTCATAGAAGTAGAGAATAGAATGGCTGCCAGGGCCTGAGGGGAAGGGGAAATGGGAAGGTAATAGTTAAAGGGTACAAAGTTTCTTCCATACGAGATAAACAATATCTGGCGATCTGCTATCTAGCATAGTGCTTATAGCTAACAATTGTATACATTAAATATGTACAGCTTTTTACATGCCAAAAATACCTCAGTAAGTAGTTTAAGAAAAAAAAAGAGTGCCTATGTAGAGTGCTGATGGAAGAAAGAAAGGAGAAGGGTATTTTAGTTGACAGAAAAGCAAAAGTAAAGGTGATAACATATCGAAACGGGCCACAGGCAGCTGTCGGTAAGCACGGATGAAGGACACATGTAAGTTAATAGTGAGGATAAGGCAGGACAGGTGGGTTACATCCAGTTCAAGACACAGATGCCAGGCTACAAAGTCTGCTCTTCATTCAGGAGGTGATGGCAACCTACTGGAAACTTGTGATCATGAGAGTGACATGATAAAAAAGGGAGCTTCAAGAACTTTAAACTCTGTAGGGTGACTTTGAGAGATGTGAGACCAAAGGTAATCAGACCAGCTGGTCGTCCAGACAAGAGGTAATAAGGGTCTGAACTATGACAGTGGGAATGAAAATGAGAAATTAGCGAAGAACGCTGAGCTCTGAAGCCATTAGGAATCACCCGCAGGAACTGATCTGCTCACAGCAGCAGTGACACCTCCATTAGGTCTATTACATGGAGTCTTCCAGAGCCTGAGAACTGATTGGTCCTGAGAGACATCCCTGAAGCAAATGCAAGCTTTTCTGCCACCATCTGCATGGAGGAATTCAACTACACAGGACCACGCATGCAGCCTTGACTTAATTTTAAAATCACACACTATATCAATATTGCATCGTTTATTCCATTGTGCTCCTTTGCATAATCTTGAAATTATTAAAATACATTTTCCCCACCACTCCCCATTTTATTCCAAAAATCCTTCACTTTTTTCTTAACAAACATAAACTTTCCTGTCTCCTTACCTAAGATTATTCCTCACCTCCCAAAACCTTAGATACAAATACATTACAGTATCATATCTGGGAAGAAAAGAAAATAGAAGGAAATTTTATATTCAAACAGTAACTAGCAAAGAGTAAGTGTTCAAAAAACTTGGGACATCTGTAGCCACAGAGATGCCTCCATTTAATAAAGAAGGGACCTGTCAATGACATACTTTGTTACTATAAATGGTATTACTGATGCTAAAACATATCACAGAAGGCAAACCTCTAATGTTTAGAAACGTGGTCTTGGAAGTCAGATATCCTGCTTTTATGTTCCTTGGTTCACTCACATATTAGCTGTGAGAAGTGGGGAAAACATGCAACTTCTCCAGGCCTCATTTTCCTTATCTAAAATTGGGAATAGGAATTATACTGATTTTATAGGGGTTCTTTATGAAATGATCCACATAAAGCATTTTAGCAGCTCCCCGCTGAGCAGGGAGCCCCACACGGGGCTGGATCCCAGCACCCTGGGATCATGACCTGAGCCGAAGGCAGATGCTTAACTGACTTGTGATATCCCCATCTTTGCAAGATCATCTGCAATCCAGAGATTCGGAGGCCATGTACCTCAACACACAGAATCCAAAAGTGCAGCTTTTCTCTTAGCACACAATACAAATCCCCTTTCCCATGGTCATTCATCATCCTAAGCCACTTAAGATTTTCTCAGAGCTGGGCTCCTGGGTGGCTCAGTGGGTTGACTGCATCCACTCTTAGTTTTGGCTCAAGTCCTGATCTATGGGTAATGGGATTGAGCCACGCCTCTGCCTCAGGCTCCATGCTCCGTGCGGAGCCTGCTTGGGATTCTCTCCCTCTCCCTCTGCCCTCCCCCTCACTGTCTCTCTCTAAAATGAATAAATAAATCTTAAAAGAAAAAAGATTTTTCTCAGAGCTAAAATGATCAGAATTTCCATTTTCATCCTCCATACTAAGTAAAGTGCCTATAAAGGAACTTTATTTAAAGATTATCTGTTAATCACCTCACAAGCTAACAGAAAACTGAGAGCTTAGATTTTGTTTTTGTTTTAAATTTGGAAATATCTCACATTCCATCCACTTCACATGAGATTGCCTCGCCCTAAGATAACACATTTTTTTAAAACCTAACAAAAATCTGACACTTTTTCTATACTCCATGACTGTGTCCTCGAATGTGTAAACAGAAACTCAAACATGCTCTATACCAGCTTTTGCTAAAACATGTTCTATATAATTGTCCCCTGAGGTGCCTTTTCTCAAAACTAGTCAAATAAATGTTGAAATGCCACATTCGGATCCCCCTCCCTTAGAGATTCACAAATGAATACCAGCATTTTAAAGGCTCTTAAAAAGCTCATCGAAAAGAAACACGTTAAATTATGTTTCACTCAGAGGTGTTTTTTAATAACAAAAGTTTTTAGTATTACAAATGAAAAATACCATGCTAAAGAAACAATATTCCAGAAATTTTGATTCATCTAAATTTTAATCAAGGCATTGAGAACCCTTGAATTATTTTTTAGATTAAGTAAACTACTGAGAAATAGTTGAAGAGATTGAAGCAGTAATTTAGATCTTAAATGCTGTTCACCATTGATCTTTTTAAGGGATTGCGATTCCTAAAATTATTGAAACAAATTATCATAGGTGATCGGAATTTATTTAAAAAGTTAATATAGTGAATATTTCACGGTATTAATATGCAAATTGTTGAGGAAAACTATTTTTAATAGCTATCTTAAAGTCTCAGTAGGAGTGTCAGTGGGAAGCATTCAATTTATTTTGAAAACTTGGTCTGATCATTGCAGAAGACATTTTATACCTACTGTGTGTCTGGGCGTTCGACATTTAAAAGGCCCCATAAAGAGATGCTAAGAGCCTTTAATCATCACACAACTGCACACCATTAAAAGTTGATCATGAACAGGGGCATGAAAATGCATAAAAGGCCTACCTAAGACATAAAAACTTTTGATCTTCTCTTAAACCTGGGGGAGAGAAAAACAGAATAGTTTCTCTTTCAGGTTGATCTAAGCATAGTTCTTAAGACATATGTGCTAAGAACTCACAATGATATGTTTTTATAAAAGATTCCCAAATTCTCTAGGGCCAGTAACATGAAATGGGGGGGGGGGGAGGGGGAAGAGCCATATGTGTTGATTAAATAGTGTCAGTTACTGTGAAATCCCCACAGCACAACGCTGGGTGAAAGGACTTCTTAAAGTTTTCAACACTTTCTAAATTAAGTCCTGCCTGAAATTGGGACACAAGCACTTAAATGGGGGGGAAAAAAGAAGAGTAAGAGAACTAAGTATGGAATGAGAGAAAGGAACTTAGGATAGAGATAAAAGTACTCTGAAATTTTCAAATCTGGAAGAAGTTTGTGCCTTTTTCAAAGTTTTTAAATTAATAAATGAATGCCACTGTAATATAGAATTATATCTGGAAGTCTGATACGGAACAGTTAACATTCATTTACATTTTTTGAAGTGCTATTCCCTCATGAGTTGATTGTATAGGATCAAACACTGTGGATTTCAGTAATAAACAACAACAAAGGATGACATTTTGGTTGATTTTTTAAAAATCTGATTCACTTTTCTGCTCCAGTTATTCTCAATTTGCACCTCCCTTGACTTCTGTTAAGAACAGAGATGGATTAAAGAAACCCTAAAAGATACAGGCATCTCCATATTCACTGCAGCATTATCTCTAATAGCCAAGACATGGAAGCAATCTAAGTGCCCATTGATGAATGAAAAAAGAACTTGTGAATTTTATGGAATTCACATATTTAATTCCATTCAATATTCAATGGAAATACTATTAAGCCATAAAAAAGAAGGCAATCCTCCCATTTGCAACAACATGGATGGACCTTGAGGCCATTATGCCAAATGAAGTAAGTCAGAGAAAGACAGATACCTTATGATTTCACTTACATGTGGAATCTAAACAAACAAAAACAAAACTGAACTCACAGATACAAAAAGCAGATTGGTGGTTGCCAGGGGTAGAGGTTGGGGAGTGGGTGAAATAGGCAAAGGAAGCCAAAAGGTATAAACTTTCAGTTGTAAAATAAGTAAGTCCTGGGGATGTAATGTACAGCATGGTGACTATAGTTAATAATACTGTATTGTAGATTTGAAGAGGTTGCTAAGAGAGTGGATCTTAAAGCTCTCATCATAAATAAATAAATCTGTAACTATGTGGAAGTTAACTAGGCTTATTGTGGTAATTATTTTGCAATATATACAAATATTGAGTCATTACACTGCACACCTGAAACTAATACAATGTTATATGTTAATTATATCTCAATAAAAAATAAGCCAGGAAATAAACCTTAATTTGTATTGCCAACTTAGTCCCTGACATACACACTAGACCTAAACACAAAAGTTTTTGATCGACTTCCCTGACAAACACACAAAGATATTGTAAATTCAGATTGGGGACTATATTTTAAATAGCCCATGTTAACTGGCTCAGATTTACTTTTGTTCTAAAACAATCTGGATTCTGCGTAATAATCAATTAAATTCATTATTAATTTTTACACTACATTTATTGTTATAATTCAATAATGTATCTTATTAAATTTATTTGGGAAGACAGATAACATGACTTTGAATACATTATTTAACTTCTTCATGTTGCGCTCCCTTGTAGAAAACCATGATGCCTCAGGCTGTTCAGCCTCCCCTGGTTGCTTTTCTAAACCTATTCTGCTTACCTTCCTACACAACATCCTTACTGCATAATGACCCTGGGTGTCATTTCTGTGTAGAAATAAAAACCATGGACATGTTTCTTCTGTACACACTTAGAATGTCCTATGTATACAGTTATGCTCTCATCCTCCCCTTCAGGCTCAGAGAAATGTTTCCCTTCCTCTCTAAATATAACCCCTCTATTTTACTTCCCCATCTCTTTTCTCAGTCTTTACTAGACAGTACTAGTCCCTAATTTTTTTTTTTATGATTTTCTTCCTTGACCCAGAATCTGAAACTTATGTTTAGTCCTTTCTTTCTCTTAATTACCTTAGAACAATGACAATACTATATAATAGTAGTTAGTGGTTCAAAAAGCCTCAAAGGTAGAGAAGGAGGAGGAGGAAGAGAGGAAGGAGGGAAGAAAGGAAGGAAGGAAGGAAGAGGGAAGGAAGGAAGGAAGGAAGGAAGGAAGGAAGGAAGGAAGGAAGGAAGATCATTATTCATTATTCACTCCTACCAACTCATTAAAATAGACTAAGTGATGTTAGAAACAATTTCAACAATGTCTTTATCAAAGTTAAACTTAAAAAAAAAAAGAGTTGGGATCAGAGGAGGGGGATAACTCACAAAAAGTCAGAAAATTCATAACTCTATTATTCAATCACCAGAGTAATCTCTCTGAGATTAGTTTTAAGAGCACTGGATAAGAAGTCAGAGAATTGCCATTCTATTGCACTTAATCATTTTTTTTTTAATCTTGAATCACTAAACTTCAATGGGCCTTCACATCTGTAAAATGAGAAAGTTGCTCTAGAGCTGTGTTTTCTTGTTGTTGTTGTTGTTGTTGTTTGTTTATTTTTAAGATTTTATTTATTTATTTGAGAGAGAGAGAGAGAGAGCATGACCTGAGAGAGGCAGAAGCAGACTCCCTGCTGAGCAGGGAGCCTGATGCAGGGCTCGATGTGGGGCACAATCCCAGGACCCTGGGACCCTATCCCGAGCCAAAGGTAGATGCCCAACCAACTGAGACATCCAGGCACCCCACTAGAGCTGTGTTTTTTAACTGCTGGCCACAACCCATTCGTAAGTGGTGAATAGAGATGGTTTCACTGGTGTAAAAGCTATGCATCCTCACAGGCCCCAAACTCAGAATGTCCCCACTTTGGATTAATAATTTGCTATTGCCATCTTGCAATTCTTAGTATTTTTTTGACCAAAGAGACCCCATAGTTTCATTTTGCTTTGAGCCCTGCAAAATATATAGTTGGTTCTGGTGGTGGGATCAGTTTGATGGGTTGAGATCAGCAGTTTTTCCTGAATGAAGTGGTTGAGAAGAAAAAATGCCAAGGTATATCACTCAAAGCATAAGCATTTTTCACAAAACTCCTGTTCCAGTTTTATTTATATCTGTGTCTACATTTGTGTGTAGAACAGGTGAGGGAGTTAGTATTAATATAAGTACATTTGGTTGCAAAATAAAATGTATTTTTTATGTGAGTTGAGCTCAGTGATTAGACAATTACTAATAACCCTACCAGTTCTAGCATTCTAGGATTCTGTGTCTCTTTATTAACCGAGCTAGCATAATTAAAGAATCCTTTTGTTCAGTAGAAGAAAAACCCATCGTCCAATGGGAAAACCTAATGATTCCAACAAAGGATTCAAATTCAAAGGCTGTTAGTGTCACTTTCCTTTTGAAATGTTCCTATGCATAAAGAAAAAAAAATAGTAACTTAAACATTCTAAATTAGGAACTATAATATAAAGATACTTTTCAAAATAAATTGAGATTAGCACCGCATAGTATCTAACCAAAAAACAGGAAAGGTAAAATTATTCTTCATTTGCAACATATCAAGCACGTATTCTCCAAAGATCTAACATGTTTAATCTGGCTGTCATTTTAAGTTGCACCCTCCAACACCACCATCATAAACTTTAATTATTTTTAATACCCGCATATTTAGAACTTCTACTCGTTCTTTTTTCAAAAGATAGCATTCGGTATGATTGTACACACTCTCTGATATCTGTTTATTGAACCTGCACATTGAACCTGGGATAAGACACAATATTCATGCAATAATAAACACTTTTTGGAGATGGGCGTGTTGATATAAAATTGCCAAATGTATCTAAGACATATAATTTGTTTCATATTTAGAAAGTGGTGACATTCTTTTTCTTAAAGAAACTACTTTTACTACACACATTTACAAAATGTGAGCTTTCCAGATATTAAAAGCTTTTTCTAGCCAAGCAGAAATAGGATGGAGTTAAAACATTTTCCTGAACCACTCTAGACTTACCAGAGTTCAACAGGGAAGCTCAGGTAAGAAAGCCCATTCAGCAGTAATACTCTTCTGAGAAAATATTTGAAAGAGAAAATTATGACCCAAGGTGAACAGAAAGCCAGGGAGGCCCCTGTTTATAATCATAGTTCTATAACCATTTCAATTGAAGTATATCTTAGAAGCTTCTTATATGTGAATTATATGTCAAATTGCTACATATGCCATAATGTGTATTTTGGGTGCTCATAATAAGCACCTTGCAGGTAAAATAAAATTTGGATACACAGATTCTGAGTCTGATAAATAGTTACCATTTTTCTTCTGTGGTTAAGGAAGCCATGTTCATATCTTGCCTGACAACAGAGTGCAAATGGCATTCCTAACTATGTCCCAGCATTAGACAAAAGATCAGAGAGGACTAGCCAAGCAGTAATAAAACCAACCAGTGTTATGTGTGTGCCAGGAAACTAGACATACAGTTATGCAAAAAGAAGTCATGGATAAAGTTGACAGCTCACAAGCTGAGAGGTTAAAAGACCTGCATTTGTCTTTCATTTCAAATCCAGCCACTCTTTTGTTTTCTCCTGTGCTTCAGCTCCCTTATTAGCAAAGAAAGGGGTGAATATTTCCCCAGACTCATCCTCTAAATGTACTGTTGGAGTTACAGAAAGGCAGCATGATAAAGAGACAGACTCCAGACTGTGAATTCAGTCTTCTATTCATGGCTCAACCTGCTGCATGAACTAGGGCCACTCAGTTACAGAGAAGCTCAATTTCTTTCTCGTCTTTAAAATAAAAATTCTTATAATACCTAGTTCACAGAGTTGATGTGCAAATGAAATATATATTGAGTGGGAAAACTAACCTGAAAACACTAAATTGCTATTATAAATGTTAGATTGCTGACTTGGACTTACACGAGAAATATTCCAGAGAGGATCTTTTTGGACAGCTGGATCTTCCTAACTTCCCAATATTGCCAGGCTACTGGAAGAATCTGCAGTAATTATAACACGAATAGCAATATGGTGGGGAAAAAAACACAGTTTGATGGTCCATCCACATTTAGCCACCTGAAACAAAAAGAACCCACAATCCTGAAAGAAAGTAGGAAAAAAGGAGATTCTTACTTGCTTAGAATCTAGAACCATCACCAGCTAGGAATTAGAGAGTTTTGTTTATTCTGAAGGACTTTTTTTTTTTTTTTTGAGCCATTAGGAGCAGATAGTAGTTTCCTTCCATCTTCTCCAGCTCAATCATCCCTGCTCCACATACTACATACATGCACCATATTAATCGCTATCACTGTAAGGACTTGGGAGATTTAGGGGGAAGACCTAAAGAAAGGACCAGCTGTGATCAGGTGCATGAAATGTTTTTACCAGTGTGGTCTGCATAGTATGCCTGAATTGGGAGTAGACCCAACATCAATCCAACCCCACAAAGGGAAAATGAAGCAGTGGTGGGGACTCCAAAACTTAATTACAGTGCTAGTTCTAGAAAAATAATAAATGGATGCCACTTGCCATATAAACAGATGAAACAGCAAAGCATTACAAGCATACTTTTCTATCATAATTTAATAAGTACAAGATGAGCCCATGTTTTTCACTGTAGCATACAGAGTTTTCATTATCTGACCTCTGCTCTCCTCAGCACCATTTTTTACCTTTTTACATTGTGTATTACATTTTGGCAATATCCAATCACTTGTATTTCTTTATCAATGCTATGTTGTTTCTGTACCCCATGATTTGCTTTAAAATAAAAACAGTACTTTTCAGATACACGCTCTACCTAGCTACTGCGTTCACATCATTAAGCCTCATTTCAATTGACATGGCTTTCAAATCATTTTCCCTAACTCTGATGCTTGATTTTGTGGCCCTCTCCTTTGTTCTCACAAAATTT